>NC_071528.1:14249416-14881083 GCF_027887155.1 Malaclemys terrapin pileata
TGAGTTTAGCCTTGTGGGATGGAGCTAAATGGGGGAGGGGCCAGCAGGGGCCCACTAGATGTCCTGAGGGGCTCCCCTCACTGTAGGGGGCTTGTTGGCGGGGGCGCTAGTGGGCAGAGGAATGGGGGTGCATCCAGGCACTGAGCTGGCACGTGCCTGGGGCTGGATTCGAACTGGCAGCCTTTGAGTGCTACGTGTTAACCCTGTCGTGCCTTGCAGGGACTCAGACAAGGCCGGGTGGAGGCGGCGACCCCCCCGCCAAAGCAGGGACCACGGTGGAAGAAGTCGTCCTCGCGCAGTTAGGGGCAGGTTGGTTTGCACCGTGTGGATATGGGGGTGGGGTGGAGGGAGATGAGATGCTGGGGGTGTTTACTGGGCGCTGGCTCCCGGCTGTGGGGCAGGAAGTGATCGGGTCCGTGTGGCACAGGGCTCTTCCTCGCCCCCAGATCCGCCAGTGCCCCATAGTCTTTATTTCCCCCCCCCCCAGCTATTCCACCAGGTGCCTGCGGACATGGCCAGTTGTGCCAAGCTGCGCTGTGATGTGGCTAACCCTCCACTGAGACCCTTGGGAGCGGATGAGTCCCCTCCCCCCCCACCCCAGGGATCTCTAGGGCAACCCACCCTCTGCTACCTCCACAGCCTCCTCCCCTGTCTGAGCGGGGAAGCTCTGGGGGAGCCCCCCAGCAGGGGGCAAGCGGCGTCACCTCGTCTCCTCCCCCGTTCCTCCTTGCAGCTGGGTCTGGCTCCTTGCTCCCCCTGGCGGGCTTGAGGCAGCGGCACCGTCGGCCAGAGGTCTCCGCGCTGGCGCCGGCGCTCGTGCTTCGAGGACTGGGACTCTGCAGTGCCGGGTACCCGCTCACCGGGCACCCCGGGGAGGGAGAGGACGGAAGCAGCCTTCGTCCCGCGCTGGCTCCGAGCCCGGCTGCAGTCCTGGGGGTGGAGGCATCGCTCCCCAGCGGCTGGCGTGCGCAGACGGGATGGCTGGCGCCCGTCGGCGGTTTCCAATAAAAGGGGTTTGTCAGACCCTGTGCTCCAGGGAGGTTCTTGCTCTGGACGGGTGGAGTGGGGGGAGGATGGCGGTGGGCTCCCACGTTTGAAACACGCTCACTGGGACCGAGATGGGCTAAGGCGCTGGGCTGTGCCCTACACCCGTAGGAGTTCACACCTCTCCAAGGCTGGGTGGCTTTTCAGGGGAGCGGCCATGGGGGGGGGGGTCACTGGGTGCAGTTCTCGAGCCTGTGACACACGGAAGGAGCAGGCTAGACGATTGGATGATCCCTGTGAGTCCTGGGTTCGAATCCTGGCTCTGCCACAAACTCCCTGGGTGGCCTTGTATCTCTCCGGGCCTCTGTAAAATGGGCAGAATGCTTCGTGCTGTGTCTGGGCAGCCCCCAGTGCTGCGGTGCCTCAAGGAGCTGCCGGGGTGCAACTCCGCATCAGCCCCTCGCCCCGCTCGGGCCTGTGAGCATAGGCCTGGGCGGCACGCTCTCTGCACATGGCTTGAAGGGGAAGCCAAAGTCCTGCCTGTACAATCATGAGCCCTTCGTAAATGCAAGGTTTTGCCCTGGTGCCTTAAATCTCCCTGTTGCCAGCTTTTCCCATTACTTTGGGGCACGCTCATGGGGTTACTCTTCTGGGGTGGGAGGGGTCTGTAATTCTCTCAATGTGCTTCCCAGCTGTCACCCTCCTATGCCCCAGGTTCAGCACGTCCCTGTCCCCTTTCACATTACAGTTGTTCGGGTCGTAACCCACTTGATGAGCAAACCCCACAGGATTTTTGGGGCGCTGCAGGGGTCTTTAGCTTAGGTAGGAGAAGCGTCGCTGTAGAGTAAAACACAAGAGGGAGGGAGGGAAGCAACCAGCTTAACCATAAAAGTGATTTAGTGCCAGGAATAACCATATAAGGGGAGTCAAACAAACAAAACAGCGACAATAGTAAATCTAGTTTAGATGTGATTACAAAAATCAGGTTTAGAAAACTACACCTAGAGTAGGAAAGAAAAGAGAGCGGGAGAGAGAGCTGGGTTCTCACCGCTCCGTGAAGCTTGGATCGAGCGGGGGTCCCAGGTGGTGGTGGTAGCTGGGGGTGTGGAGTGCTGGAGACAGGCCGAACCCCCAGCACGATCAGTCAGGAGAAGATGAAGTCCCCATGGAACTGATGCAGAGTTTGGATCCAGGCGTCAGAGCACTTACTGGAGCGTGGGTTGGGGTGTTTGTAGCGAAAGAACAGTGGTTCAAGGGAGAACACTGGATTTGTTTGTGGGTAAACTGATGACTCAGAGGAGTAGATCAAAGTTGTTTTGTTCAGGCTAGACAATAGGAACTGCTCATTCCTGGCTAGGGGCGGTGTTCCGTCCAGGGAGCTCACAATGCAATCTGGCAGCTTCAGTATTTTGGATCCCAATAACGGATTTATTACTAACTCGGTCTGATAACTACTGAGCTGGGCGTGTGCAGGCGGGTTCATTGACATCTGGAGCAGAGATCCCCCATCATGCACTGCTTCCCTGCTTTTCTGGTCCCAGAGTTCTGGGCGGTTCTTGCCTTGGAATCTCTGTTCTCCATTCTGTATGCTAAGGGGCAGGCCTCCCTGTCCCCTCTTTGATGCAAACGAGGCTAATCCGGGGTTTAGGCGTCTCCCACAGCCTTTTCATTGCTTTTTGTAAGTCTGTCTTCGGATCGGTTTTGGTCCAAGCAGAGGCTGGGAGGGGGATGTCCTTTGTGAGACAGACAGGCTGCATGCTGCGCCCTGGTGCCCCGAGAACACAGAGCTGACAGGTAACTTCCTCCCCACTCCCAGCCCCACATCCTCACCGGGACGCAGTAGCCTTGGGTTGCTCCCCATCACTGCTGCTCTAGCTTGGGGCCCCAGCAGGGACTCTGCCCTCAGCCCCTGCTTGCTCCCCCCGGATCCTTCAGCCACAGCACGGGGCGGGAGCCGGGAGAGGCTGATGGAGCCGCCCCCCTCGGGGACGGCCAGTTGATTCCTCCGGTGCTCAGCGGCTAACTGCTGCCAGGATTTATGGCTCGGGGCCCGGCTGCAGGTGCCAATAAGGACTCAGCAAAACAAATCGTGTTTACAGCCAGCGCTGATCTCAGCCGGCCTGGGGGCTGGGGACGCCTGCCCGTGACGCACGGGGCCTGGCCCTACGGGAGCCTGGTCACCCTGCTCCGCACTCAGGCCTTGTAACCCCAGCCGCTAGTGCCCCGCCCCGCCCCCGGAGCGTGAAAATACCATCAAATCTATTGCAAAGGAACCGAAACCCCAAGCTGCTTGGGTGTCACCAGCTCCCCCTTGGAAGATGCCCACACAGGCCCCCTTGCAAAGCAACTGTCCTAGCTACACAAAGGGCTGCCTTGCTCTCCGGCCGGCCTTCCCCGAACGCTGGCCCGGGTGAAACCCTCTGGGTGTGGGGAACTCCGTGCCACTAGATTGGGCTGATCTGCCCAGCCAGAGCAGAGTGCCAGGCCCAGCTCTCGGCACAGGGCTCCCTGGGGCAGGGGAGATGAGGCCGTGCTGCCGGCATCTGACAAAGTTACTCACCCGCGGTCTCCCTCGCTGCAGCAGGGCTGAAGCTTGCAACCCTCTGCTGGGCTCAGCTCTGGGGCTGCTGGCGAGGGGGCAGGAGGCTGAGAAGTCGCAGGGCGGTGGCGGGGGGAAGTAATGTTTGCTCAGTGAATTGGCTGCCCCTGCCCTGGGAGGGTGACGGCGGCTGAGGGGGCGTGCGCAGACCTCGCTGCTCCCGCGGGTGCTGGCTGCGCAGAAAGCCTGCGTCACCGTTTGCTGCTCGCTCCTGGGAGGATGTTCTGGGGAGGGGGAGTCTGGCTGGTTCGTTTCATTGCAGCGCCGGGGCCCTTTGCTGGGGCGACCTGCTCGGTGGCCGCACACGGGCGTTCACAGCCATCCTCAGCACCCGCGAGGCGTGAGCGGAACACGGAGAGCCCAGCGACAGCCGGCACCAGCTGCGGCAACGGAACGTTCCTCCTCCCGCCAGGCAGCCGGGCCTCGTCTTCACCCGCCGTGGGAACGACACGAGGCAAAGTTCTCGTGAGGCCTGAGCAGTTTGTAGTTCCTCGGGTAGCAGGTCTAGGCCAACGCATGGCTCCCTGGCAGCCCCAGCACAACCCCCCTGTGCACAGAACCGACTCCCCGGCCTCGGGGCCAGCTCCAGGCACCAGCTTACCAAGCAGGTGCTTGGAGCGGCCACTTCAGAGAGGGGCGGCAGGTCCAGCTGTTCAGCGCAATTCGGCGGACGGTCCCTCACTCCTGCTCGGAGCGAAGGACCTCCCGCCGAATTGCCGCTGCAGATCACGATCATGATCGCGGCTTTTTGTTTGTTTGTTTGGCTGCTTGGGGCGGCCAAAACCCTGGAGCTGGCAGAGACCCTGGGGGCTTTTCACCTTCCTTTGCAGCACGGGGCAGGGGTCACTTGCAGGTTTAAACGAGTGTAAATGGATTCTCTGTAAGTTGAAGTCTTTAACCAGTGATTTGAGGATGTCAGTGACTCAGCCAGAGGTCAGGGGTCTACTACAGCAGTGGGTGGGTGAGGTTCTGGGGCCTGCGAGGTGCTGGAGGTCAGACCAGATGATCACAATGGGCCCTCCTGACCTTACCATCTGTGAGCCCCTGAAGGGCGACGTCACACAGCCAGAGCCCCATCACTCTGCACCGAGGGATGAGCCAGGATGTAGCCTTCAAAGAGAAATCCCTGGCCTGGCCTGTCTGCCACTTTCCAGCCCCCGCCATGCGCCCAGGAAATCCCGTGCTCCAGCCTCAGGGGCTGGTTGGTCCCCGCAGGCCCATTAGTGTGTGTGGGCCGGACAGCTCCAGTGATTTACCGGCGGGGACACAGCGTCCTGGTGGATCAGCCCTGATGCTTTTTGACAAGGTGGAATCGCTTTGCGATGAGGCTCTGGGGGTCCCAGCCCTGGCCCGTTTCATCCATTGATTTTCCACCCTTTGGAGTTAAGCTGCTAAGCGTAGCACCTGGGCCTCGTCTCCACCTACTTAAGACTCGCTGAGCCAGGCGGGCTGAGTTACGGCCTGTCTCTCAAGCAGCCTTGGCCCCATCCGTCCGGGTTCCTCGCAGAGCTTAGCGCCGAAATGAAACAGGGGTTTCGCCTTCCCTCAACAGGCTCCAGCAGTCGGGGTCCCCGGCTCTTTGCAAAGGCAGCTCAAGCATCAGTAACTATTGTACAGCCTGGGGAAACCGAGGCAGGAACGGCGGGACTGGCAGCGTTACCTGGCGGCAATGGGATTAGAACCTAGCTGGTCCCGAGCCCCTTGGCTTGTGCTGCACCCCCTAAGCTAGGCCTACTCACCCTGCTGCCAGGGCTTGCTTCAGCCCCGGGCAGGGCCCGTGCCCAGCGCCGTGCCCGGGGCCCAGCGGCAGGGTGCTCTTGGCACATGGTCACCGTGCCCCACGGGAAGCCGGATGGAGGGGCGGCGCCCTGGGGCCAGGAGGCTAAAATCCATCACAGGTGGCCTGGTGTTACCAGACAGCCCCAGCTCCCCGGCCCCCCCCGCCCCCGGAGGAGCCGTTTCCACCAATCCGGCGCCTGAGGAGGTGTCGCTCCGCATTCAAAGTGCCGGCGAGACGCGGTATAAAGCCGAGCGCCGGTGGAGCTGCAGCCCCGGGGCGAGCCAAGGGGGTCACGCCGGAGCATCAGGACCATGGCCAGCTCCCGCCTCTGCCGGCTCTGTCTGGGCTACTCGCTGCTCGTCCTGCTGGCCGCCGGCCAGGAGCCCCTGGGGCCCAGGGCTGCAGACAGCAAAACCCAAGAAGAAAAGGACCTGGTAAGGGGCGAAGGAGCCAAGGGACGGGGGCAGCGTGCAAGGGGCTGCCCTTCTCCGCAAGGGCGAGGTGGGAGGATGGGGCGTGTGGCTCAGGTGCTGAGCTGGGCCTCCGGGGTCGTTTCCCGGCTCTGCCACTGGCACCGGGTGCCCTTGGGCAAGTCGCTTAGGCTGAGATTTTTGTCTACGGCCGTGCCCAGCGCCCATTGAAAACCCCTGGCAGCGGGTCCCTTCACCGCCGCCCCTGGAGGTGTGATTTCCAGCCCACGCGAGCGTTGATCAGGCCAGCACTGGGGCTAGCTGCCCCGAGCACAACCCTGCCTGGGACCCTAGGTCGATACTGCTGGTTTTAGCATGCTGGGTCCGTCAGTGCTTGCCTGCGCACCTCTACCCCGGCTGGCAATCACAGCGCCAGCTCAAAGGGTAGATGTACTCTGGTCTCTTTCCGGCCCCCGTTCAATAGCATGGGCTCAAGTCCTTTGCTGAACCAGGGTAATGCTTGGGTCTGGCAAGGATAAAGTTGGTGCTCGGGAGGCACTTGCATGCTACTGCGATCGGATCAGATAGCTAGAAAGGGGCTTCCTATGTCCAGGACAAACAGGCTGGCAAGTGTCTAGGGACGTAACAGTGACAACTAGACTCTCCTCTCTCCCAGACAGAAATCAGTCACGGCTGTTGGTTTGCTAAAGGTTTTTCCGATGAAAACCAGGCACTTTCTTTAAAAAGTGGATTGGTTTTTATTGCACCGATTTATAGCCGTTGTTTGGTTAAAACCAACATGAAACAAATCGTAAATATGCCATTATAGATTCATAGATTCTAGGACTAGAAGGGACCTCGAGAGGTCATCGAGTCCAGTCCCCTGCCCGCATGGCAGGACCAAATAATTCGATTATAATTAGATTAAAACACACACAGCCTCCTGGTACAGACGGTAGCATAAAGAAAATGAATGGATCCCACTGCTTTAGTGTCACTTTCATTTCTTGACCCTGGATGCAAATGTATTAGAGTGGGTGATTTTTCTGGAGCTAGTGTTTTAAACTTTTTAAGTAGACTTTCAGTGCTCGAGGCAGGCTATTGGCAAAAGAAATATGGCTCAGGGCTCTGAATTTCTGAGCTTTCATGCTGTTTATTTGGTCTCCGTTTTTAAAGTTTGTCAGCAAATGGCTGTTCTAGTGCATGTAACGCTCCTTTTGTGCCACATGTTATCCAGGGTCTCACTAGCAACAGGCCGTAGAGCTTCAAGGAGTTAAGGTAACAAGAGTTGATAGGGCCAGAAAGATACAAAGATACCTTCTCCCTACCTGAGAGATCTACAGAGATCCCTGCTGCTCCTGGTAATAGAATGGGAAATAATACTTCAAGCAGCACTTAAATACTGCAGTAATAGGGACCATCAATACTGAGCGAGAGGGCGAGTATTTACTGTGTTGTCATAGCAGCTGGAATCCTGAACTCAGGTCAGGGCCCATTGTGCCAGGCGCTGCACAGATGCGCAGTGAGAACAGTCCTTGCTTTAAAGAGTTCCTGGTCTAAGCAGCCAAGGCCGAGAACAGGGAGGTGAAAACAAGAGGCATCACCCCCCTTTTACAAGGGAGGCCCAGCTTTGGAAAGGTGCAGACAGGTGACACGTGGGATTTTCAGAATCACCTATAACTGCATCCTCCGTCTGGGCCTTGCCACGCCGCTTGCCCAAGGTTGCAGATACATGAGCTGCCCAGCAGGTGTTTAAGGGGTAGCAGAGGGTGGCAGATGGAACTGAGCGAGCGAACACCCTCTCTCCGTAACAGACCCCAGCACCCAGTCCGATTACACGCCCTCCAGCGTCCTCCTTCGCGGAGTGGCGGCTAAAATCCTAAGAGATACTGATTCAGGGGCTTTGAAAGTCAAGTGGTTGGGCTTGTGGCTAAGGCGCAGGGCTGGCACTTTGGGGTCAGTTCCTTGGGGGAGTCACTGAATCGCTCAGAGTGCAATAATTCTGCCTTGCAGTGTGTATATTCTTTGGGGCGGGGACCATCTCTCGCTCAGGGCACAGCTATACTGCCAGTAAAATGAGATTACAGCGCAGGGCGGCACACCCGGACTAGCCTTGATCCAGCTAGCATGGGTCACAACAGGAGGGTAGCCGGGGCAGCTAGACTACAGACCCAGGCTCGCTGGTGGGCTTGTACTCTGGTTCCCAGCCCATGCCGCCATGTCCACACTCCCGCTGTTACCAGCACGAGCTAGATTTAAGCTGGCGCAGATAGGCCAAGCCGTGCTGTCCGGACCATTGTCCCCTGCATGTCTGGGCAGCCCCAGGTGGGGTGAAGCTTTCCAGCCCACCTCAGTCACCTAAGACCCACTGACAATTCTTAGCACCCTAGCTCCATCGCTCAGGGTCGTGAGAAATTCACACCCAAGAGGACCTTCCCCCACCTCGACACTGTTAGGGGGGTGGGCAAATTCTTCCATCGACCAGGCTACTGCGGCTCGGGCAGGTGGAAGGGAAACCCTGCAGTGCTGGCAGGAGATGAGGACCCTGGCGCCCGCCCCACTCGCTCTCTCTCGCCCGCAGATTGACGCTCTCCAAGAGGTGCTGGAGAAACTGAAGACGGAGCGGCTGCCCTCCATAGAGAAGAAGCTGGGCTCAGTGGCCTCGGTAAGGAGCCTTTATTTCAGGCCCTCGCAGCTCGCTCCGCCCATGTCTGGCTCAGGGCTGAGGCTTTAACGAAGCCCTGGGGGTAAACGTGACCTGGCCGCTTTGCCCTGGGGAGGTGGTGAGTAAATCTCCCTGCAGCTGCGAGTGCCACCTCGGCACGGCCCCCGCCAGATTGCACCCAGCTCCCACTCGGGAGCCTGAATGAAGACGCCAAATCTTCTGTAGTGCCCAACCCCCAGCAGCCCCTATGGCGAGCAATGGAGACATCCCGTGTGCCCCTGCCAGTGAGAGAAGGGGGGGCTCCCCTAGCCCTGTGTCCCCCCACCAGTATGAGCAATGGGGGCTCTTCCAGCCCTGCGTCCCCCCACCAGCATGAGCAATGGGGGCTCCCCTAGCCCTGCGTCCCCCCACCAGCATGAGCAATGGGGGCTCCCCTAGCCCTGTGTCCCCCCACCAGCATGAGCAATGGGGGCTCTCCCAGCCCTGCGTCCCCCCACCAGTATGAGCAATGGGGGCTCTTCCAGCCCCCATGTTTGTCTCCTTGAATGATACGATGAACCCCCCCATTCTGCCCTGCCAGTGGTTACGCAGGCAGGTCTCCCAAGCTCTGGAAGCAGGCCAGCCATCTCCCAGCTCTCTGTAAACACAGTCCACCGTCCAGAGGGCCCCCCCCCATTCTTAAAGGGACAACACCCAGTAACCAAAATGCAAAACAATGCAACGTCCAACGTGGCTTCTGAGACAAGGTTTTACCATATAAACTCCCTGTTCGGCCGCCGTAGATTTGTAGTTTCTCAGGCCAGCAGGGGCCATGGTGATCCTCTAGTCTCACAGATCTGGTTACTCCAAGGGCCTGACATGACAGTCGCAGCTGCGGTGTTGCTGGGAGTTGAGCGTGAGCTCTCAGGGGTGGCGGCCGTGTCCCATGCACATTTGCAGCTCTCTATAAGCCCTGAGAGAACGGATCAGTGCCTGGGAATGAGCTGTGGGCCAGGCGGGCGGCAGCTTTGAGCCAGGGGCATCCGCCCGGCTGTTCCAACCCGCGTGGCCCTTCTCTCCCCTAGTGCGACGCCGGAGAGCCATGTGCCGTGAGGAAAGGAGCCCGGATCGGGAGACTCTGCAGCTGCCCCCGCGGGACGGCCTGCAACTTCTACATCCTCAAGTGCTTGTGAGGAGGACAGGACAGGGCGGGGGGACGGGGGCCTGTGGAGCAGCTTCTGGTCCTAATCTCTCCACCTTGCCTGTTTGGCAGCTGGCAGGAGGTGGGGTTGGTTTTTCTCCTGTGCTCGTCACTTCCCCCACGGCCCTGAAGGCTCCCTCCCCATCCGAGTGCCTGCGATGGAAGGAGCTCTTTGTGCAAAGTGCGCCATTGCTTTGCTCCCCTGCGGGATGCTAGGAGAAGCCAGTCTGGCCTGCTTTTCCACGGTGCCAAGCCCCTGATCTCAGTGGGGCCAGCAGCTCTGAGAATCAGCTCCCATGTCCCTTCTCCCCGCTTTCCCTGCCTGGAGATCTGGGGACAAAGCTTCTCTGCTCAGTGCAGAGGGAGAGGCTGCTGGCTGCAGCCTCTCGTGTCTCTGCTTGGTCCCTGGCTGTGGGTAGAGTAGCCTGGGGGTTGCTCTAACATGGCCCCGAGGTACCAGCTGCCAGCACACTGCTCTCTGGCCCCATCTCACCCTGCCGTGGCTCCTGCACAAGAGGCCACGAGGAGGCTAGCATAGGAGCCAGCCACAGAGACTTCAGTGCCTCCTGGGAATCTCTCATGCCGGGGAAGGGAAGCAGGTGGACGAGCTTTGCTCCCAGGGGCTGGCTGCTAAGGCCTGGTCTCCGAGTTCTCGGTTATCTGAGCACCAGGGGCATCCCTGCAGTGCCAGTAGGGGTGGCTTTGGATTGTCTCTCCCGGGGAGGAAGGAGCAGCAGGAAGAGGGGACCTGAGCCAACCATGCCACATGCAAACACCGGAGATGAGCAGAACATCCCCCTAGCCAATCATTCTCCCTGCTCCCTAGCTGTGCAGAACGGCAGGGGAGGGGAGGGAGTGCTGGAGGCAATAGGTAATGAGAGGAAGGCTGGCCTGGGGGGTTAAGGCACAGGGCTGGGATCCAGGTTCAAGCCCCAGTTCTGCTATGGACTCCTGGTGTGACTGGGGCAAAACACTCAACCTCACGGGCCGGTAACATGGATAATAACACTCCTTGGCCCATCGTGTCTATTTAGACTGTGAGCTCCCCAGGGCAGGGACCACCTCTGACTCTGTGTTTGTGCAGCACCCGGACAACAGGGCCCCCATCGCAGCTGGGACCTCTGGGCATAGAGAATCAGACTTGGTTCTAGATAATCTTCTAGCATTCCCCACAGGCAGCAGTCCCCGTGGGGGGGGGATTTTCTCTCGTTTCTAGATTGTATCTGCTTTAGCCCATCCCTGCAATTCAAACTCACCGGGAAATAACCAGAGACCAAGGCAGACCACAGCAGCAGCCTGCACCCACGGAGATACAGGGGGTGTTTGCACGGTCTGTGCTCTCAGCCGGTAGCAGCAGCAAAGAAACCTGCCCCCCCGAGATACAGCATGAAGTGTGCACATTGACCGCCCGTTGCAATGAGCATCAGAGCTCCCCCTGCTGGAGCAGGAGGGCAGCACGAGCTGCTGGTGCAACAGGAAAATGGTCACACTGAAGGCCCTGATTCTCCAGGTGTTTATTAGCTCCGGTGCCAGATGGGTACGAGAAACGTTCCCGAAGCAGTCTGCTAAAACAGCTGCTGTGCACTTTGCCTAGTTGTGCCAATGGCTGAACAAGGGGCAGGCCCAGGGAGGAGCAGCCCCCGACGGGCAGGGAGCGTAAAGGAGATGGGAAAGAAATAGGGACATGGGCCCTTGTAGGGGGCGGTTTCTTTCAAAAGCTGCATCTGCCCTGAAATCCCACCCCCCTCCCGCTTCGTCTCCCAGAGCACATTCAGCCTGTGGTGAGCCCACGCAGTCATGGACGAGGGTGCTAACACCAGGCCCCTATTAAATGATTTGTACTCAACCCTGTGCCTCACGCCTGCTCTTTTCAGTGATGCGCCGTTTCCACTTCCCTGCCTGCCAGCATCCCAGGGGACCCTCGTCCTGCTCTGAAGGTTTCCCAGAACTCCCAGGCCTGCTGGACGCAGAGTTTGTCCCTGTGAAACAGCATCAGTCGGGGAAAACCGACAGTTCCAGCAGAGACCAGGTGGGGCCGACCCAGCATACACCATACAGGACCAACTCTACAGGCCCAGCCCCACTTCCAGCCTGGGGGGTTGGACTGGTGGCTACCAAGCAGGACAGCGTGTATTTAGACCAGCCCCAGGGGTGCCTCTTTGCGTCAGCGCTGGAGGCACCGTGAGGAGCTTTGCAGAGGTGTGGACTCACAGTGGGCCCACGGTACCTAACTGCCCCTTGAAAGCGTCTGTCGAGTTCTTCCTGGGTCAGCTGGTGTTTACGGCAGCACCTACGGGGACTGCTCAGGACCAGGGCAAACCCAGCCCCTGGAGAGGTTCCAAGTGATCCCCGCAGGATGGGGAGGGTCTAGCCCCCTCCGTACATGGCTGTGTCCCCAGTCAGATTGGCCACACGCTGGGAAACGCAGTTAGAGAAACAAGGAGCTTGTCAGAGCCTTGCCTGGGAGGAGCGTGGGGGGTAACAAACGGTGCAGGTGCAACCTGCCCCTCCCAGCTCCCCCCCTCCGGCAGGGCTCACTTCCCTCCACAGAGCCAGCCCCTGATTGCTACACAGCCTAGCCCTGGTCCAACGGCCCCTTCCATTGAATGCCCCCACCCAGGCAATTAGCAGATCAGTGAGTCACCTGAGACACGCACCAGGCTCCCACCCAGTAACCACACGCTCAGCAGAGGTGTGGTGAAGCTGGAAGGGTGATAGCCGGCCCTCCCTGCTGGCATCTCTGCAGCCAGGCTTCCTGGCTAAGGCCATCACTGCGTGGAGAGGCTGCTTCCCGCCTGGCCAGGGCGAGTGGCCCCTAGCTCAGAGCTGCGGCCAGCCCAGGACTGCAGGTCCTGGCAGCATGAGCAGCACCCCCAAGGAGCCGGCCCAGACCCGCTCTGCTCAGGGGCTAGGCACCAGCTGGCCTGAGCAGGAAATGCTAATGATCCTCTCCCCCCAGGCACTCTGCAACTTGTTAGAGATCCCTGCCCTCCCCAGCTCCATTCCCTCCATAACGGAATAGACCCTGCAAATACCAGATGCACGTGGTCAGTGCACTGCTCCAGCTCTGGAATATTAGAGGGGGAGAGAACTTCCCTTCTCCCGAGGCCACAGCCTCACGTCTGAGCCCAGAATCGCCGTCAGCAAAGGGAATTCAACCGCTCCTGTGGCAGTGTCACCCCAGGCTTCAGTCCTCTCCGGGAGCAGCCACTTCTGGCCACGTTCTCCTCCCTCTTCAGCACAGGCCCTGCTGTCTGTCACGCCACCAGAGGACCCAGCACACCCCACAGGGGCTGTTCTCACACCCACAGGACACAGCTGACCTAATGCACCTAGGGGGAAGAAACTGAAACCTGGTGTTTTGCCATGCAGGCCAGTTGCTGCAATTCTCTGTCACATGCCAGAGAGCAGCTGGGTGCGTTAGCTAGGCCAGGAGGCAGAGTCCCACCACAGGCCTGCTGGAAACCCCACAGCCTGCGGGAAGGGGCTGGGCTGAGAGACTAGATCAACCCTGGTCCTAAGAGTCTCACGAGGCAGAGCAGCTGGAGCCCTTTCCCCACCAGCATGTGGCCCTTGGAATGGCCAGACCCCTGCCCAGCCAGTGCTTTGGTTCCCCCAGTAACAGGGTTACCAGTGAGCCTCTGCTGCCCTCACCCCTCTTAATTAGCACCTGTAAGGCTCAACCTGCCCTATGTAGCAGGTGTGCCAGAGAAGCCACCACTTACCTGCCCCTTAGCTTGCAGGGAGGGGCAGCAGAGGCCAGTCTGGCCCTGCCCCACCTGTTTGTTCCAGGCCAAGTGGGATATTTACCCTAGGCCAGGTCACTTGAGCAACTTCACTCTGACAAGCCTGGGCCTGGAGTAACTAAGGGGAACAGCTTCCCCCTTTGAAAGGAGGATACAAGAGACACTCCCCACTTGAGCTACAGAACAGGGTGTAGCCTCGAACCAGCCCAAAGAGACTCCCTCTCAGGGACCTGGTCCCCCTCCTCTCAGCACCCCGCAGCAGAGGGCCTGGGTGCCCTGGCTGAAGCAGGAACTGTGGGAGTTGCTTGGTGCCATGTTGGATGATTGGTTACAGCGGAAGGTCTGGCTAGAGCCTTGGCTACAGTTAGTTTACTCACTGTGCCCACACCTAGCTGAGGTACTGCCCTGCTCCACGGGGAACCCACCACAGCTGGAGGATCAGGCATGCCTGATCCTCCACCTTCCCTGCAGCTACTCACAGGCAGTTTGATGACCAACTTCTCCCTTTCCAGACTGGGCCAGTGTTTGGATCCCTTCTCATGGGACAGGGAAGGCCCCAGCTGTCACCAGGAGCTTGGAGGTAAGTGGTACTAGAGTTCACCTTGAGCCACTACAGTGAGGTGGAGTTTATACCACAGCCAGCCTCTTTCTACAGTGGAGTCCAACCCCCCCCCCCCCCCCATGGACTGGGCCCCAGAATAAGCCCATAGGCAAGTCTAGAGCACACATCCCCTCCACCCCAGAGACAGCCAGAGTCCACTTGTTCCAACAGTGGAAATCACAACAGCAGAATGTGGCTCAGAGCAGTAAGACCAGCCCCATAACGGAGAGCCCCTGTACCAGAGCCAGGCCTGCTGTGCCTTAGAGCTTGTGTTCCTGCCAGCAGGAAGAGCGAGATATCAGGGTTGGCCCCTGACTCAGCCAGTGCAGAAGCCCCTTGTTTGTCTTTCTGTAGGCGGAGGGTTTAATTTCCGCCAGAGCGCCCTGTCCATTAACCTTCCCCATGTAGCAGCTGATGAGTGTGTTCTACTGAGGGAGGACATGCTGGGAGGGCACCAGGCCAAGGCTGCCGAGCTGGTTTCAGACACCAGCATGCAGGAATCAGGGTCTGTCTGCTGCCCCCCCCGTGCCACCCCCTATTCATACAGGGGCCTGAGCCCAGGGTATGGGAGATTCAGCAGAGCTCTGGAACCAGCTGCTTTGGCAAGACAAGACCTTTATGAGAGGCCCACCCTGCTCTCCCTATGGGTATTTGCCTCCTTTAAGGACTAGCTGCTGCCAGCCCTGCAGGTCCCCCTCTGCACCACTCCCCTAACCAGCAAGGCCATTAGCCTTGAGCTGCCTCTTGGTGCAATGAGCCAGGCCTGCCTGGTGCGATGGGTCCCCAGTGCCTCGATTCCCTCTGGATTCCTTGCTTCTCCCCTGCCCCAGACCCACACTGCCAAGCAGACTTCCCTACACACCAGTAAGGACAGGAGGCATCAGTCACTTGATCTGTTTATTCCTTAAGCACATGTGGTCCCATTGGCATGTCCTCGCCTGCCCCAGAGCTTCCTCAGGCCCAGAGCCACCATGACAGCAACTGCAACCACAGCAACAGCCCCCACCAGTGGCACCAGCACCTCTCCCCACTCCACCGGGGGCTTGAGTCCATGGGAACCTGTGGAGGGAGGGGCTGGTTAGGAGCCAGGACACAGCTGGTCACTGCCAGATCCTGCCCTAGTCCTCCCCACTGCCCTGCAGCAGCCTCCCCCCCCTGCAGTTCCTAGGCCTGCCAAGGCTTGGCAGAGCTCAGCCACCCCTCCACTGAAGGAGGTGCACTGGCTTGGAGTCCAAGAGGCTCCCTCAGACTGATACACCTGCTCCCCCTACCAAGAGATTGGCTCCCTACCAGCCAGTCACTGAAGCATTAAGCAGCTTTATGCTAGGCCCTGATGGGAAGCAAGGGGCTCCTCACATCTCTGGCCAGGTTTAAGCATCACTTCAAGGTGCTACCAGCAGCCTGGGGGCTGTTCTGTGTCCCCTCCCCTGGCTCAGCAGCCCAGCCACCACTGGAGAGGGGGACAAGCCCCTCCTTATACTATGCCCATTGCCCCTCACCCTCCTCCAGGAGAGAGGACCTGGGAGGTTCTGAGCTGGCCATTCCCAGAGTACCCAACCCCCCAGTTTAATACTTAACACATGCCTTGTGAGGCAGGTGGATGCTATGGTCCCATTCCACCCCTAGGAACCATTCCCCCCACAGCCTGCTCCATTACCTTCTTCCTGGACAAGGTCTTCCTCCACTTCCTGGCCAGCATGGAAGTCCACCGGCCCCTCAGCTGTCACCAGGCTCAGGGGCTCCTCCCACCATGCTTGGCTCTGGGAGTCTCTTCTTGCTGAAAGAGTAAAGTTGTGTCAAGAGTTCTCTTCCCAGTCCCTGAAGAGCCAACCCCCAGCCCAGGGCTTTGCAGACAAGGCCTATGGGGCAGCAGCCCAGTTCTAGCCCCCACAGGAAAGTCCTGAGAAAGTGGAGATGCCACCTCAGAGGTGCTCAGGGTCACAGTTGGGGCAGAGGAGGCTCCACAGAAGTGGTCATTGTGCACCCAGGAAGGGGAGATCCATGGTCTCCCTTCAAGCCCCTTGGCTAGTGCCTGGGTGCCTTGCCAGAGGCCTATAGCCAGTCTAAGTGGGGGGTGGTGTCTTAGATGTCCCCTGAAGGGGTAGCTTGCAGGAGGCCTGACGAGACAGCTTCAATCTAGCAAGAGCCATGTCTGCTTGTAGCCAAGCCTTCATGCCCTGTGGAAGGGAGACCTTCCTGCCATGGCCTGTCTTAACCCAGCACCCCAGATCCATGGGTCTGAAGGCCCGGCAGTCTGCTAAGGGAAAGGGGTGAAGAGGACAGAATGGGAAAGGCCCAAGTGTTTGGCTCTCAACAGGCCTGAGAGGGCCAAGAGGCAGATGCCAAGAAGGAACAGACTTACTCCTCCCCTGTAGGCTCGTGGGGCATTGGACTACACAGCGTTCCAGCCCAGAGGGCATGCAGGCAGAGGCACTGCAGTGGAAATATACCTGGAAGCAGAGAGAATTCATGCTTGGCAAGGATGGATTAAGGGGGGGTGGGGGGGATCTGCATCAGAGGGTCACTGGCCTCCCTCCACCCCAAGAACTTCCAGCTCATGACAGCCACAGGAGAGACATCCAGCCAGCTACAGTAATGGGATTCTTTGCCTCCTGCAGAGCCCTTCAGAGCAGAAACTTTTGTCATGCAGTTGCACAAAGCATGGGGCTTTGCAGCGAAGGCCAGGAGACTGGCCTGCAGGGTCATGATTGGCTCCAGACCCTGGATGGGGTCGGCTTTAGGCCAGGCAAGCCAGTGCTGGTCACACTAGGCTAAATTAGGATCTTCTGTCCACTCAGGTGCTCCCCCACCCAGCTGCCAGGAGAGGGGCAGGCAGCAAGATAGCTTCAGGTCAGTCTCTGCTCCATTTGCGGGAGGATCCCTCACCCACTGGCTTGGCCAGGGCAAGTCCCAGGACTAATCCCTTCCCGGGAGTGGGACCATACCGGGCCTGAGAGCGCTCGCTGGGAGGTGGTGTCCACAAAGGTGAAAGTGCTGACAATGAAGCGCTGATGGTGAGATGGGAACTGCAGCCCTGAGGCCTCGCTCACAGGCACCAGCTGGGTCTGGTAGTTGTCACCTTCATAAGGGCACCTGGAAGGGCACAAGCAGGGATGGGTTGAGGCTTCTTACCTGGCAGTCACTGCCCTGCTCCCATCCCTGCCCACTCACTCACCCATCCACAAGGATCGGCCACTCTGGCTGCTGCAGTGGGTTGGTGCTCGGGGTGGCCCAGCACTGGTGCAGGACTAGAGCCAGGCTTGGGTCTGTTCTCTGGAGGATACGGACCTCCACGTGCACAGGGTCCCGGAGAAACTTCACCACTGGGTACTCACGGTCTGTGTAGTAGGTGCTGTAATGCTCGTCTGCAGCAAGAATGAAGTGAGATGACCACGTCCTGCAGTGACTGGATCACTGATTTCATGGGGGGCTTGGCAGGGCAAGTGTTGGGGCAGAATCACCCACTTCCCCTGGTTCCTATTCTCCTCCTGGTGACCAGATCCCACTGGTATTGGCCAAGTGTCTGAACCATGCCCTGGGGCCTAGCTGGGACACTGGGAGGCAGACCAGGAAAGTCATCTCCCTGAAGGGCCAGAGACCAGTGCAGCTGTGCCAAGAGACCAACCAGGCTGGCTTGGCCAGGACCTAGATTTCCTTCCCTCCCAGTGGGTACAGTTGCTCTGGGAACAGAGCCACCCCCACCATCCAGGCAGGTGTCTCCCCCCCTCCCTCCCCCAAGGAGCAGTGATCCAAGTCTTCAGTGCCACTCAGCAGCCCAAGGGTCCCATGTCACCCTCGGGGCAAGCCATGCATGGAAGTGGGCCAGACACTTAAATGTTTCAGCAGCATCTCAGGTGCTTGGCAGGCCTATGTGCAGTCACCTGTAGCAAGCCTCATCTCCAAGGCTAGGGGTCCCTGCCCAACTGCAGGGGGCGGTGGAGGAAGGGTGGAGACCACAACATTCACAGGGAGGAAGTCCTCAGCCGAGTAGCTGCAGCGGATGGTCAGCCTGGGTGGGGAAAGAGGCCAGACAGCTGGTCCCCTCTGGACTCTCCGAGAGCACACTCAGATGACAGGCTGAGACCTTGTCATCAGTGAGTGGCGAGTGCCTGCCCCCCCTCCCTTTAATTGCAGGGGATCAGGTGGCCTCCCCCAGCAGGATGAGATCCAGGCAGGGAGCTCAGCAGTGGGTTGAGCATGCCAGTGCACATCCCCTAGCCCTCCCTGGGAGGGGAGGTTCCCCCTAGGTAGGGGACCCAAACTCTGCTTGACTGACAAGGGGCCCCCTCCCTTTCCAGCAGAGGCCTCCAAGCTTTGCCAGGCCTGTTACCTGAAGGTGCTGTCCCGAGTGATGGAGCCAGAACGGGAGGTAAGCACTTGGCGGTCTGCTACCAGCTCATTCTCATACACCCACTGATCTCCAGATGCCTGCAGAGGGAGGAGGAGAAGAAGAAAGGCTGGACACACAAGAAAGTCCTTCCCATTGGAAAGCTTCTCAGAGCTGCTGAGTTCTTGTGCAAGGAAGAATTCACATGTGGGAGCCAGCTCAAACCTCCACAGCCAACAGGTCCAAGATCTAATGGCCCAGGCTGTGCCCCCCCACTACCCCTCTTTTGCAGGAGTCAGGTCTTGAGGGGATGTGACTGGAGCCAGTCTGCATAGGAGAGGCCCAGCCCAACTTTGCTCATGTTCTCAAGCGGACCAGAAACTGGTCAATATACTAGCCCTCCCCCTGACCTAGAATCTCAGGTGGCATTCCAGGACTAGTACACCCCAGTGTGCACATGCCACTAGACCACCAGCTACACCAAACAGGCTGTTTTCATGGCCAGTCTATAGTACAGCTTCCAGAGACACTAAGCTCATTCCATGTAGGGACCCAGACAGAGCAATGGGCCCCATGTCCCCTCTTTTCCTGCCCATAGGTCCCTTTGCCTCAAGGCGATTTGGCCTTTCCATGAACCACTTTCACAAGCATTAGCAGCTGCTAGGGAGCAGGGTCTGTAGGCTGCTTGTGCGTCATCACAGCTCCGCATTAGCAGAGCTGTAGGGCCCAAACCTTGGGAGACCACCTGTAAGCAGAGGCTGTAGGCTCAGCACCCCAGGCTGCAAGGGGCAAGTCTAAGTCTCAGGACATATCAGATACAGCCTCATGGTGACTGTTAGTGACACCCTCTCCCCCCACCCATAACCTCAAGGACAATCAGGTGGCATCAGAGAGTGAGGAGTTCAGGAAGTGCCTTGCCCAGCAGAGGGAGGACTGACTGGTGCCCTTTACCTGGACAGTGGTCCCACAGGCTGAGAGTGGGAAGCGATACACAACAAAGCCTTCATTCCTAGACACCGGGGCACATCTGCTGCCATGAGCGTTGACCAGGTGCACTGAGCTCAGGTCCAGGGGTGGCATGGTCACATCCCTTGAGATCGCAACTGAGAATTGGCCATCTGGGGTGCACTGCGCAGTCACTGGGGAAGAGCCATGCAGCATCTCAGCAGGGAGTGGCAGCCTCTGCTGGAGCCATTTGCCTGGGGACCCCTCCCACCCCCACCGTGAAGCAGGAGCCTCTAGACAGGGGAGGAGAAGACTAGCTAGAACTAGTCCTGCCCCCTGACAGTCACTGGGATGAGAGTGACAGGACAGGCCTGGGCTCAAAGGGGCAGACTCCATCACTGGGTCCTAAAGCCCACCCAGGCCCTGGTCCCCAAGCCCCAACTGGTTTCTTCCTCCCAGACACCCTCCAGAATCTGTCTGCTATGGAGATGCCCCAGGGCTCCCTGTGGCAGAGGAAAGCCCTTGCTCACCCTGGTCTCCATAGTAGCAGGGAGTCAGCCTGTCACCGGGTTGGTAGCAGCAGCCCAGCTCCTCGCAGTCACCTCGTGTGATGGGTGGGGCAGCACACGGCAGCCGAGCCGAGGCCTGGACAGCAGAGCACACGCTAGGGCTCGGGGCATCCCGGGCTAGGGAGAGAGGCAAAGATGGGTGCTTGCTCAGACAGCCCTCCCCATTATTCACCCTAAAGGTGGGACCAGGAAACAGCATCTCCCATGGCCAAGTCCCTCCTCAGGGAGGTGGCTAACTCCTGGCAGCTGGTACAGCAAGGCCAGAGACAAGGTGTGACAAAGTGGGACTGTTCTTAATGTTTCCTCTGAATACTGTGTGGGTGCCTCAGTTTCCCCTATGCATTTTGTAAGTCTCCAGCGTGCATACATGGCTGACAGTCTCCTGGCAATTAATGGCTGGGGCCCTTCCCCCCCTGCAAGGGGATAGCTAAAGGTGAACCAAGATCAGGTGACCTCCTGGCCCAGGAAAGCCACAAAGCCCAGAGAGGAGGGGCTGGGGAGTTTCAGTTTTGGGCTAGCTGGGAAAGAGGAGAGAAGTGCAGAGGGGGTTTATCTGGCTCACTGCCCCCCAAAATGGACCCAGCTGAGGGTTCCCCTTCTCTGTACCTACAAGCTCTGTTTTAGACCATGTTCCTGTCATCTAATAAACCTGTTTTACTGGCTGGCTAAGAGTCACATCTGACTGCAAAGTGGGGGTGCAGGACTCTGGCTTCCCCAGGGCCCCACCTGGGCAGACTTGCTGTGGGAAGCACACAGAGGGGCATATGCTGAATGCTCCAAGGTCAGAACCAGGAGGTGAAGCAGTGTGAGCTTCTTGCCCTGAAGATTGGGGAGCCTCCTCTCCCTCGGAGCAGACTCCCCAAAGTCCTGACTGGCTTTGTGGGGAGCAGTTCCAGAGCATCACCTGGGGACTCCGTGACACAAGGCCTCCAGCTACACCAAGCAGCATCCTTCAGGAAGATCCCAGAGACAGTGCAGTCCCATCCCTGGCCTGGCCCCAGAGCCCCTTACCTAGAAGGTGGTTTGGGCACCTCAGCTCCTCCTTGTAGGAAGCCACAGGGTCTTCAATCTGGACTGTCATCACAAAGCTGCCATCCTAGGCGGGAAGCAGAGGATACACCACAGTGATGGTTCAAGCCACTCAGAGTCTCTCCCCAGCACCATGTGCTCAAGGAGAGCCAGGGGGCACGAGTGATTTAGGGGGTCAGCAGGATTCACAACCACCCCCAGCCCATGCCCTGGGTGGACACATGTCCCCATGAGTCGGTCCCACCAGGGGACAAGCAGGCAGCTGAGAGTCCTGGAGAGCAAAGATCACCCTCCCCCCAGCCTGGATACTCTGCCTTCGGTGCCATGTTCTCCCCTTGAGGAGCCAGCGGCATTAGCCCATGTCACAGACCCTAGCCCCAGTTGGCCTGGATGGATTTAGCATCTCAGGGGCAGAACAGACAAGAAACCAAGATTTGACTTTCACTCCCTGACCTAGCAGCTAGGCCAGATCGCTCCCCGCACAGGCAGGCCCTGAGCCACAGGCTAACCGAGGGACAGAGCCAGCTTTACTGGGAGAGAAGAAACAAGGTGGAGGATTTCAGGCCTCCCCACACAGACTGGGGTCATCCTCCTCCCTGCATTGCTGCGGCCAAACTCTCCCTCTGCGCAGGGGACTCCACCCTCCGAGCTGGGCCAGCAGAGCGACCGATGGCCAGAGCAGCAGATCGAGGGGGCCAGACAAGTCAGCTGCAGTGACATCACTCTGAAGTAATGAGATCACTAGCTCCAGGGACAGAAGCCAGGTCAGTGCAAGTGTTTCCAAGGCAGGGGTGGGGAAAGGAGTAGAGCGAACACATGTCGAGTCCCCCCGGCTAGTAATGCTGCATGTTCACAGCACTGGTCAGCCTAGGCTCTCAGGACACGGTGCGGACAGCAGCTGTGCCTCAGCCTTCCCGAAGCTCTGGAGCAGGCTTGGACATGTGGAAACTGAGGCACAGATGTGAAGAGACTTGCCCCCCCATGGGAAGTTAGTGACAGGGGCAGGATTAGAACTCAGGTCTCCTGACTCCCAGCTCCATGCACTAATGGCTAAATGCAGACAGATCCAAGCATGGTCCCCTCACACCCCCTTCATAAGCACGGCTACCCATCCCATTCACACCATGGGGGGGTCCCAGACAGAGCCTTACTCTCTCGTTGACATAACACCCAGTGTAGAACGCCTCGACCACCACGGAGCCATTGGCGTGCTGCTCGACACGTGTCCCGCAGGCAGGGTTGCTCTGCAAAGCATGGGGCCTGCCCTCTGCATCTGGAGGCCAAGAGGGGCAACAGATGAAGCACCATTAGCCCTGTTCCTCCTAGTCCCAGAGCTACTGCCTCCCCCATTGCCAGACCCGGAGCAGGGAGGCGCTGCAGAGGAGTCCCGCTGTCAGTCACGCCAGCCTGGAGGGGCCACTGACCCCTCCCTTCCACCACAGACATTTGAAGCGTTGCCAGTTAAGGTCAGCAGTGGTGATGGAGTAGGAACCTTCCTTACAGCTCACAGACTGTTCAGAGACAGGCCAGTGCCATGCACCAGCCCACGTGGTTTAGGGCTGGTTTCACTCCATTTCCTCCCCTTTAGCCTCACAAAGGCCACCCCTCCACCCCTCTTTGCACCACCTCAGCAGCTTGGCATTTCTCTGCTGTATATGGGGCTAGTTCTCCCCCTACAGCTGTAACTGAGGTATAACCTTAGCCAAGTCATTCAGCACCCAATGCACCTCACCCCAGAGCCAGGTCTCCAGCAGAGACAGGGGGATGGGTCACCAGATGATTCCCTGTTCTGTTCATCCTCTCTGGGGCACCTGGCATTGGCCACTGTCAGAAGACAGGATACTGGGCTAGATGGGCCTTTGGGCTGACCCAGTATAGCTTATGTTCACATGCATTACTGGATTAGTTAGCACACCAGCAATCAGGGGGGTTGACCCACTTCAGACAACTTGCCAGTTTCTGCCAAGTAACAGGGCCAATGGCTCCCAAGGTATTCCCTGGTCTAGCACCTTTTATCTGAGGAGCTCAAAGCTTTGGGGACAGTCAATATGCATTGACTTTGTACCCTCACTGGAGGCAAGCAGACAAGACCCAACACCCCAGGAAGTTACTTATAGTCAGAGACCCCACAGCACCTCCTCAGCTTTAACTGCTAGGGGATACTACCTCCCAGAATCCCAGCAACACCTTAGAAAGACCAAAGAAGTTTCACTTTGCTCAACTTACCCAGAGCTCTCAGCACAAGGGGAGCCACCTCAGTCTGGTTTGGGAGCAGGCTGAAGACCAAGCTTCTCAGCCCACAGGTCAGCCAGCTAATATCCCAAAGAGCCCCCTCATTCCTAAAGCCACCCTGAGCCCCCCCACTCAGAAAAAATAGGCTAAAAAAGAGCCAAAACATCATGGCAGTCTCACTTCCCAGGCTAACCCACCACTGCTGCTACTCACAACTTTCTGAGCCATTCGCACGGGTCTTATACCTTTCAAGGAGCTGTGATTGGTCAGCACTGAGGTCTTAAATTCCTATATGGACCAGGTGTGACGCCAACAGTCCGTTTACACCTTCCCATGGGCCTTGATTTGAAACTCACAGCACTTACTCCAAATTGATCAAAACCTTCCCACCCACCCACCCACCCTTCTAAAGTGTTCTGTTGATTCTTGCTCAGCCCCAAACCCTTGTTAAGACCCTACAGGTTTTGCTAATGCAACAGGAAACATTTTAAAAGGGGGAAAAAGTATTTGAAGGCTGAGGGGGCACCTAGGGGGCAAGGGGCTATTTATTGGTTGGAAAAAACAAGTGTGGAAAAGGAAGCAAGCCGGAATGCTTTGGAGATTGAGAACTCCTTTTGTCAGATGACTGTAAAGTGCTAGGAGGGTTTATTATTTATAGAGGGGTAAACTGAGCCCCGGTCTTATCCCCCCTCCCCCCATGTGAGTAGGATCTGTACAAATTAATCCAATTGCAGCTTCCCCAGGCCTAGCCTCTCCTTCCCCCACGGATCACTTTTCTCATCTCATCCCGTCCCCCCTCAGGTTATGTCTACAGTGCAATCCAGGGAGGTGTACTCCAGCTCGCTCGGGGATGGGAACAGCGAAGCCACACGGCATGGGCTGTCCAAGCCAGCCTGGGCCCCTGGGTTCTTACTCGGGGGTTAGCCTGCGCTGAGACCCGTGCTGCTGCAACTTCGCTGCTGTTGGTACCCACGTTAGCTAGATCAAAGCTAGCTCTGGTATGGGAGGGATCATACAGGGATAGCGCACACCAAATTCCCTCTGCAGTTGGGCAGCTGAGTGAGAGTGTGTGTGTGCGTGCACACACACACACACACACACACACACACACACACACGAGGGCATGAGTGTACTAGAGATCCAGTCTTGCACTTCATTTCTCAGTCAGATCAGCAGGTGGCAGCTCTCAATTGTATTTTCCCACTGAAGGGCTCTAGCATGCAGTGGTGAAATCAGTTTCACTTCAGCACAGACTTTTAGATGTTAGTTGTGGAGTGTAACTACCTATAGCCCATGTCACCCCAGTCCTCAGTTTCACTGCCCAGGGGCAAGTCGCCTTCCCGGGGATAATGGCTACAAGTCCCTTCTCCCAGTTGCTAGATTTTAAAATAGAATTGCGCAGAATGTGGCCAAGGTCTCTCGCAGAGGGGACTCGCGTGGCGCTGACTTTCCCAAGGAATGCTCCGTTCATTTCCCCCAGCACCTTCCCTGTGCCATGGCTCCTCCCCAGAGCCAGAGGAAAGAGTCTAACTCCATGGCCCATTTCATCCTCACCTCTCTGCTGAGCCTGCCATCAAAGGGCCGTGTGTCATGGGTGCCCACCTGGACCAAGGCCCACCTAACCCACCAAAGAGCCACTGGACAGTCACAAGTTTTGGCCACTGCCAGCCTGACCTTGCGGGTTGCAACTTTTCAAACATCATCCCCTGGGACAAGGATGTCACGTCGTGACAACACCTGCATCACAACGTCACATTGGCCCCTCCCAAGGCCACGGCTGTGGTTTATATTCCAGCAGCGCCTCCAGGCCCCTTCTGAACTCAAGGAGCAGTTGTGCTAGGTGCTGGATATTCACACAGTGAGAGACGCTCCTGCCAGCACAAGAGACAAATCCCCATTGGGCGGGTGGGGAACTGAAACACACAGCAGTTCAGTGAGTGGCCTGAGGGGACACAGTCGGGGAGACGGCAGAAGCAGGAGTTGATTGATCCCAGGTCTCCAGGCTCCCAAACCAGAAGGCCACACTCTCAAAACCAGAGAGGGCTGCATTAGCCCCAAAGGTATATCAGTTCTGTGGGTGTGTTTCCATGCAGTGTTTAATGGCTCCCGTGATTAGGGCTGGGGCTGTAGGATAACCAAATCCATATTGGGAGCATCTAACCTAATCCACCAATTGCCACGGGGCAGAAACCCACACAGGCTCCTGGCGGTGCACGCTGGAGAATGCACCAGAGCAGCAGCAGGTGTGGGGTAAGGAGGTTTGATAACCTGCTTTCAGCCCCGCTTCTGCAAACATGTTGTGGTTTGGGTGCCACTGGAAATGCAGAAGTGGCCAAGGAGCAGGTGACCTTTGACAGCAGACTGTCTTGCACCCCTAGCACGCACACGCACACACACAGACACACACACACACTCTGGTGGTTTGTTTTCAGACTGGCTTTTCTCCACCTTTCACACCCAGCAGAGCGCGGGGCTGGCTGCCAGCCAGGTAAGCTGTCTCCTGTCCTTGGCCAGCCTGTGCAGGGTGAGGATGCAGATGCAAACCGGCCTGGGCATGGGAAGCAGTGCCAGCCTGGAGGGAGTGGCCGTTCAACTGTCCTGATTGCAAAAAGCCTAACGAGCAGAACACGGGGGAAGTGGCAGCCGCAGCTGTCTGCCTGTCCTGATGCCGCTGTCTAGTGCGCTGAGTGAAGCAACGGGGAATTAGGGTGTGTGTGGGGGTGGGTGCTCACCCGGGCTGCACCCCCCTCCGGGGGGAATGCACAGAGCCAGGCGGGGGAGTGTGCAGTTCCCAGTGCTGGGGCGTCCTCGCCAGGCAAGGTGATAACAAGCTCTTGGCGAATGGCCTTTGCTGTAGCTCTTCGAACAGAGTCGTGGCAAGTCGGATGCTCCAACTTCCTTCCTTCCCTTGCAAATGGGCCCAGAAAAGAGGCCGATAGGGGAATCCATCCCCAACATAGCAGACTTCCACTCAGATGGCCCTCCCACGGCCAGGCTGCAACCCCCAGCAGCGGAGGAGAAATAGTCACCCTCACGGATGAAGCCCTGGCAGATCCACCTCGCTCCAATACTGAAAGTATTCAACCAGCACCAAATATCCCATGCCACATAGATAGTCACCACACAGATACAAGCAGCTACAACCAGGCAAACTGCAAGCACATCAAGACACATGGAGAGCAGGATCCCAGCCATGTTACTACAGGCCCTGTCATTTGTCCTCTAAAATATGAACACTGGCAAAAATGACCCCAGCTAAATTCCTCTGGTTCCTGAAAGGGGAAGATCAGCAAAAGACCAGCATTAAAACACAGAGCAAAGTGTTTGTCCTACAAACCTGTGCTTCACCCTGCAAGACATTTTAAGATACAGCTGTCCTGCGGCTTTTTACTTTAAGCCCCTTCTCTAGTTTTTTTTTTTTTTTTTTTAATTAAAGGAGAGTTGCGGCTGTAAACTGAGGCTGTAATGTATTATTATGAATGACGTGTGATTAATAAAGGGGGTAGTTTCGCTTGGTGGGAGTTTTATATCCTGTTAAACAGAAGGTGTTGAAATGCCCCCTTTAAACGAAGGTTTGGTTGGGAGAATGTCAAGCCAAAACTTTTAATCTTTAGTCAGATTTGGAGTCTGTAAATATGGCTCTGTATTCAAGACCCTGGTGGATTACTCAATGCAAGGCTCTGAAGGGAGGTAGAGAAATCACTCCGCCTGTATGTTTCCTAGCTTCACATGACAATGGGGCCGGCCTTGTGCAGCATGTCCTGCTCCTTCCCCAGAGGTGGCTGCACTTTGGTGGGGCTGTGATTAGACAGTCAGGATGTATGGGAATGAAAGATGCTATGGGAGGGTCAGAGGTCATTGGGGATAGACACAGTGGGGAGTACTGCTCTTTGCAAATGTCCCTGCCATGATGCCCCCTCCCCACCCCCAGCGTCCTGCTCTGATGCCCTCACTGCGCCCTACCGTGTGTTCACCTGTATGTAAGTACACTTGTATTAAGTGCACACTTAAGTATTTAAAGTTCTCCACATGCTTGTACTTAAGTACTTGACATATTCTGTACTTCGTGCTTGTATTTCAATACATGCTAAAAGTACGTAAAGGATAATTTTCTTTGATCTAGGAGTACCTTTTCAAAATAGTTTTTTGAAACAATCACCTGCCTCTCCACTCTCCCGTTTGGTCCCTAGGACCTGGCTTGGGAGCTTCAGGCCCTGAGTTCTGCCTGCCAGGGCTTTTTCTTGCTTGGTAGAAAAGGTGAAGGCGGGACTTAGAAACCGGTTTCGGAATATTTTGAGCTGTGATACAGCTGCAAGTAACAGAAGTACAAAGTCATTTGCTGCTGCTTCTGGATCCCAGTCATTTTTTAAGTTGTGTTGGCTGCAGAATCAGGATGAGAGAAAAAATGCAAAGGAACTGGGTTTTTTTTTTTTTTATATATTGACCAGACAATCGCAGGGAATACGGGAGTTGAGAACACTTGCACATGTACTTTTAAATACATAAGTACTATCTCCACAACATACGTGTACTCCGATGTACTTCTGTAACGGTGTACTTGCCACCTAGACTTAAGTGCTTTTTATGGCAACACCGCAGGAGCAGCCCTGCTATCTCCCAAGTTCCCAGCCCTGATAGTCCCCAAACTCCAGCCCTGATGCCCCCCAGTCCCCAATGCCCCCCAGTCTCCATAAGTCCTGATGCCCCCGCTGCCCCCCATGCCCCTCAGGTCCCCCAAGCCCTGATGCCCCCCAGTCCCCAATGCCCCCCAGTCTCCATAAGTCCTGATGCCCCCGATGCCCCCCATGCCCCTCAGGTCCCCCAAGCCCTGATGCCCCCCAGTTCCCAATGCCCCCCAGTCTCCATAAGTCCTGATGCCCCCCATGCCCCTCAGGTCCCCCAAGCCCTGATGCCCCCCAGTTCCCAATGCCCCCCAGTCTCCATAAGTCCTGATGCCCCCCATGCCCCTCAGGTCCCCCAAGCCCTGATGCCCCCCAGTTCCCAATGCCCCCCAGTCTCCATAAGTCCTGATGCCCCCCATGCCCCTCAGGTCCCCCAAGCCCTGATGCCCCCCAGCCCCAATGCCTCCTGATCTTCCAGCCCTGATGCCCCCCAGTCTCCGTAAGTCCTGATGCCCCCCCATACCCCCTAAGCCCTGATGCCCCCTAGCCCCAATGCCCCCTGATCTCCCAGCCCCGATGTCCTCCAGTCTCCATAAGTCCTGATGCCTCCCGTACCTCATCCCAATGCCCCCCAGGTCCCCCAAGCCCTGATGCCCCCCAGCCCCAATGCCCCCAGACTCCATATGTCCTGATGCCCCCATACCCCATCCCAATGCCCCCCAGGTCCCCCAAGCCCTGATGCCCCCCGCCCTGAAGCCCCCCAGCCCCCAATCTATGCTGCCCCCATCCCCATCCCCTCTGGTCCCTGGGCTTTCCCCTCTGACACCCCCACCCCCATTGTCCCCTCCTAGTGGCCGGCCCCTTTAAGAGCCCCGCCCAGCCGGGCTCCCCTTCGTGCCCCCTGATTGGCCGGCGATGACATCAGCGGGGCGGGGTGTTCGCCGCGGTGACGTGAAAGCGGGAAGGGGCGGGGCCAGCCACCGCACGTCGTGCTGGAGCCCGAGCCGGAAGATGGCGGCGGCGGGAGCCGCCGAGCGCGCGAGCCGGGGGGAGGCGCCGCCCCGCGAGCCCGCCGGGCCCCGCCGCTACTCGCTGCTAGTGATCGTGGGCGGCGGCTGCCACCGGCCCGGCCTGCTGGGCGCCGTGCTGGCCGCGCTGGAGAGAGGTGAGCAGGGCCCCGCCCGCGCAGCGCCGTGCACCCCCCCCGCCGGGCCCGTGCAGCGCCGTGCACCCCTCGGCCGAGTGCCGCTGCAGCCCCGGGCAGCACGGGCCGAGGCGCTGCGGGCCCCATTCATCGCCCTGCTTGCACCCAGTGCACCGGTGCATGCAGCTCGTGTGTCCGGGACATTTCCCCGCCCTTCCCCCCCAGGTTTTCCCGGGCTCCCCCATGCACCGGTGCATGCAGCTCGTGTGTCCGGGACATCTCCCCGCCCTTCCCCCCGGCTTCCCCGGGGCTCCCCCATGCACCGGTGCATGCAGCCCCTGTGTCCGGGACATCTCCCCGCCCTTCCCCCCGGCTTTCCCGGGCTCCCCCATGCACCGGTGCATGCAGCCCCTGTGTCCGGGACATCTCCCCGCCCTTCCCCCCGGTTTTCCCCGGCTCCCCCATGCACCGGTGCATGCAGCTCGTGTGTCCGGGACATCTCCCCGCCCTTCCCCCCGGTTTTCCCGGGGCTCCCCCGTGCACCGGTGCATGCACCTCCTCTGTCCGGGACATCTCCCCGCCCTTCCCCCCGGTTTTCCCGGGGCTCCCCCATGCACCGGTGCATGCAGCTCGTGTGTCCGGGACATCTCCCCGCCCTTCCCCCCGGTTTTCCCGGGGCTCCCCCATGCACCGGTGCATGCAGCCCCTGTGTCCGGGACATCTCCCCGCCCTTCCCCCCGGCTTTCCCCATGCAGGCGCCTGTGGGAGGCGTTGATACTTCAGACTAGGTGGGGGAAGGGTGTGCAAAGTCCAGTTGTGGTGGTCTAGTGCAGCGCCCCCCCCCCCCAATTATTGCTTATGTTTAAAGGGAGTCTCTCCTATGGGGGGGGGCAGTTTATGGTGCTTTTAACATGGGTGGGGGTGACAGCGGGGCTGTCCCCAGCTCCGTGAATCCTGGACTCTTGTATTGCTTAGCGCTCCCTTTGCCTAGGTGTAGTCCCATCCCATTGCCCCCTCTCGACTTCTGGTTGCACCTGGGCATGGAGGCCCAGGGTGCGGAGTGTAGCAGCAGCAGACAAAGGTTGGGGGTGGCTTTGTTAACGCTGGGATGGGCTGGGACCCGTTTGCCACTCAAGAAATGAGAGCGGGGCGGGGGAGCATCCGACATGATGGATGGGGCAGCTGGCCGGCGCTGGGCCTCGGGAGAGCCGTCCGCCTGGAGAAGCTTGTCTGGCCTCGGGAAGCGCTCTGGAGCGCTGGTCTGTCGGGGTGTGTTCGGGCTCAGTGGGTCAGCGTGGTTTGAGGAAACGGCCAGCTGAAACTAGGAAGGGCTGAGTTGTAATGAGCCCTGCTTCAGAGCTTCCTCCAAGGACTTGCTGGGGACCTGCATTTACTGTTCCCGAGCCGGTGATGGAAACCGTCGCCTGGAGCGGGATGTCTGAACGTTGGCCGGCTGCGGGGGGTTCCGTGTTCTTAGCCTGGTACTGGCATTATGGTATTAATGGGGGGGGCTAGAGGTGCTGTGAGCACTGAGCTAGTGTCTCCTTCTGCCGGAGGGGCTTTCAAGGCCCGGAAGGGCACAAATTTGGAAGTGATCTTTTAAAAAAAAAAAACATTCATCCACCACGCGTGAACTGAGTAAGCAGCCTGAGAAGGCTAAAACTGTTACGTTGAGCAAGGTTTATGCAACTCTGCATTTTCTTGCCCCCCCCCCCCCCCCAATGTGTCTAATACCCTAATCTTGCACCATCTCCCTTTGGTTGGAAGATCGTTAACCGTTCCACAGACTGGGGGATGGTGGAGGAAAAATACCGATGGATTCGTTCCCTATGATGGGCATGAGGCCGGCCTGCTAAGCTGGTTTGTAAATCACTAGACGTGACGGGAGTGAAACAGGCTGCGTCTCTGTAATCCCCGCACAGTGGCTGTACAGGGGCCTGGGGTTTGTTGATGAGCTGGGGTTAGAATTCCTGACGCATTAGTGGCCTCAGGGAGCAAACCCACTCTCCTGGAGTGGGGAGAGGAGCCCGGTTGGCTAGTGTGACTGGCCAGCGTGGGACAGGAATGAACAGATGGCTGCTGTATAAGGGTGTACGGTAACTGGGGAGGCAGAAGGCAGAGAGACGCAGCGGCTGTCGTTCGCTTTCGGAACAGCGCTTCTAATGCAGCTGATGGCTGTACGTGCTGCCTCTTGAAGAGCAGACCGGGAAGGCGGCTGCGCTCCCATAGCCAGAGGGAACGCTCTTCTGTCTGGCTGAGCCTGGCGCGGCTGAGTCACTCCTGCAAGGTGCATGCCTCCAGGGGAAGCAAGCGTGCACCTGTCTTCCTTGGTGAACATCAAGGAACCTGTAACATGGTTGGAACCTGAAGGCACGTCTTTGGTGCTGCCTTTAAAGACGCTCCTGACCCCCCTCTGTTAACATCCCGTATGAGGCAGGCATGTCCCAGCCAGGCCTGCGGAGTGGCTCTGTTCTCCCCAGGAGGTGGCTGCCCAGATGTGTGGGAAGCTGCGAAGGACGAGTCGGGGCGCATGGACGGGCTTCTCACACGAGAGCGGAGACTGAACCGCAGGCCGTTACGGCTGCAAAGAACCGTCAGCATGTGGAGTGTATCGGAGCTTGGGGAGAACGTGAAGCAGTAGCTGAGGAGTGTTCATTTCGCCGAGGGCTGACTCAGAGGCCGTCGACAGTTAAAGCTGTAAGGAAGGGGGCAGAAGTGTCATTGTGAAGATTTCCACCAGCCGTCTGGGGCAGGGAGTGTGCAGCTATAAACCAAGGTTCATTGAACTCGCAGGGGAGGCTATGTGAGGGGGAATGCGGCTGGTTTCCTTTCCCCGAGGAGCCGCTCGGCGAGCGTCAGGAGTTCGGAAGCCCTGGGATAAAGCTGTCTGTGGGTAGCAGGGGCATCTGATCCTGTTGTCTTCGAGCTGACTCATCGGGAGCGTTCTGGAGCCAGTGACTGGAGGGAGTTGGGCTGTGACCCCTTCTGACCTTTCGTTTTCAAACCCGAATTGTAGAAGGATGTTACTCAGCCAGGGGTGGGGGGTCAGCTGAGGCATCAGCATGTGTCACCGGGTCCCAGTGTCTAAGAAATGCGGCAAATGCCATAGATGCTCTGACTCTGTGCGCCTAATTAAGCCTATTCCGGAGCGTAATTATCCTTTACTTAGAGTTTTTCCTTTGCAGCAGATTAAGCTCATCACCTCCCATCCTACCTTCAGTGGACATGGTGCACAGTTGATCACCATCATCTTTATAACAGCCCTTAGCTGTCTCCAGATATGTTATCCGGTCCCCCTTTGTCTTTGGGGTGAGCATATTGGACCTAGTCTCCCCACCACGCTGCCCCGGGGGCCCTGATCACCCTGCGTCTGACCCACACCTCAGAACTGTCCGAATTGCCCTGGACTTTTCCCCTGCTGGTGTCCTGTCTCCTGCCCAAGCGGACCAACAGGGTTCAAAAGCACTAGATAAGCTCATGGAGGATATGTCCATCAATGGCTATTAGCCAGGCTGGGCAGGGACGGTGTCTCTAGCCTCCGTTTGCCAGAAGCTGGAATAGGCGACAGGATGGATCACTTGATTCCCTGTTCTGTTCATTCCCTCTGGGACACCTGGCACTGGCCACTGTCGGAAGACAGGATACTGGGCTAGATGGACCTTTGGGCTGACCCAGTCTGGCAGATCCCCCTCCAGCCCTGTCTTCACTCAGCAAAATCCTCCCAGTGGGTTCTGTTCCCACACTAGAGGGGTGGGGGAGTCTGCTGCTTAGAGCAGGGGTCTGGGAGTCAGGGCCCCTGGGCTGTATTGCTGGCTTTGCCAGGAACTGACCTTCACATCCCAAGTGCCTGTCACTGCACATCCGTGCCTCGGTTTCCCTTCAGTGTACTAGTCTCCTGTGAAATCATCAACCTATTTACAAGCCTCGAGACTGAGTTCCGTGGACAGAAGTCGCAGGGACAGGGTTGGGGGCAGGCTCCTGATCTCGTCTCTGTTGCCAGCACACTGATACCACTCCTGGCTAGCATCGCGTCCTGTGCCGGCGGTCCAGCTGTCCCTCTCTTGGCCTGCTGGGCAGTCACCCGGCCCGCAGCCAGTAGCTCTAATGCAAACTTGGGGGGAAGCCTCTTAAGGTACTTAAAAGCCTGGGTGACCCGATTCGTGCTGGCTCTGTTCTTATCTGGCTTGCTGTGGATGTTCCTTTCCGTTTTCCAGGGCCCCATGATGAGCTCAGCCTCCAGCTGACACACTGCCCTGTCATGCAGGCCTCTCTCCTGACACCAAACAGGAAGCGAGCCACAAAGGGATCGTAGTCAAGTGGTGCGTACAGCCAAGGTGGCGACGGTTCCTGCCACGTTGGGCTGTTGCTACAGTCTGTCGGGGGGTTTCCTAGCATGTCGGCTGAGTTGACATAGCAGTGGGGAGAGTGTTTTGTTTTGCTGCTGAGAGTTTTGGGCCGGACGCTGTCCGAGCAAACTCTCCGCCTGGAATTCCGCTGGCGTTCTGCGGCCGGCTCATCCCCGGCTTGGGCAGGTCTTGGCAGCGTAAGCACTCATTGGGAAAGGCAGGGCAGTCCTGGTACTGGCCCCCAAGGGGCCTCTTCAGTCGCAGGTGCTGAATGAGGCAGCCTCGCTCGGCTGCCTTGTGCAGGAGATCGGAGCAGTTCCAGTGAGTCTCCGAGCAGTACGGAGCTGGGGGAGAAGAGAGATGGCAGGTCGGCTGGGTTGGTAAGTGCAGAGCCCCGCTGGATGGGGCCTGGCCTGCAGACTCTGCTCAAAGGAGGTGTGGGAGTCACTGCAAACGTCTAGAGCCAGTGCAGAGTGACTCTGCTTTGCAGCAGGGTGTGACTTGAATTGGTTGCAAGAGACCCAGGTTAACCAGTCAGTGCATGTGAGCAGGGACTAGTCAGTGACTCCAAATGCAGGTGAAGTGACACCCATCGCCACTGAGCTGTACTTAGCCACAGCTGGTCAGTGACAGCTTCCCTATACGGGGGGAGGGATAGCTCAGTGGTTTGAGCGTTGGCCTGCTAAACCCAGGGTTGTGAGTTCAATCCTTGAGGGGGCCATTTAGGGATCTGGGGCAAAAATCTGTCTGGGGATTGGTCCTGCTTTGAGCAGGGGGTTGGACTAGATACCTCCTGAGGTCCCTTCCAGCCCTGATATTCTATGATACTGCCCTGGTAGCATCCCTTAGCCCTGCTCAGCAAAGGGGGGGCTCCTTTGCAGAGGCCAAGGACTGAACGGGCCAAGGGCGCTGTGATGTGAACAGCTGTCCCAGGGGAGCTTGCCTGTGAGCACCTGAACTCCTCCCACGGGGGCCACCAAACAGCGCATGGTCACGACCGAGCATCTGCCCATCTGGGCCGAGGTTTGAACCTGTGACCACCAGGAAGGAAACCGAGGGACCATCTGCGAAAGTGACTCCAGCCTGGAACGCCGTTGGAGCTGGTTGGTTGGGCTCCCTTGCCACTCACGTCTCTAGTTCTGGGTTGCGAGGAAGAATCGGTTTGGGAATCTGACACGGGCAGCTGCAGGTTAGGGGGCAAGAGGCGCCCTGGGCTGGACTAGAGGGGAGGTCAGTGCAGACATGGAAGAGGCTGTGTCTTGTGCCAGCCAGCCCCGTAGTCTTGTGGCCGTGGGGGGCAGGAGGGAAGGCTAGAGGTGCCTTTGTTCACTACCTCTTTTCTGCCAGACAGGTTCTGCAGAGATACTGTCCCTCCAACTTCACCCCCGTTTCCTTCCCCTCCCTCCCTCGTCGCAGGCCCGTTAAACCAGGACAGCCTGCTAAAGGCCAGGCTCGCTGGGTTGCCTTTAGCAGCCTTGCTGCTGGGTTGCTGGGCATGGGCCCCTTCTCTCTCTGGCGAGGGTTCAGGGCAGCACTCGACTCCATGCTCCCTCGATCGGCACGGGGAGCTCCTGCTCCCTTGGCGCGGCGCTGACCTCCCCTCGTGAGGCTGGGAGCGGCTCTCGCTGCCCTGTCTCTCGCTAGCCTGGCCCCCGCGGGTGTCCGCGGGCCCTTTCCCTTTCCCTGGCCAAGCAGCAGAGGGAAACGGCCTGTTGTTGCCGCAGCCGGAAGCCCTTTCCTTCCCCCATGGCCGTTCGTAGTCCCTCAGACGTCCTTGTGTCTGTCCCAGGACACGTCCTGCCAGGTAGGAGGAAGGCTGAGGAACCTGCTGGTATTCAGCAGTTGGGGGGCCAGTGGCAGCAGCTTGTGCCCTGGGCTGGGGCAGCGTCGCGGAGCTGTCAGGGCGCCTGGATCACGCTGTAGTTTATTGAAGGAACTCTCGTCTCCTAGCAGCTGCTCATGTTTATAGGCTGCGCTTGCAGGGCTGGGCACTAGGCAGAAGAGGCGTGGGCCCTGCCTGGGAAGGCTTGCGCTTGCAGGTGGGAATGAGGACAGGGATGAGGCTGGGGGGAGGTTCAGCACAAGCCTTTAGTGCCACTCCCTCTGCTCAGCCCTGGAGGGCAGGCCTAGCACGGGAGCTGTGGCTTCTAGTCACTTTATTCCTCCCTCCCTCGCTTGCAGAAGTGATGGTAACTGCGTCGTATTGCCCAGTGTGCGTCTGCATTACCCCTTCCCCTCCCCGTGCGGCGGTGGGGGGGGGATGTGTGTCTCTGCCCGCACTGTGGGGCCGTTCTAATGCATGTGCTGTAACCTGGGCCTCCGGTCTGTCCCCGAGCCTTGGCTGTGAGCGGCTCGCGTGACCCTGAGGCCTTACGGTGCAGGGTCACATGCTCCTCCCTACGGTCCATTTTGTGCATTCCCTGTTACTTGCAATGAGGGGCAGCGACCCCTGGGTGAGCTCCCATCCCTGCTGCTCGGGCTGCTAGCTGGCACGGGGCGCGAAGAGCCCTGTAAGGCGTCAGGCTTCTCTCCGGCCGGGGCTGGGTGCAGCGTGTGCTGCTGGCAGAGGCTGTCGCAGGGGCCTGCGGTTGCTCTTCTGCCTGACGCGGATTGTTCCGCGAGGCCGTGCCGTGCTAGGGATTAAAGAGCCTGGGACGGGAGCTTGGTTCCCCCGACTTACCTGGCTGGTAACTGATCCTCCCCCCACATGCAGGAGCAGACCCCCCACTGGTGGCTCCCTGCTGACCCATCCCCTCCCAGTGTATTCCTCACCTGGGGCGGTTCTGCTGGTCCCGGTTCCCCTTCCCTGGCTGGTCCTGGCCTTGCAGCCGACGGGGCAAAGGGGGCCCTCGAGGGGACTGCTCCGGGGGCTTCGCTGTCCGTGCTGCTGGAGAGGAATCTGCCCTGCCAGCCAGGCACGTCCGCTCCCTCTCCCCTGGAGCCAGGTTCGTGCAGGGTCCCTGGTGCTTGCATTCCCCAGGGGTGAAGCCCTAGGAGCAGACAGATTGCTCACCTGTGTCAAGGCAGCCGGGGGGGGGAGGCTGGCGTCACCGCCAAGGTCAGCCCTGGGAATCCCTGCGGTGGCTGGTCTCTGTGAACCTGGTGCCTCTCCTGGCAGGGGCAGGGCAGGGTGGGCTCTGCACCCCTTTGAGAGCTGCGGGTGCTGATTGTTCTCTCCCCAGGAATCCGCTGCTGGGACATCGACCTCACCTCCTGCAACCTGGACGAGCAGCTGAAGCTGTTTGTGTCCCGGCACTCGGCCACCTTCTCCAGCATCGTGAAAGGTAAGGGCCATCTGCCAGGCCTCTCCCTTCTCCACCTGCCCAGCTGTGCATCCCCTAGTCCTCTGCTGTTGTGGGCTTGGCACCTCGCTGGAGATGGCTCCCTGCCTGCACAATGCAGCTTTCTGGTCCGGAATTCCCAGGGACTGTCCTGTCCCCGCACTCTGGGACACCCCGGGCTCCCCCCGGAGTATTTAAAGGAGCTCTCCAGGCTGCTTGGCCCAGAACTCGCCCTGCTCTGGGGGGAATCTATTGCAAGTCCAACTGATTGTCTGAACGTTGCTGGAGTGAGGCAGCAGCTCGGCTCCGAGCTGGCCCTGCTGTGGGGGGGGGGGAGGTTTCACAAACAGCCCCCCTGCTGTGGAAGCAGCATTGGGAATAACCTGTTTGGGGTACTCCAGTGCCCCCCAGTACCGCAGTATCTGAGCATCCCCCTGACTGCTCTTTGTGAGGCTGGGGGTGCATAGGACTAGTCCCCTTTGCTCAGGTTTTTGGGGGGGGGGGGGTTGTATGCCACTCAGATCCATGCTGTCTGCCCTTGACAAAGTGCTGGCTACGCCCACCAGGAGCAGATGGCAACGTGCGCCCTGACACATCCAGCGGCAGAAGCAGCATCTGGGAGCTCGTGTTCTGCTCTGCATCGGCAGAAACCTCGCGTGACCCCCTCCACGCATGCCCCTCCTGGCTCTTAGCAGTGTTTAATTCGTGTTGCAATCCGTATCTCAGCCCAGACTGCAGGGGGAAGCCAGGCCGCCCAGTGAGTTGGAAATAGACAGGGAGGCAGCACTGTCCTTCCTGCTGTGTGCGGAGGGGTCGCTCCGGGGGCTGCCGGTCAGCTGCAGACCCGGACCTTGCTCTCTCCTGATGGAGTTTTGCTGGGTTGGGCAAACATTTAGCCAGGGCTACAAAGCTGCTTTTATGCCGAGTTGCTTGCACTCTCCCTCAGCTGATGCCTCCGTCCCGGCCCCTCCAAGCAGACAAACGCGCTGATTCTTCCTGGGGAGCGGCTCTCAGAGGAGTTCCTGGGCCAGCGGCCCTCTCCATGTGCCTTCCCGTGAGGCCTCGTCACGCCCTGGCTGGCTCCTGGCTGCGTTGCCCCACCGCCTCCACTGCAGTGTCTAGACTCAGGCCGGCCCTCCCAGACCGAGGGACGGGCTTGTTCTGTCTAACTCGCTCGGAGTGGGACATCCTGACTCCCAGTCAAAACCATGCTGTAGCCAGATACTCCTTGGCTCATCTTGTGGTGGGGGGAACCGCTGGTTCACCACATCTGTGCCTAGACACAAGTGTTGGTGGTGGTAGTGGGGGGTGTCTCTGCTGCTCCCCTGTGTGGGGTTAACCCACTTTGGTACGCCCCCCCTTCTCTAAGGCTCCAGAGCAGGGGGCTCCTTGCATGAAGGTCTGAGCTCTCTGTTGCTTGTCAGGTATAGCTGGCTCCTGCAGACCATCCCCTTTCCAGGGGTGCTGAAGAGCTCGGGGACCCCGATGGGTGGAGCATGACATTGGCCTGGCTGCGCTTCCTCGTGTAATGCCCGGAGGCTGGCTGAGGGGAAGCCAGGCCTTGTGCTCCAGAGTGGGGAGAAGCTTGGCTGTCTGGGGGTGCTAGGCGCTGTACAGACAGAGCAGAGCCCCTTCCCCAAGGAGCTTAGAGAGGCCCCTGTGCCGGTAGCATCCCTCTCCTCTGGGACGGGTAGAGCAGAGGCACTGGTTGGGCTGGGTTCAAACGCTGTTGGCACCAGCTAGTGCTGCTGTTAGGGGTAAAACCCTCCCCCAGCCTCGGATACCAGTGGGGCGCCAGAGAGAGTGCATGGCCATGTGCCCCGTGTGGAGCCCAGGGAGAGCTCAGAACACCAGGGGAGCTCAGATTTCAGCTGCTCACGTGCAGTTCATCAGCACTATTGTCCATCTCGTGACCGCGGCGCAGGGAGAGGTGGCTCGTGGGCTAGCGCTGTGCGGCGTCGGTCCGGGAAGAGCAGCTGATCCCGTCTGAGGGGCTGGGGCTGAGCCAGTCATGCACAGGGGTACCGGCAGCCTACAGCCCAGGGCAGGGTCTCCTTGCTGGAACTCGAGTGCTGAGGGTTTTACGGGCCTCTCTCCAGAAGTGACCGGCCATCGGAGAGTAGAAACGTCTTCGTTCCCGACCAGCTCAGGCTGCCCTGTGTCTAAGGTAGCTGGGGCGTGGATGCAAGCGGCTGGAGGGAGAGCCCTTCCTTCGGCCTGTCTCTGGCAGTGGCTGGCCCTGGATGTGGTGGAGGAAGGTGGAAGAAATACCCTCCTGGGCTGGTGTCCCACATCTGCCTGTGTCTGGCTTGCTCGGGGATCTAATGGTCTGGCTTAAGCCCCAAAGCCATGAGGTTAAAATCCCTTCTGATGCTTCTGTCACAGCTCTAGGTGCCTTCGCCTTCCCTGGCTGTGAAATGGGCTCCCTGCAGCCAGCTCCACGGTCACAGTACTCTCCCTCCCAGCCAGGCGTCTCCGGCTAGACCAGCCTCTCCAGCTACTTTCCTTCTGGGTTCGTTTGTTCACTCTTCTAAACGAGCTCTCTGGAAACTGGGGCAGTTGCGCTCACAGAGGCCCCTTCTGTGCACGGGGCTGGGTAGCTCGGCGGCTTGGTAACCAGATAGGGAGCCGCTGACCCCCAGGCTGCTGGTTCAAAGGCGGCCCTGGCCAGCAGTAACTGAATCGCTGCTTGCCAACAGCTGCTCAGTGGCCTTGTGACATGGGTGTGGCGAGGGGTGTCCCGTTCCTGGTCCACGTGCTCGATCAGGCTTTGCTCTGGGGGAGGCCAAGGGTGGAAGGAACCATGGGCTGCTCGGGGGGCCTGCAGCTTCCAGCCCCGCTCAGGTTCTTGGGCCTGGACTGGGCAGTTTTTTGTTCTTATTTAACTGTGGGTTGGGGTGGGATGTCTCTAAATGGCTAGTGGCCCAGTACACCTGGACGGTGTTGTAAAGGTGCCACGTCCCAGGAAGGCTTAATCCCATTCCAGTGTGGGAATAGCCTCGGGTGTGAAACGCCCCCACGCCGATACAGCTGCGTCGGCACTGGGCGCTTGGGCTGGCTTCAGTTGGTCCAGCGTCCTAGTGTCTGAGCCCCGCAGCCCATCCCCCACCCTGGGGAGGCAGGGAAGTCACGCCCGCCCGTTGTACGGATGGGGAAAGCGAGGCAGTGACTTGCCCACGGCTAGTCTCTGGCAGAGCAGGGAATTGAACGTGGGTTTCAGAGTCCCAGGCCAGCCCTTAGCGATCCAGCTCCCCCGTTCTGTGGGGTACAGGCCTCCAGACCCCAAGGCACTCGGCCCAGCAGCCGGCTAGCTCCCAGAGAGGGAATTTAGCCGCCGATGGGCCCAGGCTTGGCAGGCTCGCGAATTCTTCATTCCTGGGTCTGAACTGCAGTAAACCGCTGGGCTCCCTGGCACCAACGCCCTGCGGTGCCCTGTGGCCTAATTGACCCTCTAACCTTCCTGCCCCCTGGATTGTAAATTGGCCTTCGTGGGCCTGGAGCCCCGTGAGCTGGGGCGTGCGGAGCAGATTGCTAGCAGCTCAACATGCTCTGGGTATACGCGGGGAGCTGGCTGCGCACCTGGCATTAAAGCCAATCCAGTTCCCTTCCTGGGGCACTAACATAGGAGACGTGCCCAGGGCCCCCCGTTGAGCCTCCTCCTCCCCCCCCCTTCACTAGGGGGCTGGGCTGCCGGCTCGTAGAGCAGTGGGAAAGTCTCCGTTCCTTTCCTCCACACTCAGCCTTGGTTCTCTGCCCCTTTGCTGCCCTCTAGCGATGGGCAGCGCAGCTGTCTGCATTAGATGGCGGCTGCATGGTGCCTGACTGCATGCCCGGGGAGGGTATTGGGAGCCTGCCTGCTCCAGCGAAAGGCACGGGCTCCCCAGGGACGCACGGTCCGAGCCCCGGCGCTGCGGACTAGAAGGCAGGCTGCAGCGTGGTGTGGGGCTGAGAGCAGACAGGGCCCCTGGCTGCAGCGTGGCCGAATGGTTGTCCTGCAATGCCCATGATGGGTAGCTGGGCCCTGCCAGAGAGCTCCCCGCCTGGGAACGCTGCGGCACAAGCTCCGGTTGGCAGGTGGGGTGAGCTGAGACCCATGCAGCTGCTGGCCGGGAGGGGCTCAGTGCCTTGGACCACCCCCAGCAAATAAAGGTGGAGTCTGCCCCCCCCCCCACGCCTGCAGGGAGGAGGTGGGGTTGAACTGACGGCCTCAGGAAAGCAGCTTCAGTCCTCTTGGCCTTCCTGAGCTGGGGCTGCCTCGTCCGGGCGCGGAGCAGGAAACGCCAGCGGCCGTGACGCTGCCCTCCAGCTGGGACTGCACGGGGCCAGCCCTGTGTGGCCCATGACTTTCCTCGCAGAGGGGAGAACAGCTCGGGCGTGCCTAGGGAGAGAGCTCCAAGCGTCTGTTCCCAACCCTGCACTGGACTGGCTGGGGCAAGTCGTCCAGCTGTTATGGGCCGGGCCGGGCCTGTCTTCCGGTGGGGTCAAAAGTTGTGTTCGTAGCTTAAAAACAATCCCTGTCTGGCTCCGGGGGCAGAACATGGGGGGGGGGGGGGGGTCCCCTCGTGGGCTGAGTCAGCCCCTCTGTTTCCTTCCTTCTCCGGCAGCGGAAGGGGCGGGGGGCGCCTCTCGTCCTTCGACTCAGCAGATCTGCTGGCCTCTGTGGTATCCGGGCTCATGGCTCCGCTTCCCAGCCAGCGGGGTCCTGCAGCGGCTGTGAGCCCGGCCTGGAACTCCTGCCTCAGCCTGGCTGAAAGGGGTGGGGAGGCTGGGAAGGGGGCAGCGGGGTCTGCGTATGGGCCTGAGTCCCCTGCCTGAGCAGGCTACCTGCTGCCGGCACGACTGGTCTTGCCTGGGGTTGGCTGGAGCTCGTGCCGGGCAAACTCCCCGTTGTACCTGGGTTCTGCGGTAGCTGCCGGTGTGCCGATCCCGTCCGGCACCTCTAGCTTTAGCTGGGATTGTGGGGTGTTCCATCAGGAGTTACGGGTACCCCATTCTCTGATGTTAGCCCATCCAGGGGCTGACTTGGATCGCCCCACTTCCCAGGTGGAGAAACTGAGGCACCGACTCAGCACCTTGCTGCAGGCTACTCAGAGCCAGGGACCCAACTCTCTTGGCTCCAGGGTCTCAGCCCCAAGACCAGCCTTCCTCTGCCCCTCCCTGCGTCCTGCCGTCTCTGCATTGCACTGCCTGACAGGTGTCTCCTTAGCCCGCCTTGGCTACTGTCTGGCCCAGGCATCTCCCTGAAACCCCACCTGGCTGTGCTCTCTGTGACGGGGTCCCAGAGGTACCGGGGGCAGTGCTGTGCCATTGCAGGGGGGAGCAGTGGCGCAGAAGGCAGGCGAACCGTGCACGCTCTGAACGGCCGCTTGGGTCAGCCAGGAGCTGCCTGGGGTTCCCTGCTCCGGGCCGGGTTGCGTACGTTGGGGCAGACCGTGCCAGCGGAGTGCTGCATGGCATGCTGCCAGTCTCCCCACTTGCTGAGCTCCCCTCTGGAGGCTCCTTGCTGCCTGGCCTGTGCCCTGGGCAGCCATCCTCTGTGCAGCGCTCGGGCCAGCCTGGCCCTTCCCTGGGGGGGGGGAAACCTGGGCATACCTTGGGGGAGCTGGGCTCTTAACGCCAAGGCCTCTTGTTCCCGGGCAGGTCAGCGGACCCTCCACCACCGGGGGGATGTCCTGGAGACACTGGTGCTGCTCAACCCTTCGGATAAGTCCCTGTGCGATGAGGTGAGCAGGTGGGGAGGGAACTGGGGTCCAATGGGGCCCTTACCATGTGGGGGGGGGGGGGGCAAGGAGGTGCAAGAGCACCCTGCGGGAGTGGGGCGGGGTTTGCATTCCCCTCCGTAATAGTCTCGTGTTCTGTCATCCTCCCCCTCTGTCGGGCCAGGCACCCTGCTGTCTCCCCAGCCCGAGCGCCCCACTCGGAGCAGCCTGCAGTCCAGGGCCCCAGCCCCCAGCGCTTGGTCTCGGCTCCATTGTGTGGCAGCAAAGATCCCCCTCGAGCTGGTGTAGGCCTGGGTGGCGGGGCTGGGGGTGGGTGGGGACACCCGAACTCAACCATTCTCCCTCCCCAGCTGCGGAACCTGATCACAGACGTGTCCCAGCACAAGCTGCTGGTGTTCGCCGGGCCCTGCGTGGAGGAGACCGGGGAGCTGATGCTGCAGACGGGCTGCTTCTCTCTGCGGGACTTCATCCAGATCTTCACGGACAAAGAGGTGTGTCCTGGCACAGTGCCCGTGATCCGCCCCTTGGCGGCTAACCCTCATGGCCGTCAGCCCCGGGCCAGGAAACGCCTGCCTTCAGGCAGCTCTGGCTCTCAGCAGGCCTGGGGGAGAGGCCTCTGTGATCCCGTTACTGTCTGATTCGGAGACACGCGTGTGTCTCTCCCAGCTCGGGGCTCGTGTGCACTTTCACCTCTGGCTGCTGGAGGAAACGCTGCAGAGTCTTGACACGGCGGCTGGCAGCGGAGGTGACTCCAGTGTGGTCCCCTCTGGACCCGGGTCACTTTTTTCTCACTAGCCCTTTGGATCGTGAGCCCCAGCTGGGCTGGCCGTAAGCTGACTGAATGTGCAGCTCCAGGCACCAGCAGCCCAGCCCTGTGGGAAGGGCGTGGGGCTGGCGGAGTCCGTCTCTAGTGGTGCTGATGGAGCAGTTTTCCATGGAGCTGGGTTGCTGCCCCCAGAGCTGCCCATATGGGGCCTCTTCACCCCCATCATCTAGCAGGTGTCGCAGCAGTTTGTCTGGCAAGCTCGGGTCCCCTTGCCGTGCATGGCGAAGGCTTTCCTTCCCCAGCAGCCCTGGAACTGCTCCCCCGTCCCAGGCCCACGCTTCTGCGCGAACGTGGCCTTGCTTAGTGATTGCAAGCTGTGAATCCCAGCAGCAGCCAGGTCTGCTCAGCTAGGAAGTGGAGGGCAGGGGGGGCGTTGATTGACCAGGTGCGGGGTGGGTGGGCTGCTGCACTCGGAGTTCGTGAGGCACGTTCCCAGAATGCAAAGGGAAGAGTCTGGGCTCGCAGTGATGCGCACCCCACTGCAGTCATCCGGTAGCACGGACCACGGGGGGGACGATGCTGAGGTGAGCAACGCTGCGGTGTCATGGCCGAGCCTGTTATGGGATGGCAGCCCTCCCAGGGCCTTCCCTGTACTGGTGAAGGAGGGCGGGGAGGGACTGTCCGGTGGCTGCCGACTGGCCTCACCCCTCTGGGAACTTGTGTCGAAGTCCAGGTTGGAGGTGGAGTGTCTGTCTAGCCCCTGGGATGACCTGCCGACAAGGGACAACTCAGCAGCCTGTCGTTGAACTCTGCCATGTGCTGGCATTGACCCTGGCTTGTCTCTCTAGGTCGGGGAGATGCTGAGCTCTGCAGACCCTTCGGCCAAGGCCAGCCTGACTGTCAGCTGCCCTGTCTTCGGGGAGTGGCAGGACTCCAGCCTGGAGCAGTACAACCTCCAGGACTTCATCGAGCTGCGGATCAACCCGGGCTGCGTGTTGCCGGAGATGGAGGGGCTGCAGGAGTTCGTGGAATACCTCTCGGAGTCCCTGGAGCCGCAGTCCCCCTTCGACCTCCTGGAGCCCCCGACCATGGTGGGCTTCCTGAAGCTCTCCAAGCCCTGCTGCTACGTCTTCCCCGGCGGGAGGGGGGACACGGCCTTCTTTGCCGTCAACGGGTTCAACGTCCTGGTGAATGGAGGCTCCAACCCCAAATCCTCCTTCTGGAAACTGGTGCGCCACCTGGACCGGATCGACTCCATCCTGGTGACGCACATCGGCACGGACAGCCTGCCGGGGGTCAACAGCCTGCTGCAGAGGAAGGTCGCTGAGCTGGAGGAAGACCCCTCCTCGCAGGGTTCCCAGAGCAACGGGGACTGGGTGAAGAACCTCATCTCCCCCGAGCTGGGAGTCGTGTTCCTCAACGCCTCCGAGAAGCTGAAGGGTATTGAGGGGAACTCCAGGGTGCTGAAGAGCTGTGACGAAGCCAGCCTGACCCTACGCTACCTGGAGAAGCTGGGGGTCAGGCCCAACTTGCTCTGCAGGGACAGTGGCCCCAAGGTGGAGCCCACAGTGCTGTTCCAAAAGATGGGCGTTGGCAGGCTGGACATGTACGTGCTGAACCCGGTGCGGGGCACCAAGGAGCTGGACTTCCTGCTGCAGCACTGGTCCGGCAACGGCCACCCCAGCGAGCAGGAGCTGCCCTTGCAGTGCCTGACCTCCGTCTGCGCCCTGCTGGTCTGGCATCCCGCCAGCCCTTTGGAGAAGATCATCCGGGTCCTGTTCCCAGGCTGCACCCCGCAGGGCAGGATCCTGGAGGGGCTGCAGAAGGTGAAGCACCTGGAGTTCCTGAAGCGCCCCGTGGTCACTGAGAAGGACTTGAAGGCGCAGGCCGCTCTCCATCCCGAGAAGCCGCTCACGCCAAAGAGGGCGGAAAGCAAGGAGAGCCTCAAGTCGGCGTCCAAGGAGAGCCTCCGGTCTGCTTCCAGACTGAGCCTGGTGGAGGCCGGGCCCCCGGCTCCCAAGGAGAAAGCCCTCAAGGCTGAGAAGAAGGAGGTGAAGCCAGCTCCCAAGGAAAAGGCCAGAGGGCCGGGCGAGGTGGCCAAGGCAGGGCCAGAGGAGGAGAGAGCCAAGGACCCCAGAGCCAAGCCTGACTCTTCAGCTGAGAAGCTCAAGCCAGATGTGAGGCTGAAGCTTAGCAAGGAGAAGGCCCCACCCAAGAAAGAGCCCCTGCCCCAGGAGGCGAGGAAGGAGGAGAAGAGGCCTCTGAAGAAGGAAGATGGTACTGAGGGGAAGGCGGACGGCAGGAAGGAGGTGAAGGCCCTGAAGAGGGACGGGAAAGCCGAGTTGCTGCGGAAGGATGCCAAGGAGAGCAAGGCTGAGGGGAAGGCCGCAAAGCCCCCTGCCCGCAAACTGCCCGGGCCGGAGCCCCGCAAGCTGGCCCTCAGGGCAGGGAGCCTTAAGAAATCCACTCTCAAGAAGGAGCCGGAGAAGCCCAAGGCCAAAGCGGCCAAGGAGGCAGGTGCGGCCAGCAAGGAGCCCCCGAGCCCCGGGGCTGGTGCGTCAGAAGGCTCCAAGTCGCTGTCCCTGGAGGCCCTGACGCGGGAGGCGGCGTGGGTGGGTGCTGAGGCTGGGCGGAAGGAGGAGTTGACAGATGAGGGGATCACCACGGCAGACAGCGAGCTGGAGCCGTCCCCGCTGGAGAACGGGGAGGCTGGGCAGTGCGCTGGCACTGAGGGCCTAGCTGGCTGTGCCGGGCTGGGGCCCACGGACTGCCAGGAGAACGGCGTCGACCCAGAGGAGCTGGACAGCCCCCAGCGGTTCCGGTACCTAGAGACCAGCCCGCTCAAAGCCATCTGGCCCCCTTCTCCCCTCGCCAAGACCCCCAAGAGCGACCGCAGCGTGGACTTTGACCTGACGCCCACGGGGCTTCTCAACCACTGCCAGGAGGGCGCCGAGGACCCATGTGGCAGCTCTGAGGAGAAGACCCTGGAGATGATGTCCCCCTCTAGCTCGGCGCCGGCCAGCGCCGGACACACCCCATTCCACCAGTCCCCGGTGGAGGACGCAGTCATGGTAGAGGAGCCAGCGTCGGGCCCCAATGACAACAAACAGTTCAACTCCTGCCGTTCCTCCCACGACAGCTCCAGCTCCTCCCAGGAGAAGCAGGCGGGCTGCTTGTCCCTCAGCCCCTTCAAGGATGAGCTCCCCGATGTCTCGCCCACCATCACCACCCCCTCCCTGCCGGCTGAGGTGGGCTCCCCCCATTCCACTGAGGTGGACGAGTCACTGTCAGTCTCCTTCGAGCAGGTGCTGCCCCCGGTGAGTGAGTCGCCCCAAGAGGAGCTGAACCAGCCACAGGGGGGCGGGCTGACCCCAGAGTCAGACGCCTCGGTGGGTAAAGGCGGGATGTCCCTGCCCCTCCGGCCCTGCCACCATGCTCAGCGGCTGGACAGTGATGGGGCAGACGGGCTGCGCCGGCATGGGCGTCGCTCCGACTCCCCCCACGACGTGGACCTGTGTCTGGTATCGCCCTGCGAGTTTGAGCACCCCAAGTCTGAGCGCCCCCCCTCCCTCAATGTCAGTCCCCGGGACCTGTCCAATGACAGCGATCTCTCCCAGGAGTTGGCCAAGCCCCTGGCCCAGAGGAGAGGTCAGAGGAGCCAGGGCCGCCGGCTGCAGCCACTGCCAGGCGCCGAGACCCCCCCCACCTCTGGGAGCGAGTCCCTCCCCACGCTCTCCGACTCGGACATCCCTCCTGCCACCGAGGACTGCCCCTCCATCACGGCTGACGGTGGGCTGGATTCAGACGAGGAGTCGGAGCCCCTGGCCAGAGTCCCTTCCCGGGCCAGAGACCCTCCTCCAGGCCCCCTGAAAGACCCCTGCCCCCTCCCTGCCCAGCCTGGCATCTGCATGGTGGATCCAGAGGCCCTGCCCACGGAGCAGGCCCGTGCGGGGAAGAAGGAGCCCGCCGGCAAGGTGAAGAGGACTCCTTCCCGCCTGGGCTCTGCCCCTGTGTCCCAGAAGGCCGAAACCCCCAAACACTCGACCCTGGGCAGCAAGGCCAGAGGCCCCCCGGGCTCAGCAGACAAGGCCAGGACGCTTCCCCTAGCCAAGGGCCCACGCCTCGGGGCTGGCGGGGACACCAGAGCTTCGCTCACGAGCCGCAGCGCTGGGGCTAGGCCGCTCTCGGGAGCCGGCAGATCATCTCCCGCAGGTAAATGGGAGTGGGGATGGGGTGTAGAGTCCAGCTGATCCCAGGCCAGGAGCAGGGCCTGTCCCTCCCATGCTAACCCAGCCCCAGGCCGGGGGGTGGAGGATATATGGGGCCTTGCAGCCCAGGGCGCTCTGTGGCCTGTGGCAGGAGTGCAGGAGTTGGGTTGCTGGTGGTGCCCATGGCGCCACCAGAGTTCCCACGTGCCAGGTGGGAGCTGCTCTGGCTCCGGGGGAGTGCACCACGGAGACTGGGCTGGCCCTGGCCCTTCGGGGCTGAGTCGAAGCACATGAGCCTGGCAGTGAGGGGGGCCTTGGCCAGCTGGGTGGTCTGGATCCTGGGAGATCCTGCAGCGCGTAGGAACTGAAAGGCTGCTGAATCCGAATCCCAAGTGACTCGGACCCCGGATGTGTGGATTCCAGAAGAGCCTCTTGGTGTATTGCAGATCCGGCCTCCTAGCCCAGGGAGCCAGTGACCCTCCCGGGCGCAGCCAGATGCAGTGACCGTCCCTAATAGCAAAGGGCGCGAGAGGCTGGATTTAAAATAGTTAAAGCTCCAGTAAAGAGACAGGGCCGGGAGCGCCCCAGCAGCTGAGCAGGTGTACGAGAGGGAACCTGGGATCCTGGATCGAAGGTGTTCAGTGACTGGCTATTGTTGGGTGTCCCAACGGGAGATGCCTGGGTGGGGCACTCAGTACTGGGCACAAACTGAGCCCTTCTGCAGTGTCTGAAATCAAGGCTCCCAAAAATCACCGATCGTACTCCAGTAGTGGGGCCCTTGTGTACCAGGCCGCCTGGCGTTCCCTGCTGGAGCCCCGGCCATGCCCCCTGTGTCTAAAAGGCCCCCCCGTCTTGCAATTTCAGGCTCCAAAGCCCTTTCTCCCCCCGAGCCGCCGATCTACTTGGATCTGGCCTACATCCCCGGCTCCTGGAGCGCCAGGACGGTGGACGAGGAGTTCTTCCGGCGGATCCGCTCCCTCTGCTACGTCATCAGCGGAGACGACCATGTCAAAGAGGGCGTCATGCGACCCATCCTGGACGCGCTGCTGTCGGGCAAACATCACTGGGGGAGCGATGTCCAGGTGGGGCTCGGCGGGACGACAGCAGGGGGCAGCATTGCGCATGGCCAGGCAGGCGTGGGGGGGCCGCATTGGGGTCTCAGGTAACCATATCCCTGCCCCATGCTCCAACCCCGAGCCCTCCGCTGTGGTGGGGGATTTCTGCCTCCTGCCTGGAGCAGGACCCAGGAGTGGTGTGGATGCTGCTGGCCTCCTTCCCCGCAGTCCTGTGAGGAGAACCTGCTCCCCCATTGGCCGGATCCAAGCAGTCCCCGGTGTGTATCGTTCGGGGCGTCCGGCTCAGCCGGGGGTGTTGCGGGGGGGAGGAGGGAATTGGCGGAGGCCACCAAGGAGCTGGACTCTGGCCTGGTCTGAACAGCAGAGTTATGCCGGCGTAGCTGTCGGCGAGGAGTGGGGGGGAATCACCCCGTGCCAGAGCAGCTGCCCTGACAACCCCACAGCACAGAGGCCCTCGGGGGGACAGCTGTGTCTGTCGGCTCGGTGGGGGCTCGGCCGCGTAGCCGTGGCTTGGAGCAGGGGTGGCTGGGTTTTCCTGAGGCAGGAGGGGCCCTGACCTTTGAACTGGGAACTCTGACCTCATCTGGGGGATGGTCACTGGTGTGCCTCCATGTCCCTGTTTGGCACAAGTGGTGGCAGCTGAGGGCAGGGTGGCTCTGAGCTGGCACGTGGTGAGGCTGTGTCCGTATTTCGAGGAAGGCAGAACCTCCCCTCGCTCCGGCCTCCGTCTGCCCCACCAGCGTGTCTAACACAGCACCGCCCCCTCCCCAGTTGAGATCAGAGCCCCGTGGGCCGGGCGCTGCACAGACACACCGCAACGAGCTGGGATCTGGAATAGACGGGACAAAGGATGGGAGGGGAAACCGGCAGAGATGTGACATGCCCTCAGCAGGGCAGTGGCAGAGCCTGGAAATAGAAGCCGTCAGGGCCAGCCCCACTAGACCCTGCTGCCTCTGAGTGACTGTATCAAATTGGTCTCCTCAGGTGACCCTGATCCCAACCTTTGATTCGCTGGTGATGCACGAATGGTACCAGGAAACCCATGAGCGCCAGCAGGAGCTGGGCATCACGGTGCTGGGCAGCAACAGTACGGTGGCCATGCAGGACGAGACCTTCCCAGCATGCAAAGTGGAGTTCTGAAGGCGGCCCGCGTTAACCCTTTCCAGCCAGACTTGGAGGAAGTGCTTTGGACCTTGCAGAGGGGAGATTGCAACCCACAGGAAGCGGGGGGGGGCGGGGGAGGGCTTCCCCCTGCAGGACTTGCCGAGGCCCCATTGGCCACGGGTGATTGGGAAGAGGCGCTATAAGATTGGAATGAGCTCTCCATGGCTGCTCCCTGCAGGAGGGGAGGAGTGGGAAGGAATCTCCCCTGGACTAGAAAGGGTTACGCTGAGCACTCCTCTCCTGTCTTGTGCGCCACAGTCACTCACCGTCTGGTTATTGCATGCACACAGGCCCCAGCCTCGTGCTCTGCATCCCCACGGGGCGGGCTGGATCACAGATTGACAGGGTCCGTAATCCCCATTGCTGGGCTGGGGGCCGAAGCCTGCTACGGGATAGCTGCTCCTCACCGCCCTCCCCAGCCCAGCCACTACCCCCAGCCTCTGCGTAGGGAGTCGCACAGCCCTTTTCTCTTTGCCCTAGTGATGGGAGCAGGGGACCACTCTGCCCTCCCTGATGTCAAGCAGGGACCTTACCTCGGTCAGGTAATGCAGCAAGGGCCACCTCGCTGCAGCATTGCCCTGGGGCTCCTACGGGCAGCCTGAGCTGGGGCTCCGATCGCTGGTGGCATCCAGTCGCTTCCCTGCTGAGGGACTGCCCCTTGGAGTCCCAGCCTCTGGCTGATGGCACAAGTGAAACGAGTTTGCGAGTCATACACCCCAGTGATGCCACTGCCAGCTTGGCCATGTGCCAGGAAGGGGGGCTGCTATACTGGGGGGTAGTGTGGGGGGGCTGTATCCCAGTTTAGTGCCCTTCCCCCAGCTGCTATTAGTTTTGGGGGGTACAAAAAGGAGTTTAAAGTCCCAACTGTCCTGTTGCTCCTGCAGAGATGCCAGATTCCCAGGTAGACACAATCTCTCTGCCCCAGATTAAGGGAGGTTGGAGTGGGGGGTTTGGAAGCTGAAATTTGTTGGGGGATGAGGGAGGCTGGACTGGGCTGAAGGCTTCCTGCATTCCAAAGCAATGGAGCCTGGAGTGGGTGCTCCCTGGGTGGGTTGCAGAATGGTGGGCCCCCCCTGCTAGAGCTTTCCCATGCCAGCCCAGCCTCCCTCAGCTGGTGGGGGTGGTTGGGCTGGCAACCCCAGCCCTGCCCCACCCCATGTTGGACCTCAGAAGCACTAATGTTGCTGTAAATGTTTTAAAGCCAAATTTCATGAGCGGTTTGAAAGTTCATGTGAAGCGTGATCGCTGGGAGCAATGAGGGCTGGGGGGAGGGAGGGAGTGTCTCCTGGGGAGGAGGGGAATTGTAGTTCTCATGACCCCCCCTCCCCTTTTCTCCAGTCCCTATGTCAAAACTGACGGGGAAGGGGGGCTCCCGACTTCCGCTAACCTCCCCCTTCTGCAAACCCTGCCGCTTCTGTCTCCCACGCCTTGCATCCCTGCTGCTGACCCCAGCCCTCTGCATAGGCCAAGCAGATCTCTTGGGGCACTGCTGGGCATGAAACCTGCTGGGGGCCTGAATCCCCAGCCACGTTCCAGCTTCTCCACGGCTTTCGCCTCTTTCTTTTTCTCTAACTCATCTTGAAGAACAAGTTTGGGGAGAGAATGTGACACTAACCTGTTCTGTAAGTTTGCAACTTACCTTTTTTTGTAACTTTTTTTTTTAAATGAAGAAAAAAACCAAAACTGTTACACACAGAAGGTTCTTATTTATCTGATGGCCACTGTGAGGCACCAGTATGCCCACCAGGCGAGCTGCTGGGAAGGGAGGGCTCCCCAGCCCCCCCAGATTTCATCCCCTCTTGTATCCATGGCAGAAGGGTTTAATCCTGTTCTCAGTACTCGCCTGGCTGGGCTTGGAGGCCTTTTTACATTTGATTGTATTGTACTACGTGTCTAGGAGATGTTTGGGGGGTGGGTGGGGAAAGGGGAATTGAATGTTTCACCTTTTAGTGCTTTATATATTTTCTTAGCTAGAAGATGTTTTTAAAGTGGGTGTGAGGGAGGGAGCTCAGAGCTTGACCCACCTCCTCATGGCTCAAAACCTGGGGGCGTGGGGGGTGGTAGCCACCTGTTTCTCTGCCCCCTTGTGACTCTTCTCCCAGGCCAGGGCAGTGGGTGGGTTTGCTAGAGGTTTAGGCACCGACACACACGCCATGATGTTGCACACACGATGTGATGGTTTGGTAAATGTATTGAACAAGCATTAAAGAGACACTAGCCCAACAAATCGCCGTGTGCTCTGTGGCTTCCTAGCAGGGCCGGGCGGCCTTGGTTCCAAATGCACCATAAGGGGGAGGCAGTGGGGTGTGCAGGGGTTCTTGGAGCAAGACCCAGGGGTGGCCAGTGAAAGTTCAGGGGCTGATCTGCCCAAGAACTCAAACTGGTGCAACAGCCCACAGCTATTCACACAGGCTTTTGCACCAGTTTTCATCGATGGAAATTCCTGCCTCAGGCTCTGGGGGTGCAGCTCTCACATCACCAAGCCCCCCTCCCTGGGCAAAGCCAGGGAAGTGCAGACATCAAGCTGGGGCCTTCAGGCCAGACCCTGATGGAATTGGCCTGTGCTTCGCAGCCTCGGCAGAGGGGGACGATTGATTGAATTAGCCTTGGCAACTGCCCTCCGATCTAACTATTCCAAGCCACAAGGTAAGGACCCCGGGTAGGGCCAGGGCCGGGTAAGCACTGCTAACAGCAGCCTGTACCATGCAGCTGCCAGAGATAGCTATTGGTGCTAGACTCACCCTGGGTACTTCTACAGTGAAAATGCAACAGCTGCACTGCTGTACCCCTCAGTGTATCTGCTCACTGCAGGGGTTCTCCCGTCCCTGTAAACTAATCCACCTCCCCAAGGGGCAGGAGCTCTAGGCTGCTGGAAGGCTTCTTTCATCAGCGGAGCGCTGTCTACACCACAGCATGGTTGTGGATTTCCCCCCCCACGCCTTGAGGCTGCGTCTCCACCAGCGCTTGAGGTGTAACTCCCGGCTTGGTGGTGAGAGCACGCTAAACCCCGCAGTGTCATGCTGCCGGGGCCTGTGCTGGGAGGGGCTAGCGACCCCGTCTGTGCCTAGGGTTCAGCCGGTCGCACTGGGGGCTACCTCTGCCCAGCCGTTTGTGCTGCAGCGGCTCGGCTGTTTGCAGCAGGTTAGTGCTGATGGGGCTGAAACTTGCACCTCCTGCTCCCGGGGAGATGGATTTTAGCGGCTGCACCCAGAGCTCCCTTGGGCAGGGCAGCCCCTCATGGTCGGGGAGGTAGCTGCTCACTGATCCTATGAGAAGAGTAGATCCTGGATGGGAGGGCTGGCGGGAGGAGCTGCCTGTATTCAGCGTTTCCCGCTGTCCCTCCTCCCTGGCATTACCAGTTTCTCCACTGCTAGGCAGGGCCGGGTTACAACCAGGCCGTGCAATTGCTGTGGCTCCAGGAGGAGGGGCTGCCTCTGCATCCCTTGCTGGAGGCTGGCTGGGCACTGCCCTGCACCCCCGGCTCTCGGCGATCAGGGGCCAGGCAGGTGGGGGTCTTTGCTGGGACCCTTGTGGCCCAGCAGCAGCGTGATGCAGCTGCCGGAGCTGCAGCCAGACCCCTACTCCTCTTTCAGCTCAAGCGAACTCCCCTCACCTCCCCCCTGGGAGCTGCCCCTGGAGTGAATCTCCAGTAGCAAGGGGCATTGACTGACCGAGGGGCCAGGCCCACTTTGCTGCTCGTGAAGACAGGCCGTGACGGGCGGGAGGCCTAGCGCTCCCACGGACCTGCCCTAGCTGGGCATTGCCCCCCCCCCCATCCTAGTGTGGCTGCCAGGAGCCAAGCAGGGCTGTGCCGTCAAGCTGCCCTCCCCACGGACTGGACACGGGGCTCTGCCTTGCATGCGCCATGCACACTGCCTGCTGCGGAGGTTGCCCCACGGCCCTGGCGCTGGGCAGGTTGGGGTGGGGGGGCACAAGCCCTTCCATGGGTTTGGGGTGGAGGGGGATGGAAGTCACTGACTCGGGGTTGATTTGGGGTTTTTTGTTTTTTAAAGCCGAGCGAAATCAGGCCCTGGGAAGCATGAGGCCTGGGCCTGTGCTGGTGCGTTGCCATGGGCTACGTAGCCAGGGATGGGGTGAGGAGTTGCCATGGCAACTGGCTGGGAAACTTCTGAAGCTGAGATCCCTGCATTTGGGGGGGAATGGGGGGGGTGCCTGGCCTGCAGCTGTAACCACTTCCCTCCTAGGGTGACCAGATGTCCCAATTTTATAGGGACAGTCCCGATTTTTGGGTCTTTTTCTTATATAGGCTCCTATTACCCCCCACCCCTGTCCCGATTTTTCACATTTGCTGTCTGGTCACCCTATTCCCTCCCCAGTAATGGGGGGTGAGGGGGGGGCTTTAGGCCCAAGACAGAGCAGGGCATGCTCTCTGCAGACCTGTTCCTGCTTCTGTTGAGGGGGTGATTTCTGGGGTGGGGGGCGGGGCTGGGGGCAGGAGCAAGAGGGATGGGGAGTTGGCCTGGGGGGAGTGAGGGAGGAACGGAGTGTGATGTTCAGGGACTGGCACATTTATTAGGTCTTGGGGGTATCTGTGCCTGCCTGGCCCTGCCATTCCTGCACCCCCGGCTACTGCTGCTGGGGCAAGAGGCAGCCACTCCACGGATGCTGAGGAGTCCCGCAGGGCCCTGGCTGTGCTCGGAAGTGGGAGTGCCCCATAGCGGCAGGGGCCGGGAGCTCAGAGCTGACTGGTTGGGCATTGCTCAGCCCCGTTAACCCAGTCTGCTAGGCCATGCCAGCCCCTTCTCTCGTCCATCCACCCAGCCACTGGTGGAGCAGAGGGGTTGCCGGCCAGGCACTGTCCTAGCATGCTGGCTCTTGGCCCGGCTTCTTCTGTGTCCGTTCAGCCGGGGCAGGACCTGCAGCCAGCAAGGTGGGGGTGAAGCAGAGGGATGCCCAATCCTGCAGCCTTCACCCAGCTCTATGGAAGGGGAGAAGGTTTGAATCCTGCCTTCGAGTGGGCCTGTCCCAGCCCTGCGCCTCTGAGCTCCTGCGCTCAGGCCCAGTTTCCGAAGCAGCCACGTTTCCGGTGCCCAACTTCAGAGCTGGTTCTTGGAGGGGCTGAGCCCCAGGCCCTGAGCGGGAGCTGTGGGTGCTCAGCTCTGCTGTGAATCGGGTCCAAAGGTGGTGCTCCAGCTGTGGGTGTTTTAAGTGGCATGCAGCCCTGGGCACCTGGCTCCCAGGCCTCTGCTCCAGCCACTAGCACAAGGGACAAGGTTGGGTCTGGGTTTTGCCCCCCTCCTAGCGAATCCTGAGCGTGGGGTACATGGGGCTGTGCTGACCCCCTGTAAGCAAACTGCCTCTGTGCTGTGTAGAGACCAGCTGGCGTCCACCTGAGCTACAATTCAGTCTGGCTGCTCCTGGGGGGCTAGAAACCCCTCACCTGCACTAGCTGTGGTTGGTGGGCAGTTGGGGGATGAGTCGACCCCTCTGTGCTGCTCGCTGGAACCCAGGCTTGTCCAGAGCAGCCAGATAAGAGCCAGGCAGGCAGCTTCCCAGGCGCCAGAGTGCTCCCGCCATGGGCAGGGGCAGCCCGAGGCGCCTATAACTCTCATGGTGCATTGATAAGAGCAGGCCAGGATCTACAAAGCAATCCCCCAGCTGTTCCCACTGTCTGGCCCTGGGCTTCAGGCTGGGCCCTTTGCCCGCTGCAGCAGTGGGCAAGGCTGCTAATCCAGTCTTGGGGAGGCAGGCGTGGGAACCATGCTTCCTTGGGAGGCCAGGGCTCCATGCCAGCGTCTGGCAGGGCGTGCTGTGAGACCTGGGCTTGGTACGTGTGTCCCCGAGATTCAGCAAGGCACCTCCCTGCCTTTATCTCCAGCCACCTGCTGTTAGCGCCCCAGCCGGAGATGGCCACTCCCCAGCGGGTTGGATTGGGTTACGCCTTGCACAGAGCAGCTCCCGGCTGAGCCTGGCTCAGTCTGGCCCAAACCACTGAGGCCAGGGGTAAGGGAGGGAGCAGCCTCCCAGCAGGTCAGTGGGTCCCCCCACAGCCCACTAAGGTCTTGGGTCCCAGCTTGAATCCATGTGGTCCATCCCCAGCAGGACCATCCCTGGTCCAACCTTCCTCTCTGCAACTATTCTCTGTCCCTGCTGTCTCTCTTCTCCCCCACAGCCCTTCCTCGAACCCTCTCTCCACCGAGTGCGCCGGGAGGCAGGATTTTCACCCAGGATTCGACTGGGAGGGAAGCGAAAAGCTGTCGGATAGACGGGCACCAGCTGAGCCGACCGGCCCGGTTTTAACCATCGGTTGGAATGACACCTCTTTAAACCCAGGGGCCTGCTTCACCACGGCCTGGTGCAGCCCTGAACGCCAGTGCAAAGTGGGAGTGAAACGCTTCCCTGCTGGCTGCGCGGGGCGGGAGATTCACTTCCTCATGGGACTGACAACATGAGGTGCTGGGAGCTGTGAAAATGGCCATGCCCCCCCCCCCCCCCCCCACGGATTCCCTGACTCCAGGGCTCAGCTGCTGCTCACAGCTGCACCCTGTAACCCTGCAGAGATGAACCCAGCGTCTTGGTGGCAGTTGCACCACCTGGGTGTTAAAGAAGGGGAGGCAGCAACATTTGGGTGAACTCTGACCTCCCTGTGACCCCTCCAAAATCAACCAAGTCTTTACAAAGAAACCCCAGCTCCTTCCCCTTTACTCCTTAGCATTGGGATTGTGTGGAACAGGGGTTCTCAAACTGCGTTGCACCACAAGCCCCTTCTGACAACAGAAATTACTACACAGCCCCAGAAGTGGGGATGGGAGCCTGAGCCTGCCCGAGCCCTGATGCCCCAGGTGGGGGGCCCTGCAGCCCAGGACAGGGGGGCCCAAAGCCTAAGCCCCACTGCCCCACACGGGGGGGGAGGGGGGGGGCAAAGCCTGTAACCCTGTAGCATCAGCCCTGGGTGCCGGGGCTCAGGCTTCAGCTTCGGCCCCAGGAAGTCTAACACCAGCTCTGGCGACCCCATTAACATGGGGTCACGCACCACAGTTTGAGAACTGCTGGTCCGGAATGTGCAAGAGAACCAGAACTGGCTTGCTTCTGTGGGTGAAAATGGGCTCACAATTTGGGAGGGAAAAGGAATCCATTTAAAAGGGTTTTAAAATGAGCTGGGTTTTTTTCCTGCATCAGACTTTAAAAAAAGAAATAAACCCCCCGTACCTCAAAGTAGCAAAGAATCCAGCTTTGAGAGCTTGTTTGAAAGAATGTTTTCCATAAGCCCACCCCACGGGTCAGCTCCTCAGTGTTGCCAGCTCTCATAATTTGTGCAATATTGGGTGATTTTCTTAAAGCCCCAGCTCCTGGAGTCAGGAGAATATAGGATTAACTCAGCTTTCATTAAGAAGGAAATTTGCCATGTTGTAGTAGACTTCTTGTTCCAGGATATGAAAGAGACAAGGTGGGTGAAGGAATATCTTTTATTGAATCACTTCTGTTGGTGAAAGAGAAGCTTTCAAGCTTGCACGGAGCTCTTCTTCAGGTCTGGGAGCTCTGTGGAGCTCGAAATCTTATCTCTTTCACCCACAGAAGTTGGTGCAATAAAAGATATTACCTCATCCACCTTGTCTCTCGCTTTAAAAAATAAGGATGTTTCTAACCCTTCTGCTTGCAGAGAAAAACTTGCCCCTGAGTGTGGCCCTGAAGGCTCAGAAATCAGACGGCAAAGAAGATGACTCCAATGGGTCATGTTTTGATAAACTCTCATGATTTTAAAGTCACTGTCACAATTTTGGGGGGTGTCTGACCCAGAGTTTTGCATGCTCAGGTCTGGCCATACAGAGCTCCACTATGGAAGAAGATCGGTGCAGAAATGTCTTTCAGTGACTTGCCTAACAGGAAAACCTGACACAATCCAGCAACTCAAGGAGTCTGGCTGGGTTTAGTATCGCTGTCATTTGGGTTATACAGCCTAGGAGCTCCAGTCACGGCCCAGAGCCCCCCTCTGCTAGACACTGCACGGACACAGAACAAAGCACCAGCCCCTGCCTCCAAAACCTTCCACTGTAAATACTTAACATCAGGCCAGCTGGTGCAGCCTTCCTTTAGCTCTCCTCGGCTTCCCCTTTTGTGATGGGTTTTTTTTCTGGCTGGTTCCCTGTAGGGAAGTACCTACAACTCAGCCAGCAAGGAGCGGTTGTCCAGCGGTTAGCGCAGGAGCAAGGAGTCAGGTTTCCGACGTGCTAGTTCTGACGTGTGGTGGGAGTGGAGTGGAGTGGTTAGAACAGGGAGCTGGGACTCAGGATCCGGGGTTCTAGTCCTGGCTCTGATGCTGTCTGGCTGCATGTTCTCAGGCGAGTCCCTGTCCTTCATTGTGCTTCACTTTGTCCCTCTGTTCCCGGGGACAAGTCATGCCCCAAGCCTTGGTTAACGAATGTGTTTATGTGAAGCCCGTTGAGAGGCACCACTCAGTGCAGGAGAAATAGGAGGGTTGCCCAGCCGTTAGCAGGACACGGAGACTGATGGCACGTCAGGGCACATCTGGCAGTCTAATGAGCGCATCCTCACCCCCCCCCCCGGCCCCCCAGCAGCTGCTGAACGGTCAGTGATGGGCTCCAGCCTGAAAACAAACCTGTCCTGGTGTCAGCCGGAGCAGGGCCATGAGCTCACTTCAGGCTGCAGCCGGAGGAATGGAACGTACCAGCCAGTGTGAGCGCTGGCAGCGCAGACAAAGGCCCGTCCAACCGGGGCCACCCTGATCCTGAATATCCTCGCAGGGCCTCTGGGCCTGGCAGCGTGGTGAAATGGGACATGATGGAGTCGGGGCATTAGACCCCAGTGCAGGTGTGTTACAACCAACGCTAGAGACGCTGGATTCAGGCTGAGGCGTGTTCTAGGGTTAGGAGCCGTAGACGCAGTTTTAAGGGCATTGGCTTGTAGGGGCATGGGATCCAGCCGGGTTTAGGTATATTCGCTTCAGGGGCTTTAGAGCCAGATCTCAATGGATTAGAGGCTTAGGGGCATTAGAGGCCGATCAGGGTGCATGATAGGTTTAGGGACATTAAATCCATGATTGCAGAACTGCTGCCCAAGGCACCTACTTCACGCTCCTCCCCTCCCCGGCAGGTGCCCAGATCCAGGTTTCAGGGTTTATTATTTATTCATTGTTTTTCCCTTGGGCCTGGCCCAGTGCCCGGCTCCTTTGGCCACTGGCAAAGGCCCCAGGTCCCTGCCCCCAGCCGCGCCCAGCAGAGGAGCAGCCCAGCTCCGGGGGGGCTGCAAGGGGCCCCCCCCGGCACCATACAAAGCAATGGGGGGTGAGGGAAAAGGGGGCGCTGTCACTTTAAATATGTAAATATCCAGCCAAGAGCAACAGCCCCGCCGGCTGGGCCAATCAGGAGCCGCTCCTGTTTCCTTTTGTAACCACTACCTGCCCACCCGCCAATCCCGAAGGGGCCCCCGCGCGGGTCCCGCCCCCGCTCCAGCCCGGCCGGCGGCGGGGCGGGCAGGCGGCTGCAGCCCGAGCCGGGGCACTGGGTCCGGCTGCGCTCGGCGCCGGGGCTCGGAGAGGTGAGTGCGCCCTGCCCAGGGGCCGGGCTGCTGCTGCGGGCCCCCCCTCGGGGCCCGGTCGGGGGTGGGGGGCCCCCCGGAGGCCGCCCCTGGGATCCCGCCGCTCGTGACCTGCCCTCGCCGTGGGGAGCTGCCGCTCCCCTGATCCCCCCCCATCTAGGGGGCCGCCCCTCCCTTGTACGAGCCGACTGCGCCTCCCTCCCCACGGCCGATCCCGCGTGGGGTCCCCCTCTGTGGGCCTGGCCGGGGTGTGCCCGGGGGTGTCCTGCGGGGACCGGCTGCTCTGAGACCCCTGGCAGGGACTGGCCGCCCCGCAAACCTCCCCCTCAGTCTTGGTGCCTGTCTGTCATGGGAAAGGGAGGATAAAATGAATTCTGTGTGGGGCCCCTTTCCCCTCCCTCCTCCGGCTGGTGTCAGTGGGTGTCCGCCCCACTGGGGGCCAGATTCCCCCCTCCCCTGTTTGGGGTGGGCCAGATTTCCCCCCTCCCCCGTTTGCTGTGGTCCCCAGCCCCAGTGTGGGCCAGATTCCCCCTCTTCCACCCGTTTGGTGGCCGTGGGCCCCAGCCCCACCGAAGACAATAATCCCACCAGCTGAGGATCTGGCCTGGAAAAATCCAGTGTTTGTCATTAGCAGGCAAGGGCCAGGGGAGGGCGTGAGCCGAGCCAGGTGCTAGGAAGGTGAGACGGGGGGGGGGGGCTCGTGTGTGTGTGTGTGGGGGGGGGGGGGGGGGTGCTGGCAGGTGCGTAGCTTCCCTGGGAAGACGCTTTTAATAATTTTTGCAGAGTCCTCTGTGGCGGCCCTGCAGCCGGGGGATTCGCTCCCGAGCTGTCTTAGCCAAGCCACCTGCCTGAAATCTTCCAGCCCTGCAGGTTCAAGGCGGCCGTCTGCGCTCTCGGGTGAAGGCCGTTGGATACGGGGACTCTGAGCTGGGCTCCCCCGTTGTCTGATCCTTGCAGCGGATTCGGATTTCTCATCCCACGCCGTGGGGGTGTGGAAGGATTTTAGTGTGTGTCGGGGTGTTCTTTAACCACAACCTTACTTGGCGCGCATGCAGGACGTGAGCCCCGTGTGGGGTGAGCGGTTGCCCCTTGGCTGGCTTCAGGCAGGTGCAAGATGCCAGCAGGTTTCTGTCTGTCGGGGAAGGGGGGTGAGGAGAACGCCTTCCCAGGCAGTTGTCTCTGCTGAAGCCTGAATGACGGCGAGCTGTCAGGTTGTCTCCGCGCCGCGGCTTGCGTGTGGGAGAAGCAGACCCGAAAGCGCGCCAGCTCGCTAAGCGTTCTTCAGAGGCGCTGTTTAAACGTTCTGTTTCTCTTTCATCTGCCACGCACATGGAAGCACGCGCCGTTTGATATCTCTGACGTGGGGCGACAGGGAGCGCTCGCTGGATGTGGCTTGTGGGCGGCCGCCGGGAGCACTTGCTGGGGTGGGTTGTGTGCTGCACGCCCTTCGGAGTGAAGTGGCTCATGGGTGGCCTGAGCTCTCCTTGCAAATGCACGGATCCTCGCCTTTGAATGAAGGGCTGACGCTCAGGTGGGTGGAAACGTTTCGGGAGGGGGAGAGCAGCTGCGTTTGTTGGCATCTGGCCTGGGATGACCCACGGTTTCCTTGACCCATTGCCCCTGGAGTGAGTGGGGGCTTTGAGGTCCATCATGCCTCCCTGCCCCTCCCGGGATGCGTCCGCAGTGACCTTCTTGCATATTTCATTCCCTGGGGTGCTCCAGTTGTCTGGGCCTTGTGCCCTTTGTCATCTTGGTTGTTGAGGATCCTTTGAGAGTCCGCGCCGTGACTGGATCCTGGGAAACACCGTTGCTGGGGCTGGTGCTTCAGGCTGGTGGGGCTGGCTTTGCTCCCTGCCCCTTTCTGACGAGCTCCAGTAATATTGCTCCTCATCTCCCGGCTCCCACCTGCTCTGGTGTCGATCCGAGCGGGGTTTGAACCTGCGATCTTCAGCCCAGACCTGGGTGAGCCAAAGGGGTAATGCCATTAGCTGGTACCAGTAGTAGAGTGTTATCCTCCATGCACCGGCCACTAGAGGGCAACGTATTGCCCACTTTGCAAGCATGGCACATGCTGAGTGGGGAAGTGGGAAGTGCTGCCAAGTCTTGCTCTAGTCCTAGGCTGGTAGAGTAGTACAGGGCTGGCACGCAGTGGCTCCCAGACCGGGTCATCCATGGCTGTGGCTAAGGGAGGGCCCGTTTGCCTCCTCAAACATAGGTGCTAGATCTGCTGAGAGCTCCAGAGCCCTGCCTGCCCTGGGCAGAGCTTTCAGGCCAGTTCTGAAGCCCGGCACCTTGAGCCGTAAAGCTCCTAGTTTGGGACCATCGATGGGAAGGGTTGAAAGCCTCGTGGGCCGCTTTGTAGGGTAGTGGGAAAGGGCTCGCTCTGCCGCTGAGAGCTTGGCTCTGCGCTGGGGCATGTTCTCCTATTGCAGCTTCTCCCTGTGCCTGGATCTGAGCCGGGGAAAACCTGCTATGCCAGCGACTGAAGGAAGCTGACTGGCAGTACCAGAGCTAGAGCCCTGGCAGGCTTTGAGCCCTGGCATTTGGGGGGGAGGGGCAGGGCCAAGCTCTGCCTGGGGGTGGGGGGGAGCTTCCTGATGCAAATTTGCTGTGATACCAGTTGCCCGGGGAGGTTTGGCAGCTGCTCCGGGAAGGGGGTGAGATCGGGGCCTGGTGTGCTCATTTCCTGCATCCACGCGGGAGGCACGGGCAGTGCCAGGCGGCTGAGAGGAACGCTTGTTGTTTGTTTCTGTGTTAATCTGCTCCAGCGCACTGCCCAGTGCCCCGTAGGCCCAGCCCTGCGCATCTTCCTCTTGTGTCTTATTCAGGCCTTGCCCAGAGTGGCAACTTGGCCTGGAATGACCCCGTGGAGCAGTGCAGCTTGTGTGGCTACCTGGGAGAGCTAAATTTCTTCCCCAGCTTGGGCCCCCCCTCCCGGGGCAGGGCTGGGAGCTGCACAGCTGGGCGCTGGGTTCCGGAGACGTCTCCCCATGGCTGCCACTGGGGCGCCTGGAAAAGCAAAGGCAGGCGTGCGTTCGTGTGCCTAGAGCAGGGGCCTCGGGATCGGGGGTGCGGGGGGTTGGAATGCCTGTGCCCTAGAGATCAGGGCATGCCCGTGTGGGAGAGGATTCCTGGATACCGTTCCAGGCCCTGCCATGGACTTGAGCGATTTCAGGCAAGTCACTTCCCCTGGCTGGGCCTAACTCGGCCCTGGCATAAGCCGGCAGGACTCTGATGGGCTCTAGGCGGAGGGATGCCTCTGGGAGCGGGTGGCAGTAAAAGGGAGGTAGCCAGCAGGAGGTCAAAACCGTGGGAGGACACCGCAGTTTGTAGCTCTGGCTTGAGTGAGCAGGTGGCGGCGAAGGACGGGAGGGAGCTCGGAAGCCTGGTAAGGCGGGCGAGAGCTAAGAACACCCTGGTGGAGATGAGGCCTAAGGGCAAAGTTTTGGTTGGGTTCTAGGCTGGCTGGTCCCAGGGTCGTGGTGGAGAGAAGCCAGCGGGGTTAGGGGATCAGGTTTGTATCCCCAAGGAGCCCCAGCGATGGTCCCGGCCTAGCGACACCTGGCCAGCTTCCCCAGGACCAGCCTGTGGGCTTTGGACGAGGCCTCTGCTCGCTGGGGCCCCTTTCTCGCCCGTCTCCTGGCCCTGGGTTAGTTTGTGGCTTGTCAGTTCGGCTGAGCACCAGGGACCGGGGCTGGAGCGACCCAGGGCCGAGGAGCTGCTGGGCGGGAGGTGCTGGGGTTCGTCTCGGTGCCTAGAACTGCCGTGGCGGGGGCATGAAAGGAGCCAGCAGGAGGCGTCGCTTCCTGGGTTATGGCTCCAGGATGGGCTGGCAAGCAACGTGCCCCACTCCCCCCATCTCTGTCCCCTCCTCCTCTGCTGGGGCACGGGGACCGGGGAGCCCTCCAGCCAGCGCCCTGCCCCACCATCCCCTCGCGGCTCATCCTAGGATGTGGGACGGTGCTGGTTTGAGCGGCCCCAGCTGGGGAGAAAGGACCTAGGTGTCCAACTCCCCTGCCAGGTGCACACAATGGGCCTGATGCACAAGCCCCTCCCTGAGAGCTTCTGTTGCCGATGGGAGGGGTAACTCGGGGACCTGCACCCACTCTGCCCCCCCCCCCAATGTGCCAAGTACCCTCGAGAAGATACAAGTACCTTGAACCAGGTACTCTGCTCTAGAAGTCGCTGGGGGCATGTGGCGGGGCCAGGCCTTGGGCGAACAGGGGGCAGCGCTCGGGGTGGGGACCTGGTACTGAGAAGGGCGGGGAGGTGGCTGGAGGGGGGGGTTATCCCCATGTTTAAGGCAGGCTCTGTGCTCCCTGCCCTGCTCTGCCTGGGCTGAGGTTAATGTTTACACCCCAACCCCTGATATCCCCTGTCCGGGGCGGACACGTCTGGGTCTGGGGACTCCCTGGAGGCCGGTGCTGCTGGACCCGATCAGGCTGCGCCCCCTCCCCCCCCATGTTTGCTTTGTTCCTTGCGCTCTGGGCCTTTTCCATCTTCTGTGGGTTAATGTTAGTGCTTGTAAAATGGAGAGATTGGCAGCGCGGGTGGGTGTTGTGCAAGCTTCCCTCTGCGACAGTTTGAATGTACCCCCCCCCCAGCCCCTGGCAGAGCTCGGCTGAGGCCCCGCAGTCCTGACCCACAGCCCCCTGCCATCCCAGCGCCCTCCATGGGCTGGCGCTGTACCTGTCCCTAAATGCCGGGCTGACTCCAGCGGGTGTGACCCCCACCCCCGCTCCAGGCTGTGTTTGCGCCCCCTGCAGGTCAGATCCTGGCAGTGTGAGTCTGGCACTGGCCCTGGGGCACCCCAGGGGAGTCACAAGGCAGCTAGGGCCTGTCGATCCCTCTGACTCCCTTCCATGCTGCCAGGTGACCAGCATTTGCTGGGCCTGTGCTAGCGAACATGGCACCAGTGCTGACTGCTGCCCGTCACCATGTGGGTGCCATACCGTGGCCTGAGCCACGCCTTGCCAGTCTCTGTGGGAGGTGTGCATAGAAGATCCCAGTTCGCCTGGCAAGGCGGAGGGGTGGGGGCATTGTGAGACCTGATCTGGGGGTCTTATGGCTCAGACGCAGAGCTCCAGGGTGCAGCCTGCGTTTAACTGCCCTGGGGAGCTTCCATCCCTTCTGCAGCCGGGGGCTGTGTCCATCCCAGCGTGTCGTGGGGGTTCCCTGCTCGTTGGTGTGTGCCGTGTTGCTGTACGCGGTTAAACAGCCTCCGTCCCAGAGGTGGCTGCATTTCACCGATGAGCAGGGATCACGTTGGCCGAGGCGCGGGGGGAAAGAGGAGGGACTATAGAAATATGAACTCTTTGGTTGGCACAGTGCCCTCCAGGCTGGGAATGGGAGCAGGCTCTGACCACCCCACCCCCAACAGTTGCAGTGGATCCTTGACGCCCTTGGGACGCCCAAGCCCGTCAGAGAAGAGGGCTGGTGGAGTCATCCCCTCTGCCTGGCAAGGGGCTGTACAGGGGATGCCGGGATGCCCAGCTCTTGGGTGCCATGCCCGCGCTGCCATGGGTGCATCGGGGAATCTCTGGCCCGTCTAGGATAGTCTGGCTGCAAAGCCCGTCCCCATTTGGCGTAAGGGTGTGCTTGGCTGGTGTCCCAGCATTGGCGGAGGGGCCTCCGGCTTCCTCCCCCTGCCCGGCAGGTGCCCCCTGTTGATTCCCGAGCCCACAGGCTGGGCAGGGCAGCGAGTTTGATTGATTTCCACGCTGGGTCATTGCTCCCGGAGTGGATTCCGCTCGGCTCCTGCCTGGGCCCCCCTCCCTGCTCCTGTGACCGGCCCCAGGTCTGCGCACGTGAGGCTGCTGTGAAGAGGCAAGGCTAGCAGGGACGGCAAGCCCCATCTCACTGGGTGTCTCCGGTAGAGCGGACGGTAGTGGTGGGGGTGAGTGTGACTAGGCCGGAGGCAGCGGGGCGTGGTGGGTAGAGCATTGGCCGGGGACTCTGGAGCTCTGAGTTCTATTCTCGGTTCTGCTGTGTGACCTCAGGCAAGTCGCTTTCCCTCTCTGTGCCTCAGTTTCCCCTACCCGTTTTCCTCTTTTAGAAAGTGCTCTGAGCCCCGGGGATGGGAGGTGGTAAGTGTGTAGAGTAGCCCCACATGTGTGGGAGGGGCAGACGAGGCTTGGGGGGGGGGCTGGCTCTCTGGGTTGAGACCTGCCCATTCGTGCCACGCATGCGCCAGCCAGACGAAAAGAGGAGCTGGGGCGCCAGGCTGGGCCGGGGACGTGGGCGGGGGCAGCAGGCACTCACAGGTGTTGGTTCTGCTTAACTGGCCTGTGGGCCCCCCCGGGCCCCTGCAGCGGAAGTGGTGCTGTGCTAACTTCTGGTTTCTCTCTCTCAGCAGCGCTGGGTCCCCCAGGAGGACAGAGCCGAGGATGAACCAGCCGGGACTGTGCGCCTGTCAGCGCTGGGTGAGTTTGATGGCCCTGGGGGGCCCAGGGGGCTGGCCCTGCTGCAGATGGGGCCAGAGCTCAGCACCGGGGCAAGAACCAAGCAGCTTGCCCCCTGCCCAACCCAAGGCCTGAAAGAGAGAAGGAAAAAACTGAGCACGCAAAGATTTTCTAGTTTCCTGTTTTTCTCTCCTGCGCGGAGGGGGAGGGGGAGGCTGGGAGGAGAGCTGTGGGGGCTGTGACCGAGTCCAGGGGATGGGGCTGCCTCCACGGACCGCGGGGAACTAGAGACCTCACGGGAGCAGGTGCTATGGGGGCGGTTACAGGCCAGCCAGGTGCGCCCCCACCCCTGGGCTAGAGGACTAGGGATCCGGCGGGCTGTGTGGGTCTCTGCAAAGTCGTGCCTGTGCGTCGCCTTGTTATATGGCCCAGGGATCCCCTCTGAGCCGGGGGCTCCAGCAATCCGGCGGGCACGGCTGGGAGCCAGGACTCCTGGGTTCTCTCCCCAGCGCTGAGAAGGGAGTGGGATTTAGTGGCTAGGATGGGGGAGAGAGGATTGGGAGTCAGGACTCCTGGGTTCGGTTCCCTTTTCTGACTCGCTCTGCAACGCCCTGCCCCCTGCCTCAGTTTCCCCATGGGGAAGGTGCCCCAGGCGTGAGGCGGTTTGGTGAGCGGCTGCCTGTGAAGCTCTGTGACACGGCGGGCGGAGGTGCTGCGGGAGCACAGCGGAGCCTCATTCATTATTCAGCCGCGTATCCGGTGTCAGTCCTGGCCGCGTTCTTCAAGCGTCCAGCCCCTGGGTCCTCGCCATAGCGTTTAGCACCTGCTCGCTGCCTGGTGTTGATCAGCCCTCCTTGTTGGCTTGTGCCAGCCCCGAGGGAGGCTCCCTGCGTGCGGGGACTCGCGGCCGGGGTCCAAAACCTCCTCGGGTTCGGAGAGAGCCACCCTGCACTCACCACCCGGTGCCCCAGGGCAGCGGCTGCTCCAGGACCAGAGCGGGTGTCTGGGTGGCAGGGCCGGCCCTGTTGAGGAGTGCGAGGACAGGGCGGCACGCGCAGGCACAGCCGCTCTCTGGGCTCCAGCGAGTGTGGGATACAAAGAACGGCTTGTTTCCATGGCTACGGCAGCGCGGGGTCTGGGAGCTAATTAGTTTTGAAAAGAAATGTGCACCCCGTTCCAAAGCGCTGCGCCCCCGTTAGACCCTAGCTCTGCCCCCGAGCATCACGTGGGTGCGGCTGATCCCCGCTAGCCTTCAGGGAGGCTGGCCAGTCCTGCTTCAACTGGAGAAACTGAGGCACGGGGGTGCACTGACTCATGCAGGGAGTCGGTGGCAGAATCCGTGATGGAACCCAGGTCTCTCGAGGCCTTGTCTGCAAGCTGCCCTTGTGAGAGGCTCTGTGCCTGGGGGGGTGGGGAAACTGAGGCACTGGAACAGTTAATCATTACAAGTCTGGTAGAGCTGGGAATAGAACTCGAGTCTGGAGTCCCAGTTTCCTCCAGCTCTAACCACTAGATCCCATTTCCTCCTGGAGTTGGGAATAGAACCCAGGAGTCCTGATGCCCTGCTTGCCTTGCTTTAACCGCTCAAGCATGTTCCCACCCTTGGAGGATTGTGTATCACACCCATTCCCCGGTGTCCCCGTGGGCCTGTCCCCTTGTCGTCTTGTTAAGCAGCTCCCCCCTCCCCCGAGCAGAGATCTCTCTGTCCCGCCGTGCTCCCTGTGGGGCGTGACGGGAAGAAGCCTGCCTGGCATCACCTGATCTCTGTGTTTGCTCCAGAGGCCGGAGAGCTGAGCTGTGGGATCCGGGAGGGAGCGTCGTCCCGCCCAGCTCCAAGATGTCCTGTTTTGGGGAACATTTCTGGGTAAGTGTCTCCTTTGGGGGCGTGGGGGGGGAACACTCTGAGCTGTGCGGTTCAAATGGAGCCGGGTTGTTCATACGCATCCTTGGAGGGATGGGTCCTGTCCATAAACCCCAGAGCTGAGCGGGGAGCAATTGCTGGGGAAGCTGGGGGTAGCCCAGATGGAGGGAGAGCCTAGCAGGACGACATATCCCAGCGTGCATTGCTCCCCCTCCATGGCTCTGGTCTGCCAGGTTTGCGGCCCCTGCTGCTGGCATGGGGCTGGATCTGTTCCCACCAGACAGGGCCCTTCCCGCGGCGGAGCGCTGAGACCCTGCTCCAGAATCGGATCTGCGTGGAGGTCGGGGGCTACGTGCCTTCTCTGGCTCCAGCTGGTGCCTGCTGCCTCCTTGGGTCCAGAAGCAGAGCTGGGCCCTGGCTGCGTCGGATGGGTCTGCGTTGGGGTATGCGCCTGGCCTGGACAGTGGCTGGGGTGGGGCTGGCTTGGGAAGCTGCTGGACACTAGCTCTGGCCAGCCCTGGGAGATGCCCAGTGGGGGGCGTTGCAGGGACAGTTTGCCACCGCTAATTGATTAGACTCTCCAAGGCAAGACACAAGGATCTCCTTACTTGCCGGAAGCTGCTTTAGGGACTGGGGAGAGGCGTTTGTGTGCTGCATTTAAATCCCTTTGCCCAGTGGGGCCAGGGGAAGGCTGCATGCTGGGTTGGAGGGGTCAAATGAATTCAGAGGAAGGAGTGCTGGGTTGTTGGCCAGGCTGGGCACAGAAGAGAGAGGGGTGCAGAGCCAGGCCTGGACTCTGGCTGGCAGAATCCTGCAGGGCACATGGCCAGAGTTTTCGCTAGCCTGATGACTGATCGTAAAGCCCTTCCCCAGGAAAGCTACTGGAGTCTCATCCCCATTACACAGCTGGGAAACTGAGGCAGTAATTTGCCTGAGGTCCCGCAGCAGATTGGTGGCAATGCTGGGAAGAGAACCCCGGAGTCCTGACTCTCCTTGCACCGGACTCCGTCTCCTAGGCCGCGCTGCCCCTCTGCTGGTTGGAAACGTGGGGCTGAGCGTCCCTGCTGCACACTGGGACTGTCCCTGTGGGTGTAGCCCAGGGGACTGAGCACAGATCTGGGAGCCAGGGGACGTAGACTGTCCCTGGTGCGGAGCTGCGGGGAGAGGCTCCATGAACAATTGGGCTGTGGTGCAGCCCAGAGGCCGGGGGCCGTGATGGCCACGGGTCTGCTGGCCCCGAGTTCCCCGGCTTGGGTGGCTCTGACCATCTGGTGCGTTGAAACACCCCGTCTGGGCTTCCCCTCGCCCCGTCCACGCCCACTCTGCCAAAAAGGGGGATTTCCAGGCTCTGTGCTTTCTGCTCTGGGGATGGATGGGTGTGTGTGTGTGTGTGTGGGGGGGGGTTTCTTTCCTCCAGCCATGGGAAGTTAGGGGCTCTCCACCTCTGCAGCTCGCTGATGGGAAGGGAAACAGCCCTGGGAGGGCCGCGGAGCTGCCGAAATCCCTTGGACGCACGTTGTGTGGGGAGATGCGGGCCCCGCTGCTGCCCTGCAGGCAGTTACAGGCTAGGCCTGGCTGCGCTGGGGAGATTTCTAACCGGCTGGAGCCGTGATGGGGGAAGAGCTGCCCCAGGTACATGGGCAAGGAACCCATTAGACTCTGGGTGGGGGTAGATGTGGAGAGAGCACAGATCTGGGAGCCAGGAGATGGGCTATGCTGCGGTTCTGGTCCTCCCCCGCGTGGGCTGCTCCGGTGTGGCTAGCTGGGGGCGTTGGCTTGTCCAGAGACTGGCGTGCCTGGTATGGCTGCAGGGCACATGCCCGCTGCTGCCCAGTCCACTGGGATGGGAGGGGGGCAGCCCCCTGCCTGCGCATTGGGGGTGAGCCGTGAGCAGGTCTGGGTCTCTTCCATCTCTCGGGCCTGGGCTGGGTGGGCCTGGCTCGGATGTGAACCGACACCAGCCCGCTGCCTGGTCCGAGCGCGCCCAGCCTGGTGCCGCCTGCCTGCAGCCGGGCCTCATGCAGCCCCCGGGAAGTGTGTGTGTGGGGTGTCTCCGTTCTTCCCCCCCAAAATGATGCCCCCTCCCTCGCGTTCCTCAAACCAGATCCAGTTTATAAGCAGGAGGGCAAAGTTGTAGCTAGGCAACCCCATCGCCCATAGCAACGGGACCTGGGTGCTGGTGCCAGCCTCATGCATTGGTGCCAGCCTCATGCACTGGTCTCTCCTTGCTGCCCCAGCGGTCTGCCAGGCAGCTTTCTTAAAGCGACAGTGCCCCCTTTCCCTCCCCCACCCCCACCTGGAATCTCCAGAGGCAGGGGTGCAGGGCAGGGGGCTGCCAAGGACCTGGGGACCGGATCTGGGCCATGCCGACCGCAGCCCAGCTTGGAAAGGCTACGGGGTGGATGGTATATGCCAGAGCTGGGCCTAGAACCCAGGAGTCCTGCCTCCCTTGCCTTACCTTCCTGCCTCCCACCTCTGCCCCGGCTGGTACACCCCACTTCTTCCCCGGCGTGGGGTGGGGTCAGATTTCCCCCATGTCCTGTGCTTCCAGCCTGTCTCCCCAGGAGCTGTGGCTCCCGCTTCATGGGGCGGGAACGGGCTGGCCACGGGCACTTGTGAGCTCACCCGCCAGGTGCCCACATCCCCCCTCGGTAACCGGCCCAGGATATGGGGTGGTCTGGATATGGGGTGTGTTCCAGGGCATTGCCCACCCATCCCCCTTCTCCCCTGCTGCAGGATGTGGGGCCCCCCCGACCCATGGGCATTTCATACCCAGCTCCAGCACAGAGCCGGGGAGCGCCATTACCCAGGCCTCTTCCCTCCCTGCCCAGCCCTGGCCGTGGTGCCCGCCGCTTGGCCGGGGGAAGTTCCAGGAGGAGCTGAGGTAGCGGGAAGGTGCATCTGTATGACCCCCACCCCAGAGTGTGAGTGGGAGCCCTCCCAGCTTCCCGCACGGCGCTGGCACCACGTGCCTCTTGGAGCTTGGCACCGAGCAGGTGCCTGCCGGCCCCTCTCCCTGCACGGCACTGCCTGGACTCCTGCTTTTCTGCACAGCAGCTGTGGGGCAGCACCGCCGCCCTCCCCCCCGCCCACCAGCGTTGAGGGGCAGCCAAGTGGCTGGTTTGTTTACAAAAAGGCGGGGGGGGGGGGGGCTGATCTGGGGGGAGGGGTGAAATAGTCCAGGGGATCCTAGAGCTGGGGGAGGGCAGCCCCACGGAGGAAGTGCTGGGGAGGGTTGGCAAATGCCATCCTGCCACCTTGCCCCCCACGGTCGCTGCTGTGTGCTAGTGGCCACGGGGGCTCCCTGGCAAACGCTGAGCCGGGGGGGTGGGCAGAGTTCGGACTGGGGGAGCTGGGGCTGTTGATCAGGGGAGGGAAGGCAATGGGCAGCGACTGGGGGTCCTGCCTGGCCTGTAGGTGCCCGTGCCCCTGAAGCCCACCAGAGAGCGCCTGGGGGCCGGGTCTGCCCCCTTCACCCTCTGTTCTCTGCCGCCTGCTGCAGGGAGAGAAGAACCAGGGCTTCGACGTGCTCTACCACAACATGAAGCACGGGCAGGTCTCCACCAAGGAGCTGGCCGACTTCGTCCGCGAGAGGTAGGGCCGGGGGGAGGGGTGCCTGGGCCCCCGCCACGCGGCGTGGCGCGTCCTGCCCTGGGGGTGGAGCTGGGCCCTCTGCTGTTCCCTGCCCCCCGGGCACTGCCCGTTCACTCCCCTCATGCTTTCCCCCCCCTCTGCTTCCAGGGCCACCGTGGAGGAGACTTACGGCAAGTCCATGGCCAAGCTGGCCAAGATGGCCACCAACGGCACGCAGCTCGGGTGAGTGGGGAAGTGAGCTGGGGGGGGGGGGGGGGCGGATGCGTGCCTAAGCCCCGTCGCTGTGTGAACCTCCTACTGCTGGAATACCCGCCCCCCAGCTGCATGAACCTTGTGGAGATGGGAGGGCCCCCTCCCCTGTATCTTCCAATGCCCCCATCCGCTCCCCAATCCTAGCAGGGGGCACTCCTTTGGCCCCACTCAGCGCTGGCCACCGGGGGGTGCCGATGGGACCAGACCCGGTGGCCCATCCCAGGGTGGCGCGAGGTCTCTGTTGAGCGACGGGGGGGGCCTGCTCTCAGCGCCTGCGTCTCCGCCCCGGCAGGACGTTCGCGCCGCTCTGGGAGGTGTTCCGGGTCTCCTCCGACAAGCTGGCGCTCTGCCACCTGGAGCTGGTGAAGAAGCTGCAGGACCTGCTGAAGGAGATCGCCCGCTACGGGGAGGAGCAGGGCAAGGCGCACAAGAAGGTACCCGCTGCCCCAGCTACAATCCTGCCCCTTACGCCCGGCGGGCTGCCGTCAGCGTGGCTGCCTGGGTGCCAGGCGCTCACAGAGCGGGGAGCCCTGCCCGGGCACCTGCCTGCACCTGGCTCTCGCTGGGCCCGTCGCCCCTCGCCTGGCAGGCTGAGATGCCAAGGGCTGAAAGGGCCCGGAAAGTCTAATTACCCGCTCCCTAGGGGCGTCCCTAGGACAGGGGCATTTGTGGGGGAGCTCCCCTGCCCCCCCACGTCTCCAGGCCCCTCTCTTGCTCCCCCAGTGCAAGGAGGAGGTGTCGGGGACCCTGGAGGCCATCCAGCTGCTGCAGGGCGTCGCCCAGCTGGTGCCCAAGTCCAAGGAGAATTATCAGAGCAAGTGCCTGGAGGCCGAGCGCCTGCGCCGGGAGGGAACCAACCAGAAGGAGCTTGACAAGGTACTGGGGGTGGGCGGCTGGTGGCGGGGGTCAGAAGGGGGCTGTGGCCCATCACTCGGGGGTCTGACTGGCATGGGGGGGCTGGGGTGATTGTGGCAGGGCAGTGCCCCCTTGACGAGGGGGGATTGCCCCGATGCCCGCTCCCCATGGCAGGGCAGAGCAGCTGGGCCATCGCTCCCAGCTCCCACTCTCCTTCTGTCCTGCCCCCGCCAGGCTGAGCGGAAGTCGAAGAAAGCGGCTGAGGCCCTGCGCCGCGCAGTGGAGAAGTACAACATCGCCCGGGCCGACTTTGAGCAGAGGATGCTGGACTCGGCCGTGGTAAGTGAGGAGGTGGGCGCGGGGGCAAGGACATGGGGGGGGGGGGGGCAGGGGCAGCCATTGGCGGGTGTGGGGGCAGAGGGCATCTGGCTCAAGTCTCATTCAGGGCAGTGTGGGGCTGGGAGGGGGGCACCATCCCGCAGGGGTCCAGCTGGGCTGGGGGGGGGGGATCGCTGGGAGCTCCAGCCTCTGCACAGCCCCCCCATCTAACTGCTCTCCCCCCCATCTAACTGCTCTCCCCCCCATCTAACTGCGCTCTCCCTCCCCCCCCCCCCCCCGCAGCGGTTCCAGGAGCTGGAGGAGATCCACCTGCGCCACATGAAGGGGCTGATCAGCTCCTACTCGCACTCCGTGGAGGACACACACGTGCAGATCGGACAGGTGAGTGCCGCGGGGGGGGGGGGGGGGGGGGCGTGCACTGGGGGGGGGAGAGCTGTGGGGAAGGGGGGTGGGGGCGTGCACTGGGACGGGGGGGGAGAGCTGTGGAGACGGGTGTGTGTGTGTGTGCACTGGGGTGGGGGTGAGCTGTGGGGAAGGGGGTGGGGGCGTGCACTGGGGCGGGGGGGAGAGCTGTGGAGACGGGTGTGTGTGCACTGGGGTGGGGGTGAGCTGTGGGGAGGGGGACGGGTGCGTGCACTGGGGCGGGGGGGGAGAGCTGTGGAGAGGGGGTGTGCGTGCACTGGGGTGGGGGGGAGCTGTGGGGAGGGGGGCGGGTGCGTGCACTGGGGCCGGGGGGGAGAGCTGTGGGGTGTGTGTGTGTGTGCACTGGGGTGGGGGTGAGCTGTGGGGAGGGGGGCGGTTGCGTGCACTGGGGCGGGGGGGGAGAGCTGTGGAGAGGGGTGTGTGTGCGTGCACTGGGGCGGGGGGGGAGAGCTGTGGAGAGGGGGGTGTGTGCGTGCACTGGGGTGGGGGTGAGCTGTGGGGAGTGGGGCGGGTGCGTGCACTGGGGCGGGAGGGCATTAGGGGGGCAGTGGGAAGGGGGGGCGTGCAGGAGAGGGCAGCTGTAACCCCCCCACAATCTCATCCTGCCCCAAGGAGGTGCTGCTGGGGGTGGGGAGCGAATGGGGGGGGGGGCCTGGGCAGTCACCAGCAGAGATGAGCACAGCAGCCTCCGCTCCCCTCCCCCCCCCAGGTGCACGAGGAATTCAAGCAGAACGTGGAGAACATCGGCATTGAGACGCTGCTGCAGAGATTCGCCGAGAGCAAGGGCACCGGGCGCGAGAGGCCGGGTGAGGGGCACACGGGGGAGCTTGCTCTTGCATGGGACTGAGGGGCGGGGCTTGCACTGTTGCACATGGAGGGGCGGGGCTTGCTCTTGCACGCTTTGCACGGGGCCTGGGACAGAGCGTGCTCCCCCAGACACAGGGGAGGGGCGCGTGTCTCTGCCGGGCTGACCCCTGCCCTGCTCTCTGTTGGCAGGTGTGCTGGATTTCGACGAGTGCAGAACAGCCCCAGTGCAGGAAGGCAAGTACGTCTCTGCAGCTGGCAGCCCCATGGGTGCTGGGGCATTGCCTTGGGGGAGGCGGCCACGGGGGCAGGGAGCCGGGACGTTGGGCTCATCCCTGGGGAAGGGCTCTGGGCGGGCGGCAGAGGTGATGCCCGCAGGGAGGAGCTGGGAGTACCCGGGGCCTGGCCGTTCTGGGTCAGGGCCAGGGTTAGGGTTAGGGGGGCTCGGGGGCGAGCCATCTCCTGGGGAAGAGGGGCTGGATCTGCGCCAGGAGCCACTCACCCGCTCTGTCCCCCGCAGGGCCCAAGAGAAGCCTCAGCAAAGCCTTCCGCATCCCCGGGCTGAGCCGGAGAGACCGAGAGCGAGATGCTGTGTGAGCCCCCTCCCCAATCCCCTTATCCATCCTCCTCCCCCCCACCCAGCCCTTGCTGGGCTGCTCTGGGCAGTTCCAAGGCGATTGATTCTCTCTCTCTCTTCCCCCCAGGGAGTCCCCAGACACCGACTTGGTGAGTAGCCGCCCTGGGTGACCAGCTGCCAGCTGGGGGGAAGTGGGGGGCGGATGCGGCCTGGTTCCTTCCTTTGCTGGCACCTGCCCATGGTGCTGCCAGACTCCCGTGGGCCCAGCAGCTCTTGGTAGTGGGCGGCTGGGCGGCATCCACCTGGGGCAAGTTTGGGAGTGGGGGGCAGGGAGGAGACCCCTGCTCCAGGGGTTCTGCAGCGCTGAAATCACACGTTCCCGACCCACAACCCCTGCTGTCCCAGCCTGGGTTCTCCCCCATCCCCGCCCCCCCAACAGCTCTGCCGGTGCCCCTCACTCCCAACCCGCAGCCCCTGCTGCCCCCCTCACTAGCAGGCCCGGTAGATTCTCCTGGGATTGAATGGGTGATGGAGGGAGCAGGGTGGGGAGTGTGGCCTCTGACCCACCTCCCTGCCGCATTCTCCCCCCGCAGACCTGCCCAGATGTGGACGAGGAGGGATTCACTGTACGGCCTGACCTCAACCAGAGCAGTATCCTTGGGGTTGGCAGGGCCCAGCTGGGGGGTGGGAGGGGCTGCCGGGGGGAAGGGAATGGGGGGCTGGGGTCAGGGCCGGCTGGCGGGGCGAATGCCCGTATGGGGCCCAGCGGGCAGGGCGGGGGAAGGTTGGGGTCAGGGCCGGCTGGCGGTGCGAATGCCCGTATGGGGCCCAGCGGGCAGGGCGGGGGAAGGTTGGGGTCAGGGCCGGCTGGCGGTGCGAATGCCCGTATGGGGCCCAGCGGGCAGGGCGGGGGAGCGCTGGGGTAAGGGTCGTGCTGGAACCGGGGGTCAGGGCCAGCCGGGGGGTTAATCTCGTCTGCGGCTCCGTGTGCTGCCCCAGTCTCAGGCGGGGCGGCCGGGGGAGATATCTGCTCAGCCCCTGGTCCCCTGCCCAGCCAGCTCCTCTCCTGCCGGGCTGGGTCCATGTCCTGGGGGTGGGGGGCAGAGGTGCCGGGCGTCCAGCTCCCCTGCTTGGCCGCAGCAGGGCAGGAACTCGGTCTCCAAACCCCGCGCGCCGGGGGGACCAAGCTGGACTCAGACCCGCGGCAGGGCCTGGGCTGAGCCCGAGGGATGTAGGCTCGGATCGGGGGAGGGCTCCCCCGGTTTCGTGGCAGGGAGCCCCGGCCTGGCAGGACTGTCCCCAGCACGGGCCCTGTGAGCCAGGCTGGGCGAGGGTTCGAAGCCAGGCCGCCTGGGCTGGACTCCTGGGTTCAATGCAGTGAGCTGGGGTGGAGGCGACACCTACTGGGCGTCCAGGGGAATGGCAGGCAGGGGCCCAGCGCTGCTCCTGGCCGGGGGCTTTTCCCTTGACCCCCGGCTCAGGCTCGGGCGGGACCCACGGCTGCTCGTCCAGCGACTCGGACTACGAGGACGAGGATGAGCCCCGCAAGTTCTACGTCCGCATCAAACCCCTGCAGCCCTGCGACGCTGCGGGCAGCGGCCAGGCCGCCGTGGAGCAGCTCAAGGCGACGGTGGGGAACCTGCCCCTGCCCCCCAGCACCGGGGTGAGAGCCGGGGGCTGAGCTGGGGGAAGTGGGGAGCCTCTGGGGCGCAGTGGCATGGGACCAGGCTGGTGTCTGGGAGGGGGTAGTGGTTGAAGGGGTGGCCGTGGGGCTGGGGCTGAGAGGGGAGGGGTGGCTGGGGCAGAGTTGGGGGGAAGCTGTGGGGTTGGGGTTGGGGGGGAGTGGAGCGAGAAGCCGTGGGGTCGGGGCTGGGGCTAGGGGGGAGTGGAGGCGGTGGCCGTGGGGCTGGGAGGGGGGGGAGTGGAGGGGGTAGCTGTGGGGTCAAGACTGGGGCCAGAGGGAAGTGGAGGGGGCGGCCGTGGGGCTGTGGAGGGGGTGGCTGTGGGGACGGGTCTGGGAGGGGAGGGGTGGCCGTGGGGCTGGGGTCTGCAGGGCTGGGCTGCTAACTGCTGCTCTGGTGACCCCCCCCCCCCTTGTTCTCTCGCAGGGCACAGTGAAGAGACAGGTCTGCAGTAAGTGCGGCTCAGCTGTCGTGTCGTCGTACCCCCCCCCCAGCTCTGAAGCAGAGGGTGCCGTGGGGGTGGACAGTGCAGATGCCAAACCCGGGTGGGGTGGGGGGAGATTGTTGTGGGTACAATGGGCCATGTGGCAGGGACCTGCCCAGCAGGGGGCGCTCACTGGGGTGCAGGGTCTCCTGGACGTGGGGAGCTCCACGCAGGGAGCCTGTGCCCCTCGCCACCCGTCTGGGGAGACGGGTGCCGATCCTGCCCAGGCAGCGCCCCCCGGAGGCTGGCTCTGCACCCCGGCCCTTGGGCAGGTCTGAGCTATCCTTTGCCCAGAGCAGTTTCTTAATTTTGTGGGGACCCAGCAAGATCTCCCCCCTCCCTCTTAGCTCCGGGTGCCCTGGATAACTGGGGGCCACCCCTTCTCCATGACCCCAGCACTGCTCAGCCCCTAGTGGAGTGATTCTCCCGTCTGGGTGCAAGAGCACGGGCCCCGCTGCAGGGGGTGCTGGCGGGCACCGTGACCCCCTCCCCCCGACCATCCTTCTGAAGAGGGGGGGTCATTTTTTCACTTTGCTGTGTCGAGAGCTGTCCAGGTTCCAGTCCCGGGGCCCCCATGATGCCCTCTGTGTGGTTATTCCCCAGGGCACTTACCGGTAGCGACGACCATCACGGTGAACGTGGGCTCTGACGTGGCCCTGGGTACAGGTGAGGCCGTGACGAGACAGTGGGCGGGGGGGGGGCATGGAGGGAAACGTGATGATTTGCAAGCCCCTCCCCTGTGGCCACATGCCCCGCCCTAGCGTGCTAGAGTAGCTGGATGGTTCTTCCCAAGGCTGGGTGGTGACATGGACATGGTTAATAATGAGCTCAAGGTGACCATCAGTAGGGGTCAGAGTTAACGCCCATGTAAGAGGCCTCGAGGCAGCACCCCCCCATCCTGTTGGTTCAGCCTCTCTGCAGACTCAGGCAGGCAGCCCCAGAAGCTTTCACCCGCCGAAGGGGAGTTGGTGGGGCGGCTGTGTGACGAGAGCTGTGGCAGGTCGCTGGAGGAGTGGTTGGGGGCGGGGGGCGGTGGCTCTGTGCCCTGCCTGTAGGCTGGGGGCTGGGACCTGGCTCAAATCCGTCTCCTTTCCTGCAGGTGAGGAGCCCGGGAAGCCGCAGCCTCCCCACCCCGCCGCGTGGACTCCCAGGTACCGGGGTGCCCTTGCCGTGGGTGGGGAGGGATGGACGTTGGAGTCCTTGTATGACGCGCCTGCTCTCCAGAGCACCCGCACCAGGCTGCTGGGGCAGCTTTGGGACCCCACGGAGCGCGGTCAGCTTGTGGAGAGCGGGGGGGGGCTCCCAGCCCTTCCCACGCCCCCTTCGCCACAGGGCCCTCCCAGCCTGTCGTTTCCCACAGCCAGCGCCCCAGATGTCTGGGGCAGGCGCCCTGGGGCATGGGATGGGGCCAGGAGTAAGCATGTGTCTGGGGGCCCCGCTGATCTCCCCTGCTTTGGTCCGTCCCCAGCTGCGCAGGGAAGCCCCGGCCGGACGCAGTCCCTTCCGCAGCCCTGTTCGGGCCCCCGCTGGAGTCGGCCTTCGAAGCGGAGGATTTCCCAGGTACGCGTGGGCTGCCGGTGCCCACCTCACAGGAGGGGAAACTGAGGCACGGCACGGTGGGGACATCCCACAGCATGTGAGAGATCCGGAGCTGGGAATAGGACCAGGACCTCTGGGTTCTGCGTTCTGGCTTCAGCTTGGAGCCAGGGCTCCCCACGCTGGCCTTTCTGCAGCGCAGCCCCTGTGCTGAGCTCTGCGAAGCTGCCCCTTGCCCCTGCCCCCTCTGTTTGGGGGGCAGCGGCCCTGCCCTCGCTGGCTCCGTGACGAGAACGTCGCCCTGTCTCCACAGCGTCCCGAGCCTGCGGCGTGGGCTCCAGCCCGTCTCCCTTCTCCTCCTCGTCTCCAGAGAACGTGGAAGACTCGGGGCTGGACTCCCCGTCGCACCCCCCCACGGGCCCCTCGCCGGACTCCAGGCCCTGGACGCCCCAGAGCCCCCTCGCCAGACGGTCCGCCAAGGGCTCCCCGCGGCTCCAAGAGGAGCGGGGCGTCCTGCCCCCCACGACGGCCGCCTCGGAGGAGCAGAGCGCCTGGCTGCCCCCGCCCGCCAGCCCCATCGGGTGGCCCCAGGACACCCCCTGCTTTGCCGCCTTTGGAGAGGACTCGGGGGCGGGGTCTCAGCACAACTCCCGTTGCCCCAGCACCACGGCCCCTTCGCCCGACCCCTCCGGGGACCCCGAGGCCTGGGTGGCCAGGCCTCCGAGTCCCGGTTCGGAGCAGGCCCTGCAGCCCTGCAAGCATGGGGCCTGCCCCCCCTCCCACTCCTCGGCCTCTCCGGTGCCCCACAGCTGCAGGGAGCCCTCCGGCCCCTCCCCGTGGACTCCCCAGGGGCCCGACCCCAGGCTGTCAGACAGCAGCACGCCCGCAGCTGAGCCCGGTGAGTACAGCCCTGGGGGTGGGGTGGGGCGCTGGGTAAGGACCTGCCACTCGGCTCCCTGCTTCGCAGAGCACGAGTGGAGCACGGCAAGGAGCAGTGACCTTCCCCCCAACTGCTCTGCTGGTGCCGCTCGATCCCACCCTGCAACCCCTCGATATCCCCCTGCTATCCCAGGCCTGGGCTCCCCCCAGCTCTGCCGGTGCCCCTCAGTCCTGACCAGCGCCAGCCCCACTGTTCTCGCTCCAGGTCTCTCAGGCACTGGCCGATCCTACTCACCTGGCGCTCCTAGTGAGGAGGAAACGTGTCTGTTTAGGTGCCAGGCTGAGTCGCTTGCCCACGTGACCTGGTTCTGGTTCCTGAACTCCTGGACTGACCCCTCTGAGTGCCCGGCCCTGGCACTTTGCTGGGTCGCACACTTCTGCCTCTGCGTCCCCACCCCACAGCCACCTCCCGTGTGCCTCATCTCCCCCCCCCCCCCAGTGTTGTGGGACGGACCTTGCCCCCCCATCTCTCACCCCTGCCTTGTACTTCCACAGATCCTCCCCCTGCCCCCACTCTGCCCAGCGCCGCCCCCAAGGTGGCCCCCCCGCGGCGATCCAGGACGAAGAGGCTGTCGACGGGGCAGGCCGCCTGCAGCCACAGTGACCCGGTGGGTGGCGCTGCGCTGTGCTGGCAGGGAGCCAGGGTGTGTGTGGAGGGATGGGGAAACTGAGGCACAGAGCGAGTAAGTCACTTGTCCAAGGAGTCTGGCAGAGCTGGGGTTTGAACCCCGATCGCCTGGGTCCCAGCGCGGCGCTGTGCAGGCAACTGGCGTCGCTGACCCTTGGCGGGGACTGAGGAATTTTTCAACTTTGTCAAGAGGCGGATTCAGACTAACGGCTCTTCCCGGCCCCGCCGCGGGGCTCAGCTGCGTCTCAAGGGAAAACCAGCCATGACCTCGGGTCTCTAGGGTGGCCGATCCCCGGCCCTCGCTGAGAGCCCAGAGCAGACACTAGCTCACGGGGAGGGTTCTGCACAGACCCCCTGGGGTGGCTGTTTTCTCCTGCCTGGCGGAGGCCGCGTGCTTTCCTGGGGAGTCTAACCATTAGCAGTGGGGCTGGTACTCCTGGGTCCAGGAGGGAAGCGAGGTTTTGAAGGTAGCAGGAGACTGGGACCCAGGACCCCTGGGTTCTATTTGCAGCTCAGTCCTGACCCGCTGGATGGCCCTGCCTCAGTTTCCCCACCTGTACAATGGGGCTAACGATCCCATTTGCAAAGTGCTTTGGGATCCCAGGCCCTTGGAGTCTCCTGTCCCCGCCTTGCCCTGCCGGTGGGTTAGCCCATCCCCGGCCTGGAAGGTGACCTATCGCCCTTCGTTTTGCAGTCCCGCTCCCTGTGCCCCTCTCCCCTGTGGAATTCTGGCCCTTCCCACTCAGCTCCGGCCAGCCTGGGCGAGCGCAGCTTCTTCACGGTCTCGCAGCCGGCGCTCGGTACGTACCCCGGGGGGCGCGGGTGCCAGGCGGGAGGGGAGGGGACTGGCCCCGAGCATCGGGGTGGGGGCAGGGGGTGAACCTGTGGATAGAAGGGAGGGGGCCCAAGCCGGGGGAGGGGAAGGGGAGCTTTGGGCTGGGTTTGGTCAGAGGCTCTGGACCTGACCCTACCTCCCCTCCCACCCCCCAGGGCTCTCCCGAGGCCCCAGCCCCGTGGTGCTGGGATCCCAGGATGCCCTTCCCGTGGCAACCGCCTTCACTGAGTACATCCATGCCTACTTCAAGGGTCAGGACCCTGACAGGTAAGGTTGGGGATGGGGCCCAGCCTAGGGGTGCCCTGGTTATGGGGAGGGGGAAAGAGACAGCTCGGAGGAGCGCCAGGGCTAGATATCTGCCCCCAGATCTCATGGGGCACCGGGGAGGGGGGACAGGGACTGGATCTCTCCCTCCCTGCCCCTTCCCACAATCCCTCTGGGCGCTGGTGGGCGGACCAAGCTCCCCCATGGTGCCAAGCTCAGAGCAGACCCTTGGGAAGCAGGGCTTGCCCCACACTGGCTGGGATCCTGTGCTTCGATTTCACCAACCAACGTCTCGCGCCCTGTAACTGCCTGACCACGGAGTCCCAGCCCAGCCCCCGGGGTGCCCTGCTCTGTCTCGCCACCCAGGTGAGATGGTCCCTCCCGCCAAAAATCACACCAAAGCACCAGTCACTCGCCCCGGGTCAGTTGCACCTTTGATCTGGCACCGATCCCTTGTAGCCAGTCTGATCCTAGACTAGCTAAAGATTCATGAACTAGGAAAAGGAAATCGACACGCTATTGACAAGGGTAAAGCAGCCAACAGAGAGACATACTTTTGGAAGCCAAATTGGAACCGGTTTGTAACAGAAGCTTCTGTGATAAACAAGCTGCGTGTGTCCTTGGGGGCTAACCCAGGCCAAGCCCTGGAGATCTGCGTCTGCCTAGCAATCCTCCTCCCCCATCCCCTCCCGGAGCCCAAGCAACGAAAAAGATCCTGTTCTTCCTCGTTAGGACTTTTGATTCCTTCCTCTCCTGGCTGGCGCTTTGCAGTGACAGAGCAAACACGGGGGACCCGGCCACTTATAACCCTAATCCCCCTCCTGGCCCTGAACACGCCGAGCCTGGCCGGGTCCAGCCCTGGGCCCTAGGAGCTGGTCTGCCAGCGTCACACCCACATTGGGGTGGCTGGATCTCCCATCCCCCTGCCTCACCCCCGAGCCCTGGGGAATTGTGGGAATGGAGTGGGGAAAGTTGGGAGTTCCAGCCATCCCCTGCCCCAGGGAATTGTGGGGATGGGGTGGGGGGAAAGATGGGAGATCCGGCCACCCCAAGGCCCTGGGGCATTGTGGGAGCTGGGAGATCCCCTCCCTCCATTCCCCCAATCCCACGGGGGAGGGGGCCTGACTCCCCACAGGCCGTGAGGTGCTGGGCTCTCCCCACCTGTTGCTGGGGGGGGGCTCTGAGTTAACACCTGGCTTGCCCCCCCCCCCCAGCTGTCTGGTGAAGATCACGGGCGAGCTCACCATGTCCTTCCCCGCCGGCATCGTCCGCGTCTTCAGCGGGAGCCCGTCCCCGCCCGTCCTGAGCTTCCGCCTGCTCAACACGGCACCGATCGAGCAGTTCCTGCCCAGCGCCGAGCTACTGTACAGGTACTGGGGGGGCCCAGCTCGGCACGGAGCTGGGGGGGCCATGGGGGCTCTGCTGGGGCTCTGAGGCTGCGTCCCAGCCTGTCTGACCCGCCCCTCTCCCACCTGCAGTGACCCATCCCAGAGTGACCCCAGCACCAAGGACTTCTGGCTGAACATGCCGGCGCTGACCGGGCACCTGCAGAAGCAGGCGGAGCAGGCCCCGGCCGCCTCCTACTACAACGTGGCCCTTCTCAAGTACCAGGTGAGGCACCAGTGGGGACGTCCCACCCGCCCGGGATCCCCCTATCCCCAGGCAGCGCCGTCAGGACTCCTGGGTTCTCTCCCCAGCTCTGGGAGGGGAGTGGGGTCAAGTGGGTTGTGGTGGGGCTGGGAGCCAGGACTCCTGGCTTCTCTCTGTGGCTCGGGGATGGGGGAGAGGGAGTCTAGTGGGTTAGATCGAGGGGGGGCTGGGAGCCAGGACTCCTGGCTTCTCTCTGTGGCTCGAGGATGGGGGAGGGGGAGTCTGGGGGGGGGGGCTAGGAACCGGGACTCCTGTGCTCCCCCCCGGGCTCTGAGAGGAGCAGAAGCTGTTCCTAGCCCCCCATGGCCGGCCCCTCTAGCCGCTCTCTGCTCCCCTGGCAGTTCTCTAAGCTGGGCCCGAGCGCGGCCCCCCTGCAGCTGGCCGTGCGTTGGGACTGCACCGCGGCCACCACCCAGGTCAGCGTGGAGTACGGGTACAACGCCGGTGCCATGCCCGCGCCCAGGCCCCTCACCAATGTCCAGGTGCTGCTGCCCGTGGAGGAGCCGGTCGCCAATGTGCGGCTGCAGCCTGCGGCCAGCTGGTGAGAGCCGGGGGGAAGCTCGGGGGGCATGTTGGTGGGGAGGAGCTGGGCAGGGGACAGCTGGGAGTCCTGGTGGGGAGGAAGGACGGGGCGGGGGCAGGAGGAGCCTGGAGGCCCTGGGGCGGAGGGGGGAGGGTGGGGGCAGGAGGAGCCTGGACGCCCTGGCGGGTGGGGAAGAGGGATGGGAAGGGGGAACAGGAGGCGGCTGAGGCCCATGGCGGGGGAGGAAGGGTGGGAGGCAGGAGGTGGCTGAGGGTCCTGGGGGGTGGGGAAGGCGGTACAGGAGGCAGCTGGGGGGCATGGGGAGGGGGAGGGACGGGGGACAGGAGGCACCTGGGGGCCATGGGGGGAAGGGATGGGGGACCCTGGGGGAGATCAGGTAATGGCTGGCGCTGTGTGCACCCCCAGCCCTCGCCCGGCGGGATGACATCCCCCGTCCCCCCCGTCTCTCTCGCCCCGCAGGAACCTGGAGGAGAAGCGGTTGTTGTGGAGGCTGCTGGACGTTCCTGGGGCCCCGGATCGTGGCGGTGAGAGCTCTCAGCGCTCCCCGCCGGGTTGGGGGGGACAGCTGTGTCGGGGGGGCGGGGTCTGAGCCACCTTCCCTCCAACGCTGGGGCTGCTGGGGGCTGAGCGTCAGCTGCCAACCCAAGGCCCTTGGCCCTGACACCCACAGGCCATAGCGGCTCCTGGGGGGGCTGGTAGTGGGGTACGGCGCCTCCTGCTGGCCAGGCGCCAGCTCCTGGTTCTGAACAGGGTTTGCTGGGCGAGCTAAGGGCAAGGGTGGCCGGTGGCTCTTAGCAGCTGACCCTCTTGCCACCCCCAACCCCAGGGTGTGTCAGCCCCTCCCCCCGGCTCGGTGCTCTGGAGTCTGTTCTCCCCCCGGGTGAGCAGGGTCTGAACCCCCAGTGAGATCCTGAGCCCCATCTCTCGGCCTCGGTCCCCAGGCTGCGGCCACCTCTCTGCCAGCTGGGAGCCCCTCTACGGCCCCAGCAAACCCAGCCCTGTGGCGGCTCAGTTCACCAGCGAGGGCAGCACCCTGTCGGGCGTGGAGGTGGAGCTGGCGGGCAGCGGGTACAGGATGTCGCTGGTGAAGAAGAGATTCGCCACAGGTAACCGCAGCGGCTGGGAACGTCCGTGGTGGAGGGGAGAGGACGCTTCCCACTGCTTGCACGTAGAGAACTCCTCCCCCTCCTGTCCATTGCTGTGCCTTAGTTTCCCCTCTCATCCTTTGTTTAGATTGGAAGCTCTTTTTGGAGCCAGGGCGTCTCTCTCTACGGTGCCTGGCACGATGCAGCCTGATCTGGGGTGGGATCAGTATCAAGCCGTAATAAGAAAGGGATCCCAGGGAGGGGGATACGATCTGAGCACAGGGGAGTGGAGGAGTCTGGGTAGGCGGGGGGCCTGTTCCAGGAGTCCCTGGTGTCTGTCTCCACCTCTCATGGTTGTGTTTCCTCCTAGGCATTTATCTGGCTGGCTCCTGACTGGCTGCCCTCGTCCCCCTGTTCATGGCTGGTTTTAAAGCCCCAGCGGCCATTGGCTCGTTCAGCCTCTTGTTGCCCCCGGGGGTTTCTCTGCTGTTGGATTTTTAAACACTGGAACAAAGTCAGATCTGGGGGGAGGGGAGTGGGGGTCCGGCCCCTGGCCCTTGAGAGGAGTGATGGTGCTGGGCTGGGGTCCGGCCCCTGGACGGGACGAGCGGCTGAGTTGCACTGGACAGAGAACAGCCCTGCTCCCTGTTTGCCTAACTCCTCCCCTGCCCCCCACTGGCCAAGCTGGGGTCTCCGTGCTGTCCCCGGGTCTCCCCCTGGCGATGGAACAGAGCCGTCCACTCTCCCAGCTGCTGTACGGGGGTGGGGGGAGGAGGGGAAGCTGGGGGGGGGGGGTCGTCACCCTTTTAATAAACACTTTATTTTCTAATAAAACGACCTGTCTGCTTCCGCTGCCCCTTTTCTCCATCGCCCTGCCAGCCTGCCACGAATCTGCTGCCAGCCTTATAGGGCACGAGGCTGCGCAGTCAGGGGCAGCACAGGCCAGTCTGGCCTGGCCCCAGCTCTTGGGGCTGGGTGATGAGAAGCGCAGCGGGTGCCTGGAGGAAGTCAGGGGAATTGCTTCCCCCTTTGACAGGGAGACTCCCAGCTTGTTCCAGGGAGCAGTGGTGCCTCTAGCATCCCCCCAAAGAGCCTCCCCCTTGGGGCCCTGGTCCCCCTCCTCTCTCAGCCCGGCAGCAGCAGTGGGAGTGACTTGGGGCCATGTTGGCGGATTGGCAGGTGTTACTTTACTCTCCCCGCAGTGCTCGCCTCCCTCCCGCGCCAACGCCCCCAGCCCTGGTGCTGCCTGTCTTCTCCCAGTGCCGGCTCCGGGCTCATGTTTGCCTCTGACCTACAGGCTGTGCTCTGGGCCAGGCCCTGGCGGGAGGGAGATGGTTCTGTTGGAGGGGGGGACCCTACCTGGCACACAGCCCCCCCCCCCCCCCCCCCCCGATAGGAGATGCCCCCTGGTCTGTTTCCTGGCACTGGGCAGGCGGCCCTGAACCCACAGCCTGGATCCCCAGCCCCTGGAGGTGCTGCAGGAGGAAGGAGGGGGCTGGCTGAGCTGGGGCCCCAGTTTCACATTTTGCAAACAGGCTTGTAAGGGGCCCTGCCGGCTGCAGCCCATCCCAGGATCCAGGCCTTGCCCCTGCTCTGGGAGAGCCCCGGAGGGCGAGAGCCGCGCGGGGCTGGGCCAGCTGCATAGCAGGGACAAGCCGAGGGGCTTTGTCTGCGCCTGGACGTTAATGTGGAGTCGGGTGGGGGGAGCTCAAAGCACACGAGCTGTTCCTGATTAATGTCAGGGCTAGACAAGGGCCGAGGGGCACCAGGATGGGTGGGGAAGGGGAAACGGGGCCTTTCCCAGCCAGGGGGTGCAGGCTGCCTGGGACCTTTCACTGTGGGGCTGCTCAGCCCACAGCCTTGCTGTGCCCAAGGGGCTGGCTGGGAGCCTGGGTAAACGAGGGGTTTTGGGGTGTGACGCTGGCACGACCTGGCAGGCTCAGCCCCGAGGGCCAGGCCCAAAGGGGCCATGGGACCGGAGCTGGGCCTGCCCCACGGCCGCTAGGGGAGCTGTGCGTGGGGCCGGCCTGGGCTGCTCCTTGCACCGCTATGTAAGGCCATTCCAAGGCATCTCTCCCCCCTGGCCGGGGGGCTGGGCTGATCCCCTTCTTGCCGGGGCTGTGTAATCTCCATCCTGGGGGGCTTGGCAGCACAAGCTGGTCCTTGCCACCCACCCTGGTCTGAATAGAGCGCAGCCAGGAAGTGCAGGGTCTCTAGTCAGCCTACATCCAGCAGCTGCCCCCCGCCCCTCTCACCACCCCACACATGCTGCCTGCCTCCAGCCATCTCTGTCTGCCCGGCCCCCCAGGCCTGCTGTGCGTTGCTGAGATGCTGCCCCCAACTCCCACCCCACATCAAACCCATGATCAGCCCTGCCCCACGCTGCCCCTGTGCAATAGACGTGAGGGGCAGCCCCATAGCTGCAGTGCTTGCAAGCAACTGCGCCCCTCAGGAGCTCTGGGGTTAACTTCCTTGGGGTCCCCCCCAAACTGGGATAGTGTTTTTGCAGGGCACCCATCCTGCTTTTACCCAGTGCCTGTGGGGGCAGGGTGGGAGGGCTAGAGGTGGCCGGGGGGAGAAGATGGGTCTGTCCCACAACATGTGCTGTGTCCAGGGTCCCAGGGTGGTGGCAGGGGGAACAGACAGTGCCAGCGCCGCCGCCCCCCCCCCCCAAGCCTCGAGGCCTGTGAGCGCCAGGCCCATCACAGGGGCGTCAGGCCATGGCCTGGCTGGGTGAAGCCACGCTGAAGCGAGGGAGAATTCCCAGCTGGGCCTGGCCCAGAAGCAGTCGAGCAATAAGGGGATGGGCTCCAGGCCGAGCCCTCCGAGCTCCTGCTACGCTGGGCTTTCGGTGCACGGCAGCCATCCCACGTGCCCAAAGGGGGTGGGGGCAGAGCTGGGAACTGAAACCGGCTCTCGCAGGTCCCTGGGCAGTGCCCGCACCATTGCATTCACCTCCTCTCTGCAGCTAACTGTGCCGAGCGCTGCCAGGTGCCTCTGGCAGTCGCTGACGGATTAAACGTCCTGCCCCTCTTCTGGCCGGCTGTATGGTGCCCCGCCAGTGCCCTCCGGGCTGGGGGCAGCTGGGGCTGCCTGGCGGAGCCACTCTAGGCTGGGGCACAAGCCGAGAATGGCCCAGGGCGCTGGCTGTCATTGGGTCAGGTTACACGTTCGGCATGGTAGTGGGCCCCGGGGCAGGGCACCCCACGGCCGCCCGGGGATCAAAGCGAGCTGGCAGGAGGGCACCCCAAGGGCTTGTCTTGGGCTAAGCGACGTGGGTGCAGTGGAAGGCGATCGGGACACGTCCCACTTGGGCCAGCTGGTGGAGTGTGTTGGGGCCGCCTCTGTTCGGGGCAAAGGCCGTTGCCCATTCGGTGTCAATCCCCACAACAGCCTCACTGGCACCTTCTCGGCCCCCCCGGAACGAGCCGCCGGCCCTGGGCATTGACCCGGGTTACATAGACGGGGTCAGGGCCCTACCTCCTAACTCCAAAGGGGAGGGGGTTGAAGGGCAGGGCCAGGTTACTCCTCCAACTTCAGGGAAAGCCCCCCCCCCCCCCCCCCCCCAGCGGGCCAAGGGGTCTGGTCACAGGCTCTAGAGCATTTCCTGAGTTAGCGAAAGGCCCTTCCTGCTGTTGTTGCTGAGTGGAGGCAGGTGGAGGTGCAGGTAGGCGTGCCAAGCCAGGGGAGGGGGGAACGCGTGTGTGTCCATATCCTCCCACGTCCTCCTGTGGGGGAGCTAGGGGCAGGGCCTGATCCCTCAGCCTCCCCCCCCACCACCATTTGCCTGTCCTGCCTTGGCGTTTATGGAAAATTCTATGGGGGCGGGGGAGGCAGAGGGGACTGGGGCAGTGAGGGGTCTAGCGTTCGGCAGCTCAAGGAGGGGTTTCCAGCCTCGGCTGCCCCCCACCCCCCAAGAATCAAAGCAGCGATGTTCAGTTGTAAAAGGAAACTCCTGGGGCTTTCTCTGAGCAGCCGGGCAGCAGGTGGGAGCTGTGGGAGGGGTCCTGGGGGGCTCAGGGGGGTGGCCCAGTGTCCTGGCTTTGCCAGCTGCTGCACGGGGAGAGGAGCAACGGGAACCCTCCTTGATGGTACCCCTCCCTGGCTGGTGGGCGGGGAGTCACCGGGGGAAGTGCCCAAGGGTGGCGAGAAGCCCTGGACCTGGGATCCGAGTGCAAAACGTCCCGGAGCTCGGCACTGGCGTTTTGCTCCGGAGCCGCCCCAGCCCAGCGGGGATGTTCCCAGCGGACAGCGGCTGGGTTTGCACCTCCTGACCTAGGCGGAGTGGAGGGGACCAGCCTGCCTCGCAATAAACAATCCCCCAGGCCACGCTGCCCCACCCTGACTCGGCTGCCCTGCGTGGGCCAGCCCGCCCCAGGCTGGGTAAGCAGGAAGGCAGGTGCCGCCCGCCCTAGGGCTGGGACAACAGAGCTGGCCCCCATGGAACTAGGCTCAGGTTGTGTCCCCTGGCCTCCCTGCACAGCGCAGTGCCATTTGGCCCAAGGCCGGCCCCGTTTCATTGCTGGACAAAGGGCTTCTCTTCCCACCAGCACCAGTCAGTCCCGCCCCACCTGAGCTGGGTCCGGCTGGAACCGGGCCCTCCAGGGCACAGACCTCCCAGCCACACGCCACCTGCTCCCGGCACTAGGGCGGGCCCCTCTTGCCGGGGGATCTCCAAGCATTCCTGCTCCAGGGAGGCAGGGGCCTGTTATCTTCCCCCAGCCCTCACAAATCACCTGCCTGACTCCGAAAGCAGCGAGAGCAGGAACAGCACAAGGGCGTGGGAACAAGCTCCCCAGGCAAGCGGGAGGTCCCTGCCATTGGGAGCAGGTGCTGAAGAACCAGTGAGGCACTGGGGAGGGGCCATGGGGGCGGGGCAGCCCCAGCCCTCCTGCTGCGTGGCTCCTCTGGGGTTAATTTGTGCAGGGGAACGACACTCACAAAGCGTCTTTCCTATCAGTTGTGTTGGCAACAAAATAGCAAGCAGGCCCCACTGCTATAGCCTAAGGGGGGGGGGGTTCTGTGTCACCCACAAGGATAAAAGTCATACTACTGCTGCCAGCTAATGGAGAGGCTCCTCTTGGCCCTGCGGTAGGGTTCCCTGCTTCTTGCCCAGGTGCTGTGGTTTGTGCGTCAGCTGGACGTGGTTGTCTGTCTGCCCTCTGCAAAGTACGTGCCAGCCTCACCGGGGCAAGAGTTGGGAGAGCAGGCTCAACCCCTCTTCGCCCTTGTCACCTGGGCTGCTCCTGCCCTTGGCAGCCTTGGCTTGCTCTAAAGCTATGGCATTCGCTTAGGGGTTTCCCTGCGAAAAGCCAGATTCTTCTAATGTAGAGGAGTTTCCTCAGCACCTAGAGGCCCCAGAAGGGAGCAGGGTGGTGCCAGGCGCTGCACAAATACAATCTAAGGAGGCCAGCCAGACAAAGGGTGGGAGGGGAAACTGAGGCACTGCAAGGGGACGGGGTCACGGAGCAGAAGCAGGAAGAAGGCACCAGGCTGGCACTCCGAGCAGGGCTCTGCCCACTGGCCCACACTGCCTCACAGGGCTGAACCTCCCGTTTGACCACGCTTTGCTCTGAGGCCCTAGGGTTAGCTTCGAGCGGCCCCCTTGAGTGGGGATCTGCCCGGTGGCACGCACGGGTGAGGCACACCTTGGCAGCACTTTGCCAGTGGCGTCTGCCCCAGCCCCTTCCCGAGGAGCTGGCTGGAGCAGCCGCTGCACAGCTGCCAGATGAACTCCTCCTGAGTGGGAGGGGGCAAACACCCTGATTGCTTCATTAGCCTGCCGCGGCCAGGTTCCAGTCACCTGCTGAAGGCAGCCGGCAGGTGAGAGGCACTGCTCCGTGCCCAGCAGCAGGCAGATCCTTGAGCCAAGCGGCGGTGTTGAAATCCTCACTCTGTGGTGAGTAGCTACCCTGGGCTCAGCTGTTATAGGGGAGATGGGGGGCCTTGCAGAAGCAGAGTGAGCTACACAGGAAGATGGGGGGGGGGGGGTAAAAGCATTGCTGCAGAATAAGGGTGGAAGATACAAACACAAGAGTAATGTTATTTATGGACTAATAGTGATAACTGCTCAAGGACCTAAACAAAATAAGTATCAGAGGGGTAGCCGTGTTCGTCTGGATCTGTAAAAAGCAACAGAGGGTCCTGTGGCACCTTAAGACTAACAGACGTATTGGAGCATAAGCGTTCGTGGGTGAATGCCCCCTTCATCAGACGCATGTAATGGAAATTGTCAGAGGCAGGTATAAACATGCAGGCAAGAATCATCTGGAGATAACGAGGTTAGTTCAATCAGGGAGGGTGAGGTCCTCTGCTAGCAGTTGAGGTGTGAATGAATACCAAGGGAGGAGAAACTGCTTTTGTAGTTGGCTAGCCATTCACAGGCTTTGTTTAATCCTGAGCTGAGGGTGTCAAATTTGCAAATGAACTGGAGCTCAGCAGTTTCTCTTTGGAGTCTGGTCCTGAAGTTTTTTTTGCTGTAAGATGGCTACCTTTACATCTGCTATTGTGTGGCCAGGGAGGTTGAAGTGTTCTCCTACAGGTTTTTCTATATTGCCATTCCTGATATCTGACTTGTGTCCATTGATCCTTTTACGTAGAGACTGTCCAGTTTGGCCAATGTACATGGCAGAGGGGCATTGCTGGCACATGATGGCATATATCACATTGGTGGATGTGCAGATGAATGAACCGGTGATGATGTAGCTGATCTGGTTAGGTCCTGTGATGGTGTTGCTGGTGTAGATATGTGGGCAGAGTTGGCATCAAGGTTTGTTGCATAAAATAAGTTACATTATTAAAGGTTAATACCTGAGGTAGAAAAGGAAACCGAGAGGGGAAAATGAGGGATCTCTCCCTAGGGTGACCAGCCGTCCCGATATTAGGGGACTTGTCCCGCGACCCGACCGTACATCGTCCCGATATCGGGACCGTCTGGTGGAGAAGGACCGCAAGGTGCCACCGGCGCCGCTCACCTCTTCTTCCTGGGGCAGCGCCCAGCGCCCGCCCACTGGCAGGAGACTGCAGTGCAACCCCAGGCACAGAGGCAGCGAGGAGGTCTTAGGGCTGCCGGGGCTGGGGGGGAGTTGCAGGTGCCGGCAGCGGGCAGAGAGCCCCCCGCCCCCACCCTCGACCCGACCTGACCCGCGACCCTGGGGGGGATGGTGGGAAGTGGGGGAGATCTGTGTGTGTCAGGGCACTGGGCGGGGGGGGTCTGTGTGGGGCAGTGTGTAGTTGTGGTGGTGGGGCTGTGGGGAAGGGCACAGGGAGGGAGGGAGAGGAAATGTGTGTGTATTGGGAAACTAATGAGTGGGGGGTTCTGTGTGGGGTGCTGGGCAGCTGTGGTGGGGCTGTTGGTGGGGGGGTGCTGGGTAGGGGTGGTGGTGTGCACAACACTGTGCATTTGTGGTGGGGGAGCTCTGGGCATAATGGAGCCAGGGGGCACTGGGCAGGGGAGTTGTGTGGCGCAGCCTGGGCCCACCCCCAACAGGAAGGGGCACGCTGGTAGCACAGGGCCAGCCGGATCAGTGTGCCTCTGGCCATGCCATTCATGCCCCATTTCCCCTGGCCAGCCCCGCCCTTCCTGCTGCTCACCTGCTCGCTCTGCAGCAAGTAGCTACCCCGGGGCAAGATTGGGGGGCAGGGACTAGGAAGGTTTCCTTGCTGTTGTTCCAGACAGCTGCCCTCTTCCCTTTCCAGATAAACTCCTCTTTCCTGGCTTCAAGCTCCAGGCAGTAACAGGCCACCGGGTTTTCCTGCCTGAGCCGGGGGTGGTCCTTCCTGGTATGGAACAAATGACCCAGCTCCTGTTTCTGATGAGTGGCTAAAACGGAGCTGGGACGGGGGGGAGCGTCTTGGGGCAGAAGGGACCCGGGCTGTGCCAGCCCCAAAGAGGCCTGCGACGTAGCAGGGTCCCCTCCAGGTGAACTATGGACGTGGTGGCGGTGGGGATGGAGGAGATCCTCTCTCTCCTACTGGGAATGAGCTTGTGTTGGTGGGGGGAGAGACCTGGCTTGGGATGGCACCAGAGATCATGCCAAGCAACGCGCCCACCGGGGGGATTGCCAGAGTCTGGCTGCTAAGGGGCCCGAATGGGAGCTTTGAAAATCCCGTCTGGATAGTGGGTGCCGCAGCGTTTTGGAAACCTGGCCCCATCTGCTGGGTTAGGGGGCAGGAGCCAGGTCTTGTCAGAGAAGATCTGAATGATCAGGCCCTGACAGCAGGATGCTGGTCTCGTCTCTTCCCCCCCCCCCCCCCCCGGCCCCCAGCACAGGCACCTTCCCCATACAGCTGCTCCCAGTCCAAGGGAGCCGAGTCCAGGCTGTAAGGGAGGCAGGATGGTGCAGTGGTTAGTGCAGTGGGCTGGGGATCTGATCTGCTCCAGGCTGCCTGGGTGATCTCAGCCGCCCTGTGATGTGGTTCCCGCTCTGTAAGGGGCGTTGGGAGGAGAAAGACATCACAGATTGCGAGGCGAGCAGGTACCTTAGAGGCAGGTAGTATATTCTAATACAGCACCTAATTCCCCCCTGCCTCCGGTCTAGTCATGGCTGGTTCCCTGCCTTCCCTCCTTGCTGAGAGGAACGCGTACCGTGATTGGCTGGGAGGCTGGAATAAAACCAGCCGAAGGTACAGAAAGCCTCCTCCAGGCTGCAGATTTTCACCCTGTGTCAAACGGCCCCACGCTCGCTGTTTTCGATGAAAGCCATCACAGCCCGGGCCCAGGGCCCAGATGGTGTCTCCTTCCTCCAGTTAGGAGAGAGGTCCCAGATCCACAAAGCCAGTGACAGGCAGGCGGAAGAAACTCCCCGAGCTCGCCCGTGCCCAATGGTCCCTCTAATTTTTGACAGGCCGTGTGCACAAAAAATTTCTTCTGTGCAAATTGTTGTGCTTCTGTGAACATTTTTGTGCGCGCGGTGTCTCGCCGTGTGCGCGGGGTTTAGCGTCTGTGTGCGCGCATGTTGCCCCCTATCTACCTGTTCCATGGGGCCGGGTCAGACTCGGTGGAGCTCGGCTGAGTGTGGCTGGCTGGGGATCTGTTCCCTTGGTTCCCCGGAGTCCGAACTCCCCAACCCTGGAATCTCTCCTCCCGGCCCCGGGGCATATTTCCTGCGGTGAGGGGTGGGGGGTTGCTAATTTGCATTAGCTCCTTGTCGCAGCCTGGCCCCGCCTTGGGGGCTTCCTGAGCTCCCGGCTGGTTTCTGAGATGGCACCAGCAGCCGTTTCGATTTTGTCTCCGCTCCAGGTGCATGAGGGAGCTAAGTGTAATCTGCACTGACCAGGCAGGTGCCCATCCCATGCCACTCACACGTGGCTCTGGGTGACAACTCCTGCCTCTCCTCCCCAGCTCCTGCTCCTCTATCTTCTTTATTTTGTCTTTCCCATCGCCGACGTCGCACAATTTCCCCCAGCGCAGGAGCCGCCGGGCTGTAGGGTGAGCGAGCTCCTTCCCCGGTCTGTCGGGAGGGTGAGGTGCGCTCTGAGCCCCAGGCCGGGAGCTAGCAGCAGACGTGGGCTTTGGACAAGTTGCTCAGGTCTGCTCCAGAGCATGGTAAAAGGGGTAGTGTAGACAGGCCCCAGGAGCGGGGCTAGAGCCTTGGACAGCCTAGGAGACGGGAGATGAGGACATCCCATTGACCCCAAGGCTGGGTATTAAAGGGTTAAAGAGCTAAGGGCTTTAAGGGATCCTGTGGGGCAGAACTCAGCTGCTTTGTCCCCAGGGGTGGATCCTGACTTGGTTCTGGGGGCTCGGCCGGGGAAGCAGGAGTGACTCCTCGGCAGACCCAGGCCTGTTGGACGCCTGGCTCACCCAGGCAGGTGGGGACCCAGGAATTAGCCGCACCAGTGATGGGGATAAGCAAGAGGCTGGCAGACTCCCAGCTGTCCCCGATGCCCGACCCACATCCTGGGACCTGGGGGCTGGGCCTGGTGTCAACAGGCTGGCACGGCACCGACTCCTATTGAGTGGCCAGGCCAGGCCAGCTCAGCTTGGTGCTGCTACAGAGCCGGCTGCCCGGAGTGCTGGCCCGGGGCCCAGGCTGGGGGCATCGTGGGGCGATTCCTGCCCTTTGGGCTGCCAGGGGGTGCAGGGCAGATTCTCTGTGTTCCAGGGAGCTAAGGGCTAAGCTAAATAGTTGGGTTCGAGTGTTGTACTTAAAGTACTGCACAGGATCTTTTCAGGGGGAATAAGACAAAACGCCACATTTATTAGTAATACATGTATTCATTAACACTGTATTATATGCATATAATATATTACACTTACACACACACACACACACAAACACACTCCGTCTTGTTGTTACCAATTAGTTGCTCCCCTTAACTTCACTGGCCAGGTGAGTTAGATGGGGGAGGGGGTGGAGCCGGGCTTCTGCCGATCCGGATCGATGCTTCCATGTTGACAAGACGAGACCCGGGGTCCTTTGCAAGACACCTCACTTTTATAGCAGCTTCCCTCTTATGCAAATCTAGACCAGATTCAAACTCTGTGTCTGTGTCCATTGGTCCTTTGTGCTGCTTTCTTTTGAGTGTTGTCCCAATGCTGCAAAGAGGGTGTTTCCAAAAGAAGGTGCTTGCTTCTAACCCCCGAGGCCGTCGGTATGTTTGCTTGTCTTTAATGAGCCCACTTGACACGTTTTATTGTCCTTGGGTCTGGCTCCCAGCCCCTCTCCAACAGTTGAGGCTGTCTGGAGGTGCTGCCTTCCATGCCTTGCTCATCCACACCTCATTCATTCAACAGGGCAATTGATTAAGAGTGGGGGGGGGGGTGAGAGCTCTTGTTCTACTGCTAGCAAAAAGAATTTTTCTTCTATCTTATTCTATCCTTAGGGGCTATAATATTATACCAAGGGCAATGCAAAGTTTCTAAATGAGGCTTTGATACAAAGTCCCATGAAAACAGAGGTCACACGTGGGTAGACCCACCACAAGGTTATATGAAGAGGCACAATGTAAAGTCATATGCAAATTATCAGAGATTTATCTACACGGGGTGGGGGCTCTCTCCGTCCAGTGCTGCCTTGCAGGGGGGCAGTGGCTTCCGGGCCTTGGGTTGGAGGGAGGGGGAATTCCCATGCTCCAGGAGGCCCTGGAGTCAGCAGAGGGTTATCTGCTGAGCCGGCCGCTCCCCGACACTAAGCAGGGCGGGGCGGGGTAAGTGTGGGGACAGGAGCCCTCGCAGGAAGGTGCTGTCTCCCTTCAGCAGTGTCCTGGTGTGAGCAGGCTGTTGGCTGACATTTAAAACCCGGGATTAACGTCCCCCACAGCACCTTTCTGCAAAGAGCAGGGCTGTCCCCTGGCTGAGGCCCACTCGGCTCTTCCGTTCCACGCCCCAGCGGTCTGGGTTGGATGCGGGGCTCTGTTTCACTCGGGAGCAGCAGCGCTGTGACCCACCCAAGAGGTGGCTGCATCGCGTGCCGGGCAAGACCTCTGCCCGGTACGGCTCTAGCCGTCAAACGAACACGTTCCTCTGCTCTGCATCTGGCTGCTCCAGTGGGCGGCGGTGGCTGCTGAGGGGGGAGCACAGGTGTGCCAAGGTGCTGGGTTGCAAAGGGGCCCAGCCCTGGGCGAAGGGGGATTTTGGTGACGGGCGTTTCCTTGCTTCCACCCTCTTCAAAGCTCCCTCGATCTTGCCACTTCTGCTCCCTGACCCCTCACGCCAGGCTTCGCTGCCTCGCCGCTGGCCTCCATCTGCCCAGGGCATCCCTGAGGCTGAGCCATCCCCGACCAGGACCGGGGACAGGCCCCTCCCTGGGCTTCCAGCGTGAGCTGGCCCAGGAACTGGGGGGAGGGGCTTTGTGGTGTGTGGGGGGGTTGCTAGCCGTGAGTTGGGACCAGCTAGGCTGGTGCAAACGGGTCTGAGGCCCAGGGCGGTCCCTGCAGCCCAGCCCAGGGGCGGCGCAAGCTGCTTAGGGCCCGGTCCTGCACGAGGGCTGAAGTTCTGCCAGGGACGTGGGCTCCTGTGGGGGCACGTGGCAGCTGGCACGGGACACGTGACGCCTTGCGAGAGGTACTTGGCACTCCTTGGCATCAGGAAGATTCCATTTGAAGTAACAGCCCGGCTCTGCCTGTCACGGGGCCAGCTTGATGAAGCAAAGTTTAACTGGTGTTAAGCAAACATCCTGGGAGATGCTGGCTTGCAGATCTGGCTTGGGGCTCGGCTAATTGGACAGGTATGCGGTGTGCCCCTGGAGAATAAATACACCTAGCAGGGCTCCAGCGAGTCGCGGAGACTGGAGCGGCGCAGGGGGATTTGCCAGGTTGGCATCACCATAGCTACGGGGGGGGGGGAGGTGGCCCCTTTCCACTGCTCGGCAGGCCCCCAAAGTGCGGCTCTTTGACTGAAGTAGCCAGCACCGTCCCTCCCGCGTTGAGATGCTGCTCTCTGCGGCTGGGTGACTCGGCCCGTCAGAGTTGGCACCCTCCGAGCTGGCACGCGTCTCTATCCCCGGTGAGGAATGTGGTTTATTACGGTGAGCGGGTCGGTGCATGGCGAGGCAAAGGCAAGCCCCTAGGCATGCTACAGCTGGAGGGCTCCCGCGCAGCTCTGCTCCTGTACAATCGGCCTCTCCCTGTGCCACGGCCCTGCTCCCCACTTTGAGTGACAGTGATGGGGGGGTGTCAATGCCCTTTTCCCAGGATTAGCCTAGTGTGTGTGTGTGTGTGGGGGGGGGGGGAGAATACTCTCAGAGCAGTTGGTTTTGGAGTTAATAGCTCGAGATGTATGGGGCAGCTCCCCCCCCCCCCCCCCCCTTTGGAGCAATTGTCTCCGGCTCTCGGCAGATTCAGGCAGTTGTCACTATGTCAGTGACGCTCAGGGCAGCTCCCACTCCCAGAGCGATTGTCTGACTCTCTGCCGGCCTTGCTCCACAGGTTGTGTTTGGTGCTTCTATGGGAACTGTGCAGGCTAGAAACGTTTTGTGTGTTAGAGACACAGGGGTGCCTTCTTGAGGCCAGGCCTTCCATGGGGATCAGGAAATGTCCATTTTTCACACAATCCAGTGAAATATTTCCAGAGCCGCTGATTGAAGTTCACGGAGCAGCAAAGCAAGAGCGGTGCTGCTGGAGAAGGTTGGGTGGGCGTGAAGGCGGTTCCCTTTGGCTAGCTTGACATGTGACGCTGACAATTGGTGTGTTAATGGCTCCGAAGCTGGAACTTTTTGAATCTCAACATTAGATAATTGTCCGAGCCCCCGGGAGATTCTCACGAATCTGAAAATGGATGATTTAAAAAAAAAAAAGGCTTAAAAATGAACATCGCTCTTCTCAGTCGGCATGCGAAAAACCGAACGCTGCCAAACCCAATCCCAGGGGCTGTCGTCCAGCAGAGAGGGCAGGAATGGGAGGTTTGAGAGACCCAGACCTAGGCTCCCAGGAAGCGGCCAGTGGCAGCCGCAGGGATGAATGCAGACTCCCAAACGAGACGGCGTCCATGTTTCTGAGTCGTTCTGCTGCTTTCAGGATGACGCCAGAGAATCCCCCCTTTTCCTGATCAGAACTGCCCCCCAAATCCTCTGACAGGCAGAAGGGGGGGCTGGGCCAAACGGGGGTGACGCACGTGGCAGCGTGCCGGGAAAGTGATCTAGTGTGGAACGCCAGGGTAAGGTGATGCCAATGCAAGCCACAGAGAGCCCGGGGGGGGTGTGTGTGTGTGTGGCTCTAACCCACCAGCTATTACAGGTGGGACATTGAGAAGCACTAGGCCTTGTGCCCCGTGGGTACATCCAGGGAATGCCTGGATAGGCTGCTAACAATGGCAGAGTAGCGTGGGCAGAGGACCAGACTGCCCACAAACTTGCCCCGAGGGGACCTGCTCAGGGGGAGAGGGGACAAGACCCAGCACTGCCAGGAAGCCGCGGGGGCTGCCAATGCTTGGGAGAGCCACCCGAGGATGCCAGGATCAGCTCGGCTTCCCCATATGGGCAACCTGGGCAGGTGGCACCTGTGTCTGCGCAACGCCTGGCCCAGGGTAGCCCCCTGGCCGTGCTCGGAGGTTCGCGAGCAGCGGCTCCCGCGGGCAGGCAGAGGCCCGGGAGCTGGGACCGAGCAGCAGTCCGTGTGCCGGGGAGCAGCTGGGCCAGGAGACAGAAAAACACCTTGGGTGGGGGAGGAGATTTCCCTTTTTCTTTTGTGCGTTGGAAAGATGAAAATTGTTGCTAAAATGTTTTAATTTGGGGATTTTCTTTTAGTGTATAAAAAAAATACAAAATCATCTTTTCTGAAAACTGATTTTTTTTTATTTCCGGATTTTTTGTTGGGGGAAGAGAAGAGGAAAGAGAAAATGTTGAGGGATATGGGGAGGAAACCCCCAAATATTTTTACCATTTCCCTAGACGATTTGGAACTTCTGGGGCGAGCTGGGGGAAACTTTTTCAATGAACAATAAATTCACCAAAAATGCATTCCCCCCACCCCCCCCAGGCACTAAAACTATTTGCAAATTTGGGTCGAATTCAGTGAATAGTTTGAGCTGAAAAAAATTCTATATTTTCCTAAAGACGTCAAAACTGTTTCATCCATTTTGAAATGAAACCTTTCAAGTTTTTGTTTGATGATGGTATGTCATTTAGAACGGTAGCAAATTGAAACCAAAAAAAGGGAAAAAACACCCCCCCCCTCAAATTATTTTGTAACAAACAAAATGTTTAATTTGACTTAAAACAAACAAATATTTGGTGAGGAAAAACTGGACACATTCAGATTGGGTTCAAACTGAAACAATTTTTTTTCTTTTTCTTTTTCTTTTTCTTTTTCAGTTTGTCCCCCCGCCAATTGACAAATCAATTCACTTGGTTCTACTTCTGGGTTCTGTTCCTGGCGCTGGGAGGAAGTGTGAAGTCTGGTGGGAGGCCAGTGGTCAGGACTCCTGGGTTCTGTTCCTTCTACTGACTGTGACCTTTGGGCAAATCTTTTCCCCTGGCTGTAGCGTGGGGCTAAAAGTGGCCACCACCTGGTGGGTGGCATTGCGAGGGTTAATTTGTTAAGTCTGTACCATGCGTTGGGACCCATTGATAGCAAATACGTTAGCAACGCAGCTTACTGAAGATCTGATTTCTGGTTTTCTTTAGATGCCCTGCCAATGTCCACAATTTGCTATTCAGGGCGACATTGCTGGGTGTCGGCAAGCTCTGCAAACATGGACTAATCCTTGCAAACTCCCGGGAAGTCGGGCTGGGTTACCAAGCCAGCTGAGACCCAGAGCGAGTGGGTTTTTTTTGTTTTGCTGAGGCTGCACGCCAGGTTCCCAGCCTGCTGCTTCCCCCACTAGACAACGCTGTCTCTGGTGTTTCTATGAGGTGGCCAGAGCTCTATCTGGGGCTTGGCGAGGGACTGCTCGTTAATTAGGTGCATGCTGCCACCCCGGTAGGGAGGCCAGAGGCAGAGCCTGCAGTCCAAGGAGACCAGGCAGACCAAGGAAGGACGATTACCCCGTTTTACCCGTGGGGAACTAAGGCACAGGCTTTGTCTTCGCTGACCCCAAAGTGCCCGGCGAGAGAGCAAGCAGGGGTAGTTCTGTCCCTGTGAAATGCTGCTGGAGACAGGGGGCATGTGGTGCGTGCGGCTTGAGAGCATGAGGCCGGCTCCTGTTTCCTCTGTGGTTTTGCAGCAATGTGGCTGAGTGAGTCAATTTCTCCCTTGGTTTTCTGTAGTGATGGCAACACCCCAGAGCGCTGCAGTGACCTACCCACTGAGTGAAACCTCTGGCTCCTTGTTCAGCCCCTTAATTGTAGGGCCGCCTTCTTTGTCAGTAGGCTTTGAGGGGGTGCACAGAAGGTGGCCTGGGGCTAGCGTGCTAGTGTCTGTGTGTGCCCATAGGCCGTGGAGCTGGGGCGGGGAGGCACCCAGCCTGTGGCCTGACCAGTGTTTAGCATGTCCATGAGATCAGGTAGCCACCCGGCCGGTTTTGGACTGACGGGGCCGGTTTTGGACTGGCCCGCCTGGTTTTTGTACTCTCTGGCCAGCCTCGAGATGTCATTTGCTGGCGGTTTTTTTTGCCGGGTGCCTGTGCAGCTGCGAGCACAGAGATCGGGCGAGTAGGAGCTGCACACATCACGGCCGGGGGCGTGCCGGGACTGGCACCCAGATTCTGCTCTGCCAGAGGAGCAGGCCAGGTCCTCACCTGCCACCTGCCAAAACCAGGGCAGCTCCTCTCAGTTCCAGGGCCAGCTGGGAAGGGGGCGGACCCGTCACCCAAGGGGTAAGGTGAGGAAGGGGCAGGGAGGGACAGCAGAGGCGCTCCCTCGAGGACTGAGACTCCAGGAAGGGGGTGGGTGCAGGGGTTACTGGGCCATGGGGGATGAGGCTGCTGGGGGGGCGGGAGGTGGGGATGGGGCAAATCTACACCCCACTTTAAATGGTGCTCTGCAGCTCCCCCCCTTCTCCCGTGTGAGACCATTAGGACATGATGAGCATAGTTGCTGTGATCGGGTGTCTGATGGTGGAAGAAGAAAGAAGCTGATTCAGAAAGGAAAAGGTCTACATGTACAACTGTGCGTGTGTGTGTGTGTGTGTGTGTGTGTGTGTGTGCACCGTTGCCTTCTATTGGGTGGAACCGGAACCCCTAGACTGTGTGTCATAGGGCCTATATTGCTTCATGGAGCTTCTCCCTTAGTCTAGGTGGGAGGAGGAGCTGCCTTCTGCCCCCGGCGTTGCCGTGACGTTCTGCAGGGTGCCCTGGTCATGATGTCCAGGGTGTGCAGTACGTTTTCCCCCAGGTGTGTTGGGAATCTGATTTCCAAATCCCTGCAGCAATGGAGCGACGTCTAATTCCCGGCACTTATTGTGAGCTACTCTCCTAAGCTGATCGGCCGGGGCGGTGGTAATGGAGAAATGCCCCGAACTGGTGTTCGTGCAGTCGCCTTTTCTCAACCTGCCCATCCACCCCTCGAGTAAACAGTCAGGGGCTGTTGCTGGGAAGCGGGTGGGGATGCCAGGCTGGCTTTAACAGCCAGGCTTTCCATCAATGACAGTGGTCGCTTGGCACCTCTGAAAATCCGGCCGCTTCAAATCAGGTGCCTAAAAATGGCTTTTGGAGTCGAGCTTTGGGGCCAAGACTAACCGAGGGGAGAGGAGTGGAGAGAGGAGCCCAGGGGATGCAGGGCAGCCGGCTCGGGCAGCAGGAGGTGCTTGCGCCCCCAGCAGGGCAGGGATGGGACGAATGGTTGGAGGTGCAGCCGTGTGTTGGTTCTCAGCTCCCATCTCTGTCTCTCCTGCAGAGGAAGATGCTGTCCCGCCGGGGCTGCAAACCTGAGGTCCTCATCCTGACGGTGGTGGGGATCGGCGGCCTCCTCTTCCTCTTCGTGACCAACGAGGGCGAGCACGTGAGGAAGGCTGTCACAAGAGTCAGCAGTACCAGCCCCTCCACTCCCACGCCCAGCGTCCCCACCACCCCGCGTCACGTCCCCGAGTGCAAGGAGAACTCCTCGGTGGCCGACATCTCCGGCTTCGCTGACCTGCCCGGCCACATACAGGACTTCCTGCGCTACAAGCACTGCAAGGAATTCCCCCAGCTGCTGGACGCCCCCGACAAGTGCGGGGGGGCCGAGGGTTCCCCAGGGGTCTTCCTCCTCCTGGCCATCAAGTCGTCGCCCGGGAATTACGAGCGGCGGGAGATCATCCGCAAGACCTGGGGGGAGGAGAGGACGTACCAAGGGGTCCGGATCCGCAGGCTCTTCCTCTCCGGGGAGGCGGGGGATGCGCGGGAGGCCTGGAAACTGAACCGGCTGCTGCGGCTGGAGGCGGCGGAGTATGGGGACGTGCTGCAGTGGGCGTTCCTTGACAGCTTCTTCAACCTGACCCTCAAGCAGGTGCTGTTCCACGGCTGGCTGGAGGCCCGCTGCCCCGGCGCCCGCTTCCTCTTCAACGGGGACGACGACGTCTTCGCCAACACGGACAACGTGGTGCAGTACCTGCTGGGCATGCGGGGCGCCAACGACGGCGACGGGCACCTCTACGTGGGGCAGCTGATCGCCAACGTGGGCCCCATCCGCGAGAAGTGGAGCAAGTACTACGTGCCCGAGCAGGTCTCCACCACCAACTCCTACCCGCCCTACTGCGCGGGCGGCGGGATACTCCTGTCCGGCTTCACTGCCCGCACCATCTACAAGGAGTCGCTGGGCATCGAGCTCTTCCCCATAGACGACGTCTACCTGGGCATGTGCCTGCAGAAAGCTGGGCTGGCCCCGGCCTCCCACATGGGCATCCGGACCGTGGGCGTCAGGGTGCCCTCCTCCAAGCTGGAGTCTTTTGATCCCTGCTACTACAAGGAGTTGCTGCTGGTGCACCGCTTCGTGCCCTACGAGATGCTGGTGATGTGGCGGGCCATTCACGAGCCGGACCTGCACTGCGGGAAGAAGCTGCAAGTCTATCAGAGTGTCTGAGCGGACCCTGGAATCCGAGGGGAGGGGGCATCGGGGAGGGATGTAATGCGAGGTTGAAGGTGCTAGGGCATCGGCGGGTGATGCCGCCCATCTAGGTCTTCGCTGCTGTGCCCTGAATGCTCCAGACCCATCACCTCTTTCTTGCTCTTGAGGCCTATTCCAGGAAGTCCCGGCTCCAGGGGGCGGGACTTCCAGGAACGAGCCTCAGCAGGACTTACGGTTGGCTAGCATGCATGAGGTGCACAGAGATGCTGAACGGCTCACTGGCTTCTGGTCCTGTCCCAACTGGTTTGGCCCATTTGCCATTCTTGGGATATCAGAAGCTTTTCCCACAGCTCCTCCCTTCCCCGTGGCGGCGATAAGCATTTCGAGCTGCTGCAGGGATCCCTTTGGGGCGGCTACCTCCGAGAAAGCAACTGCCAGAAGGCCGCCAGACCGGTGTGTCTCTGGGGTTGAGGGGGGAATTTCTGCCTCCTTGACTAACGGGCACATTGCCACCTGGGTGCCCGAATCCTGGGGCAGGATGTCACTGGCTTGGCCGATGCCCAGACACTGCGTCTCTGGGGCCGAAGGTCCAAACGCAGCAGGAAATGGGTAGGGTGTCTCGCATGAGGAGCTTGGCTCGCATCCCAGGCCCAGCCCCTGTTTCACCGGCGGCCCTAAGCACAGGAGACGGGTGTCCTGCACATCCCCACTCCAGAGCTCGGGGGCCAGATCTGCCCTGGCGTAACCAGCTGTGGCCCCGTAAAGTCAATGGAGTGGTGCCTAGCGAGCTCTGGGGCTCCGATGCAGAAGCAGACAGTACGAGGGGGATGAGTCTGGTGTTCTCAGCTGGGCCCGCAGGGGATCTCTGGCCTCCTCAGCTCCAGCCCAGTCCCTTGCTGCTAACGGTCTGGTTGGTGGATATATTGACTGGCAGGGCTGAGAGCAGAGAGAAGCGGTGTCTGCTCCCCACCCGCCCCTGCTCCTTGTGAGTCTGTTTGCCCTATGGACTAAGCTGGCAGGGGGCAAAGCGGGAGATAAACCAGCTTGAAGGATCAGAGCGTCAGCCCCCCGGGTGGCTCTGGGGCAGCTGTAGAAAAGCTCAGGAGGGCGTGTGTGTGTGTGTGTGTGTGGCTACCCCCCCTTGCAGGACACGGCTGATAGTTACTAACTGAACTGGGCCCTTTCCATTCAGGCCTGTGGCTTGGTTCATGTAGGACTTGGCACGGCCAGATGGGCACGGGGGGCTGGTAGAGGCCCAACATACAACCCTCCCTGGATCTGCCCGAGCAGGGCTGCAGCTGGGCAATCGGTAGTTCCTCCCCAGCGGTTGGAAAAAGTTGTTTCAATCAGCCGTGTCCTGGGCTGGAGTCGCCTGTGCTGCGTGTTGTAGCTGTGACGTGCTGCACGGTGCATCACCTGGCTCGCTCTGTTCCCTGTGCCGTTCGGCCTTCGTACGCAGGCCCGTACCGGGAAGCGTGTGGGTCCCTGCTCCTGTCCCCTCCAGACACTGATTCTGCCCCTTCCCCCGGCCCGGTGGGGCCTTAACCCAAAGAATACTGAAGCTTCCCAGGGGGGTGGGTGGGTTTTCTTTGCTCTCCCTTCCTCCCATCCCTCCACTGAGAACTGACGCAACGTCCGGAGAATAAATGAGTGTTCTTTATAACAAGTGTCCTGCAGCTTGGCTGGCGGCTGGCGGGGGAGAGTTTCCTGGGCATAGCTCCAGGCGATGGGAGGGGCGAAGCCTGGCACGGATGGTTCTGTTGTGTGTAGCGTTGCCAGGTGTCTGGTTTTCGACTGGAACGCCCAGTAGAAAAGGGACCCTGGCGGCTCCGGTCAGCGCCGCCGACCGGGCCATTAAATGTCCGCTCGGTGGCACTGGCAGGCTCTCTACTTGGCTCCACGCGAGTCCTGGGAAGCTGCTGGCATCTCCCTCCGGCTCCTAGGCAGAGGAATGGCCAATGGGAGCTGAGGGGGCGGTGCGAGAGCCGCATGTTCGCACTTCAGCACAGGAGCTGGAGGGAGATGCTGGCAGCTTCCCGGCAGCTGCCTGAGGTAAGGCCGGAGCCTGTACCCCCAACCCCCTGCCCTGGCCCCACCCGAGCCTGCCCCCCCAGCCAGAGCCCTCACCCCCTCCTGCACCCCAAACCCTGGCCCCACCCCAGAACCCCCCCCCATCTCAGAGCCCATACTCCCTCCCACATCCCAACCCTCTGCCTCAGCCCGGAGCCCCCTCCTACACCCCAACCTCCTTCCCCTGGCCACATCCCTCTCCTGCACTCTGAACCTCTCATCTCCAGCCCCAGCCTGGTGAAAATGAGCGAGGGTGGGGGAGAGCAAGTGATGGAGGGAGGGGGATGGAATGAGTTGTGGAGGGGCCTCGGAAAGGGGGTGGGGCAGGGGCAGGGCAAGGGTGTTGGGTTTTCTGCAAATAGGAAGTTGGCAACTCTCGTTGCGGGGTGCATGCTCTGGGGGGGGGGTGCTTGTTGCAGTGTATCAGGAATCAGGGCCTGGGGCCGGCAGCTGACCAGCCTGTTCAGCCAGCCCCCCGCCCCGGGATGCTTCGGGAGACCCACTGCTATGCCTAGGGGCAGCACTCGCCCGCCCGCAGCTCCGCACGGACTCCCGTGCCTGCCGTGTTCCTAGCCCCGCCACCGTGCCTGGCGCTTGGCTCTGTTCCTGGCCTCTCCCTCCTGCTCTGACCACTTGGCCGGGGCGCCCACTCCCCCTTCGTGACACTGTCACTGGAGGGGATTCCCGCCCATTTAAGGATTCCCCACCTAAACGATCTTGACAGCTCGGTAATGAGGGGACCACCAGGATGCCTGCGGGCCACCTTGCAGCGATTCGGGCCGGATCCTTGGGGGGGGTGAATTGGTGCAGCTCTGAGTTCAGGATCTGGCCCTTACGCCCCTTGGCTGAAGGGATTTTAGCCTCATCAGGACGCCTGGGTCCCCGACTGGGCTGTGGCCGTGGCCAGGTTACAATTCGTGGAGCATTCGGTTCTGCTTGTGGGGAAGGTGTGGGGAAGGGGGTTACATCGCAGCTTAATTAAAGTGTGGGGGGAAGCGTTGGGCGATTGGCCTCTTGGAGTGCAGTCGCTGGGGGGAAACCTGCGTGGGGCTCCTGTCGTCACCGGAGAGGCGCACAGAGAGATTGGGATTGCCAGACGCTCCCCAGCCAGGGGGCTGAGGGTTGTGCCTAGCCCAGGCCCGGGGGTGGTTCCTGAGATGGCAATGAGCCGGCCTCGAGGGGGAAGGATGGGATCGTCCATCTCTCCCGGCCGCACTGGGCCGAATGGCCCCGGAGCAGCGCTACACCCATCCCGGGGAGGCGGCCGGCCTGCAAGATGGCGGCAGACATTGGCGCTGTCACTGGTTGGGCCGTTCCAGTGACTGTCATTGGAGCCCCTTCGCTGACCCCAGTGGGCCCGGGCCCGGGCGCTAACCTCCCGTTGTCCGCCCCGGCCTCAGTAGAGCCGGCTGGGAAACCAGGCGCCCTCTGCACAGCGCTGTGACGCTGCAGGCCCACGCCAGCCCGCTTCAGTTTGCACTGGATTTTCTCCACCCAGCGGCGGTGACCTGGGTTGGCTGGGCAAGGCCGGGCGTGTGTGCTCGTAAAACCGCCTGTGTGCTCGTGAAACTCCCTGTGTGCGTTAAGGCTTGGCTCGTAAAATCCCGTCCCTGGTATAGCAGCAATAAGAGTTACGATTATGGCAAGTGACTACACAAAGGAGTGACAAACCAGCCGGCTGTGGGCGTAGTCAACCAGCCAAGGTCAGTGGTGCTCAGAGGGGAGAGGCTGCTCGGGAGAACTGGCTTGTGTGACAGTAGACTGCAGCTGTGAGCCACTGGTTGAAGCGCTGGGTAGGCCACTAGGACGCCTGGGTTCTCTTCCTGTCTCTGCCACTGACTCAGTGGGACCTTGGGCACAAGGCCCAGTGCCTCGATTTCCCCATCAAGCCGATGGGGACAGCACCTTAGGAAAGGACGTGGTGATTGCTGAGCAGCGATGGGCTGGGCTGGGACTCTTGGGATCTGGGTTCCAGTCCCAGCTCTGCCACTGACCTCCTGGGTAGTGTCAGGCCAGTCACATCCCTTGGTGCCTCAGTTTCCCCTCCTGCCCTTTGCCTAGTAGGCTGTGAGCTCTGTGAGGCAGAGACTATCTGGGCAGCACCTCGGGGAGCCTGATCCTGCACGAGAGGCGGCTCCCCGCTCAGTCAGTGCTTGCCAACTCTGCCAGGACGGGGAGAGTTGGCCTGGGCCTGGGAGCCAAGGGAATGGTGGGTTTTGCCCCACATCTCTTCACAGCTTCCCTGGCTCCTAACTGCTAATTGCCTGGAACGAGGCAGCGGGCGGCTCGGCTTCAAGACAATGTGTGGAGCGGAGCCAAAAAAACAACCACGCCGGGGCTGGGGCATTTCCCCCTCCGGAGAGGGGCAGAGCCCGGCAGGCCAGGGGACGGTGGGCAGCACCCCCGTAGGCTGCTGCAGCCTTGGGAGCAGGTGCTGAGGAGTGGGGTGGGAAGGTCTGACTGCAGGTTCCTCCTGGCTTCACTCCTGCTGCTGGGGCGCTGTCAAGCAGCCATTAGCTATCAGCCTGCTGGCCCCGCAGCTTCCCCCGGACAGCGGGAGGCCATTCAGGGGTCACCCAAGGCGCCTGCTTCATCCCTAAAGTAAAGCACAACGTGGCCGTGTGAGCGTGCCCTGGGGAGCTGGATGGGAGGATCCCAAACTGCATTCGGGCAGCAGGGACCCACCCGGGCCGCTGGAGTCCGTCACGGGGCAGGTCCTTCCAGTGCCAGCCCGCAGAGTACAGAACAAGCTGTGGAAGTCGGCGGAAAGGACAAGGCATGACACTAAATCTCAGAGCAGCTGGCCCTGCTCGGAGGGAACAGCCTGTCCTGGAATCACACGTGGCAGCATGAGAACATGGGACTGAGGATCAGGACTCCTGGGTTCCATTTCTGTCTTTCACCCGGCCTCAGGTTTCACCTCTCTCTGCCTCAGATTGCCTGCCTGCGGGAGGGGTGTGACTCTCTCTCTCTCTCTCTCTCTCTCACACACTCACTCACTCTCTCTGCTTTGAAATCTTTGAGGGAGGTGACAATGTGATATAATATCATTTGTGTGTGTGTAGAAATCCCTGCAAATCAGGAAAAAAACCCTCTGCAATTTCTAAGCCAAGACCAAGGGGGGCGGTGGATTCTCCGTTGCTGGCCATTTTAAACTCAGGCCTGGACATTTTCTACCCAATCTGCCCAAGGAGTGATTTGGGGGCAGCCCCGTGGCATGCCGGGAGGGTGCCGAGGCGCAGCACGACTCCCTGGTGAAGCTGTGCGGCAGGGAATTAATTCGGCCCGTCGTCGCCTCGTGCGGGGGATCCTGGGGGAAGTTCTACTGGCACGCCGGGCAGGAGCCAGGCAAAGCCCGCGGTAAGTGGGGGCCGGTTCCTACTGCGGTTTCGCCAGCCCTGACGTGAACCCTGCTGCTGTGGGCCGTGCGCTCCCTGGGGCGAGGAGGGGACAGCCCCAGCAGGCCAGCCCATGACCCGTCATTCCAGCATTTAAGAGGCTACGGGGCTGGGGGCGGGGATGGTGTCTCCCAAGCTCCCACTGCAGCCCAGGGGAGTGGTGTTGTGGGCCCCAGAGTAGCTGGCCCACGTGGCTCCTCAACCAGGACCATCCTCGGCTCCTCCGGCCCAGCTCTTGTATTTCCCGCCAACTTTTCTTTTCCAAGCGGAGGATGTTGTTCAGAGTCACCGAGGAGAGCAAAGGGGGTGAGGGATAGAGGACCCTCCCCCCCCCCCATGCGCACGTATCCCAACCCCTGTTTGCTCTGCTGGCCTCAGAGCAAAGTAGGACCGAGGGGGGAGTGAGGGCAGCGAAACCCCCAAACGTGGAATTTTGAAAGCTTTCGGGGGGGTTTGAAACCTCCAATGCCGACAGCCCCTTGGAATGAGATGGAGCGACATGGTCTGAAAGGGCCTGGTGGGAAAACGTGATCAAAACCCAGCCCTTTTCCCGTGGACAAAGCTCATTTGTGACGAACGCCCCCCGCACCCCACTCAAAGGGCAAAGGCTCCAGTCAGTGGCTCGGGCAGAAAGAACCATGTGGGACAATGGCCTCGGGTGCTCTGGGTGCCAGGGTCGGGTGCTAAGGGCCAGGGAGCTGAGTCCATCCCTAGCTAGCCACGATGGGACTTGGTACTCGGGGCAACTCTACGGAGAGCCGCCCCCTCCCTCAGCTGCTGGGCAGCAGAACCCCCCCCCCCCCCGTGTAATCCACGTAACTACAGAGCCGCTGCCAAATTGGTTTGTAAAGGAAGGTTCATTAGTGATCCCTGTCGCCTTAGCTTGATGAGTGCCCCCACCCCCCCTCCAGCTCCAGCTCCAGGTGTGGGGGCACTGCTGGAGAGGATGAGCCCTGCTCCGGGGGCATGTAACGGTGGTGATGTGCTAACCCTGCTCAGTTTTCCCCCTGTCCTCCGGCCTGAGCAGAGAAGCCCCACGTGGGGCAGCCGGACTCTGATCCCTCTGCCACCCACAGACCCACCTCCTCTCCCTCCCTCAGCTAAACCGCTCGGGTGACTGAACAGTGACCAGTTCTCCGCTGGCCCCGAGGCGGCTGAAGGCCCTGGCTCCCCCGAGGGCACCAGACACCCTGCCCGGGCGGCCGCGCTAGGTCCCCAGGAGAACCCCGGAGCTGCCCTCCTGCCCCGGCACGACATCGGCTCAGCTGCACCCGGGGCTGGACCAGAGCGGAGATGATGCCCTTCTGTTAGGAGCCAGCTGTCCAAGGGTGTTTCTCGCCCGCCTGAGTGCCGACGAAAGCCTGGAACTGGGACTCTCAAAGGCTCAGGAACCGGAGACAAATAAACAGATGCCAAAAATAATTTTTTTTTTAAACCCACCTTGTAACTTTGGGTGGGGGCGGGGGAGAGGGGGCTGACTGGCTTTTTGAAGGTGAGGGACTGGTTTGCCAAGCCTGGATTGATTTCAAAGTCCCTTTAACTCCTGCCAAAGGCCGGGCTGACGTGTACGTGTTTCTAGTGACGAAAGCGCTCTGCTTGGCTGCAGCAGAATTCAATTTTGATTTCCGTATAATTGTGACAGATCAGATCAATGTTCATTGGTAGGCATTTTTTTCCGATGTTTAGTCTATTTCAATTTGCATAGTTGCAAGAAATTATTGGGGGGGGGGGAATCAGACAATAATGATTTAATGACAGTCGCCTTCAAGGTTCAAAAAGTTAAAGTTTTATCACGGTTAAATCACAAATTGGTGTCAGTGTCCTGGGTAGAAACATACAAAGTAACTCTCCTTAAATCAAACTGTTATCGTCAAGCAGCCTTTTTCTTACGTTGCCTCTCTGTAAATGTTGATTGTTATCGCTGGCAATAATCCTTCCTCGGTTTGGGTGTGTGCGGAGAAATCGACGGTTCCCAACAGTTACTGATTAAAATGCGAATCCTGCCCACCCGAGCTATGCAATCTAGTTCATCTCGAATGCGCCGGAACACCGTTTGGTAGGTCGTGTATATTAACTCTTTGCAAAGCGGCGTCCGGCTCAGGTGTCCCTGGGGTAAAGCGCCTGCTATGCTGGCAAACAGCTGGGTTTGGGGTAAATGAAATTTTCTGGGAAAAGGTTTCATGTGACAAAAACATTCCTACTTTTGTTGAAGAGCCAAACACATTCCAGTTTTTGGCCATGACATACAAAGGGTTTTCGGCATTTCAAAACAAAGACATGTTGATGTTTTTTAAATGAAAACCTGAACATTTTCACAGGAAGCTTTCACTGCCTATAACAAAAGAAAAGTTTTTCATTTAAACTTTTGCTTTTGGGGTGCGGGAAGGGAATTCCTCAACCACCTCTCTGCTTCAAAGACCAAAACTGTTTGCTTCACCCTACAAGAATCCTTGAATTCAGACCTTGCAGTTTTCTCTGAATAATTAAATTAACTCATAATGGTGCTGCTCTTCTGTGTCTCTCTTCAACTGGCGACGCTCTGGGTGGGTGGGTGTCGCTGAGATTTCCAGTCCTTTCCCCCCTTCCAAGAAAAGCTGGGGTGTGAAAAGCCCCCCAGAAAGGCACCGCAGCTCTCTGGGTAATACAGAGCGGTTCTAGCTGGTAGCATCGGGCGAGTACAATCCAGGTGGAGTTCCCAGCGGATGGTTCTGATTTGTGTTCAAGGACCGTGTCGCAGCGCATGAGTGAAGCACGCGGGGCAGCGAGGCCCAGCCCGCCCTAGAGCGGCGTGGGGTGGGGGCCTTTCTGGGAGGTGCTTTGGTCACACACTAGCTCCCGGGCACAGGACAGGGGTCACGGGGTGAAGTTCTCCAGCCCGTGTTATACAGGAGGGTCAGACTGGCTGGGCTGATTGACTCTGTGGCCCATCGCATTCCTCAGCAACGGGCAGCTGACTCCGTCTCCCCAGTCGCCCGCACGGGCAAATAGCAGGGAACGCGCCTTGGCCTCCGCCCTGCCGAAGCCAAGTCCTAAACTGGGGAAGCGACGATTCTGGACAGCACCAGCCGCGGCTGAGTCAAACCCGTTAGCCACCAGGCTGGGCCAGTGACGCAGCCCAGCGGGAGGGCGCCTGGCGGCTCTGGGGCTGGCAGTCCGGTCCCAGCCCCCAGCCTGCCAAGCTGCGGAGGAGGAACATGTCTCCACAGGAGCCTTGGCGGGATCAGAGCCCTCGGCAGCAAACCCGGGACCCTTTGCTGCCCTGCCTCGAGCATGCGTCTGGCTTAGCCCCGGAGCCTGGGCTGCCAGAGCCCTCGTCAAGCCCCCTGTGTGTCCTGCCGTCCTCTTCTCTGGGGGCGAGGGCCCTCCCCCGGGTTCAGTCCCTGCGTGGGACCCTGCGCAGCTCATGACCCCGCAGTCAGCGGCGCCCCCGGCGTGCATGGCCGGGTCTCGCCTCTCAGGGGCGAGGGGTGGTGACAAGTCCAGACGGGAGCGGGGGGCCCTGAGCCGCCCCTGCCCCGGTCCTGCTAGCCTCGGACCTTGCTCCGGCTGTCGCGCAGCGCCTCGAGCTTCGGCCCCAGCTCGCTGAATTTGGGCCTCTTGCTCTGGCTGAAGGCCCAGCAGCTCAGCATCAAGCCGTGCACCTGCGGGGAGAAAGGGGGGCGGAGCCGTGAACACAGAGGGGGGAGAGGGACGCGCGCAGCAGAGCCACCCCCGCCCTCGGGGAAGCACGGGCTCCTTACCTCGGCGGGGCAGCCGCGGGGCGCAGGGAGCCGCCTGTCGTCCTTCAGCAGCTCCAGCAGGTGGCAAATGATCGGCATGGGCTTGTCGAGTCCCATCATGCGGAGAAATTCCTGCGAGGCGGGGAGGGAAAACAAGGCAGGAAATGGAAACTCTGGGAGTGGATTGGTCTCCCTCTGCAGGCAGGAGTGGGGATTGTGAGGTCTCTTTTTAAACCGGTTTCCCTGCTTTCTCCCGTGGTCAGATGTGACTTTGTCTCCCTCCACAGGCAGGAATGGGGATTGCGAGGTCTCTTTTTAAACCAGTTTTCCCCTCATGCCATATAGTCTCCATGGTCAGATGTGACTTTGTCTCCCTCCGCAGGCAGGAGGGTGGACTGCAAGGCCATTTGCTTTTTTTAAATCTGATTTTTTCACCCTACTATGTAGTCCCCGTGGTCACCCTTTAGTCTATCAAAGCTCCATTTACAAAGGGGTAATCAATACCGAATCAAAGTTCTGTAAGCAGATAACAGACGTGAAGGGAGGGCATCGGAGATGGTTATGTGCATAGCAAGGTTAGCTGGCATAGAGGCTGTTCGCAACCTATTGACAGGGTTGGACTCTAAGTGTTAACCAGGTATTAAAGTATTGATTTGTCATTTATCACCTCTTTGTCAACTAGGTACAAACTGAAATTTCACATAACCCACAGCCGCCTTCAGGAGAGGAAGCTGCCAGTTTAGTTTACCGTGGATGGGTCACTTGTGTGCAGTGTTTGCTCAGATAAGTGACCAAGGGGGGACACCTTGCAGTGGGTAGCATCGGGGCTCACCTGTGCAACTTACTGCTGCAGGATATTAGTGACGCAAGGAGCTTAGTTGGCTTCTAGGGGCTTAGATATTTATTAAGTCACAAGGGTTCTCAGCTCTCATGCTTCAGGTTATGAGCTGACTGGGGTCAGGAAGGAATCCCAGCCCCTCCCCTGGTAGGCTTGCCCCATTAGGAGCACTCTGAGGCAGGGGAGTTAAACCTTCTGAGGCATCCAGTGCTGGACACTAAGGGGATCATGGGGTTGTTCAGCAGTTCGTCCGGGGCAATCCCAAATGTACCAGGCCAAGTTCAGCTCTGGTGTAACGGGGGGCAGCTCCCAGGGGAGCCCATGGGGAGATGTGCCTGATTCAGCCAAAGATCTTTCCTGGCAGCAGAGACTGAGACCCTCCAAACTCACGGCACCTGTGGCGCTCGCGGGAGACGCAGCCCTTAGGGAAGCTGCGGCTAGTGGTCTCACCTCGGAGGGGCTTTGGCTTCTGTTGCTGTACGTGAAGAGCTCGTAAAGGACGACTCCAAAGCTCCAGACGTCGGACTCGCGGGAGAACACGTTATCCGACAGGGACTCAGGTGCGTACCTGGCCGGGGAGGAGGCGGTTAGCGAGGTAGGTGGGTGAGCTGCAAGCAGAGGGCCCATCAAGGTACTTGTTTGAAGGCGGATGGTTGTGTGGGTGAGGGCTTCTCCCCTCCAGAGACAAGAGGGGCAGAGAGAAGGGGCAGTTTGTCCCCAGCCGCAGACAATGAGCCCAGCGTAATTGGCGTCAATGGGAGCTGCACCATTTTATGCCAGTTGAGCAGCTGGCAGAGTATTTTAAAATGCAACATTTTTGAGCTCAAAGTCCCCCATGGACTGTATCGGAGAACTCCAACATCCCCCCCACCCCAGACTCCCGTTCCCCATCTATCTAGGCATCCCTCGTCGCTACTGTATGGGAGCACCGGGGGAGGCAGCTGAGTCTAGTAGATAGAGCATAGGGCGAGGGGGCAAGAATCCCCTGGTTTTATTCCCAGTTCTTTCACTGACTCGCTAGGCGGCTGCAGGCCTGTGCCTCAGTTTCCCCACCTGTAGAATGGGACTGACAATACGGCTCTACAGGGCAACTGTTTAGCTGATGTTTGCAAAGTACCGTTGTTAGCGCGGACTGCATGAGAGGTGTGAAATGGCCCCGCTGGCAGGAAGGTTGGATCGTACTGTGGGTTGGGGGAGCACTCAGAATCTCCCCAGCGCTCGTAAGAGGTTTATCCCCCATCCACAGAGGGGAGAAATGAGGCACCGAAAGCGGAAGTGTCATGGCCAAGGCTGCACAGGGAGTCTGTGGCAGACCTGGGAAAAGAACCCAGGTGTCCTAGCTTTCAGCTGCTCTGGGACCTGCAGCCCGCCCCCCAGCGAAGCGCAGTCCAGGGGGTGCTGGCAGCTCAGGCCTCCCCTACCAGAACACGGGGCTCTGTCCCGGCTCCCGCACCACGTAGTACTCCTTGTCCTGGGGGAGCAGCTTGGCCAGGCCGAAGTCCCCGATCTTCACGTGGGTCTCGTTCTCCACCAGGATGTTCCTGCTGGCCAAGTCTCTGTGAACGTAGCGCTGGGATCCCAGGTACTCCATGCCCTGGAACAGAGACGCTGAAAGCCTCCAGCTGGAGGCAACGCACGCCAATCCCACAGGGGGCCCTAGCTCCGGCCCTGGGAACCCCGCTCCCTGCCTACTCGGAATCAGAGAGCCAGCCGGCCCCGCTCCGTGCACCTGCCTGGGTTTGGGGTAGGAAGGACGGTCATTAGGGCCTGGGGCTGGGCTGTGGTCGAGCTGGGCTTACGTCCCAGCTCTGACACAGGCTCCCGGGGTGACTTTGGGAGCATCACATCCCTGCTCTGTGCCTCAGTTTCCCGTCCCCCTTGCTGTGAATGGGGGGCACGGAGCAGAGGAGCTGCACGCGGGGAGGTGCCTGGGGGTGCAGCCGGGCCCCCTACCTTACATATCTGCCACGCGTACAGCAGCAGCCGCTTGTGGTCCAGGCGCTCCTGGTTCTTCTGCAGATACTCCCTCAGGCAGCCTTTGGGCAGATACTCCATGACGAGCCGCAGGCTCCTCCGCCCTGGCGGGTGCAGAAAGGACGTCACAGCCAGTCCTGGCCTGGGAGCCCTCCCGGCACTCAGCCCCAGCCCTGGAGCCCGCCCCGCGCCCGGCACCCGGCCCTGGCCCTAGAGCCCGCCCCGTGCCTGGCACTCAGCCCTGGCCCTGGAGCCCGCCCCGGCCCTGGAGCCCGCCCCGTGCCCGGCACTCAGCCCTGGCCCTGGAGCCCGCCCCGTACCCGGCACTCAGCCCCGGCCCTGGAGCCCGCCCCGCGCCCGGCACCCGGCCCTGGCCCTAGAGCCCGCCCCGTGCCTGGCACTCAGCCCTGGCCCTGGAGCCCGCCCCGGCCCTGGAGCCCGCCCCGTGCCCGGCACTCAGCCCTGGCCCTGGAGCCCGCCCCGTACCCGGCACTCAGCGCCGGCCCTGGAGCCTGCCCCATGCCCGGCACTCAGCCCTGGCCCTGGAGCCCGCCCCGCGCCCGGCACTCAGCCCTGGCCCTACACCCCTGTGCATCCTGAGCAGGTTTGCTCTAGTGGAAGTTCCACCAGTCAGCGAGGTGAGCGTCTCAGCTTGGAACAAGCAGCAAGGATTGAGGGACACCAGCAGGGCTGGGAGAGCAGGGGGCTGCGGGTCGGGGTGAGTGGCGCCGGCAGGGCTGGGATAGCAGGGGGCTGTGGGTCGGGGGTGAGGGGGAGCCCAGGGCTGGGATATCAGGGGGCTGCGGGTCAGGGGTGAGGGGCACTGGTAGGGCTGGGATAGCAGAGGGCTGCGGGTCGGGGTGAGGGGCACTGGAAGGGCTGGGATAGCAGGGGGCTGCGGGTCGGGGTGAGGGACACCAGCAGGGCTGGGAGAGCAGGGGGCTGCGGGTCAGGGGTGAGGGGCACTGGTAGGGCTGGGATAGCAGGGGGCTGTGGGTCGGGGGTGAGGGGCACCAGCAGGGCTGGGAGAGCAGGGGGCTGTGGGTCGGGGGTGAGGGGGAGCCCAGGGCTGGGATATCAGGGGGCTGCAGGTCGGGGGTGAGGGGCAATGGTAGGGCTGGGATAGCAGGGGGCTGCGGGTCGGGGTGAGGGGCACTGGAAGGGCTGGGATAGCAGGGGGCTGCGAGTTGGGGGTGAGGGGCACTGGAAGGGCTGGGATAGCAGGGGGCTGCGAGTTGGGGGTGAGGGGCACTGGAAGGGCTGGGATAGCAGGGGGCTGCGAGTTGGGGGTGAGGGGCACTGGAAGGGCTGGGATAGCAGGGGGCTGCGGGTCGGGGGTGAGGGGCACTGGAAGGGCTGGGATAGTAGGGGGCTGCAGGTTGGGGGTGAGGGGCACTGGAAGGGCTGGGATAGTAGGGGGCTGCGAGTTGGGGGTGAGGGGCACTGGAAGGGCTGGGATAGCAGGGGGCTGCGGGTCGGGGTGAGAGGCACTGGAAGGGCTGGGATAGCAGGGGGCTGCGGGTCGGGGTGAGGGGCACTGGAAGGGCTGGGATAGCAGGGGGCTGCGAGTTGGGGGTGAGGGGCACTGGAAGGGCTGGGATAGCAGGGGGCTGCGGGTCGGGGTGAGGGGCACTGGAAGGGCTGGGATAGCAGGGGGCTGCGAGTTGGGGGTGAGGGGCACTGGAAGGGCTGGGATAGCAGGGGGCTGAGAGTTGGGGGTGAAGGGGCACTGGAAGGGCTGGGATAGCAGGGGGCTGCGAGTTGGGGGTGAGGGGCACTGGAAGGGCTGGGATAGCAGGGGGCTGCGAGTTGGGGGTGAGGGGCACTGGAAGGGCTGGGATAGCAGGGGGCTGCGGGTCGGGGTGAGGGGCACTGGAAGGGCTGGGATAGTAGGGGGCTGCGGGTCGGGGTGAGGGGCACTGGAAGGGCTGGGATAGCAGGGGGCTGCGGGTCACGATTCAGGGGCAGCTGCCGAGCTGCAAACAGTCTGCGACCGGCTCCTGCAGCGTGCTGGAGCCATCCCCAGCCCCTGGTGCCTCGGTCGCTCCCCAGAGCCCGTCAGTGATTTCAGGGGCTCCCCATGGAGTTCGCTGCCCCCTCTCTCACGCTGCCTACGGCTGCGAGGGCCGGGGCTGGTCCCCAGGGCTCCTGCCCAGCCCTAGTGTTAACCCTTCCTTGCCCAGGCCCCGGCTCACCCAGGCTGTAGCACACGCCGCGGTACTTGACGATGAAGTCGTTGTGCAGGGCGCGCAGGATGGCGATCTCCCGTTCGAAGTCCTGCAGCTGCTCGGCCGAGCTCTGCTGCAGCCGCTTCACGGCCACCAGCTCCCCGGTGCTGTCGTCCAGCGGGTCGTATCGACACAGCTCCACACTGCCGAAGTTCCCCTGGCGAAGGAGAGGGAGCGGAGTGCGTGGGGCCTGGCAGCTGGGGGGCTGATGGACACAGCCGTGGCAACCCCCCCGGGGCCTGCATCAAGGGCACTGATCCCCACGCGCCACGCCACGTCACCCACCCTAACCCAGCATGGCTCTTCGTCTCCCCCTAGCGGTGGCTCCGGAAACCCCACCAACTGGATGAAGCAGTATAAACGCCTTACCCAGACTGCCACTGGGGTGTGGGGCAAAGATTTGCACAGCACTAAAGTGGCTGATACATGCCTGTCCTGCGGAACTCCCTGCTACAAGAAACCATGGAGGTCAAGGGTTTCGAAGGTTTAGCTGTGGAGGTGGCCGATGCACCAAAGTAGGGCTTAGACCTTGTTTTGGCCCCTCTGCAAAGGGTGACTTTAGCCCTGAGAGAAGATCCCCCATGACATTGGGGGGAAAGTCCCCGCTTGAGGAAAAGGAAATGCACAGCCCCATGCGCGCCCTGGGGTCAGGCTGCCAACGTTAGCTGCTCCAGCCAGCCGGTACAAGAGCGCCGCGGGAGGAAGGGGACCGGGTCGCCCAGCCGGGGAGCTGTTTAACACCCAAACACCAGGTGAGGGCGGTGCAGAGACGTGGCCCGGCAGAGTGACTTGGTGTGAATGTAGAGCACACGGGGAGGCTGGGGCCTGCGGTGCAGGACCTGGTTGTGGTTCCTTTGGGGGGCTCACCTTGCCCAGCACACACATGTACTTCAGGTGCCGCTCCTCATAGATGGTGGGGTCCTGGCACACTGGGCCTGTGATGAAGCCCCAGAAGCCATCCTTGGCTGGGAGCTCGCTGGGCGCCAGGTCCGACAGCAGCTCGTAATCTGAAACGGGGGAGGACGGGCATGTCAGGCTGCATGACCAGCTCCCGCCGGTGCCCCCCACGCCCAGCCACCTCTGCCCGCAAACCGCCCCTGCTTTCCACCGGGCAGCGGCAGTGGTGTCATCCTGCTGGCTGCTCTGTGCCGGCCCATCCGCCCTGCCCATGGCGCCGTACCCTGCTCGGTGTCATGCCCTGGAGCCATCCTGGCCTCACACCCGGCCAGGCCGGGGCTGGAAGCAAGAGAGACCACGGTCAGCCTGGTAAACGGGACCAGAGTCATCCGCGGGTGCCGGAGCTCGGCCGTTACCGCTGGGCACGTGGCTTGGGAGCTGCTGTCTGTTGCAATCCCGTGTTCTCAGCAGCCTGCCCCACGAGCGCCGGCCGGGCACTCACCTGAGGTGATCAGGCTGTTGAGGTCCCTGATGATGGCCCGGAAGGAGGGGCGCCAGGACGGCCGGTAGTCCATGCACTGGGTGATGAGATTGGCCAGCTCCATCCACTTGGGAGCCGGCAGCTGGAGGCTGTTCTGGTAGAACTGGAGTTTCTGTCCAGGGGAAAGGGGGGAGGGGGTTAGGCATTGCGCTGCCTGGGGATCACCTGGGTCCCCCCCGCTGGATCGTCCTTTGCTCGGTACCCGACACCACCCTCTGCTTCTCAGGTCACTTTCACACCCAGCGATCTCCCAAGGGGCCAGGCTGAGTTTGCACAGGCTGGAAACCATCCTGATGCGCATTCCCCGTGCCAGGAATTGGGGGGTGGGGTGGATAAAGGTGGGCCTGTCTGGGTAGAAGCTTTGGCGTTCGGGTCTCCCAGCCGGCTGCAGTTTCCATCTGCATTCGCCCCAGGTGCAGGGGGATGCCAGGAGGAGGGGCCCAAACACCCTCGTCTTTTTCCACGGGGAAACCATTGTTGTTGTTGTTTTTAAATCTTTAAAAATAAGATGCAGCGGGGAAAGGGCGGATTTCCTTCCAGCAAATGCCCCTCCCCCGGGGGTCAGAAGGAGCCTTGCCAATTGAAATGGCTTTATCACAAGTCGCAGGATACTGGGAGTTTTTTATGAAGTCCCAGCTCCGGGAGTCATGGTAGTATGTGCGAGTCTTGGCTTCCATTTAAAAAACAAAAAGCGAAACATTTGCCAGCCTTCCCGGCTGGTGAGGAACGCTGGAAGTGGGGACCCCGAGGGGCTCAGACCCCAGAAGACAAAGGTAAAAGAACCCGACGTTTTTAACTCATGGTTTTTAAGCTGATCGCGATTTTGGGGAGCCGACAAACTCACGTCACGTGAACGCTTGGGGTTGGCCCCACTCCCCGAGCTTGGGGGTGGGTGGGGGATGCGTCGGACTCTGATTCCTGTAGCCCAATGGCACCTTAACTAACCAGAGCGACCCCGACCTTCCTGCTACGCCAAGCTTGTGGGCCCTGATCCTGGTCCGCCTCTGCCCGCCCAGGCCTACCAGCAGCGTCAAGGGGCCTAGTACGTTTCCAATGGCGCATGGCCATCTGGTGACGGTGAGCCGGAGCGGCACTGCGAAGGAACAGCTGCTCTGGGCCAGGACCCTCCGAAGAGGAACTTGGCAGAGAAGGTGTCATGGGGTTGACAGAGCGTTACTGCAGGTCAGACCCGCTCTGCCGACACAAACCAGCACCTCCAGGAAGTGACCCTTCTGGGGCTGCCGCGTGGCTCAGACCCACGGGAGGGGGGATCCCAGGGAGCAGAGGGGCCGACTCACCGACAGGGGCTCCAGGGCACTTGTGGGCATGGTGCCCCCGCTGAAGATCTCCCACACGGTGGCGCCGAAACTCCACTTGTCTGACTCGAGCGCCAGGTTCTTGGGGTCGCCGATGCACTCGGGGGCCACCCAGGGGATGCGGTCGATCAGCACTGCAAGGGAGCACACACCGGTGGGGTGAAACCAGGGTGCCCATGTGCGGAGCTGCCAACTGTCACCAGGCATCCCGCTGCCCCCCCTGCCAGAGCCCAGCAGCTGCCTGATGCCAGGGCAGCACAGGGGTGGGGGTTAGAATCCCAAATCGACGGCTCCTTGGCGCCTAAATCCCATTTGAAAATGAGATTGAGGTGCCTAAATCCGCTGGGCATGGCCAGGCTGAGCACAACAATGCCTAAGTACCTTTCAAGTTCTGGGCCTTAGCTGCCCCGTGCCTCAGTTTCCCCTCTGTGTAATGGGGATCGTAGCCCTGCCCTGCCATCCATTGCAGACTGTGAGGTGCCCAGATACTCCGGTGATGGGAGCCAGGGAAGGCCCTGAGAGGGATCCCAAGGGTCGTGAGTCATGCTGGGAGCCAGCAAGGCACGCTCCGCTCCAGGGAACTTACTTTCCTTGGCCAGCATGGTGAGGCTGACTCCAGGGTCGCTGAGCTTTATGAAAGGGGGGCTGCCGCTGACGGAGTCCCCCTCCCTGGCCAGCAGGACCTTCTTAGCAGAGACGTTGCCGTGCACGATCTTCTTATCCTCCTGGGGAAGGAGCGAGACGGTCAGTTGCAAACGTCAGCAGCGAACAGCCCAGCGTGTCTCTTTATTTCCCCTCCACCAGGTTATTTGGGCCTGGGGTTGTTCTTTACCACCCACCGTTGTCCGTCTTTTACAGCAGAATCTAGGGCTTTGATTTCCAGAGTACTGAAGGTGCCAGGGACGTGCAACTGAAGAGCTATTGCTGCTGACTCACCCTGGCCGCCAGACCAGGTGGGCCCTATCACCACCCACCCAGGAGGATCAAATGCTTTGATTGCCTTGCAGAGGGAATTAAGGCTGGCCTGCAACCCTAGAAATGGTCCAGTAGCAAGGGGGGAAGGCTGGGCTGTAGGGAGGGTGACCTAGTGCACAGGATTGGGACTCAGAAGATTTGGCTTCTATTCCTGGCTCTTTCACTGACCTGTTGGGGGACCTGGGGTAAGTCACTTGCCCTCCCTGGGCCTCAGTTTCCCCTTCTATAAAATGGGTTGATGATCCTGTCATTGAGATTGACTGATGAAAAGCGCTAGGTAAGAGCGACGGATTCTTATTATTACTGAAGTTAACCACGAGGGAAACCCCAGGGAGGGGGTGAATTTGGACGTGTGTGTGTGTGTTAGGAGCAGGACGAGTCATTCTCAGGTTTAATAACTGCCCTGGGTTGGGGTTAAACTCCCAGTCTTTGGCTCCTTGTAAATACCGGAGTGCCTGCCTGCAGGGCCCCAGGAGGGCGTGCTGACGTTAGGTGATCAAGGGGACATTGGCAAGGTGGTTGGGGAGGGGGCCTAGGGGCTGACCGCGAGTCATCTGCCAGCTTACCAAAAAGTTGAGGGCATAGGCCAGTTGTTTGGCCACCTCCAGCTTCCAGCTGGCTGTCACCTTGCCCCCGGCCTGGTTCTTCTTCAGGTAGATGTCCAGCGCGCCGAACTTGACGTATTCCTGCACCATGATACCTGCGTGGGAGGGGCAGGGATCAGCGTCTCACGACAGCAGGTTGGGCCAGGACCGCTCAGCTACGTAGGCCGAGTTTTCCTGATTCAGCCCAGGGAGGATGGTTCCTGTATCACAAATACCTGCAAGGACCTTCTGGTTGTGTCTTAGGATGTCTTGCTGGTCAGGGGAATGGAACCCAGGAGTCCTGACCCCCGCCCCCAGCTCCAGAGCCCCATGCTGCTTTCCAACAGAAATGTTTTAGTGAGTCTGATTCATAAATCTCACCGTATGTATTTTGGAGGGAACTTTAACAAGTTTTTCCTCTGTGGCGTGAAAAACGTGGACACTACAGCACTGGGGGCGGGAGCGGGGCTAGTGGCGAAAGCAGCAGGGAATCAGGACTCCTGGATTCCCAGCTCTGGGGGCATGGTTAGGTCTGAGGGTTAGAATGGGGGTGGGAAAGGACCCTTGGGTTCTGTCCCCAGCCCTAGGAATCGGCTGTGGGTTAGAGGGGGCTGGGAGTCAGGACTCCTGGGTTCTGTCCCCAGCCCTGGGAGCAGGGTGTAGTCTGGTGCGGGGCTGGGAACCAGGACTGCTGAGCAATTTCTGTCCCCAGCCCTGGGAGGGAGTGTGAGCTAGTGGTTAGAGCAGGGCACAGCTGGCGATGGGAGGAGTGACTGTGAGCCAGGACACCTGGGTTCCAGTCTCAGGAAGTGAATGACTGGCTGTGAGTGTGAACAGCAAACAAGCAGCATAAACAGTGGAGCAAGAAACTGGCATTTTGCCTGGCCACCTCCCCGTTGTAATGACCCAGCCACGCGCCTTCCCTGGGCAGCATCTTTTCCCGGCGGGGGCGCTACTCACTGTTTTCCTTGATGCTGACCCCGTACAGCAGGACCAGGTGCTTGTGGGAGATCTGGCTCATGGTGCTGGCGGCCTCGAGGAAGGACTGGAACGGAGGGAGACTCGGGGTCAGGCTGGGCTGGGCTCCCTGTTCCCTTGCTTTGTGTCTGGCTTAGCTGCTCTAGGGCCAGGCTGCCCCACGCTGGGCTCGCTGCAGGGAGCCCAGCCCCTCGGCTCGTCCCCCTGACCCCCGAGCACCCCAGGCCTCACCTCGGAACAGTTGCCGTGGCTGCCGTCCATCACCTTCAGCAGGACTTGGGTCTCGTGGCACTCGTCATCGTCCTGGTCCCGCTTGATGCCCCGGTAGATCTTGGTGAAGGTTCCCTGGCCCAGGTTCTCGCACTGTCAGGAACCAGAGATGGGGGGAGGGGATGAATAACCAGGGGGCACCCCCCTCCCCCATCCACCCTGGGTCATTCACCAGCTCCCCCTGGAGCCAGGGCACAATCCTTCAGTGCCCCCTTCGCTGGGAGCTGGGCACCCACCTAACTCCCATAAGCCTTCGCTGGAAATCCCCGCCCTCTGGTGCCCATCACCCTGGTGTCTGTCTCCTCTCGCAGGCAGGGGCGGCGTGGGGGCAGTGCACGGCCCTGCTGCCTGTCTCCCTTTGCTCCTGCCATCGGCACTGGAGCAGCAGGGATGGTGAGTGAGGTACAGGACTGTGCCTGCCAGCTGCTCCCGCTTTACACCAGAGCGAAAGGATCAGGCCCTTGCCTTCAATATTGCCCATTTCACAGAGAGGGAAACTGAGGTACCGAGTGGGGAAGGAACTCCCGCAAGGTCACGTGGGCCAGAGCCCAGGAGTCCTGGCAATGCCCCCTCCCCACTCCATCCCCTGCTGTAACCATTAGACCACGCAATCCTTTCAGAACTGCGAAAAGAGCCCAGGAGTCCCCAGGCCCCTGCTGTAGCCACTAGAACATACTTCTTCTTTCCCAGTTCTGGGCAGAGAACCCAGGAGTCCTGGGCATGTCGCCCCCTTCTGGGTTTGCTCCAGAACTGTGGCTGGGAGAGGAGGGGCAGGGACTGTCTCCCTGCCCAGCCAGACCCTGGCGTAGGGCCTGCCTCCCCCCACTTACCATCATCAGGTTCTCCGGTTGGATCTTGTGGAACATCATCTGGTTGACGCTGCGGCGCGGTGCAGCCGGGGAGCAGGGGAGCTGACAGCAGCTGCCTCGCACGATCAGCAGGTTGGATTTTTCTTGGAGGGAGAGGAGAGGGAAGGGGACAAATCAGCAGGGCGAGCGGCGTGTGTGTCTCGCCATCTAATTGTCAGATGCTCCCTCACTGCTCAGCACAGGGGCTCCGCGGGGGAAGGGAGGGGGACAACGCTCCCCCAGTTAGACCCAGGGCTTGGCCTCGGATGTGCATGGCTTGGGGGTTAGACTGGAGACCTCCTCGAGAGTCTCCGGCGGGCGCAATGGTCCTCCGCAGTGCCCACAGGGCAGCCTGCACAACTGGGCTTTAAATGTCGCTGGCCACGCCCCTATTGGCCACACCCATATTGGCCACACCCACCGTTGTGACATCACAGACCGTTGAACGACCATTGGTTTCCTCATCCCTCCCCCCTCCATCCCATTGGCCAGGCAGCGCCTGGCTCACGCCTACGGGTCCGGCCCACCATGTGCCCCAAGTCTGGATCCAGGTGGCGCCCCCAGGGGCTACCTGCGGCGTCACACCCTGGCTGTACCTTTGGGCCGGGGAGGGCAGCACGTGCCCAGGCGTAGGGCCACCCCGTCGGCATGCAGGGTGCAGTTCTGGTAGGTGCAGAGCAGCTCCTGGAGGCTGCAGAAGCGCCTGGCAACTCCGGAGAGGGAGAAGCTCCCGTCCTTGTCCCTCTGGATCAGGCAACCCTTGTAATCCCGTCCGAGGCACGTCTGCACAGGGGGAGAGGGAATGAGGGGGCAGTTAGCCAGCGGTACCACGTGTGACCCAAAGGATCCATCAGCCACAAGAAGCCACAGTCAGTGATCGGGGCCAGCAGGTGCTAGGAGCCGGGGGCTGGGCTTCCCTGAGTGAGATGCATGGGGTCCCTGATGCTAAAGGCAGAGTCCGCATAGCGGGCAGGCGGGGTAGAGAGGGCCCTGGCCCATCCAAGGAGTTGGGAATCATTGGCTCTGAGACACCCCACATAGACCACCTAGGTCCATGGGGCAGTTACCTACACAGCCAGGGAGGGACCAAGGCAGAGAAATCCAGGCCGGGTCTTTCCCCTGGGGGTCACGCCCAGCATCTGTCCCAGGTGAGAACTGAATCCTCTCTCCTCCCTCTGGTGGGCTGACTCAGCCTGGCCCTTTCTAGCCTGGATGGGTCCCTGGGGAATTCCGGACAGGACTCCCAGGGATCCCTGTTGGGTAGATGGGCTGGGAAGCATGAATAAACTCTGTGATGCCGAACAGCTTCTGGGAAGCAGCCTGGTATCCCCCTGCTCCCCAGGCAGCCAGCAGAGGCCGGGTCCCGGCAATAGCGACGGGACCGTCTTACCTTGATGCAGACAGTGAGCAAGTAGCTGTCAAAGTCCTGCGGGCTGCGGCGGAGGAGGTAGTCTCCCTTGTCGTTCGCTGCCAGCTTCTTCACTGCAAACTCGGACCTGCAAAGCCCAGGCCCGTGTCAGGACCACGCTACGGTCCCAGCCGCCAGGAACCAACCAGAGCCCTCAGCCACTGGATCGAGCACGGCTATACTCTGTACTGCCCCAGGCCTGGCACATGGCTGCGTGACGCTTTACATGCAACGAAGGGTTTTGCCTCCCCTCCGGATTCCGACTCCGCCGTTGGGAAGGGGAGCTGCGGTATGTGGCGCCCCCGGCGTGTCAGACAGAACGTGAAAGGCAACGGGGGTCTCTCACAAGAATTAGCTGGGATCTTTTCCCCTTCGATGATACTTCCCAGAGAAGGTTCTCTGAGCCCTTTACAAATATTACTGATACCTCATAAGGAGTCCGTCATTGGTAGAAGCAACTCTAGAACCCCGGAGTCCTGGCTACCTTTCCTGCTCTAACCACTAGATCACATTCCTCCCCTCCCAGAGCTGGGCATACTACCCAAGAGTCTGGACTCCAGACCCCCTGTTGTGACCCACCAGACCCCACTCCCCTCCCAGAGCTGGGAATACTACCCCCCTATAGAAAAACGCTTTCCCTTAAAAATCAATGTCCTTGTTCAAGCATCATCTCCCTCCTCCTATTTCAGCACAGCTCTGGTGAACAGAACAAGCGCAGTGCCCCTTCAGAGCCAAAAGGGGGGAACAGCAAACATTGTTTTTGTGTAGGTCCTACCTAAACGATTACTTGACATTTCCCGCAGAGGGTATTTTTCACTCCCTGCCCCCAGGAATCTAGAGCCCGGGGCTGCCAAGTTGGCAGGGGAGTTGTGGTCTAGCCAGGTGGCGCCACTGCTGGCCAGGGTCCCATCACCATCCCTACCTGATGGGTCCATGACACTGGTTCTCCATGTTCTCCAGCAGCCGGGGGGGAGCCACTGCCTTGCAGAAATAATGGTGGGCGTCTGCTGTCAGCCGGTAGTAGCCGTCAATGAGGGAGACGAAGGACAGAGCTTCCCGCAGCGTGAGGAACTCCACCTCCTGGGGGGCGGGGGAGAGACAACGGGGGCACAGCTGGAGTCAGAGTCGAGCGTCACGGCTGCATGGAGCCCTTCCACGCCACACGCATCCCTCATGCTCTGCCAGGCCAAGCCGGTGGCACTTAGCCCTCGCCCTGCGCAGGGGGCGCTGTGGCAGGAACGGGCAGGGCACAAGGGCAACTGCATCGTGCCCCAGGACCTGGGATGCCCACTGTCCTTTGCCCATGTGGAGGCCTGGCGAGGCGGAGAAGGCTGCCCCTGAGCAGAGGGAAACCCTTGTGAGGGGCTGGTTCTGTGACGGGGAACTCTACAGTAACAGCAGTGGCTTCATTTCCTGTGTACCGTCCCTTTCAATCTCTAAGGACACGGCTGTCTGCGGCAGGCCATTTTGAGTTGCGTCTAGTGCAGACCTCGCAGAGGAGACGCACACGGCGCGCTCTCTCCGGCTCTTGCTCGCTCGCAGAGACTTTCCTTTGGTTCTTTCTGCACACATGCAAAATGGGGAACGACTGGCTGGGCTTCAGGACTGCAGAAAAGGTTCCGGCAGCCATGGTGGATCACACACTGAAGGAGTCCACAGTGTGAGACTGGTGCAAAAAAAGCAAACAGCATGGTGGGCTGTATCCCTGGCTAAGGCTAAAAGGGGTGAAAAACTAGGGTGATGCCATGGGAGGGGCCTACTACAGGGCCCAGGATTGCTCACCAGAAAGAAGAGGTGGATTGAGGCTTGTTTTTAAACAACTTTTCAATGGCTCTTAGCCAGGACGGGCAGGGATGGGGGTCCCCAGCCTCTGTTTGCCAGGAGCTGGGAAGGGGCGACGGGATGGATCACTGGATGATTCCCTGTCCTGTTCATTCCCTCTGGGGCACCTGGCACTGGTCACTGTCAGAAGACAGGACACTGGGCTAGATGGACCTTTGGGCTGACCCAGTCCGGCCATTCTTATGGTCTTAGGTTAACTAACAAAACCATCCAAAACACAGGACTTGGTGGTGATGGGGGACTTCAGCTACTCAGACAGCTGTTGGGGGGATAACACAGCAGGGCCCAGATTATCCAAGAAGCTCTTGGAATGCCCTGGAGACACGTTTTGATTGCAGAAGGCGGAGAAAGCGACTGGGGAGAGGCTGTTGTGGATTTGATCCTGACAGATAGGGAGAAACTGGTTGAGAATTTGAAGGTGGAAGGGCACTTGGGGGAAAGTGCTCATGACTTGGCAGCGTTCATGTTTGTCCAGAGGAGAGCAAGAAAAATGACGAAAGATCTAGAAAACACGACCTAGGAGGAAACGACTGGGTTTGTTTAGTCTGGAGAAGAGAAGACTGAGGGGGGACCTCATAACCGTCTTCAAGTACGGAAAAGATTGTTCTAAAGAAGAGGATGATAAATTGTTCTTAACCGCTGAGGACAGGACAAGAAGCAATGGGCTTAAACTGCAGCAAAGGAGATTTTAGGTTAGACTCTAGGAAAAACTTCCTCGCTGTCATGGGCAGGGCCGGCTCCAGGCACCAGCGCAGCAAGCAAGTGCCTGGGGGGGGCGGCCAACGGAGAGGGGCGGCACATCAGGCTTTTCGGCGGTGGGTCCCTCAGTCCCTCTCGCAGTGAAGGACCTGCCGCCGAAGAATGAAGCCGCCAGGAAGTGCCGCCGATCGCGGCTCCCCCTCCCGCCCCGCTGCTTGGGGTGGCAAAAACGCTGGAGCCGGCCCTGGTCATGGGAGTTAAGCACTGGAATTTACCTAGGGAGGTGGTGGAATCTCTCTCACTGGCGGTTTTTAAGACCAGGTTGGACAAACCCCTGCCAGGGCTGGTCTAGGGTTACCTGGTCCTGCCTCAGCGCAGGGGGCTGGGCTCAGTGACCTCTCGAGGTCCCTTCCCCTACATTTCTAGAAAGGACACGGAGACCCGTGGGTGCCCAACAGGGAACAGCAGGCAGTAGGACTGAGGCAACTCCCCCCCCCCCCCACTCACTAGGATCCTGTTATCTGTCTTGGTGACGGTGACGATCCGGTTCTCCACGGGATTGCTATCCCGGCTCGCTTGCTTGATGCTGATGTCGGCGATTTCGGGGAAGTCGCAGAACGGCTGGCGGCTCTAGGGTGGAGAGGAGGAGAACTGAGCATGGGCAATGAGAACCGACCCGAACCGTCCCCCGAGCCTCAGAGCCTGGCTGAGGCTTCGGACGCAGCAGGAGGGTCGATTCCTATTGCCCGTGGTTTTGCTGGAGGACACAGAAGCTGAAGTGAGAGGCTGGGAGAGTGGTCCTCCCGCCCGGCTGGGATTAGACGGGGGTAAGAGAGGACACAGAAAACGACAGAGGTTTAGGGCAGCTGGGGGGACAAGCCATTTCCTGGGCCTGGTTTCCCTGAGGCCATAGAGCTGCGAGTTCTCCGGCGGCCCATCAAGTTTCCGGGAAAAGAGAGAGCAAGACAAGGGCTGATCTTCGCAGGAAAGGAGAACCCGTCTGGCCTTTCCTGGCACCAGCCGGGTTTTCATTCCCTTTCCGCGGAGGAGATTGTGCGCACATGGCGGTGTGCCCCACACCGACACCAGGCAGGACTGTGGCCCCCTCTAGTGGCTGCAGTGGGGCTATAGGTTTCGAAGGCGGCTATTGCTTCCCTTCTAATTAGCTCAAGCAGGAGAGGTTGGAGCTTTTAGGTCCATGGGTCCCAGGTTCAATCCAGAGGTGGGGGAAGGACGGCGAACGTGTGTGTGTGTGGGGGGGTGGCCCCTGTATAAAAAGTATGGAGCAGCCCCCTTTGCCCCAGCCCCATCTCTGGCGTTGATGGCTCAATCCCCCAGCTGAGCCATGTGGGGTGTTCGCTCCTGCCCCAGCCCCCCCAGCCTCACCTCGTCCCCGCCGTGGCTCCAGAAGATCCCGTTCTCCCCAGACACGTGGATGACCCTCTGCTCCTCCTGGCCCGGCTCGCAGCCGCTGGGGGCGCGGACCGGGAAGCTCTCCTCCACCCACGTCCTCTCCAGCTTCTCCAGGTCGATCAGGTACTTGAGCTTGAGGGCGCAATCGTCGGTCTGGCAGCCGCTGATCCTCCGCAGGGACTTGTGGAACTTCCTCCGGATCCGCTTGCGGGTCAGGAAGCTTTGCTGCTGGATCTGGTGCCGGAGCGTCTCCGGGATGCAGGATTTGTAGCTGGGGGGGAAGAGGAGGATGGAGGAGACCTGGTCCTGGCCTAGCCTCCCCATCCGCCCCTTCTCCAGGTGTTCTGTGAGGGGAGGGGGGTTGTTTGGCAGGTGGCCCTGGGTAGCTCGCCAGCTGGGGGCCATGGTACCTGCTGGCGGGGGCACTGGGAGGCTGAGAGCAAGGCCTGGGCAGCTGGGGGGTGAGTCTGTGTGGGGGCATTTGTGTCTTCGCTGGTGGCTGCTGCTGGACCCCAGCCGGGCAGGGAAGTGGATGGTTTTGGCCTGGGTTTGCGGCTGCTTTGGGTCTCCTGTCCCCAGGGCGGGTGGGACTCGGGGCCAGACGCTCGAAGGGACGGATCCGGATCTGGCTCCCTCTCTCACCTGACGCTGCTGAAGATCTCCTCCAGGCTCCACTTCCTCTCCTTGACCATCCTCAGCATGTCCAGCACGGCCAGGCTGAGACACTCCTCCTGCAGCTGCAGGCTCAGCGCCCCCTCCATGCGCCCGCTGATGAAATCGCTGCGGGACTGGGGGCCACCCCCAAGAACACCACGCGCGGTCAGCTCAGCACCAGGCTGCGATCACAAGCGTCTCCCGTCGGGAGAGCCACTTCGCCCCCCGCCCCCCAGAGCAGCTACGCTAGCACAGCAGGCTCCGGCTGATGCTCTGGGAACGCCTCCCCCCGACCCCCTTTCAGGGATGTGGAAACGGGGCCACAAGTGAGTAAGCTTCCTTCCAAGGGACTGGGGGACGCTGAGGGACCTGGAGCCCCCCAAGAGATGCTTGATCCCAGGGTGACTCCATCCCTGGCAGAGTCCCCCCATGGACAGTTCCCAGCCATGGACAGTTCCCAGGTTGCTGCCCAGGGATTTCCATGCTCTAGTTACGCCTCGTCCATAACCCAGTCTGGGCGGAGCCCGACCCTTCGTGCTCCTGGTATCAGGCTGGCAGAGGCCCATGCAAGCAGCCAAGGTGCTGGGCTGGCACTTTGGAGATCAGGTGTAATCCCCAGCTCTGCCTCTGGGGCCTTGCACATCCCCTCCTCAGCTGTACGGTGTGTGTGGGATGAAACCGGGCGCAGTCGAACCGGGAAAGTGGTTGGGAGATGCCATGTCTGAACCTCACAGCTGGGTGTTCGACGCACCTGGCGGGCGACGCTGGTACCTGATTGTAGGGGACGAACTCTCTGTAGCAACCCCCCCGGGGCATCACTCACCTGCGCGAAGAGATAATTGATGGTGGGACAGTCTAGCACGGCGCTGGCTCGGTCGTTCAGCAGCCCGAAGCGGTACGATTTCCCCGGCCCAAACCAGTTGGGGAAGAAAAACCTGCCGAGGAAAAGGAGCCCAGCTCACTTCTCTTCTCCTCCACCTTCAGCACGAACCTCCCCGTGGGACGGCTGCTCGGGGGTGAGAACTGACCCGCTCGGCGTGTCACTTCTGCCCCTGGGGTTACCAGCTCCGCGGGGCTGATTTGCTATGGGGGGCAGCGATGTGCAGGTATAACAGCAAGGATTAAAGAGGATCAAGGAGGTTGGCAGGGCGCTAAACTTGCCTGCATTGGGGCATGAGCCCCAATCTCCAGCTAGGGGGATGGGCAGAGGATTAGAGCCTATAGAGAATATAAGCCCATATCGTTCCCTGGGAGACTCTCTGGGGGCAGGTTGTCCCATAACTCTTTCCTGGGGGGCTTCTTGCAGCTGCCTGTGACTGGCCACTGGCAGAGACAGGATGCTGGACAAGATGGGCCGTGGGTCTGATCCAGTCGGGGGGGGTCACGAACCAAACAACATCATCAGGAAACCCTGCCCCTGAGATGCACCATCATGCAATCATGGCCCTGCTCAGGAACAGACAGACCCCAGTGGCCCCTGGCTTGGGCGCGGGAACCCTGCGTGGAGATGCAGGGTAATTAGCGAGTGATCCCGCGAGCTCCAGGCAGGACGGGAAGGGAGTGGACGCGGTTTGTTAGACCAGAGGGAGGTAGGGTGCTAGGACAGAGGCGCTCCTGCCTGGAACCCCCAGGGGCCTGCGCAGGTCTCTGCTGGGTTTGTGAGCTCGCAGGCCCCCGAGGAAGGGGGTGAATCCGGACAACGCCCTGGGAGCTGGGCGCTCAGTGACTGGGGCAGGGAGTTCGCAAGCACCTGATTCTGTAGACGACGACTTGGCAGCTCGAATTGTCCACCGTGAAGAGGTGGTTGGGCGGGAACCAGCATTTCAGATCTTCCGTTGCCAGGGCGAAGAGGGAGTGGCAAACGGGCAGGATCCCTGCAGGGAGGGGAGCAGCAGGTGAGGCGTTTCGGCAAACCCGGCAGGAAACCGGACCAGCCCAGGCACCGGAACGGCTCGCCCTGGGCACTGCGGGGCTGGGGGACGGCTTGTGACAAACAACACTGAGAAGGGCGGCCAGGGTGGGAGGAAGGTGCAGCCACGGCGGCTAGTTAGCCAGGCGGGTGGGCCCCTTGGCCTGGCTGTATTGGTGTCTGTCCCTGCTTTGAGGACACCTGGGGGTGGGTCTATATAGGCTCAAGCTATGCCATCCGCCCCTTCCCCCCTCCTTAGGCTTCAGAGCCCGAGCTCCAGCCTGCCCCTCGCGGCCGCCTGCCGAGATCGGGTAGCAGGGCACTGACACTCGGCCCCAGGCAGGTCACAGTCTAGCTCAAGGGCTGGAGAAAGGGGGGTTCGTTCTCCCCATGGAACCAATGGGGGTGGGAGCGGCTTGCCCAAGGCTCTGCCCGTGAACGCTGGCGCAAGGCGATTGTGAAGCGCCGGGCGTTGAGCTCCTCCCATCACACACAGGGCTGGCACAGCACTGCGAGAGCGTCTGGCTGCTGTCCCCGCGGCCGACCGGCGCTTCAGGCTGCGGCCACCAGATGGCAACAGAATCGCGGCGGCTCGGAAAGGTGTGGCATTGCGTTATGGCGGGGGGTGGGGTGGGGCCACATCCTCCCCTCCCCCACCCTGGATCCCATCCCCAGGCCCCCGCGCCCCTCTCACCGCAGGCCTTGGCTGCCGCCACACAGAGCTCCTCTGCCAAGTACTCGCCATACGTGAAAGTCAGGACGCCGCCCAAGTCGGGGTCCGATCGCGGGGTGTTGGCTGGGTGGTACAGGTAGACCTGGAGGGTCCCCGACTCCATGGAGGACAGGCTGCAGGACCTGTTTCCGATCAGGGGCGTCTCCTCTCCGAGGGGGGCCATGGTGGGAGGCAGCCTGCGGTAACACCAGGCCGGGGCTGGTTAGCCGGGTTCGAGGTGCATTCTCGGCTCAGTGAGCCCCTTTTCCCTGCACCCCCTGCACTGGGTTGCACCTCCGGGACTAAACGCTTGCACAGCCGGGCGGATCTGAGCCCAGCGGCTCCGGAGCACCCAGATTTCCCAGGACAGTCACCTCCGAAAATGGACCCCCCCTGGCAAAACCAGGACAGGCAGCGACGCCACTCAGGTCCCCTCTGCTCCTGCAAGTGCCCCCGCCTGCTCTCTAGCAGGTGCTGGGTCCCCTCCCCTCCCGGCCACTTCACCCAGAGCGACGCGAGCTAGGAAGTCATTTTCGTGCCGCTGCAAAGGCCCCGGCCGCTGCATCGACTGCACCTCCCCCGCCCCGGCCTTCCTTTCCAATGTGATTGCGATCAGAAAGTCGACCATGAAAGCCGCCTCTTGTTTGCAGTCTGCGTCATTCCCCTGCGTGGGGTTTGAGTCACAGCTGCTTGGCTGGGTGCAGGACGCTAGGAGGGTGGGCACTGCAGAGGCCAGAGCGGTCAGCCTGGGGCATCCCCCACCTCCCCAGCCTCTCCAGCTGGCCCGAGAACCCTGCAGACTGGAGCCGGTGAGTTATTCAGGTGGCTTCCCCCCCACACCGCCTGCACCCGGGCCTGGCGAGGTGAAGGCCTCGAAATGCAGACACTGAAATCCACCCAGCCCGAGGAGGCAGCGAGGAAGAATTCCTCCGTCGACCGCGGTGTCGACATCGGGGCCGTTGACGTCGGCTCGGCTCACTTGACATTTTTCACAGCCCTCCGTGATGTGGCTACACTGGCCTAACACTGTATCGTAGACTAGCCCACGGGCGAAGAGGACAGGGCGCTCAACCTTGACTGGCCAATACGTGGGCCAGCTGGTGCCAACGTCACGGGGCGTATTGTGGTCTCCTGGCCACGCGAACCCAGGCTGCGCTCGTCGACCGCTTTCCGGGGGAGACTTTCCAAAGCGGCTCTGTCTCCCCGGAGCTCACGGCCCATTTTCAGAAGCAATTGAAGTGCTTTGAAAAAACTTGCCCCTCTCTCCCTCCCTGGCCACCTGACCGCCCGCTGCCGCTGGCAGTGCCCACCAGCAGCAAACCCTCCCCGGCCTTCTCCAGCCTGCCATTTGGAGAGGTGAAGTAGGGGAGCGAGAGGAAATGACCCCGCCAGCGGCTGTAAGGCCAACGACCGCTCCCTTCCCAGCGAGCTGATGCTAATCTCATTTCTCGCCTCACTCCGCTGCCTTGTAAGACGCACCCGGAGTTGAACGCGGGGGGGGGGCAGGTCCTTGGTTACGCTCCGGCTTCCGCGGGCACAGCCGTGCAGGGCAGCGCTGCTCTCTGGTGTTAACGGGCAGGGGAGCGAAGAATCGGGCCCCACGACTTCAACTCTTGAACTTAGACTCAGAGGCATGTGGGGCTGAAAGGGGCCGTGGGTCCAGTGCCCTGTGCTGAGGCAGGGCCAAGCGACCCCAGACCAGCCCTTTCAGGGGTTGGGCCAACGTGCTCTTAAAACCCTCCAGGGAGGGGATGCAGGAGTGCAACGAACATGTTAGTTGTTTGCAGGCTGTGGTCATGTCAGTGCCGTATACGAGAGAGGGATGTGTGTGTGTGTGTGTGTGTGTGTGTGTGAGAGAGAGAGAGAGAGAGAGAGAGAGAGAGAGAGAGAGAGAGAGAGAGGATTCTCGTAGTACGAAGAGAGAGTGGTACATTCCCCTCCCTCCCCGCCGAGTGGAGGAGCTGAATCCAGTGACCCCATCAGACCATCTAGCCAAAGGGCCTCAGCCCACTCCACAAACCTGGGAGTTTTACAGATGGGGAAACTGAGGCACAGAGGCCAACCTGCTTAAAAAGTGGCCTGGCAGGGCTCTGGAAATCTCAGACATCTTACGCTGAGCAGCCAACTCTCTCGGCCAGCGAGGACAGATGACTAGCCAAAGCCCCCCGGGAGTCGGGGCAGAGGTGGAGCCCAGTTCAATGCCTTGACCCCAGACCTAGCCTTCCTCCAGCCCTTCCAAATCCCCTGCTCGCTGGCGGCCCTCTCCGTTCGCCTCTCGCTAGCACGCTGGGCAGACGCAGCTCGCCTCTGCGGCTGGCCGGCCACGGTCCTAAGAGACAAACAACCGTGCGCAGCTGAGCAGCCTCGACCAGCTTCCTCCTCTGTTATTAGCCACAACCCTTTGCGATTTCCCTCTGGGTCCGGATGACCTCGGGGGAGGGAACCGAGCCCCCCCAGCTGCTCCACGAGGGGCTCGCGAGCCCCCTGCCAGGCCCCCCTCCGCCCTGCGTCCCAGCCGGGGAGACCCAGCACGTTACCTCATGCGGGGTGACGTCTCTGCGGGCGCAGCTCTGCCCTCGCCGGCGGGACAAGGAGCCAGCGGGCTCGGTTCCCTCTCCCGGGGCCGGGACAGGGAGCTGGGCATGGATCGAGCTACGCTGCCTCCATCCGGCTGGGAGAAGATACAGATTAAAGATGGGGGGGGGGGAAATCCCCCTTCTCGCTTCCTTCCTGCCCTCTGTGTGTCTTGGCTTTGTGTGAACTTCCTGTCATTTGCTCGCAGAAGCTGGGTGCGTGGGATGGGGAGGGGCCCAGGCGGGCTGGAGGGGAGAGCTGCTGAGCACGGGGGGCGGGGGGGCCTAGATCCGAGCTGGGTTTCTGCTGCACCTGCTTAGGCGCTGGTTCTGCAGCTGCCCCCCCTGAGCCCAGGTTTGTCTGGGCGGAGTCGGGCCCCACGGTACCATGCTGGGGTGCGGGACGACCGCTCTGCCTGACTAGCCCCCGTGTTGGCAGTATCCCCAGGCCTGAACAGCCACCCCGGCCCCTCTGAAGGGGGTCCCTGCAGGCCCATGCTGGGCCCGTTCCAGGTACAAAGAGCAGCTGCCGAGCGAGCCCCTGGGAGCTGAGGCTGTTCTGACATCGGGGCTCAGTTCTGCGGCTCCCCACTGAGTCCGGCCCAGCCCTCCGAGGTCTCCTGGTGACCCCCAGTCTCTGAGCGGCGGAGGCACATGGAGGGCACGTTCTCTACCAGTGCCACAGTCTGGGCACGTCCCCCAGAGACCCCGCGGGACCCCTTGGGATCCAGCCACGCGGGCTCCGAGCAGCCTCGCCCTGCTCCTGCCATGGGATTTGAAGTGTGGCACAGGGCGTTCGAATCAAAGCCCTGAGGCTCGGTAGGGAGGTGATGGGCTCTGTGATGCATGGGGCCTGCTCTTGCAGCCCCAGTGTGAGGCCTGGGCTGAATTCTTCGGGGGCCCCAGTGGAGCCTGGAGGAGGGGGCTCTCCTGAGCGCCAGCATCACAGCAGCACCCCCCTGCCGGGAGCCATGGACCAGACGCTGCTGGACGTGGCCAGCGTGTCTCCCTGCAGCCGGCGAGGGTCCCTGGCATGGCCAGAGGGAGAGGGAGGGAGCCCCCAGGGGCTTCCTGTCGAGCTGGGATGTGAGCGCGGCCGTGCCGAGCTAGTGCGTGGGAGGGCCTGACCGCAGAGCATGGCAGGGAGAGCGGCTTTCCTGTCTCGGCTGCAGCCGCTTTGCTGTGCGCGCCGGTGGGAGGGAGACATCAAGACGGGTCTGGGCCAGAATCCACGCTCCAGAGAGCCACACGCGTCGTGGGCTGCTTGGAGCTCAGCTCTGCAACGCCAGGGCTAAGGACGCCAGATGAGAGTGGGAGGGGAGAGCCCCTGCCTAGGACAGGGCACGTAGGACAGGTGAGGACGTAGGGGACGCGAGAGGGTCGGGAATGGGATTGCACAGGCTTGGTCAACACTTCTATGGCTGCCCCCGACTGCTGGAGCTGTGCCAACCAGCCCCAGTGTAGACGCAGCTACGGCGACAGAGGGTGTTTCTAGACTGGCAGAAAAACTCCCTTGGGTGCCCGTGGCGTCCACACGAGGGGGCTATGTTAAAGAGTTGGGAAAACAATGTCAGGAAAACATTTGAAGCTGGGTTTTTATTCAGGATTTGAAATGGAGCCAGTTATTTAAAAAGTTCAGGGGGGCACCCAGAGGGTGAGGGGGGCAGGAGTGTGTGTGGGTGTGTGTTTTCCTTTTTGCTTTTCTGGATTTTTTTTGCCACAAGGCTGCAAAGTTTTGAAAATTTCCAAAGAAGAAAATAGGAAAACTTAGTAGGGGTGGGGGGGAGAAAACAGCAAAAAATACCCCCCGTGCCATTCATTCTGTTGCATTCATAGTAATAAAGGCTTGTGGGTGGGTGGGGATGTATGTTGGGGGGGGGGAACACAGGCAACTTTGAAATTTCCCCGGTTTAGAACAGCAAAACATGCATTTCAATACAAAACCAAACCAAACTTTTGTTTCCCATTGAAAAAGTGCCAGATGATATTTTCCTGAGGGGACAGAGGTGGGGGAGGGATTACAGTGGAAAGCCTCCCTTCTCCCCCTCCTCCCCCCAATCCCCAGTGCAAAAGTTTCTGTCAAGAAATGTTGACCAGGGGGCAGTTACTGGTTGGCCCCCAGCCCTGTGCACTAGAGGCTCTGAGCACTAGATGGTGCCACTCTCCTGCAGCTGCCCCCAGGGCTAAGCTGAGTGCCACAGAAGCAGCGGGCACGGCTCTGCCCTGGCATTCCCCCTTCTCCAACCACATGCTCCCTTGTGCCCCGGGGCCGGGGCCGGGGCTGCCTGGGGGGCCCGAGACATGGGCGACGCTCTGCCGGGATTCTGTGCAGGGGGACGGGGCTGGAGACGCACCAGATGCCCTAGCTCTTTCCTCACAGAGAGCAGAGGCGTTAGCCGTTCTGCCCTGGCGCTGGGACCCCGTGGATGGTGGGGGTGAGGGAGCGGACTCCTGCCCCCACCTTTAGGAGCAGTCTGTATACAGAGGCTTGTCCCATGGCAAGTCCATGGTCTAGGGCTGATTGGCCTAGAAACGAACAGCTGCTCTCTGTCCACGGGGCAGGCGCAGCGGCTGGGCAAACTTCACAGCCCCCTCCCTGCCCCACGCATGCTGCTCACCTGCTGGAGGGGCTCGGGCGGGACTGGGTTTGGTGGCTCCGTGCCCACTCTGCTGTGGCTACCCAGGAGGGCGCCGATCTATGAAAGCCGATTCCCCTCCTTGGGCATCTGCAGTCCTGGCTGGGAGATGCCCCCCCACACCCCAAGTTAGCAGCCGCGAAGCCCACGGCGGCTTACTGAGCTGGTGTCTCTGCTGTGATCGGTTCAATGCCTTTGCCAGCCCATAACGTCACATGCACAGTCGCACGGGGGGGCGTTGGTGTCTGAACTGCTACGACCCCCCTGGGAGAGGAGCTGCAAAGGGGGAAATGCAGGGGTTGCCCCCCAACAGATTTTAAGCCATGGGAAGGTTGTTTCGAGCCCCCTCCCTCTTGCTTGGTTTCCCTGCCTCCTGCTCCCTGCTGGGTCTTGGGGCGGGGAACCTCTTCAGAGCAGTCCAGGGGGCTTGGTGTGTGTAGAGGAGCGCCCGGCATAGAGACGTGTGCTTTCCTTTCCACCCCCTGGGGCCTGCGACTGAGGTCGCTTGCCCTGCTCTCGGTTGAAACACGAGGGGCCTGATTCACTATGGCCCAAGTGCAAGACACGCCCACGCTGGCTGGGTGATACTCCCTTTGCACGGATGATACCGACCCCGGCGATACTGATGCTGTGGGAGCCCCGTGCAGCGTGGCTGTATTGGTCCCAGGATATTGGAGAGACAAGGCGGGACCACCCATGGCCATCGCCAGGTCCTGCGGGTGCTCACCCCCCCACACACACGCGCAGGCCCGGCTTGGCTCGGCAAGGGCAGCCAAAGGCCGTTTCCCAGGCCACAGCTTCCAGGAGGGAAGGCAAGTGTGCCCCAAGCAGACGCTCTCGGCAGCCGGAATGTACCTGATTGTCTGGTGCAGGAAGAGAGATGAGGAAGCGGGGGTGGGAGAATCGCTCTCGGGCCTGGGCACTGAGTCACGAGGCTGCTTGCAGCCTGGCTTGCAACAGGGAGCTCCTTACAGAAGAGATGTGCTTTCTGCTGGGTTTCCTCCTGGGCAGGTGTGTCAGCGCTGGGCTTGTGGGGGAGAGGCATTGCAGGTGCTTTGACTCATCTGCTGGGGGAGACAAGCGCCGGGAGCCCTGTGACAGGCAGCGGCCTGAAGGGACGGGGATGGGCCTCTGGCTGGTTCTGCTCCCTGCTCGGGTGCTGCAGGAGGGGTGAGGGGACTGGGCGGGGGAATCACGAGCCGCTGAGCAGCTCACACTGGCGGCCACTCAGGACTTGCCGGTGAGCAGGGGAGCGAACCTGATGGCAGGGGAGGCAGTGTGGTCTAGTGGCTAGAGTAGAGCACAGGGCTGGGAGTCGGGACTCCTGAGTTCTATTCCTGGCTCTGGGCCGCTCTGTGATCTGGGGTCAGTTGCTGCCTCGCTCTGTGCCTCGGTTTCCCCAAACGGAGGCAACGATCCGTAGCTCCATCGTAAGGCACTTGGGGGGCCCCCAGAGGAAACGCGCCCTGTCAGAGCCGGGGCGGACTCAGTCCCTAGCCGAGTGACTTTCTTGACTCCAGCCTACAAAGACATGGTCAGTGGGGAGATCATGCAGGCTGGGCAGCACCGGTACAGGCTCCTTGAGCGCTTTAAGGGGAGAGAGGGCTCAGGCCCCCTGCGGCACAGTTAACCCACCTCCCCAGGTGGGGAAAATGAAGGTCATGTGCTAGGTGGGTCATGTGACCCAATCAGGCCCCTGGGGTAGATAAGGAAGAGGGCTGGGGGCAGATCTTGAGAGCCCCAAGTTGTCTAGTGGCCCCAGCTCTGGCACCTCTGCGGGGGGAAGGACTCCAGGTAGGAACACTTGGGTGTAGCCATGGCAGGGTGGGGCAGATGGGGCCATGAACTCGGTGGTGGCGGGAGATTGCGTGGGGAGCTGGAGGGTTACGTTGACCAGTTTGGATTAATAAACCAGCCGCTGGCTGGGCTGTGAGAGCCTTTGTGTGGCTTTGGGGGTGCCCAAAGAGTCCCTCTGTGCTATGTGGGGGTGGGTGGTCTCCCCTCTGACACTCCTGCTTTGAGGACTGTGGGTGCAGGTTTGTAGAAATTTTGGTGGTGCCCAGAACCCACTCTGCTGCCCCCTCCAAACTCTGCCCCCCACCTGCCTAAGGCTCTGGGAGGGAGTTTGGGTGGGGGGAGGAGGTCTGGGGTGCAGGGCTGGGGATTGGGGTGCAGGGTGCAGGCTCTGGGATGGAGTTTGGGTGTGGGAGGGGGTCTGGGGTGCAGGCCCTGGGCTGGGGCAGGGGGTGGGTATGCAGGAGGAGGTGAGGGGTGCAGGCTCTGGGTCGGAGTTTGGGTGCAGGCTCTGGGTTGGGGTGGGGGTGTAGGAGGTGGTGTGGGGTGCATGCTCTGGGAGGGAGTTTGGGGATAGGAGGGGGTGCAGGGGTGAGGGCTGTGGGGCTGACATTTCATGGCTGGCCAAGAGCTGCTGCCCCTTCCCTGGGCTGGGCTAGAAGCACTGGGCCAAGCTGCTGAGAGAGGCTGTGGGAATCCGGGCCAGGGAAGGCTTTTTAAGAACCTGTTAGATCAGGACCTGTCAGGTAAGGGGTGCTTGTTTTACTTGGTCCTGCCCCAGTGTGTGGGGGGCCTCGCTGGCCTCTCGAGGTCCCTGCCAGCCTAGGGTGACCAGATGTCCCGATTTTATAGGGACAGTCTTGATTTTTGGGATCTTTCTTATATGGGCTCCTATAACACCCCCCACCGCCCGCTGCCACCCCGTCCCAATTTTTCACACTTGCTGTCTGGTCACCCTGTGGCCAGCCTGACATTTCTATTATTTTGCCCCCATTGGTCAACTCCCGAAGCAGCTTCCGGCTGACTCAGGCGCTGGCGAGGACGGGCCATGGGAGCGGACCTGCCGTCTAGTGATCTCTCTGGAGCTCCACGAGCTCTTGGGAACAAGCTGGGAACAGCAGATTTGCCAGTCCCAAACCCCAGCCTGCTCTGGGCTTGCAAGCCTCACTTGGCGCGAACGACTCCTGGCTAGCGAGCCAGACCCTGAGATCTGACTGTCTCTGGCCTTTGTCCATCTAGGGATGTCCTGGCTGCCCCCCGAAACTGCCCTGCGGCCCAGGGCTAGCACTCTGATGGCCCTGCCATTTCAGCTAAAGGAGAATCTAGCGCATATGACACACAGCAGAGCAGTTCTGATTCTATCCAGCAGGGGCCGTTGCACGTACACTCTTGGTATGTCCCTGAATTACTCGCTGCTCCCCGAACTCCCTTCTCTTGCAGTTACCCGTGAGGGGAGTTAGAAATGTGCTTGACGTGCTCACATCAGTGCTTTCGCTGACGCACTGAGACTGTCCACCCAGGTAAAGCAGGAGGTTGATTCTCCGAGATCCCCCCGCGTCTCCTGGTGACTTCTGAGCGCCCACAGCTCCCGCAGCACCCCTGCGACTCAGGCCCATAAGAACCAGATTCCAGGGAGCGGTACTTTAGCTCTGGCTGAGTGCCTGGGCCAGCTGCTATTGACCTGGGGGTCGCAGGCTTGAGCTCAGTGTGTTTATTGCATGTTTACTCAGGAGAGATGCTGGGAGGGGGCAGCTGGGTCAGGCGAAAGGTCCCCCCAGGCGTTGGTTTCTGAACCATAAGACACTGATTCACAACAGCACTCTGCTCCCGGAGCTATGTCCACAGCACCAAAGAGCTGTTGTGTGCTGATAATGCCTTGAGCCCGGGAGCTCGGCAAACATGAATTCATCCAGTCTTTCCATCTCCCCTTTGCAGACGCCCCGTCCGATGGGTCAGGTCTGTGCGATTTCCCCAGCCAAGCTCAGTAAAAGAGCGAAGACTAGAACCCAGGCGTCCCGGCTCCCGGAGCGGGGCCCCGAGCCACTGGAACACATGGATGGATCTGTTGAGACGGCGGGGTGACAATTAGCCCCTGTAGTGGAGTCATTGCCACCAGCTGAACTGGCTTCTCTATCTCTTTGCTGTGCCAGGAGCGGGCCCCCCAGAGCCCGGTTCCTTTCCGGAATGACCTCATTGACAATCGATCCGGTTGCTTTGGAAGGAGAACTCGGCCAGCGTGTTTGTTAAACCCCTTTGCAATAGGGAAGCAGGAAACGGTCTGCATTGGCAGCCTGCTCTGCTCCCGAGCTCGGAGCTGCAGCCAGCCGAGCGGGGCTTTGGGTGACTGCGGGCGATTAAGTTTCGGAGCTGCTGTTTATGTTGTGTGGTTGCCACATGTTCGCCTGGGCGCTTCCCTTTCATGCGGATGCCTGGGCCTGGGTTCTGATCTTGCTCACAGCTGGCGTAAGCCCACTGAAGCCCGTGGGTCTGAGGATACGTGGTGGTGGTGGTAACGCCCAGCCGTCCCGGCCACGGAGCAGGACCCTGCTGCGCTGGGTGAGGTACAAACCGGACCCAAAGCGCGCTCGGACGCCGAGGTAACTATGCGCCCACTGAAGTCAATGATGTTGCTTTCTATTTACACCAGTCCGTGGGAGCAGCATTTGACCCCTAGATGCCCTCCTGACCCTTCAGAGCTCCCTGCCAGGCAGGTCCCTGTCCCTGGCTTACATTGGTTATCCTAAATCCTTCCACTCGTAAAACAATTCACTGAGTCCCAGAGCTTCCCGAGGCCAGCCGTTCTATTTGAAATGCAGGGATTTCTCCCCTCTCTGTGCCCTGCCTGGTTAGGCTGAAAATGCCCCGTGATCGTGGGCTGAATCCAGCCTTGGGATCCCCCTGAGGGTGCCAGTGGCTGCCGCATACCTGCCGCCAAGTGCAGGAAAGGACTAAGATGGGCATTCTGGAGTGGTCGGAGCTGGGGTTAACGTTTCCACACGTGTTCAACCCTCATGCTTCAGGACACCAAACAAGCCCCAGCAGGGGGCAGGAAGGAATTGTGCCTGTGCACCTGGCTGGTGCTACACAGCTGGAGGAATGATGGCGTTTTTCACGGCTTCCTCTGGCCAACTTCCGATGCACTCTCTGGGGGTGAGGAGACAAGTCATCGGTCCCTCCTGGGCAGCGGGGGCGCGGGTGCTACGCCACATATTTTTAAGTGATCTGTCAATTCAGTCTTTTATTTCACTTTCTCTTCTGCTCCTCCTGTGTCCTGGCCAGGTTTCTTCCTGCCAGCCCCAGCAAGAGCAAGGAGGGTTAGCTTGGAGGACTACCTATATCCCAGGCCGGAGAGAGGCGCTGTCTGCCTTCGTGGGCTGGTGGAACTGAGCAGGAGAGGGCCGTGTGGTCTGTTAACCCCAGATTGGCTCACCTGCCAGGGGTTGGTAGTGGAATGTAGGGGAGCTGGGGGTAGCCCCTGTGACACTGCACCCCGTAGTCTTCACAGCAGTATGATTCTGGCATAATAGCTCATGTGACAGATGGTTGGAAAGGTTCTGATTTACTGAATCGGATTATTCTATTTGTACGCTTGTCTCAGTTTTGTATCTGAAGTTAGGAATATTGACTATGTAGCTCTATTACAAATGTGTTTACACTTGGGCAATGCCCACCAGGTAAAAGCCTGTGGGTCTAGATGGCCGGCTGGGAGGGGCTCATTCACATTAATGAACCGTTAGGGAGAACAATAGGCCTTGGTAGAAGCTTATTTCCCTCCCCCCTCGGGATCTTCCTGAGGACACTACAGACAGGCTCCGAGCAATGGCAGCTGTGACACTACCGGGACATGTGACCTGGGGCTGGACTCCATCTTGGGATAGGCGTGTTTTCCCACTGACTGGCGTGGGAACCAAGCTTGGGAACCAAGGGTTCCCACCATATGCAGAAGCCACATAAGGCAGGGGAATGATATGGTGGTTCTTCACTGACTCCCCACCCAAAGAGACTCCTGGAAACACCTGAGGACCAAGGACTGACCTGGGGGAAGAGCTGGAGCCAGGTTAGAGGGATTTTTAGCCTGTGAAAGGAACATCTGGGGGGTTTAAGCTGTAAGCCAGTGCAGCTGGCCCCTGACCAATCTCTGCAGCCTGCTTGAATCATTATTTAGGGTGACGCTCTGCTACTCAGATCCGGCCTATGTAGTATATTAAGCTTGGTTTGCGTGTTTTGTTTATTTGCTAGGTAATCTGCTCTGATCTGTTTGCTCTCCCTTATAATCACTTAAAATCTCTATCTCTTGTAGTTAATAAACTTATTTTTGCTTTGTCTAAAACCAGTGTGCGGGAGTCATAACTCAGGGCAGAAAGCTGTTGCGTATCCATCTCCACATTGCGGGAGGGGACAAATTTCATGAGCTTATGCTGGACAGATCTGGGCTGCGCAAGACGGTATCATTTTGGGTTTACACTCGGGGGGGGGGGGGGGGGGGGCACTTGAGTAGCTGGGTAGTTCCTTAGCTGTAGCTGTCTGTACCACAGCATCTGTAGGTACTGCAGTGGGGTGTGTCCCTACCTGTGCGTGGGCTTGGCAGGCTGGTCACAGGGAGCCCAGGCTGGTGGGTCAGAGGGCTCAGTGGTACCCCAGTCCCAGGTGGTACCTCAGCCCCCTCAGTCCTTTAGGAGCCCCCAGAACATAGCAGAGCAGCCGGGTACGTCGCTAGGCTTGCCGTGCCTGCGTATAGTGAGGAAACACGGGTCTCCAGAACCCAGCTGTGGCCTGGAGGCTCCCTTGTGTTCTTTATCATAGAATCTCAGGGTTGGAAGGGACCTCAGGAGGTATCTAGTCCAACCCCCTGCTCAAAGCAGGAACAATCCCCAACTAAATCATCCCAGCCAGGGCTTTGTCAAGCCTGACCTTAAAAACCTCCAAGGAAGGAGATTCCACCACCTCCCTAGGTAACGCATTCCAGTGTTTCACCACCCTCCTAGTGAAATAGTATTTCCTAATATCCAACCTGGACCTCCCCCACTGCAACTTGAGACCATTGCTCCGTGTTCTGTCATCTGCCACCACTGAGAACAGTCTAGATCCATCCTCTTTGGAACCCCCTTCAGGTAGTTGAAAGCAGCTATCAAATCCCCCCTCATTCTTCTCTTCTGCAGACTAAATAATCCCAGTTCCCTCAGCCTCTCCTCATAAGTCATGTGCTCCAGACCCCTAATCATTTTTGTTGCCCTCTGCTGGACTCTTTCCAGTTTTTCCACATCCTTCTTATAGTGTGGGTCCCAAAACTGGACACAGCACTCCAGATGAAGTCTCACGAATGTTGAAAAGGGGGGAATGATCACGTCCCTCGATCTGCTGGCAATGCCCCACTTATACAGCTCAAAATGCCGTTAGCCTTCTTGGCAACAAGGGCACACTGCTGACTCATATCCAGTTTCTCGTCCACTGTAACCCCTAGATCCTTTTCTGCAGAACTGCTGCCTAGCCATTCGGTCCCTAGTCTGTAGAAGTGTTGTGTAGAGAGCGAAGATTCACCAGCTGGAGGAAGAGACCTTCGCTCCAGGCCCATCTCCAAGAGATTCCCCAGCCATTCCTCCTACAGGCGAAATCTTTCAGTGGTGCCCAGTGCTGGAGACAAGGATCCTGGTGGACGTGGTGAAATGGGCCAGCAGGAGGAGCCAAGAGCTGAACCTCCCATGTGGGTTATCTTAGAACTAGTAGGGGGGACAAGACGGGTTAAGCCCCTCCTGGTAGCCAGGCCAGGCCTCTCGCCCTAGCACATTGCCTAGCATGCGGTGGGGCTGTGACCACTTCCCCCAGGAAGGCACCTGGTTCAACCCGGAGAAGAACAGAGGTCAGGACTCCTGGGTTCTGCCACTGATGCACTGCGTGGCCTTGGGCAAGGGGCTTCTTTCTGTGCTCCGTTGGGCTGGGCACGCCTACAAGGAATGGCCGGTGCGTGCCCCGAAGAGCTTGCTGTCTGTGACAACGCTGACCCATTTTACAAAGCGCTTTGAAGCCGATCGGGGGGGGGGGGAAGAATACTGCAGTGGGGCCCTGCTCCAGGGCTGAGGTCTGGCTGCTCTGAGAACACAAATAGTATCAAAAGGCTGAGGCTTGTGGCTAAGAATAGATGCCCTTTGCAAAAAAGGTTCCTGTTCCTCGGTCTAAATTTCCCCTTTCTTTACCGTGTCCCATTCTTCCGTCTGTCAACACCCACTAAATTCCCTCGCCCTCCTTCAAATATTTGATCACTAAGGGGTTAGGTTCATCCTTCCTGTAACTTTGCTACATTCCAGGGAGCTGCACAACGGATCTGTTTGGCCCTCACCTTGAGTCATCATTTAACTGTGTATTTAGCACTCAACTTTTTTTCTTAGTTCGCTGGTGAACAGACCAGCTAAGCCCCCGGAAAATCACTGCACCCTTCCAAAGCACACATGGGAGACAAACCACCAATTGTGCTGGAGGAACGAGGAACCTGCTTGTACTGTAGTTTCCCTTTAGCAATAGGGAGCCTGCTCGCATGTCTTCAGTTCTTTCAGGAGCTCGGAGAGCTTTGCTGGTGAATTCTGTTGCTGTCATGCGGAGCCGGGGTAAACACATGCACGGCCATTGCCTGCTTTTACAAACCCTTGCCTCCCGCCTTCAACAGCAAGACTACGCTCGCTGAGCTGGGATCGGAATTTAGCAGGCCTTTGTCTTCAACCACTAGCCCGTATTCCCTGCCAGAAACAAACCCAGGAGTCCTGACTCCCTGTTCCCTTAATTAACCACAAGCTGGCATCCCTCCCCACCAATCGGTTATAGTTTAGAGTTCCTCCAGGAAGTGGTGACCCTCCGGATCCATCGGCTTTGTGGTCTGTGGGGACACAGCATTACTTCCCTGCCCCCTGGGCAATGTGACAGCGTTTGTGTTGCAAAGACCCGCCGGCGTCTTGTAAAATCACTCTTCCACCCTGGGCACCCTGCTCCTGAATGCAGGCAGCCCTGCCGATTAAGGAACATGGTTTTTCCCTCTACCGCATGTCAGTCTGGGTGACAAGGATTTGGCAAGCAGTGAGCATTTCTATTGTTCCAGACAGGAATAATTACGCAAAACATCCCTTCTATGCAAATGCCTGAGAATTGCACCTGACGTGGCGAGGCAACGCCCTACAATAGGGCCGGCTTATCAGCAGAATGTTCTACGCATATTGGCTTTGTGGTCAAGTCCTGTTTGCAGCAGTGTGATGGCCCTTGCAGATACCACACAAGTAGGGTGGTTAGCGTTGTGCTTCAGAAATAAGGGACTGTTTTCGTAGCGCCCCCGCCCCACCCCCCTTCTGATATTATTATCATAGTTATTAGTATCAGTACTACTAACCAGCACTCCCCTACACTCGCCAGGAGTATTTCTTGCTGCTTTTCATGGCACTCAGCAACTCCTGATCTTGTAAAGAGATGAAAAATAAGGGGCGTCCCTTGTAATAAGGGACTGTTGGCAGCCCTAAAAGTGAACCCTTGGGCTAGAAGTAAACCCAGATCCTCTGAAACAGGAGGTGCTTATTACAGAAAACGAGGACGATCACCATGCAGTCAGGCTCCCACACAGCTCGCATTCCAGCATGGTCTCTTTCGTTTACCAGACAACATACCTATGCAGCCCCCAGGGACAGCTAACGTACCATTACACCTCAAAAAGAGCAAGGGCAAAGTACCAGATGTTGGTGTTGGAGCTTCAAAATTTTGCCAGCCACAAAGGAAGCTAGACAAAAGCAGAGAGGAAATAAGGCGTAGGTTTTTAACAGTGAGGATAATTAACTAATGGAACAACTTACCCGGGGTCCTGGTGGATTCTCTACCACTGGCCATTTTTAAATCAAGAGTGGATGTTTTTTAGAGAACTGGGATTAATTCAGGGAAATCCTATGATGTGGAGAAGGGCTGACTAGATGATCCCAGTGATCTCTTTGGGCTTTGGAATCTATGAACTCTCAGAAAGTGTGTGTCGGCAGCTAGGGGGCATGGGACGCGTGAGGCACTGGCGAGGGGGCAGGGTTGTGGCAAATAGCCCGGGTCACACTCAAATTGGAAGGCTCTTGCCTCAGGTGGGTAATCGTTATCCCTGCTCTGTGGAGGGGGAAAGGGACTTGCCCGATCCCCCAGCCCCGCCACCTGCATTTGGTGTCTGGCGAAGCACTAGCCAGGAACGCATGCACTTGGCAAACGTGAAGCCAGTCTTGAGGGAATGGCTTGATTGGCACATCTGCAGGGAAACAGACCTGTCTTTCTCCAGCTGCATGTGTCTGGGAGGGGCTGGCACGATGCCACAGCACATCTGGCCCCATCAACATCTCATTGCACAACGAGAACTGCTGCAGTCTTCCTGCCCCACAGCTGTACAGAGCTGACAATGCGCCTGCCCTCCAGGATGAGAGATGCGAAAGTATTTACGGCCTCTGCAGACTTTGTCCACATGAAGCCGCTCCCCGCCGAACCTCGCTGCTGAAATGCATCCGCTTCTGGGGTGGCACCAGCTAAGGGAGCTCAGCAGCCCTGGAGGACAGGCGGTGAATAAAGAGCTGAAGTCACAGGGGAGATGTAGGGAGGCAGAATGTAACCGCACCAGCTGGAACGGGCTTCCGTTACTCAGGTTAACACTCCATCTTTTGGAAGTCGCTCTCTTCCTGTTTCTCCGATGATTGCGGATTTCTAGGTTCTGTTTCCATAGATTGGGGTAATGCAGCCCCCTCTCCCCCCCCAGATTGATCTGCCCAGCTGGACTACAGAGCGAACGTGCCCACGTGGAGGATAGCGCGTTGCCAAAGATGAGGGGCCAGGGCCCATTCGCCTGCAAGTGTCTTTCAATAGCTGTTAATATCTGGGCCCTCCAGAAAGCGAGTGTCCCATTGTCTGAGGCTTGGCTGCAGCTGGATTCAGCGCCGGGCACGCAGACAGAGATGCAGGAGTGATTTTGTGCGGCTAAGAATAGATGTTGGAATCAATGACCCAGACTTGGGAGGCTCCTGAGGGGCTGGGAAGGTGCTGAGCTCATCAGAGCAGCTCCAGGGACAGACTGAGGCAGGGTGGGAGGTTCCTTAAAAAGGAACGAAAATAGGGAACTTCTGCGCCTAATTCTCAGCATAAAGAATAAAGGGGTGTAAACGCCATCCCTGAGCATCTTCTGTCTGTGACGGGGGCCTTCCTGCTTGCAGCCCCTGGCGTAGGGGGCATGTCGGGCATGTGGCCAGAATGCATTGCACTACAGCAATTCTCTGCTCCCCAGGGGCCATGGGATGCAGAGTGTAATTAGAGCAGCCTTTGGGCTGCTCTAAGTTACACTGGCGGCTGGGGAGGGCCCTGCACAGCCCCCGAATGCAAAGCCACCTTAAACCACCCACTCCATCTCTGTCCCCAGCAGAGGAGCTGAGTAACTAGGACCCAAGCTCGCTGCCTCAGCATTGGGATTTATTGAAATCAAAGGGGCCAGGCGGGAGCTGAAAATGTTAACCACTTACCTGCTTACACTTGCTTATCCAAAAGTTGGGCTGGCGTCTTTGCACAGACAAGGCCTTTGGGTTGCCCCTTGCTGCGAGGTTAACCCAGACTCCCTGTCCTCCTCAGAGTCCAAACACAGATAACAGCTCTCCAGGGACTTTTTAAATCTCTCTCTCTCTCTCTCTCTCTCTCTCTCCCTTTTCACCCAGTTTTCCAGTGGCTGCGGTGAGGCCGGACCTGGATCTGGTCAGGAACCCCCCCCCCCCCCCCCGCCACCCGTCAGTGAAAACGCCTCTAAAAGGGACAGGCGCTCAGTGTCACAAAACGAAGGGCCTGACAGAGGCAGTGGTGTGAGGGGGGCTGGGGGGAAGATGCACTGTCCCAGGGGAGGGCCTGGAAGGCTTATAACGTTGGAAAATGGGTATTTGCCACAGGAATGTTTGCCTTTTTATGGAATTTATTTAAAAAAAAAACTGAAAACAAAATTATTATAAACATAAAAAGTGTGACAAAACCTGAAACGTTCCAAGGAGAAAGAACGAGGCGTCCTTGTGGCACCGTAGAGACTATCAAATTTATTTGGGCATAAACGTTCGTGGGAGAGCAGCTGCTTCCCCGGAGAATTTTCATCTCGTCGAAACCCCCCAGTTCTCGGTATAAATTAGGAGGGGAACTTTTCGCCCAGTGCTGCTTGTTCCGCCTGCACAGGGGTGGCTGCGGAGGGGCTAGCCAGGGAGCCCGCCGTCGGCACTGCAGAAGTGCTCGAGCCATTGCCCTACCCTGTCCTGACATAATCCACCAAGGCGCTGCCAGTGGAAAAGCGCAGGCAAAGTGCGGGGCACCCCCCTGTAGAAACTGGTCTGTCCGGGGCTGGATGGACACTTGCTGTGATGAAGATCTTGGATTCAAGGGCTGGTCAATTTTCGTCTCTCTCTCTAGTCAGTTTCACGCTCTGGCTTTGCATGGAGCTGCACCAGGTTGCTGGGTTTCCGGCCTGTCTCTCTTTCCACTCCTCCCCTCTCCCCCGCATCTGTCTGGGATTTACTGGGTGGGGGAGGGGTGACATTTTGACTCCTGCCCCCTTGGGGTGCAGTTGCGCAGCAGGGCCCTGATATCTGTGATCGAACAGGGAGCACCCACGGGCACTCAGTGCCTCTCTGCCTGCGCTAAGGCATTGCAAGCAGCGCTTTGGGCCCCGGGGCCTGGCCCTGCAGGATTGGCGATGCAGGAGCTCCCCTGGGGAAGCAGGCAGCCAATGGGCCTTTGGGGCATCATCCATCGCTGCTCACGGCCTCCTGCGGCTGTGTGCGTGTGTCCCTTACAGCCCGATGGAGTCTGTGCAGAGGGCGTGGGGAGCTCTCTGCTCCCTTCTCCAGTGGCAGCGTTTTGCAGCCCTGCTCAGCACGGCTGTAAATCACTGCGCCCGTGCAAGGTGGTGGGGAGTCCCTGGATTCTTTTTCCCACTCACTCATTCCTCTCTTCTCTCCTCTCCCCCATCCTGTGATCCCTTACCAGGAAGCACCTGAGACTTACCGCTCAGAACCAGCCCCAATTCCCCTTTGCTAATTACACTTTCTCCACCACTGTCAATGCATTGCTCATAACCTGCCACCACGCCCTGAGCCCTGGGCTGGAAAGTGCCTTTAAAAACTTCCTCCTTACAACTTCCACCTGCTCTTTTAGCCCCAGCACTGAAAGGGTGCCTGGCATTGGAGACACACTCCTTCAGCCAAGCCTGGGTGACCTTGGTCTCCCATCAAATAAATCAACACCCCTCTGAGAAACTCTAAGCAACCTCCTCCCTTATCGCAGTCCTGCTGGCTAAGTGACTCCTGAAAAACGCTCCCAGCCCAGAGCTGCCCAGGTAGACTGAGACGCTGCTTCATCCCAAAGGGATCTAGGATCGCCAAGGAGTCTCCCAGGACATCCCAGCTCCTGCTGGCAGCAAACTGTTTGCTCCTGTCCTGCTCTTGTTTTCCTAGCAGTTTAGTGGGGTTGGATTTAGTTATTTATTTACCTGCTTATGAAATGTACGGTAAAACAAGGCTTTTAGGAATCTTATATATATTTTTTAAACACAGGGGAACATTTTGCTGAGCACAGCACAGGTTTGGAACCTCCTGCCTTTTGATCTGCTCACCTGTAGCAATTTAACAGGTCGCTCTTTTTGATTTTTGAAGCTGGGTATTTTCTTTCTCATGCCATCGACCTTTCGGCTTTCCAGGCACTGGGTGGGAAGTGCTGAGCGTCGTTGGCATTGTTTTGAACAGACAAAACAGGTTTGGTTTACTTTTTTGATCATCCTCAACTGGACTTGCTTTAATTTCTAGCCACGTGTTTTAAAATATTGAAGCTCTCGTCCGTTTCAGTTTGTAAAATATTTTGATTTTCCGGAAAGGATCCAGGCCAGAGGTTTTTGTTTGTTTAAAAAATATTTGTGCCCCGCTGATTCTGACACCGTGAGTGTAGAGACTTTTCTGCAGTGTGGGTCTTTCTGTGTCCTGGATCCAAACTGTGAATTTCAGTTTCTGAAACATTTTGATTTTCATACACAATTTGCTGTTTTTGTTGGTTTAAATAATTATTATTTGTTCCTCTCTCCCACGGTGAAATTCACGTGGTGAATTGTAGGGTTTTTTTACAGCCTTTTGCTGCCTATCTGCGTGTCTAGATCTGCAATTGTCTGTCTGTCTGTGGCCCTATCTAGGCGCGTTCCAAGCTGACCCTGCCTTGCTAGCCGAGCTCTCGGGTGGCTGTATTGGGCCAGCAAGTTACCGCACAGGGCCCCCTTGCAGGCCTAGCTGCTGCTACCAGTTGATTTGCTTGTGGGGGGAATATTGTGGGGCTGAGGTCTGGGCGTCCCTGAGGCTGGACCGATGTCCCAGATGGGCAGCATGGAGGTTTTCATACCGGAGATGCTAACGTTCAACCTCTGGGACTACGGAGTATTTGGTCTGATGCTCCTGATCTCCACGGGGATCGGGCTTTTCTACGCCCTCTCCAAAGGCGGGCAGAAGACCAGCGACGACTTCTTCACCGGGGGGCGCCAGATGTCGGCCGTGCCTGTGGGGCTCTCGCTCTCCGCCAGCTTCATGTCGGCCATCCAGGTGCTGGGTGTGCCCGCGGAGGCCTACCGCTACGGCATGAAGTTCCTGTGGATGTGCCTGGGACAGCTGCTCAACACCCTGCTGACCGCCTACCTCTTCCTGCCCGTCTTCTACCGCCTGGGGTTGACCAGCACCTACGAGGTAAGGGAGCCTGGCGGGACACAGGAGAGAGGTCTGGGCAGACGAGGTGGGTTTGTTCAGGGCCACGCTCGGTGCTCGTGAATTTGAGGGGCTGCTAGGATTGGCGAGGGGCATTTATGGGGCAGCAGGAGCTGGGCAACCTTCCCCTACACAGGAACACAGCCCTGGTGGTGCCCCTCAGTCCCGACCCGCGGCCCCCCGCTAGCCCAGCCCTGTGGGATAACACCATGGATAACAGGAGCTGATAAATCCACTGTCCCCAGATCTCAGGGTGCCGGGGGTGGGGGTGAGGGGCGTGTCAAAGGGTGCCCCCTGGGATCACAGTATTTCCCCTCTCCTCTTTCAGCCTGAGAGGCAGGCTTGTCCTGCTCGGGGGCGGATGTGGTTAGAACAGGGGACTAGGAGTCTGGTGTCTGAGTGCCGAGGGCCTGGCCCCGGAGTGCAGCTGCCTGGATTCCTGGCCCTGCTATTATCCCTGACAAACTCCAGGGCTCCTCACTGGGCTTCCGGGGAGTGCAGCTGCCGGGACCCGCAAAGGAGCCCCCCCGCCGGTGGGGAGAGGGCTGAGGTCAGGCGGTGCATGCTCCCTCAAAGGGCTGGGGAAGGAGGTGGGGGCACTGATCGCCTTCCAGAGCTGGGTGGGTGCAGATCGCAGCTTCCCTAGAGCTTGGAGCAATCTGGCCACCCATCTCTAGCTATGTGACTTGTTCCCCTCGACGACCAGCTCCAGTCTGGGGGAGCGGATGGGGAGGGTCCCGAATCAGAGCCCCAGACCCAAAACAAGTCAGCTTTGGGGCGTTCGGATCCCAGCAGAGGTTCCCCCATCCAGGAAGAACATGGCACCCTGGTGCCAAACCAGAAAGGGCTCCGGTAACTATACAGCCTGCGGGCAAGCGGGCGTGGCACCAGAGGGTGAAAACTCCCGGGACGCTTGAGTTGTTGGCACCGACGCGCAAACTCAGCCAGAGCTGCCTTGGAGCTAAAACCGAGGTCGGAGAAGTGAAAACAACCATGAGTGGCTGGGCCGCTGGGAGCTGCAAAGCATTCTGGGAACGAGCCCAAGGCCCTGAGGCTGATGCTGACCGTTCCCGAGTCTGGGGGGTGCTCGGAGTTGGGGCTTTGTTCCACTCCAGTTCTGTGCTGCCTGCCTGGCTGCACGCTGCCTGCGCTGTTCTTCATCCCTTCACCCCCCCCCCCGCCCCCGACAAGTCTCGAAGCTCGGTGCCAGCCTGTGAATGAGCCTCTCTCATCCCTGGGCTCTCCACGCCCAGTCTGCAGGCACCACAGGCTTCGGGGAGCTGCCCGGCTGCCTGACCACCTGGAGGAGGCAGCCCTGGGGGGCTCAGGGGTCCCTCAGTGCTCCGGGTGCTTTATTCTGTGTCTGGTTCCCACTGGCGGAGCATAACAACCAAAGCTTTCCCGTGCCATGCTCAGACTGTCTGGGAAGCTCAGCCCTTAAAGGCCCAGGCCCCAGGATCACAGGCCCTGCTGGCCAAGTGCCTCATCTGAAGCCCTGGCGTGGATTCCTGCTCTTGGCTCGCTGGAGCATGTGCTGGGACGTGTGTTAGCTGCGTCTCTGAGTGGTGTTAACAGCGCGTCCCAGGAGAGGGGGCATTAGCGAGCCATGCAGTGACGCGCAAGGCGGAGAGCCGGAGCCACCTGCGAGGGAACCCGAGCTCTGCCAGCTCCTATGCTATTTCTTGGGACGTGGGGGTCGTGGGGGTCCTGGAAGGAGGCCTTGTGGTTCAGATGCTGTCGGGGGACTCGGGAGATCTGGGAGTTCCTGGCTCTGCCCCAGACCCCCTTCCTCTCCTGTTGCCTCAGTTTCTCCTCTGTCCAATGAGGCTGATGTCACGTCCCTGCCTTGCTGGGGAGCTGTGAGGACAAATGCATTGGGGCGGGGGGAGCCCCTAGTTCTAGTCCTGGGACTGGAATGCTGCCTGCCCCGGGGCGTCCCCCACAGAACAGCGAAGGAATTCGAGTGCCTGATTACCATGAAACCGAATGGGATCTGGGAGCCTGAATCCCACTCTTTGCCTTAAGCCACGGTGCCCGGGACCGGCTCTGCTCAGGGACGTTCTCCCCCTACTCACGCCCATTTAGCTCTGAGGCCCATTCGCTGTGTGGCGGTGGAAAGGTGGCTGCTCCCCAGAGCGCCAGGGGCCCCCCTCTCTGTCCCCCCCCCCCACACACACTCTCTGGCTGGTGACTCCACGGCACCCTTGGGCAGCCAAGCCCCAGGGGCGCTGGGTCTGTGTACTGGCCCCTGAGCGGCCAATGCTAATCTAATCGGAGGGGTCAGAGCTGTGGTTTGAACTCTGCTCTGTCCGACGTTGTGACCCTCCAACCCAGCACTGCTATAAATCGGGGGGGAGGAGGGGGAGAGCTGCTCTGCAAGGAGCAAAGGGGTTTGCAATTCTGCACCTGTGCAAGGTGATGGGGGGAGGGGAGGGGGCTGCACCGACCGGCTGAGACAAACCACTGCAAGGGAAGGGAACGGGTTAGATCGGGTCCCTTGAGGAACCGGACTCCTCCACGACCCTCAGCAGCGGCTGGAGGTGCCTGTCCCGGCGGGCTGGTGCTGGGGGTAGCCAGGCGAGGCCGGGGAACTGCCCTGAGATGTGTTGGCTTGCTGAGCCCCCTCCCATGGAGGAGATGAGCAAAGAGCTCAGCCCCCCCCCGCCATATCTCACCCCCCCCCCCCCGTTCTCTCTTGCAGTACCTGGAGCTGAGATTCAGCAGGAAGGTTCGCCTGTGCGGGACCATCCAGTACGTCATTGCCACGGTGCGTATCCGGGGGTCTGGCAGGGGCGGAGTGGCGTGTCTGGGGGTGGGGGCTGCACAGGCAGAACGGGCTAAGGACATTGATTCCACGTGGACAGACGTGGGGTCTGAGCAGACACCTCTGCCGGGGTCTGAGGTACAGGAGCCGCTCTGCAGCGTGGCCTAGTGGGTAGGGCAAAGAGCGGGGAGCCAGAGCCCGGGGGAGTCTAGCCAGGGGGCAGGTCGTGTCCCGCTGGGGGGTGCCCACGTGAACGGCGTGAGAGTCGAGCTGGGCCTCCTCCAGCCCCGGTCCCCATTGTCTGACGCCCCCGGCCGTCCCGCTGGGGCCTGCGCTCTTGCTGCCAGGGGCTTGGCATGCTCTGTGCTGACGGTGGGGTTGGGTCGCTGTTTGTTCCGCCTGCAGATGCTGTACACGGGGATAGTCATCTACGCCCCAGCGCTGATCCTCAACCAAGGTACGTCCCAGGCCCCCCGGTCTCAGGGTCCCCAGGAGCGAAGCCTGGAAAGGGGCCTGGCCGGTGTTCTTTAGTATTTCTGTTCCCATAGCGCCCAGGCGTGGCCCAGTCCCCCCTCGCGCCGGCTGCTGCCCTCTGGGTCCTGCCCCAAGCAACTCACAATCAAAGCCCTTCCTCTATTGCCTTTGCTGTGGCTGCAGGGGCTTTGTCCTCCCAGCCCCCGATTCCCACTGGCCCCATCGACTCCCGTGGACCAGCTGGGGATCCGTCCCGTTATCTCTTGTGAGCCGCCGTCTGACCGGCTGCAAACTTTGGGCCTAGAGCTGACCCAGGCCCTGAAGTTTCTGTGTGTGTGTGTGGGGGGGGGAGTTCTGTGCCAGGCCCGTCTCCCTGCGAGCCGCACGGCTGGGTCAGGGAACGTCTCCCCTTAGCTGACTGGCTGCTTCTTTGGTTTAGTGACAGGGCTGGATATCTGGGCGTCTCTTCTCTCCACTGGAGCCATCTGCACCTTCTACACCACCATAGTGAGTACCAGCCCCCGCCCCCGCTGCTGGCACGTGTCCTCCAGCTGTTCGCCTGGTTCCAGCAGAGATCACAGAGACGAGTGGGATGGGGCTCGCCTGGGGTATCCTTGCGCTGTGTCCAATGCAAAGGCTCCAGCAATGGGGCCTCCATCCTGTGCCCTGCGGGTCCCTTCCACCATGTGCTGGCAGGTCAAACCAGCGATGACAGGAGGGGAATACTAGCTCGCTGACCCATGTCCCTACCCTGGTTGGGACAAGCTCTCCCTTGGGGCCAGGGCAAATCCGTGTCGCTTCATTTTTAATATGGAGATATCCCTATCTCATAGAGCTGGAAGGGACCTTGAAAGGTCATTGAGTCCAGCCCCCTGCCTCACTAGCAGGATGAAGTACTGATTTTGCCCCAGATCCCTAAATGGCCCCCTCAAGGATTGAACTCACAACCCTGGATTTAGCAGGCCAATGCTCAAACCACTGAGCTAGCCCTTCCCCCATTGACGTCAGTGGATCTCTGATTTGCTCTAGCCCAGGCTCTGGCCCCTGGGGGCTCTGTGATGTCACTTTGGTACTGGCTGGCCAGGGCGCTGACCCTCCTCTTCTCCCTCTGCAGGGTGGGATGAAGGCTGTCATCTGGACAGATGTGTTCCAGGTGTTGGTGATGCTCTCTGGATTCATCGCCATCTTGATCCAGGGGACACTGCTGGTGGGCGGCCCCAGCGCAGCCCTGGAGATCGCGTCCAACCACTCCAGGATCAACCTGGCCGAGTACGTGCCTTTCCCAGCATGGGTCTTTCCCACCAGAAACCCACTAACTCTGGGACACACTGACCCCTACCTCAAGGTCCCACTCCCCTCCCAGGGCTGGGAAGAGAACCCAGGAGTCCTGGCTCCCAGTGGTGTCCTCGCGGAGCAGGGCTGCTGTCTGCCCCAGGGCTTTTCCCAGCCAGTTTTCATTTTTAGTGGGGTGATTCTCTGGGCTGGCAGTCTGTGTCCGACACACGGGATATTCCCACGGCAATGCGGTGTGATCCTTCCCGGCCGTTCATTGTACCAAGACCGCACCGAAATGCCAGCCCATGACACTGAGATGTCCCAGCATGACTGGGGTAGGAGGTGGAAATGCGAAGATGGTAGCCTGGGCCCTTCAGCCCCCCAACCCCACACATTTATGGGGCTGGGTAAATAGTCTGTGTTGGGAGACTCTCCCCCTGCGTGACTGGCTCAGTCTGTGTCTTGCCCTCCCCTTCTGCCTGCAGCTTCGACCCAGACCCCAGGAGCCGCTACACCTTCTGGACCTTCACCTTTGGGGGCACCCTGGTGTGGCTCTCCATGTACGGCGTGAACCAGGCCCAGGTCCAGCGCTACGTGGCCTGCAAGACAGAGAATGAGGCAAAACTGTGAGTCCCCACTGCCTAGGGGAGGGAAACTGAGGCAGGGTTTAGCTTCCTAGGGAAGCGAGAGCCTGGCTGCTGGGGAACTCAGCACAGAGGGATGGAGGAAGAGGGACCCTGGTTGAGTCCCCTCATGGTGGCTGTGTCCAGTGCTGGAGGCTGCAGGGTTATGATCCAGTGTTGCCACGTAAAACCGCACGTATGGAGCAGATAGGACTAGAACCCTTGATCTTCTGTTCCAACGTCACGAGCCGCTATCCCCTGACCGGTGCTGTTGCCTCCTGGCTGGCATGGGAAGCCCAGGGTGTGGGTGGGAAGAAGGTGCCCTCGTCCCTCCTGATCCACCACTGTGCTGGGGGGCGATTCGTCCAGGGTTTATTGGCTCATGCAGGCTACTATCTGCCCCGATGCCGGTATCTCTAATATCAACATGGCACTGCCACGCAGCCTTGCGTGCCTTCCCCCTCCTCCTGTGTGAGTCTATAGACACAAGCCATGATCCATCAGCCACCGATAACCCACACTGGCCTCCTCCAGTGCTCTGATAATGGCCAGGGGAGACTTTACCTGCCCCACCCGGCTGGCCGTGCCAGCGCTGGGACCAGCCCGCACGTACTTATCGGTGGCCGAGGTTGTGCCTGTTCCAAGAACCTCGTTTCGTGCAGGGGCAGAAAACCAGCAGAGATTAAAGCTCTTGGCCGCAGCGATCTCTTGTGGCAGTGAGTTCCCCAGGCCATTGCAGTAAAGGATGAACTGTGACCATGGGGACTTGCTGGCTTGGGGTGGGGCTTAGTGAGGAGCCACTTGGGTGATGGGGAAAGGAGGTGGGGGAGAGGCTGGAGCTTTGTCAGGCTCTGAGTGGGCAGTTGGGGGGGATTGCGGCGAGGAAAGTGTCTGAGCTCACCAGGGCGAAGTGTGGGAGCCAAGAGGGGATTTGCCCAGCCGGAGGGCCAGGGTGTTGTACTTAAAGTACTTCACAGGATCTTTTCAGGGGGAATAAGACAAAACGCCACATTTATTAGTAATACATGTATTCCTTAACACTGTATTATATGCATATAATATATTACACTTACACTCACACACACACACAAACACACTCCGTCTTGTTGTTACCAATTAGTTGCTCCCCTTAACTTCACTGGCCAGGTGAGTTAGATGGGGGAGGGGGTGGAGCCGGGCTTCTGCCGATCCAGATCGATGCTCCCATGTTGACAAGACGAGACCCGGGGTCCTCTGCAAGACACCTCACTTTTATAGCAGCTTCCCTCTTATGCAAATCTAGACCAGATTCAAACTCTGTGTCTGTGTCCATTGGTCCTTTGTGCTGCTTTCTTTTGAGTGTTGTCCCAATGCTGCAAAGAGGGTGTTTCCAAAAGAAGGTGCTTGCTTCTAACCCCCGAGGCCGTCAGTATGTCTGCTTGTCTTTAATGAGCCCACTTGACACGTTTTATTGTCCTTGGGTCTGGCTCCCAGCCCCTCTCCAACAGTTGAGGCTGTCTGGAGGTGCTGCCTTCCATGCCTTGCTCATCCACACCTCATTCATTCAACAGGGCAATTGATTAAGAGTGGGGGGGAAGAGCTCTTGTTCTACTGCTAGCAAAAAGAATTTTTCTTCTATCTTATTCTATCCTTAGGGGCTATAATATTATACCAAGGGCAATGCAAAGTTTCTAAATGAGGCTTTGATACAAAGTCCCATGAAAACAGAGGTCACACGTGGGTAGACCCACCACAAGGTTATATGAAGAGGCACAATGTAAAGTCATATGCAAATTATCCGAGATTGATCTACAAGGGGAAGAATTGTTCCTGGCTCAAGGGTCAGGGTCAGGGTTGTGCTGCACAGGGAGCCGCCGGGCATGGCTCTGCTAGGAACCGGAACTGGCTTTTGCTTAGTAATTGTGACCCTGCAGCTCTGGGTTGTCCCGCAGACAGTTAGGACGTGTGTTCCCCAGGGAGCTGTGTCCCATCCCGGGATCTCCCAGGGACCAGGCCAGTGGCAGGAAGCCGTCGATGAATCCAGAGCCTGGAAGGCTACAAGTAGCTACCGCAGATCTCTGGGGGAAGCAGGCGCCAGGGGAGAGGAGACCGTTGTTCTCTGCAAAGCCAGCCCCAGTCCCTGGATTCCTCCCGATCCCTGCAGCTGGGCCCTGCGTTAGAGGGCATCTCGCCGTGTGCCCCCCGGGCTGTGGGCCAAGCCCTCTGGGATCACTCTGAGCGGCGTGGGGCAGCTGAGGGGCTCTGCCCAGTGAGGGGAGGGCTCTCCTTGGAGGTCGGGATCCTGCCCTCGAGCTGGGGCAGGTTTTGGGGAGAGCAAGCGGAGCCCTGTGCTGAGGAGGGCGAGGCCGGATACAGGCCTGACCTGCTGTGCCCGGGCCCTGCCCTCCAGAGGTGCGGAGCCCCTGGGGCGCCCACTGGCTTTGGCTGGCGTGGGGGTGCTCTGCCCCTCTACAGATCAGGCCTGGGGCATCTCAAAGCAGGCTAGCCCCCCGAAGCACCAGGCTCTGTCGGCTCTAGTGCCCCGTCTGGGTCAGGGTAAGGAGGGCACATTGCCGGGGCCCCTACGATGGAACCTCTGGGAGTTAGGCACCCAAGTCCCATTGAAATGGGGCACCTCCCTCCCAGCCTGAGGGCCTGGGAAGCTTGCCCTGTCTCTGCCGCAGCGGGGGGAATGGGGGGACACGGACCACTGGGGCTGCTGACGCAGCACAACGGCGGGTCTGCCCCGGCCCGGCGGAGGGGAAAGCTGGCTCCTGGCCGGACGTCACCGTGCGGTGTTGGCTCTGTCCCGGTTGTGATCTCTGCTGCCCGTGTGTTCGCAGGGCTCTGCTGGTCAATCAAGTTGGCCTCTTCTTCATCGTCTCCAGCGCGGTGGGCTGTGGCATTGTGATGTTTGTGCTCTACAAGGACTGCGATCCCCTCCTGGCCGGATACATCTCTGCCCCTGACCAGGTACCTCCGCCCCCGCTGCAGGGGAGCCCTGCTCTAGTGAACCGAGGGCTGTTTGAGCAGCCAGGGTGGAGGAGCTCAAGGCAAGAGGCCAAACTGAGGGAGCTTGACGAGCCGTCTGGTGAAGCCCCTGCATGGATCGTTCATTCTTTAGAGGCTGTGGGCAGAGCACGGCCTGGCAAGCAGGACACCTGGGTTCTTTCCCCAGGTCTGGGAGGGGACTATTCCCTAGTGGTTGGAGCGTGGGACTAGGAATCAGGACACCTAGGTTCTAGTCCTGGCTTGATCCGGGGTGGGTCCCTGCGCCTTTCCGTGCTTCAGTTTCCCTATCTATAAAGCAAGGCTGATGCTTTGCAAAGTGCTCCCAGGCCCTGGGATGGAAGGTGCCATGCCCGGCGCTCGGTATTATCCTGTTAACCCACTTCTCTGGGGCATCACCTTCTCTGTGTCCTGTTCGACGGGTTTAAGCTGCTCTCCGAGGAGGAGGCAGCGAGTGGGAGGAGCGGGGTCCTTTCCCCCCCACCCACCAGCCCGCCTTAGAAGAGGGGGTTTATTCTCACTCTGGAATAACCCCCCGGGAGCTGCTCCCTCCTCCCTGTCTCTGACTCCTCTGTAACGTGGCCATCTCCTCCCTGCAGTACATGCCCTACATGGTCCTGGATATCTTTGAGAAGTACCCGGGCGTGCCCGGTCTCTTCCTGGCTTGTGCGTATAGCGGGACCCTCAGGTAAGGGGCAGAGCCCGACCCCCCCCAGCAAAACAGCGCAATAGTGGCTGTAGCCTTGGGCTCCGTTTGGGGGCCCAGCTATCCCACCCCCGCCCCACTCCTCTTTGTTATTCCACGGCTCGGAGCTGGCTCTGGGGTGGAGCTCGTCAGCTCTTTAACCCCCACAGCTGTTTGGGACAGGAAGTGAGGAGGAAAGTTGCTGTGCCCAGCTGCAGCTAAAGGGGCAGTTCCAGGTGCAGACTGGGGTCGCCGGCACTGGGGATGGATAGGACTGTGGGGCAAGTGCCCCGTATCCTGTGGCATGGGCGGTCAGCACTGACTCCAAGGGGGAGTGCCTTTTACCGAGCCACCCACCCAGCTCCCTGGGGCACAGCGCCCCCTAGCAGCGTGCTGGGGCATGAGCACCGACCCAGAGGGGAGCGCACCCTCTACATCACGTCCCTGTTGGTCTCCCAGCCAAAGATCCCCCTGGCCCAGCCCCACCTAGCCTAGGAGACCGGAGGATGACAATCCCGTCAGCCCGGCGTGCATGACTCTCCCCTCTTCCCGCCCTCTCTCCCCAGCACGGCATCCACCAGCATCAACGCCATGGCCGCCGTCACCATGGAAGACCTGGTCAAGCCCAACATGCCCTCCCTGTCGCCACGGAAACTCACCCTCATCTCCAAGGGACTCTGTAAGTGTGGGGCTGGAGCGGGGTGGGAGGGATCCTTGCATTTGGCTGCATGGCAACGGGGCAGCCGCACATTTGGCGTTTGGCTGCCCGGGCCCGCGGCCCAGGGGTGCATTTCACCCTGGCTGCTTAGGGCTCCATGGCTAAAGGGGGGGACACATCAAGGCGACCAGCTCCCCAGCCCCATGCTGCTCCCCGCCCCCCCACGATGCCCAGCCCCCTGCAGGGTGTGGGTCTGATGCGGCTGTTTCCCCGGCCTGAGGCTGTTTTTTTTCCTCCATTCCGCAGCATTAATCTACGGCACCTCGTGCATCACAGTGGCTGCCTTGTCTTCCCTGCTGGGAGGCGGTGTGCTGCAGGTAAGCTCCCTCCCCACCCCACCCCGCTGGATAGGGCCATGCTCCGGGGTTCCGGTTTGATATCCGCAGGCTTTGTCCCTGGGCCCCGTCCAGCATCCGCTGCCCTGGGTCCCCCGGCTCCAGCTTGTTTCACATGAGTCGTGGAAGAGCTGTCGAGGTGGCAATGACATAGGGGTCTGCCAGACTAGGGCTCTGTACCCTTCGCCCACCCCCTAGCCCTATGGTCCTGCTCCAGCCCATTTCCCACGGAGCATCAACCGCTCCAGCTGAAGTCAACGGAGCCTCTGAAAAGCAAGCTCCGGCCGTCTCCCATTGGGCTTCCAAAACTAGCCGCTTCCCAAAGCATTTGGGAAAACTTGGGGGCTGTGTCGGCACCGATGAAGAATATATTAGTGCCAACACGCTGGAGTTTGGGATCGTGGCTCACAGGTGCCCCTCAGCGGCAGGATCCCACAGCGATTGTTGGGTTGCAGCTACATAGCCTGGAGATGGATCAAGTTGAAACTCAAGTCCCCTCTTTGAAGTGCATGAAGGCAGGAGAGACCTGTGGCTCCTGGCCAGACCCTGCTGATGGGAGCTGGTCAAAAACCTCGTTTCTTAACAGAAGATGAAAGTTTCCACAAAACCCAGCTTGTATTTTGTGATGCTGGGGGCGAGGGGGAGGGGGAAAACCACTTTTGGTTTTCCATGAAAATGGAAATTCTCTCCCGAAAACTCCCCTTTGTCGAAAAAGCTCTTTTTCATTTAAAAATAAAAGTTGAGCTGGGAAAGTCTTGACTTGCTCTCCTCCCGGGACCCCGAGTGCCAAACCCCCTCCAGATCCCGGCTGACCCCCCCACCCCGTCTCCATCTCTCCAGGGTTCCTTCACCGTCATGGGAGTGATGAGCGGCCCTCTGCTTGGAGCCTTCATCCTTGGGATGTTCATACCCGCCTGCAACACAGTCGTAAGTCCTGCCGGGGCAGGGGGGGAATGGAGGCTGCTTCGGTGCATCGGAAGTGGGAAGCTGGTGCTCACGTTGGCTCTGACCCTGCAGCAAAGGGAGTGGGAGATCAGGGGCATCCGTGGGCTGTAGGTGCGGTGTGGGCTGCCGGCTGCCTTGTTTGATGCCAGTTGCCTGTGCCTGTCTCAGGTTGCTCCCGAGAGACACAGAAGATGCTGGCCCTAGGAGCAGGCTCCCGGCTGTGTGTGTGGAGATGCCCGAGAGCCGTGGGGAGGGGGATGTCTATTGCCCAAGCTCTGGCTGAATCCTCGTTTCTTTTCTGCTTCTAGGGGGTTTTTGCAGGCTTGGGGGCTGGTTTTGTCCTCTCCTTCTGGGTGGCCGTGGGGGGCACGATCTACCCACCCAGTGAGGACACCATGGGAGTGCTGCCCTACTACGGAGACCTGTGCCCGCTCTACAACGCTACCGAGGGGATCAACAGCACCATCGTCCTGGGACCCCTGCCTCCGCGGAACGTCTCTGCGCCCCTGGAGAGGTGAGGCCAGGAACGAGGGAACCAATCCAGCAGGGGCTGGCTCCCGGGCAGAATATTCCCAGGGCTGAGGGAATTGCCTGGGTTGGAGGGTGTCCAAGGAAAGAGATGAGGGCCAGCCTGTGGTTGTGAACTCTCCCAGAGCCTGGAGGTGTTCGGCTCAGACCCATTGTCCTCTAGGGTTTGAATGGTGGTGGTGGCGGGTGGTCACGGGGTTAGGGAGTCCGGTTTGGGGACAGAGTTGCTCCCTGAAGCTGGGCAGTGGTGCATGGGCGGAGAGCTCTGGCAGAGGGGCTTGGCTGCATGTGACGGCTCTGGTCCAGGACGGGGGTAGATTGGGTAAATAAACCAACAAAGTATGGGACACTGATTTCTCGTCCTGCAAAGCCCCGACCTCATCAGATGGGCAACTCTGTTATTGGCAGTATTTGTATTTCGCACTGACAGCGTGGTAGGACCTACAGACCTCAGGCATGTTGGCCCACAGTGCGAGCTCAGCCCTGACCTGAAGACGTTCCTTCTACGAGCCCAGAGGCACAGGGACTGAGCCAGGCCGGTGGGCTGGGGGAAGGCAGGGCAACCAATATCATAGGGGGTGAGCAATTCTCAGCCGTGGTGATCCCCAGGAATAGAACCACACTTGACCAGCCTAGATGTATCCGGTCATGGTTTTCTTTAGCCAATCATGATGTCCTTTCCTCTGCTTTACTACAATGTCACTTCCTTCGCAGGCCGGCCATTGCCGATGACTTCTACGCCATGTCCTACCTCTACTATGGGGCTTTGGGGACGCTGTCCACCGTGGTGGTAGGGGTGCTGATAAGTTACCTGACAGGTAATGCCAGCTGCAAGGTGCCAGCCCAGCCAACAGGCAGGGGTGCCATATGTTGGGTTGGCGCCGGGCATCCCATGGAGCTTCAGCCTGGGTGGAGGGCAGGAGAGAGAGGAGCAGATTTGGATGAACTAGTGAGAATGTGGCACTGGTGCAAAGGGCCAGACGAGGGCGGGGAAGGAGCAGGTTTCCCCCATGTGCTGTCCCAGCCGTGACCTCTCGCGGTAACCGGAAACTATTGGCCTCTCTGCCGAGCCTGCCAACGAGTGACAATACCACAGACATGTGTCCACGGGGAGCTGGGCCGAGCCCTCCCCGCAATTCGTGTCCCGTAGCCCACCAGCCAGCACTCGGACAGCAGCAGCTTTGTCGGCAGCTACGAAGGATAGGATCTGTGTCCCGTCACCCCCACGGCTGGACCCAGCCCCCATGCATGGAGAGGGTCAAACGAGCTTCTCCTGGAGTGTGGAGGCCCCGGGACAGCGAACTGACCGCAGGCCTCCGCTGGGGGAGGGAGGATACTCTTGAGATTAAACTTTGGGAGGGGGAGTCAGGACTCCTGGGTTTCATTCCCAGCTCTGTCATGGACCCGGCGTGTGACCTTGGGCAAGTCTGGGGTCTCCGTGCCTCAGTTTCCCCATCTGTGACATGGGGAGAATGCTCCCTGGCCTCATCAGTAGGTGATTCAGCGTCCGCCAGGGCTGGAGGGCGTCGGAGGTGGGCGAAGGACTGGCACAGCCACTGCTCTGCCCTGTTCCATGGTGTTTTGTTTAGCCAGAGTTGTCATTAGACAGGGACTTGGCCCATCTGGTTTTCATTGTTTTTCGCTAGGTCCTACCAAGAGGAGCCAGATGCCCCGGGGAGTGCTCTGGTGGGACATTATCAAGGAGACGTCTTTGCCAGAGGGCGGGAAAAACCCCTTTGAGGACAGTCTGACCAAGGTAATGGAGTCAGAGTGGGGCCTGGGGCTCGGGGGTGGTGGGGGGGGGGCAGAAAGGTTCTTTGTCCCTGTTCCCTCCCAAGTTTCCGCCAGCCCAGTTGGCAGCTTGGTGGCTGCCTGGGCATCTCTGGGCAAAACCGCACTTCAGTGCAAAGCAGGGAGCCAGCGCGTCCCTGGCCAGACACCAGAGCCGGGCGTCCCCAGCAGGGACCCTCTGCCTGTCCTGCAGGGCGTCTGCCCCTGGGTGTCCCAGGGCTCACTTCATGGTCTGCCTGGCTTGGGGGGCTGACAGCGGGGTCGCCTCCCCCCCCAGGAGCTGGGCTGAGTGTGTTGCTTGTGGCACACGGCACGGCTGGTTCGCTGGCAGGGCTGGCAATGCTGCCGCGACCGGGCAGCCACTGCTGGGCAGGAGGCTCGCACTGGACACGTAAGGGCAGCGGGGGGGGGGGGTGTTTCCAGCGTCAGCCCCCACGTCAGCCCCACCTCCTCCATCTCTGCTCTCCCCCCGCAGGACTCGGAGGACTCCCCCACTCTGCAGGAGAAGCCGTTCAGCTCCTCCACGTTCCTGCTGGCAGGGCTCACGGGCAGCGAGGAGGCCGACCGGGCGCTGCTGGCGAAGCAGACGGAGGCGGGCGCCCCCTCGCAGTGCGACTCCGAGGAGTTCCTCTGGCTCTGCCACCCTGTCGACACCGGCTGCTGCCACCTGCTGCGAGAGACCAACGTCTAGGGCCGGGCAGCGCCGTGGGGCTGGGCTGACGCCGCTGAGCTCCGGCCCAAAGGGGTTCAACCAGCCACGCTCACCCCGGAGCCAGCATGGGGGGAGGGGAACGAATCCAGCCCCCCGCCCCAGTGAGGGAGCAACGGACAGAGCAGCCCTGGGCTGGCCAACCCCCCCAGCAAGGACATTCGGGGGGGGGGGGTATTCTCAGCATAACCAGGTGAGCAGTTACAGCGCCCCCGGCCCTGCACTGGCCCCCTCCAGGGGGTGCCCGGGGCTCTGACTGGCCGGGCAGAGGCTGACACTGCGAAGCGGCTGCACGAAGTCACCTGGAGGCTGCAGGCGCCAGCCAGGCCAAGCCCAAGTGGGTTTGGGAAGGCAGTAGCCGCACGGGGGGGGGGGGGGGGGGCAAGCTGCCGCCGGTGCTGAGCCCCGTGGCCGTGACAGAGCAGGGCCTTGTCTAGAGCTGCCCAGCCCCTCCTGGCTGCTAACAGAGCGACAGAGGGAGCCCTGGGATTTAAGTCGGTGATTTATGGGGAAACTGAGGCAGGGAGCAGGCAAGGGGCTTGGTAAGTTGGAGGAAGGGCCATAGAAAGAGCACTGGAGTCCTGTGCTGAGCACCAGAGCAGTGCTCGCCACCTCTGCTATGTAGGGGGCACCGGGGGGGAGAGCCCCGTGCCGCCTGCCCCTCCCTTCAGAATCCCTGTCCCAGGCTGCCCGCGCCCTCACCTCTGCACCTGGCAGGGGATCGTCTGCGCTGTGGGGCCGATAAACCCCCGCTAGGCCAGCCCCCATGCAAATTCTGCCTCTGCCCCCCGAGCCAGGACCAGCTTCTCTGCCCCCCAGCCCCACTGCGGCAGCAACCGGCAGCTGAAGCCACCAGGCACTAAGTGCCACATCCACTCATTGGAACCGGCGTGGGGAATGGTGTGGGGCAGGGTTAGGCTGAGCTCGGGGACAGATGGGGTCGGGTCAGCTCTGCCCTGGCCTCTCAGGCCAGCAATCCCCAGTGGCGGTAAACAGGTGCTAGCCCCGCTGCTGTCCCGATGTCCAGCTGGGGCTGCGGGACGAGCTCTCTCCTTGGGCAGGCTCGGGCGGCGCCGGTCAGGCCTGACCTGGGGTTTTTCGGGAGTGTTTGGAGTTAACAGTGACTCGCTCCAGGCACCCTCGGGCAGCGTATCAGCCTGGCTTCAAAACTCCCTGCTGCTTGCATAACTCCTCTGGGCCCGAAGAACTTTATCGACCCATCACAGAGTGGACCTGCTCACGAACTAGCTTATCGGCCCACGCTCTATCTTATCGGGGGCACACAAGAGCCTGTTGACTGCAAACACCTTGCTCCAATAAAGATTGTGAAGAAAATAGAGTGTGTGTGTGTGTGTGTGTGTGTGTGTGTGTACGGGAGGGGGGTAATGCTGATTCTAGCCAGAGCAGGGCCAAGGGAATCCCTATGGGGAAGGCCTCGTGGCTGAACAAACTGGCTGCTGAGGGCTGCTCCTAAGTGCTAGGAGATCTCAGGGGTCAGGCCCCCACAGCCAGCAGGGTCCCTTTGCCCCAGGCTCTGCCCCGACACAGGGGGAGAGACAGCTGCTGCCACAAGGCGCTGACAAGCGAGAGGAAGGAAGCATCGTTATCCCCATTTTACAGCTAGGGAAACTGAGGCAGGTGCAGGGACTGGCTCAAGGTCACCCACCAGAGCAAGGACGTGAACCTTGATCTCCTGAGTCCCAGCTCAGGGCCTCAGCTACCAGCCCGCCCTGCTCACTCACGCCTTGCCAGGGTGAGTGTGTTGTCCATGCTGAGGTGTCACCTACTCTAGCCCCTGCGGTAGCTTCTGTCTTTGTGTGCGGATGGGATTTTCCTGAGCCCCTTTCGAGACGAAACCTGGCTCCAGACGGCAGGTTTGGTCCCTTCCGGGGCCGTACTCATGTCTAGTTGCTGAAGCTCAATAAAGGGTTCAAGCAGCCAGCAGTTGGCCCCAATCCCCTCCCCGTGGTTCTGTGTCCCCTCTGCTGCGGTTCCACCACACGGAGCCCTGGCTCTGAGCGAGCAGCCGGCTGGGGCTGAGAGCACAGTGCCTCCTGGGCGATGCAGTGCCGGCAGAGGGAGAGACATCACACTAAGGCCCCTTGGTGAGGTCCCAGTTCTGGGCTGGCTGATCTCAGTTACCGCCATGCACCTGGGCTGCCCATCTAGCCAAGGCTCCTCTGGGGCCCCCTTCAACATAACATCTGGGCACTTTGCCAGCCTCGGGGTGTTTGTCCTGGCAGTGCCCCTGGGAGGCAGGCCAGTGTTCAGATGGGGAAACTGAGACCCAAAGATGAAGCAAGTTAGCCACAGACTCTTTGGCACAGCAAGGTCCCAGGCACAGGCTGTAACCCCATTGCACTGTCTTCTGCTTCCTAGAATGGCTCAGAAATAGAAGGGCCATAGTGCCACATCCAATGGCTCCACCCCCAATAAGTACCACCCTGATCGGCCCCACCCCTTAGCCCAGGGTTTGCTGGGAAAGCTCACGATGCATTTCCCCCCAGGTGAGCCGTGGCGGGGTGCACATCTGGGGCTGTTGCTTTCTGGGGCAGCGCTCACTGGCGGTGCAATGGGGGTGAATCAGCAGCGGCTCCAGGCACCAGCACTCCAAGCATGTGCCTGGGGCAGCAAGCCGCGGGGGGCACCCTGCCTGTCCCTGCGAGGGCAGCAGTCAGGCAGCCTTCGGCGGCATGTCTGTGGGCAGGGCCGGCTCCAGCTTGTCAAGCAGGTGCTTGGGGCGGCCGCTCCGGAGAGGGGCGGCACGTCCAGGTATTCGGCGGCAATTCGGCGGACGGTCCCTCACTCCGGCTCGGAGTGAAGGACCTCCCGCTGAATTGCCGCCGCAGATCGCGATCGCGGCTTTTTTTTTTTTTTTTTTTGGCTGCTTAGGGCAGCCAAAACCCTGGAGCCGCCCCTGCCTGTGGGAGGTCCACTGGTCCCGCGGATTCGGCAGCAATTCGGCAGCAGGTACGCCGAATCTGCGGGACCGGGGACCTCCCGAAGGCAGCCTGCCTGCATGCTTGGGGCGGCAAAAAAGCTAGAGCCGCCCCTGGGGTGAATTACAAATCCAGAGAACTAAAAACCAGCTGTGGGCAGCAGGATCAGCCAGCAAAGGCCCGGCTGCTCGCGCCCTTGGAGGAACACCGTTCGGGGCTCACGGGCGACCCCTCAATGGTGGGGGGCAGACGGGATCCTGTGACATCCAGCACTAGCTGTGGTTTGGCAGAAGGCCCTTTGCCCCTCCAGCCTTGTCCATATGCCGCATGCACCCACCCATGCATCTGGCGTAGCCTTTGATGTGGCCTCGACAGAATACCCAGAGGGGGAAATTCACCCTCGTGCACAGGCCCCCACCCGTGGCTGTGTATTGCATTTGGTTTATCACCCACTGGAGCCGGCTGAGTTCTGAGCTGGGACTAAATGATCCTGCTCGTTTGGCCCTTTCCAGCCGATCCTGCTGGTCCCTTCAACAGCCGGCAGGTCGTTGGGAGACCCGCGTTTCAGCCTATCGATTCCTGCTGCGCCACGTCACCTGGTTGTTGTGGGTGACGGGTCACCGAAGCCAGGCGGTGTCCAGTCAGGGAGGCTGCCACACAGCCCCGCTAATGAGCTGCTTTGTGGGTGAAGCTGCTTGGTTGGATGTTTCCTTGATCCCTCGTGCGAAGGAAAACCCAACCGTGCCGATGTTCACAAGTGCAACAGGAGCACGGATGTGGCTGAGTTGAACGGACATTGGCCAAGACTCTTTGCAGCTTCCCAGCGGCTCTAGGGCCCCTCTATCCACGCCGCAGACACGACTGCCGCGTTGGCTCAGAGCTGACCGCTGGGAGACCGAGTGGGCCCAAGGAGACTGGATGCAAACAGCCCTTCTCTACCCTTCGCTCCAGCTCTGCCTCTCGCATGGGACTCCGCTAAAAGTGCCCGGTGACCTATCACTGCCGTAAAGTGTCAGCCGTCTGCCTCCGGTAAATTATTGCTGGATCTGAGTAATCTGCCAGCCCCATCATTGCATAATGTTAGCACTGCCGCTTCCCGATTCTCCACGCCCCCTCGCTCGCGTATCTCTGCCGCGGATGCTCCTACATTTCTTAAGATGGGAAAACCCACCTCGTGGCAACTCCTTGATTTGTCCTTATCACAGCAGGTGAAAGGAGAAGTGATGCAAGTGTGGGATTATCAGCTGCTGGGAGTCCACCCTGTTAAGTAACTACAAGATTTGAATTCAATCTCTGGGGAGCTCTGAGCTGTGATTTTATTCCACCTGCTTGATAATCTGACATTCAGAGGGCTAATCGGGACAGGTGCCTTGTCTAGCGCCGCTGGGAGCTGCGTACTTAAAGTGAGCTGGAAAAGGGGTGTGGGGATTGCGTAATCTCTGGCTGGGTTTTGCTAGCAGATAACAGCTCGATAGGGCTGTGGGGTATGCCAGGCCATTGGGCAGTCAATTGCAGGCTGGAATGACCCCAAGGGGGGCTGTTCCAAGGACAGGGAGGTCAATCATAGAACTGTCTGGGAAACACTAAACTCCCTTTTTTAAAAAAAAAGTCAATGCTGGTTTGTGTCCCAGCATTTGACATGACTCGACTGCTCCTTTTTTAACATTTAAACGAACGTTATTGATTTCATGTTTCTGATTAATTTTTTTTAAAGGAATGAATTTGTTTTGCACATTTTTTGGACAATTTTCTGCCCCCTAAAAGGCGAAATCGACTCCAGAGTAAGATCCCAAGGGGGCAGCAGCGAGCAAAGTAAGATTAAATCCAAACCATGTTATTCTTCAAAGCCCCACCTACAAAGCGAGCCCTTCCATTCATGGCATCAGAGTGAGACACTGCGAACAGCAGACTGGGCAGATCTCTGTCCCTTTCCTGTCTACACTACACAGCTTTTGGTGGCATGGCTGTGTCACCCCAGCCATGCCGCTAAAAGTCACCCAATGTAGCCACTGTTCTTGGCTCTCCTCCTGACAAAAAACTTCTACCCCCAACGAGCAGCGTTTTTGTTGTCGGCAGGAGTGACAACACACTGTTTACACTGGCATTTGTCGCGGCAAAACTTTTGTCTTTCGGGGCGGGGGAGGGTTAACACCTCTGAAGAACAAAAGTTTTGTCATTCAATTGCCAGTGTAGACATAGCCTTGCACTCTTTGATCAGTGGTGAAATCATTGGCATTTACCTTGTCATCACTAGGGTTCAGGGTAAACACCCCCATTGACATGAAAGGGACACCACACCCCTCTCAGAGATACTGTTTTAAACTGGCCACAGACGGACAGCTGTCATTGCATCGGTTATATATGGGTCACACTGAAGAGGTGGTTTTTTTGCATCCACAAGAACCGGAGAGAGACCCTTTTTTTTTTTTAAACCTGAAAGCAGATTCTGAAGCAGAAAAAGCAGCCACCAGAAAACAACCCCGGATGAATGAACTGGGATTTCTGCAGATTTGTGCTGATTACTAATTGTAACGTAAACCAGGCAGGTGGCCGAGAAAGCCTATGGAGTCAGGCTGTGGCTAGTCCCCCTTCACTTTGTTGTGGCCACCTCTAGCTCTAGGAGCTTGTGATGCTTTCACCTAAGTGCACCTGGGCTGATGAGAAACAGCCACCATGGAAAGGCAGGAAGGAAACTGGAGGAGCTGCTGACTCCGCTACAAGCTCCTTTTCCTCCCAGGCATGCAGAGATGCTGCCCAGAGACGGGGTCCGTGACTGCAAAGCACCCTCCGGCCACAGTGCAGGCACCGGCTCATTTAGCGCTGGGCACTGCTACTTCAAACAGAGCTCAGCTGGGGTTCTCGAGTGACCCTTTCATGCTGATCGCTCAAGCGGCTTTTCAAACATTTCTGCCGCATGATTCCATTAAATAAACCGGCCGGCTCACCCGTTGTGCTTTGCCTCTCTGGGAAAACACCAAATAGACCAAAACGCAGCCTGGTTTAAGAGCAGAGAGAGAAAAAGCCTGATCTGCAGCTGCTGCTATCCCCGGCCTCGACTCCTTCCACACAAAGCTTTGCTGATGCCCTGCAAGCCTGACCCGCAGCCCCCTGCCATGCCCACTAGCTCGGTCTTAAACTCCCTACATAAGACTCACAGTGCATTGCAAGCCAGGCCTGAGGCCCCCCCTTGCCAGTTCTGCCTGCTTTGAACTAAGGCCACTACGTTACCCCAACTTGCGTGGCAGCGCCAGCCATTGCCTGCTACGGCCGGCACCGAGAATGGTGAACTCCTGGCACTTGTGTATGAACTCAGATTTCAAAGAGGGTTTTTTTGGTGGGGGCGGAGGGGGAATTTGGGGTCAGTAGGGAATTGTCTGGAGGGTTTTCACCTTCCTCTGCAGCAGGAGGCGTTTGGCACCTGCTGGGATCATCTGGGTAAGTCAATTCCCTGCCACGGCAGGGGCCTCGGGCCCTGGTGCACCTCGGGGCTTGTCTACACTTGAAATGTACCTATGCCGGCGCGAGGCATTTTCCCTTTGATGCAGAAAATCCACCTCCCCGAGAGATGGTAAATTCTCCTGCTGACCCAGCGCTGTCCACATACGAGGTTGGGTCGGTATCCCACGGCACTCGTGGCTGCAGGCTTGTCACACCTCTGAGCGCCGGAGCTGTCCCGATGCACAGTGCCAAGGCACGGGGCTCACCAGAGGGGTAACTGGGGGAAGCGCTGTGCTACAGAGGAGGTTGGACGAGACTGGGCCCGTCTGGCCTGGGACCGCTGTGGTATTCCTGTCTCCTCTTGCTCGGTTTCTGTAGCAGTCCGGGGACTTTTCGGAGAGCTGGGATGGCGAGACGTAGCCTTTATCGCCCCCTGGTGCCACAACGGCCACCAGCAACGCGAGCGAGGCTCAAACTCTGTTCTGCTTGGTCGCTGGCCCGGTCTGGCCGCAGCCCCCCACTGGACCGTCACCCACCCCACATCCCGAGGTGGCTCCGGCAAGGTGTGATGGGTGCTCAGTAGCAGGACAGACACCGGGGGCTGTGTTACTGGAAGGTAATGTGGTCCTACAGTTAGGGTTGGAAGCACCGGGTTATAGGGGCCCATGGGCCCACCAATATTCTGGAAAGCAGGCCCAGCCCCTCCCCCGCAATGTTTACACCAGGGGCACAACCAGAATTGTGCTAAGGAGGGACCCAGGGTCACCTGCCCACCTGCGGGCTTGACCCCATCCAAAACATCTACAAACCTGGTGCCTATGGTGGGGGCAGTGAGAGTCAGAGGACCTGGGGTCTATTCCCGGCTCTGCCATAGACAAGCTGGGTTATCTTGGGCAAGTCACTGCCCTGCTCTGTGCCTCAGTTTCCCCTCCTTTCCTTTGTCTGTTTAGCCTGTGAGCTCTTCAGGGAAGGGCCTGTCTCTCACCATGTCTGTCCAGCGCCCAACATAATGGGGTCCTGAGCTCTGTTAGGTTTCCTAGGTGTTCAAAATACATAATAATGTTCTCACCTCCTGTCTTGGATTTTCAGCCTAACCACATGGTGTTAATGCTGGGGCCAGGGGAGCACAGGGGACTGGTTCGATTTCCCTGGGGTTGGGTGGATTTTATGTGGCCAAGTGTTAAGTTAACCCCTGCCCTAGGCTTAAATCACCTCTAGGAGAGTAGCAAAGACCAGCTGGATAATTTTAATGACCCCCTGCTGGCCTCCCCATACCAGTTGTAGCTGCTTGGATCATCTCATGTCATGCTCCAGGGCATGAGTTAATCCTCACAGAGGCCGGGGAGGGAAAGGTTGCCGGGGGCACAGAACTCCACAGCTGGCTCTTTGCGGGCTGCTCCCACCCTGCCATCCACAGAAGTTGCCCATGGAGCGAAGGCCCCTCCCGCACTGCGTGGCAAAGCCAGCGGGAATACCTCCTCTCAACCCCGGCCCCAATTCCCCACCTGCAGATTTGATTCCCTGTCGAAGTCAGAGGCTCAGAACGAGCTTCCTCTGGCGGAGGAAGATGCTGACTAAGCCTCTGGCCCTCAAAGAGGATAACAGCCTACTACTGCTACTAGTGGGACAGCAGCATTGCCTAGTGGGTAGAGCATGGGACTGGACTTTTGGGCACCTGGGTTCTATTCCCAGCTCTGCCACTGACCTGTTGGGTTATCTTAGGCAAGTCACTGCCTCGCCGTGTGCCTCAGTTTCCCCATCTATAAAATGGGGCTAATAATACTGGCCTGCTTTGCAAAGCGCTCTGCGCTCTACTGCTGGAGAGCCAGTGATTTGTATTCCTACAGCTAACAGAGCTACTCCTTGAGCTCAAGAGGCAGAGTGGTCCGTGAGTGCTCAGGAACCCCAGAGGTGAACATGGCTGCGCAGCCAGAGAGAAGAGACTTGGACATGGAGGTCCCTGCCCTGGTCACTTCCTCTGCAAGGGTGAGTGGGGTGGATACAACCAGTCTAGTTAAACACCAAGCAAAGAGCAGCTTTGGGAGCCCCGGCACCTCCGCAGCCTCTCCTTAAAGCTGCCATGGTCCCTAGTCTAGAAAATCTGAGCACTGAAAGGCCTTGCTGGTTGGAAGGCTGTGCACACGCAGAGAGGTGGGCACACTCCATTCCCCAGGAACAGAGGAGGAATCAACCCCTTTGGCTGCAGGTTAAGGGGGTCAGACAGGCTGGTCACTCTTGGGGCTGATTCGGGAGGGGGGCAGGCGTTTGTTGTTGTTATTATGAACAGTTTAGCAGCTCATTTAGCACAGAGACAAACAGGGCCTTTCCCCTCGACAAGCCAGGCCTGGGAGTCACAAACAGGCTCCCAGCTCTTGTCCCAAGACGACCGGTGTGCTTCCTGTGACAAACAGGGGCCTGCATTTGCCCCACTTGAGTAACTCCCGTTCGCTTCTCATCCCCTGTAGGCTGGGAGAATAAGGTCCCTGGAGTCCAGAGACCTCCCCATCTCTGCTGGTCAAGTCTCCAGGTCAGCTTAGAGGGCAGGTGAGTGGAATCCACTTTTGAACCAGAAGCCCTAGCCCTTGCTTTGCCAGCAAGCACGGGGTTAACAGCCTGATTTAATGTCACACAGATGCAGTAATGTGGCAGGGCTGGGGATGTGAAGGCTCAAGCAGGCTTGCCAGGAGCATATAGGGGAACCCTGTATAAACAGCTGTTTGAGAGACTCCTGTAGCTGTCCGGGGCTGGTTGTATTCCGACTGCCTAATCTCTGGCTATCCCCCACGCCCAGCTCTACCCTAACCCAGTGCCTGATGCCTTTTGCCTTCACCTCCAGTCAGCTGGCCAGGGAGACTCATTTTCCCTCCCAGCCTCTCCTCTTCCTGATCCATCTTACTGCAGAGCGGGGTCTATGACACAAAGCCTTCTGTGCATCTGGCCGGTGATGATAACCAAGGGGCAGCAGCAACCATGCACCTCCTCCTTAGTGAGCAGTGCTTCAGTGGGAGGGCAGGTGGCAGAGAAGAGGAGCTGGAATTCAGAAATCTGAGGCAAGGTTCATGGACATACGAAAGAATAGGGAGGGAGGTCGCAGCAATCGCGGCTTCGCCTGGGCTCATGCATGACACAGAGCAATCCTCCATTTGGTGCACAGATGGAACGTACGTTCCACAGGTAGGGACAGAAATCAGCTCCCATAACTGCTCTCACTCAACGTCCATACCAGCGTCTCCTCCCCAGTACAGTTTAACCACATTGTTGCACGCCTCGCCTGCCTTGGGCTTGGGATGCGGCAGACCCCAGGGCAGTTTATCAAGAGATTCTTCATTGTACATGGGCAAAAGAAAAGGTTGCTTTAGGTGCGGTGGGAGGCAAAATCTTGAACAGATGTCTGCCAAGCCAGGAACCGACTGACCGACCGACCCTTGACATATTTTTTCCTTTCCTAAGATCACATGAGAGCAAATGGAACCCAAAGTCACCTGATCTCATCAATGTTACCCAGATCTACAGTACTTGCATCTTCACAACTCTTGAAAGTTCCTCAAAGAGGCGTGGGAGGGGAAGGAAACTGACCAAGGTGCAAACTCAGCTTTTATCATCCCATGAACAAACAAGTCTGACATTTTAAAAAGAGGGTTTTAATGGGGAATCCCAGCTTGAGATGGGCTGTCTGGGGGGACGTCTACACTGCGACAAAAGACCTGCGGCACGGGCACGACTGGCCCAGGTGCGCTGACTCGGGCTCATGGGGCTCTATAAAATGACAGTGTAGACGTTCAAGGTCAGGCTGGAGCCCAGGCTCTGAGATCCTGGGTCTGAACATCTAGGCTGCTATTGTATGGAATACCAGGAGTGGGGGAAGGGGGCGCACGGCAGCCTGGGGGGGGGAATGGGGGGTGCACAGCAGACTGGGGGGGGGAAATGGGGGGTGCACAGAATACCAGGGTGGGGGAATGGGGGGTACATGGCAGCCTGGGGGGGAATGGGGGGTACATGGAATACCGTGGGGGGGAATGGGGGGTGCATGGAATACCAGGGTGGGGGAAGGGGGTACATGGCAGCCTGGGGGGGAATGGGGGGTACATGGAATACCGTGGGGGGGAATGGGGGTGCACGGCAGCCTGTGGGGGAATGGAGGGTGCACGGCAGACGGGGGGGATGGGGGGTGCACGGAATACCAGGGTGGGGGAAGGGGGTACATGGCAGCCTGGGGGGGAATGGGGGGTGCACGGCAGACGGGGGGGATGGGGGGTGCACGGAATACCAGGGTGGGGGAAGGGGGTACATGGCAGCCTGGGAGGGAATGGGGGGTACATGGAATACCATGGGGAGGAATGGGGGTGCACGGCAGCCTGTGGGGGAATGGAGGGTGCACGGCAGACGGGGGGGGATAGGGGGCGCACGGAATACCAGGGTGGGGGAAGGGGGTACATGGCAGCCTGGGGGGGAATGGGGGGTGCACGGCAGATGGGGGGGGTGGGGGGTGCACGGAATACCAGGGTGGGGGAAGGGGGTGCACGGCAGACGGGGGTGGGGTGGGGGGTGCACGGAATACCAGGGAGGGGGATGGGGGGCGCACGGCAGACCGGGGGGGGATGGGGGTGCACGAAATACCGGGGGGGGAAGGGGGCGCAAGGCAGACGGGGGGGAATGGGGGGTGCACGGCAGACGGGGGGGAATGGGGGGTGCACGGAATACCAGGGAGGGGGAAGGGGGCGCACGGCAGACGGGGGGGGATGGGGGGTGCACGGCAGACGGGGGGGGATGGGGGGGTGCACGGCAGACGGGGGGGATGGGGGGGTGCACGGCAGACGGGGGGGGAAGGGGGCGCACGGCAGACGGGGGGATTGCACGGCAGACGGGGGGGGATGGGGGGGTGCACGGTAGACGGGGGGGGATGGGGGTGCACGGCAGCCTGGGGGATTGCACGGCAGACGGGGCGGGATGGGGGGGGTGCACGGTAGACGGGGGGGGATGGGGGTGCACGGCAGCCTGGGGGATTGCACGGCAGACGGGGGGGATGGGGGGGGTGCACGGTAGACGGGGGGGGATGGGGGTGCACGGCAGACGGGGGGGGATGGGGGGGTGCACGGCAGACCGGGGGGGGATGGGGGGTGCACGGTAGACGGGGGGGGGGATGGGGGGGTGCACGGCAGACGGGGGGGGATGGGGGTGCACGGCAGACGGGGGGGGGTGGGGGGTGCACGGTAGACGGGGGGGGGATGGGGGATTGCACGGCAGACGGGGGGGGATGGGGGGTGCACGGCAGACCGGGGGGGGGGATGGGGGGGTGCACGGCAGACCGGGGGGGATGGGGGGGTGCACGGCAGACGGGGGGGGATGGGGGGTGCACGGCAGACCGGGGGGGGATGGGGGGTGCACGGCAGACCGGGGGGGGGATGGGGGGTGCACGGTAGACGGGGGGGGGGATGGGGGGGTGCACGGTAGACGGGGGGGGGATGGGGGATTGCACGGCAGCTGGGGGGGGATGGGGGGTGCACGGCAGACCGGGGGGGGATGGGGGGTGCACGGCAGACCGGGGGGGGGGGAGGGGTCCGTCTCTCGGTCCCAGCGATGGATGGGCTCGGTGGCTGTGCGATCCAGGCGCAGCCGCCCCTCCAGGCCTCTCGCTCGGCCCGCGGATCCGGGCTCAACACTCCCCCTTCGCCCTGTTGTCCTGCTCCGGGGCCGGGCTCCCCCTCGGGCCGGCCAAGCCAGTGTGGAAGGAGCTCGAGCTCCAGCTCCATCTCCATGGCGACGGGGCGGGGCGGGGCGAGACACGTCCAGAGAGAACCGGGGAGGGCGCAGCCGCTATGCCAGTAATGGGCAGCTGGCGGCGGCCATCTTGGTGCGGGGCAGCACAGTGATGACGTAGGGAGGAGTCCACCATCTTTGTGCGGGGCAAGAGGAGGAGGGGTATGCAACGGGGTCTTTCCCCATTAGCCGCCCCTCGGCAGCCGCCTACGATCGGGCTGCGGGTCGCGTTCCCCCGCACGACGCTTTCAAGGGGTGAGCGGGCGAGAGAAGGGGGGACGACAGAGTGCCCCGCACAAAGATGGCGCCCGCCCGGGAGCGCGTCGCGGGCGTGGAAGGACCCAAGGGGTGGAAGGACCCAACCGGGCCCCACCCACGGGCCTTCTCCTCCCCCTCCCCAGGCGTCCGTGCTCCCTTCCCCCAACCCCACCGTTCACGGCGGCAGGGGCCCGGCCGCTGCCCCTCCCCTCAGGCAGGGATCAGGCGCCCCGTGACGGGCAAAGCGAGCGACAGCCGGAGCCGGCAGCAGGTCAGAGCAGGGAGGGGGGAGCCGCTGAGCCGGGCCCCGCTTCCCCCGGGCTCCCTGGTCACGGGGGGTTGTGGACCCATGGGGGTTACCCCCCCCCCCGGGCTTGGACCGGGGGGAGCGCAATTCTGTGGGGCGGAGGTGGGAGGGAAGGTTTGAAAGAGACGGGGGGGGGGAGCTGGGTGTCAGGATGTGGGGGGAGCCTGGGGGGCGGGGCCCCCACTCCAGGGTGGGGGGCAGGGTCCATTCTGTGGGGTGGAGGTGGGAGGGAGGTTTGAAGGGGGAGCTGAGTGTCAGGATGTGGGGGGCAGCTGGGGGGTGGGTTTGGGGGGATGGGAAGCACGGTTGGCTGGCTGGGTTTGGGGGTTCAGTGTATTAGAGTTGGGGGTATCTGGTGTGGGGCACAAGGGGTGGGATGGGGGGCTAGGCCTACTCTAGCGTGGGCCTGGCCTGGCCTCCTTGTAACCATTCTTTCAAAGCAGTCTGTGCTTTGAGCGGGAGGAGGGGGTGGGAGTTGACCCCCATCAAGAGCCATGCGACTCAGAGGTCTTCCCACCCCCAAATGACTCTAGGGATGCTGGGTTTGTCAGGCCTGCACTGGGGCTGGTGCACAGTCTCAGCTCTCCCTGCTCAGGTGGTGTCATCGTCAGTTCAGGCAGGACCAACCTGGGCTCATTAAATCTTTAGAGCGTCTTTGCTTCTGCTTTACGAGAAGACTCTGATAATATCTCCTCAAGCCCTGGTTTTAGTTCCACTTCCCACGCGTGTTTACTTTATGCCAGTTAAATGTTTGCACAGTGCTTTGGAAAACAGGAAGTGCTTCATAAATGATGACCAGGTAACAGGCTTCACACCTCTCTGTATGCTCGTACCCTGTTTTTCTAAAGAATGGTTTGCAGCACACAAGTCATTCTGTCTGCTGAATCTTTACTTGGCAAATGTATATAAATTCTGACAAGGCTTGTATCAACCGACCCTGTAATTGACACAATACCATTGTCTTGCCTAGAGTGAGATTTAAGTTGTGATGTTAAATATGTTGGGCAACATGCTTCTGACATGGTGTAGTCATGATAGCGTGCCATAACATGTGTTTAAACTTTGAGTTAAAGCGTTCCCCCTAGGGTTCACCCCCTACCAGCTAACACATGTTAAAATACAACTTGTCTTCTGTAGAGTTTTAATGGGTTATCTATCATGACTTTAAAAACCTCTTTTATTCTAGTGAAGATGAGGCCTGTGTGTGCGTATGATGCTTATTTTAACATAAGCCAGGGTCCCTGACCTAAGGAGTTTCATCTTTAAATTAGATATGATAGTGACAAGAAGTTAAGTTGGGGTCCGGAGCGGAGAGGGGAGAAGAGGAAAACAGGGTTATACAGGAATGGTGGCTTTCTTGGGATTTTGTTTATATGCCTTGTATTCCTATTTTAACTTGTGTACAAAGCTAGATGATCTGTGATTTGTGAATGTGTTTGAGATGTTCTGATAGAGGAATAGGGGTCCAGGACAGGAAAGACACTTGTGAGCTTTCATAACTTTCCTTTGTCCCATAATCTCACTTTTGTGGAATCCTGTTAAAATCACTTGAGGCAATTTAATAAAAGCTTTGAGGTTAATTTTGACTTATGACGTGGAAGGCATGATGATATAACGAACATTGCCACTGGCAGACCTAAGTTCTTTAAAGGCTGTGAGAAAACCCACAATGCAGTGGGGTAGGAGGGAGAATGTGTAGGATGAAGCAATTGCTCCTTCTGTCTGCTCTACATCCCAAAATGGTAAAGAGGCTTGTGTTAAAATGCAGACCATGTGCACTAGCTGTGCTGTTATTGAACCAGAAGGTCTCTTGCTTTGCTTCCACTTATGAATTCTTGTAGAACAGGAAAGCTGTCGCGCCTTTTCTTCTGTGAGTGACTAATAGGGAGAATCCTCACCACAGATGCTTAATAGTCACCAGCGGCTATGTGCACGTACGCAGGCGTGGATGCACTGTGTCTGTCAGTCGTATCTGAGTGAAGGGCTGGACTCAATCCTTTTGTTGTATTTTGGAGGTTGTAGTTTGCTCTAAGAGAGGAAATACTGGTTTTCTTCAGAATGCACAAACAGGACCTCTAGTGCAGTAACAACCGCTTACATGACAAAAAAATCTTTGTTTTTCCAGACCTTTGGCTTTGTTGGATAATTGAATTTTCTCTGTAAGGGTCAAAGTCTCGAAGGAAAGCTAGAATTTCATTTTGCAATCATAGCAGACTGTTTTTTTGTTTTTGTTTTATGTAAGTTGGGTGGCTTAGCAGACAGGAATAAGGCCAGTCTGTCGGTCTTAAATCTAAATTGTGACGGAAACTAAATATTCTATGTGAAGCTTTCTCCACAGATCAAGCCACACTGTTTGACATTCATGTTGCACTTTTCATTTTCTAAGCACTTTACAAATCTTAACTAGCCCTTGCTGCATGTGAGCAAGTTAGTATGGGTGTTGTCCCCACTTTACAGTGGTGGGGGAGAACTGGGGTTAGAAGTTGAGTTCTTGGCTCTCAGTTCTGCTGTCAGCCACCAGTCTGGCCTCTGTGATTTCGAAGCAGTTTGGCTCAGACTTGGTCTACACTTAGAAGTTCTGTCAGCGTAGCTACGTCATTCCGGGGTGTGAAAACCCCCACCTCCCTGACCTACACGGCTGTGCTGACAAACCCCCCAGTGTGGCTGCAGCTATGTCGATAGGCTGTAGCTAAGCCAGTGTTCCTACGCTGACAGAGACACTCAATCAGTCAATGCAGGCTGCATCTCTACCAGCCTAGGCTCTGTAGCATAGACAGCCACAGCTGGAAAAAGAAACTTCCTCGATGGGATTTGGGATCAGAGCTGACCCTGTCTGTCAGGGGATGTCACCTGAACCCATGGCCCAGGCAAGCACTTTGGCAATGCTTTTTCCCCCTCTTCTCCGCAGTGCACCCTGAGGGATGCCCAAGAAGTTCCAGGGCGAGAACACCAAGTCGGCTGCTGCCCGCGCAAGGAAAGCCGAGGCGAAGGCAGCAGCCGATGCCAAGCGGCAGCAGGAGCTGGAAGATGCCTTCTGGAAGGATGAGGACAAACACGTCCTGAGGAAGGAACAGAGGAAGGTAAATGGATGGGTGGTGTGGTGGGAGGGAATGTGTGTGTAAGGGAGCCTTGTGGCAAGTCCTTGCATTCACACCTGGGAACCCCAACTTCCCTCGCAGGGGCTGCTCCTGTTCTTCTGTTCCAAGGCAACCATTGGTGCCAGAAGCACTGTCCTGGACTCTTTCAGGAACAATAGCTAGAGCTCAGTGCTACCCTAGGAACGAACAGAAGCAGAATGTACTGAGGAGCATGAATGTTAATGCACAACTCAAAGCTGTGTTAGATGATAGAGCTGCTCCCTCAGGGAAATGGTGAGCGCCCCATTGGAATAATTTAAACTGAACTGGGTAAAGTGCAGAAGAACCTGGTATAGGGAACAGTCCCGCAGGAGCCTGGACTACATGGGCCCTAATCTTTTGTCCATCTCCTGCAAATCAAAGAAATGTATAATCCACAAAGGATAGCTTCTGTTTGCTAGAAGCTGGGAATAGGCGACGGGGGTGGATCACTGGATGATCACCTGTTCTGTTCATTCCCTCTGGGGCACCTGGCACTGGCCACTGTCAGAAGACAGGATACTGGGCTAGATGGACCTTTGGGCTGACTCAGTCCGGCCGTTCTTATGATTGCACATGACTTGTTTTTCTTGCCTCTTTCACACCTTTGTAACATTGGCTTTCTGGGAAAGAGGAGTTTTCCCAATTAGATTCTAATCCACTTACTGTGCTCTGTACGTAAATCATTTAGCTGTTCGATGGGTGGAAGAGTTCAATGTTAACTCCTGGACCGTTCAGACTTGAAGGTTGTGTTGTATGTTGTAGGTCAGGTAAGTTTCCCTCCCATTCCAGTAACATTTTTATTTGACCTACCGTGTCAGTTTGAAGCTATGAAGTTCTCACAATCCCCATGCCAGCCATACACAAGCAAGTGCACATCTTACTACTTCCATGGGTTTCCTAGAAACTTAATTGCCACCATTAACTGCTAGTAGAACTTGCTTTTCTAAAACAGGATTTGGTTACCCTGTTGATATCCTTTCCTAGCCCAGGGAGTTCTGTTGGAGTCCTGGAAATGAAATGCCCAATGTGTGTAGGTCTGCTCTCACGGTAAACTCCATCAATGGAAGCTAAGCGGGTGTACTGAATATATGGGGCTGGTCTGATCTCTACTCTAGTTTGCCCATTCATTTACATAAACAAAAACATTAAAGGCCTTTATGCTCCTTTGGAATAATGTATTTTGGCCTCTCCATTGCAAAGTACATGTTACAGCTTCACCATTGTTGCAAAAAAGTAGAGTACTCTTGTTCATTTAGGAACCCTGGATACATTTTTTTTTTTTAAGCATCTTTTTTTTTTTTTTTTTTTTTTTAAAGATTTGGGGTTTTGCTATTTTAATTTTGCTTTCAGCTGAAATGGCTGATCATAGAATATCAGGGTTGGAAGGGACCTCAGGAGGTATCTAGTCCAACCCCCTGCTCAAAGCAGGACCAATCACCGACTAAATCATCCCAGCCAGGGCTTCGTCAAGCCTGTTCAACAAGTCCCATAGGAATCAGAGTTACGAGAAAATAGCCACACAAATGGGTTAAGTCTCTTCTGTGGCTCTTAACTCACTGATTGAAAAACTTGTTTTTATTGCATCCTGATGCTTTTTCCGACCTAGTTTAAAAATCCCCTCTTCACCACCTCCACACCCCCCCCCCCCCCAAATAGCAGTATTGGAAAACGTCGCTCTTGGCTGGGATGCCAGCGCAGAGACTGATTTCTAGGTGTGCCGTCCCAGTGGGGTAGCTCAACTGTCTTTCTGAGTGTGTTTATGCCTGGCCATCAAGGGGTGTTTATGCCTGGCCATCACTTCGGCCAGTGAAAGGCCTGGCGTCTTGCAGCATGGCAGGTGGCCGTCTGGCACCCTTCGTGCTTCAGTAGCATGCCTGCATGCGGTGCCAAACTCTCTCCTGGCCAGCCATTGCTGCCTAGTGGCGTAGAGCCTCGCAGTTGTGTTTACCCTGAGATCAGGCCATAACCAGGTGTGGGGAGTATTGCAGTGGGAAGGCAATAAAGCAGAAGGTCATTGAGCCAGCGGCTTTATTTAAGTTGCATCCAATGTGCAGCATAAGCTGATCACTGGGATGGTGATTCTAAGTTACTGAATTGCAAAGTGGCTGAGCTGGGGCCTCTGTTTCTGCCGTCTTGGCTGAAGCAAAGTACTGGGAAAACCAAGTGAAGGGAACGGTCCCACGTTGCCGAGGGAGATGGACTAAATGGTTGGTGTTCTAGGCTTCCTCTTGCGACCTGATGAGCTGCTGTGGTGGTCCACCACAGCCAGCTTCCTGTTCAACTCATCATGCAGCGTGGGCCGTTGTGATCATGAGAGTGAGGGTTGGCGCAGATCTGTGCTGGGTTAGAGTATGCACAGCAGACTGGGTGGCAGAGTCCTTGTCTGATCAGGTTGGGGGTGCTAGGACCAGTGGCTGGCTGCTGTAGGAATACCTAAGAGTGAATTTCCATTTCTAGTGTCTCTGATCTGGAGATATCAGCTTTTGCTCTTTAATGCCCATCGGTTCATCTCTGGTCTCTTTCCTGCTGTCTTCCATGGCATGCTGCACATTGGGCATCAGAATGAGAAATAAGCCCCATGTGTTTCATGGAGCAAGAGGCTTGAGAAGCCTGTCTATAAACATTTTTTTTTTTTCCCTGTAAAGAAAATGTTAGCAAGGAATTGTTTGACCTTCTCAAACTTGGGGGCGTTGGCTGCACTCGGCATGTGTAGTTTGCTTTTTCTTTCTCTGCAGACAGAAAATTGTTACTGAAGTAATCATAGCTTAGCGAGCCGCTTGGTTCAGCTTCCCCCTGAAGTCTTAATGCTGCTAATGTATTTTGACGGGGGACGTGGCCATGAGATGCGATCTTCCTCAGCTGAGCTGAGAGCGCGTTAGACAAAATGTAATATTGGAGTCTCTTGGCATTTTTCCCCTCTCCTCTTTTGTCTCCTTTCCTTCACCCTTCGAAACGGCTCTTTGCTGAGCTTAATTTAATCGTGATCTGCGTCACATCTCAGTATGTGAAGATGCTGCCCAGGCCGCAGTCTTAGGAAGCCGCTAATCAGTTGTGAAAAATCTAAACGAACGCCTGGCTCCACGAGTATCTGAAATTTGTGGCGGCGTCGACCTTCTGTCTCTCCTTAGGGAGAGCAGACCGTGCACTTTCCCCAACTGCAGCATTCTGCTGCAGCTTTAAGATTATCCGTCGCAAATGGGGACATGGGGTAGTATTCGCTATGCACCGGGGTTGTAGTGTGCAGTCACTGCACATAAAACAGACCCCTCGATTTCAAGGCCTGGGCATGCTCCACTAAAATGTCATGTCTTTGCATTTTACTCAGTGGCCTTTGATGGATACTTTGCCCTCCTCTCGCTGCCGTACTCTTGGGGATTCTGGAAATGTCCCATGAAATCTGTGGTGCAGTTGGAAACGGAACCTACATTTCTGGAGTCCCTGTCCAGTGCCTTCACCCCAAGGCCTCCTTCCTCTCTCTTATTGTGGCTGTGTGGAGACCTGTCCACTAGGAGCTGGACTGAGACCATCTTTCTTTGGCCTGGTGTACTCCTGAAATGCTTCGCCGGTATAGATCTATTCCAGGGGTGGCCAAACAGCAACTCTTGAACGGTTAAAGTCTGGCTCCCGGAGGGGGCCCCCCTTCCGCCTAATAGACTGGTGGGGAGGAGAGCTCGGGGCTTCTGGCGGGTCTCAAACCTGCCAAGCCCTGGCAGGTGCGCCCGGCTCTCGAGGCGATGAAGATTATCGTATGTGGCTCAGAGAGTCAGTAAGTTTGACCGCCCCGATATGTTCATTGAACTAAACCATCCGTCTCCCTCGTGGTGATGCAGCGTATAAAGGCAAGAGTTCCATTGCTGGTAAAGCTCCTCCCGTGCCCCAAACAGGGTCCGCTAGCTGGGCAAAAAGCCTCTTTTGCCACTATAACTGTCTACACTGGGGCTTTTTCTGGCCTGGCTTTGTTGGGCGGGGGGGAGGAATTGTGCCCCGATGACATAGTTTTGCTGGCAAAGCTTTGTATGTGTCGCTGAATAGCTATCAGCAGTTTAATGACTGAATTGTCTAGGGAGGATTGGGGTAAAACCGAGAATTTATATGGACTCTGATTTTAGGAAGGCAGGTGCCCAAATGTGACTGAAGAATCCATCAAACGTGTTTGGACAGGATCTGCCAAAGGATGGTATCTAGCAGGGGAATAGCCTCCCTCGGTGCAAAAGGGACTTGTGCTGCTCTCAGTTACAGTGCGTGTAGGGGACCGTCTCTAACGGTAAGTCTGCATTGCAGTAAAACACCCCCGGCTGGCCTGGGGCAGCTCACTCAGGCTGTGGGGCTATAAAATTGCAGGGTAGACATTCGGGCTTGGGCTGGAGCCTGGGCTCTGGGACTCTCCCCCCTCCTGGGGTCTCAGGGCTCAGGCTCCAAATGTCTACACTGCAGTGTTCTAGCTCCAGTCAGCTGACTCGGGCCAGCCCCGGGGGGGGGGGGGGGGACACGTTGCAATGTGGACATGCCCTTAGCATCTTCTTCATTCAGGACCAAAACGACTCTCCCCAAATCTGTCCAGGTGGTGGCAGTAATGTATTACTGCATGGAGCTGGCACAAAGACCCATTACCTCCTGATTTCCTGCACAATAACAAACTTCCTCCGCTAGAAAGAATGAATGACAGCCGTGGGGATAGAATGCTGCAGGGTGTGTTGGGTTTTTTGTTTTTAAAACACCCCTTCTCCCTCCTGTCCCTGGCAGATGCTGACCACCAAAGCCCTTGTGTTGTGAATTAGGATGTAGCGTGCTATTTTCCTCAAGCTGCTGCCTCTCTGAGTCATTTCAGGGTTCAGTGACTCTCTGCACAAAACAATTTGGTGGGCTCGTTTAAGCACTATAGACACAGCCCGTATGGTGGCACCTTAATATCTGGTCATTAGGAAGTTTAATGTCTAAAAGGCAACATCAAGGCTTGGCTGATCGGCTGGCGCCTGTCGTTGGATGACTCACCTGTGGCATTTGTCTTGCTGTGTCTTTAAACCTACAGCGTTTTGAGATGATCTCTGCTAATGGAGAACTGTGTATATATATCCTGGCTTTGCTGCATAACGGAGTGTCTGAGCTAACATCAGGCATCGATTTCTAGTCTCCAGTATTTCTAGCAACAGACCACTTCTTGTCACTCGCCATAGGGGAGTCTGGCTTTTGTGCTCATGCATGAGGGGCAAATCGTACAAACTAGACCCAGGCAGCAGGGCCCAGTGGGTAGGGCACTGAACGGGGACTTGCACCTGGTTTCTGTTCCACTCTGCGGCTGCCCTGCTGTACGACCTTGGGCAAGTCCTGTCTCTGCATCCCGTCCTGTCTTTTGTTGTGTCCATTTCAGATTGAAGCCCTTGGGGTGCAGTTTGTCTCACCATGGCCAGCGCAAGGGAGCCTGGACGTGCAGTTGTCCATAGTATAGATTGTGGTAGGGCCCTTACCTCTCTAAACACCGCTCTGTCCCGTGCCTTTCAATCTTGACCTGGCTCCATACCCTGCCATTCCTGATCAGAAGGCCGGAAATGGAAAGGCCCATTGTGCAAGGTTGGGGTGTAAATGTAGACCAACCAGGTAAAACATGTCTGTTCTACGCCTCTCTTTCGTCCCCCTCCTCGCTCTCCCCTGCCCCCAGCACAAGCCTCCTCATCTAAAAGCCAGCCTGTTGCCTCAGTGCATTACCTTAGCCCCGCCCTGCTAAAGTGTCATGTGTTTTTCCTCTTGCAATTAACTAAAGTGCAATCTGGCTGTGGAATACCCTTGAATGCTGAAGCAAGGGGTGAGGTGAGTCTGCAGGGAGCTCTGAACAGATCTACCAAGTATTCGGGGAAGAGTCGGCAAATTGACTAAATGTCTAAGGCTCCTATGACACACACAATGTTGCATTTGCTGAAAGCACAAAGCGAATATTCAAAATGCTGTCCAGATTCAGAGGTTTTTTTTTTTAATACATCTCTTGAGAGAAAATGTTCTGCAAATAAAATTATGCTTGGAGGTATGGAGACACGGCAAAAGGGAAAATGAGCACTAAGTGGTGATCTTGCATTAATCTCATTTACAACTTTGTACATCCAGCACCGCAAAAATGCGGCTGCTTCTGAGGTGGAGAATAACACATGGCAATGCTGCACCACTGTTGAGTGGGGATAGAAATGGTAGCAAGAAAGCTTCTCCTTCCCCTGTTGGAGGAAGATGCTACTCAGACATCCAGGAGATCTTTTAAATCTGCTCTGCGCTCAGCCAAATGGTGGGTTGCCCCAGCCCTCATTGCAGATATGATTAAAGCTGGCTGTGTGTAGGAAACTCAGCTGTGGTCCTGTGCCGTCTTGGGAGAACCATGCATTGTTCTATGGGGAAAAAGATCTTGGCTGTGAGCCGGTCTATCAGTACCCTCACGGGGGTGTCTTCTCTGCTGGGTGGGAGTGCCCTTTGGAGACTGGCCAGACTACCCCTACTCACTCCTCCTAGGTGGAGTGGAGCCTGCTCCTGGGCTCTGGGGAAAGGGGGTGCGTGTGTTTGGGCTGGTGGGGTGCTCCAGAACCCCCAAAATACTCCATGCCAGTACACACGCACACTGTCTTCATTCCTCCGGCACTGTCCTCTATTTGCGAACTTGACATATGGTAACCCTACAGGGGCAGGGTGAAAAAATGAGAATCGACTAGAAGACCAGAGGGGCAAAATTGTCCCCTAAGATGTGCCCAGTTGGCATGTGACATACCCAGACTGAGACGCCCAACGAAAGCATAACGGAATCAGGAACTGGGTTGTAGTAGGGGTTTCTTTAACTCACTGCTCTTGGGGGAATCTCTTTTGTTGTCTGTATTGTTAGACACTTGCTGACAGGTATTTTGCAATAATAAATTACCAGAGTAATTGAAACTGGCGTGATTATATTGTGTTGTTTTGAGAAATAAAATAGGCAGAATTTTGCAGACTTTTAAAATATTGTGGGCAGAACTTTTAATTTTTTGGTGCAGAATTCCTCCGGGAGTGATAGCTGTCCTCTCAGCAAGGGGAGGGGCCATTTAAAGGGATTCCAATAGTGTTTTGACTGGTCTTCCACTTACTGGCCGCTTCACGCTGTGCTTCAGCTAAAGGCAGCTTTGAAGTGCCAGGAAAGCCATTACCTGCCATGGGTGACCTATGCAGCCAGCTGCCTGGAATCCCTTTTACACTCTCCCTCCACAGCGCGTGTCTGGAAGTGGAAGCACCACGCTGTGTCCCTCCACTTCTCTCTGCTTCGCAGGCCTCTTCAAATGTCAGGCTTCAGGAGGTCTCTCCTGTTAGCTTCTGCACCCCGGTTGGAATGGAGGGAATCCGTGGCCACCTCCTTTCAAAGAGAACAGGCTTATTGTGAGAGCCAGCAAATTAAAGGTCTGTGCATTTAAGACCTCTTTCCAGTGATGGATACAGTCATGTGTTAGAAGGGTACAGATGTCTCCCAAAGCTCTGCTGGCATCTGACTCCTCTGACGCTCCTGGTCATATTAGTCTGAATCTTGGGGTACAGGTTGGCCCCTCTGTACACTGATCTCCTCCTCCTGTAGTGTTATCGCAGGCAGGCAAGTTTTGGTTAAATGGACTGTTAAACAGATGGAGTAATTAGGCCCCACGTCCGGGTGCTGAGGCGGATGCTCGCTGCAGCTACAGGAGCGGCACTGAGCTTGGGGGTGAGTGAGAAATGAAGGGGGAGTGGGGTCTGGTGGCAAGCGCGCAAGAGGACTAGGAGATCTGGGCTCAGGCCTAAGTGCTAATTCCAGCTTTGCCACTGACTTGCTGTGACTTCCGTCAAGTCCTGAGACCTTTACCTCTGTTGTTTCCCCCCCATCTGTAAAATGGATCTACGTTGGGGGTTTTGAGGGCTGATCAATCTGACAGATGTGGAGAACCTCAAAGGCCCATATGCACGCTCAGTATTCTTATTCCAGCTTGCTTATACGCCCCCCTCCTGACCGTATCCGACTTGGCATTGCCTAGTTCTTCTGCTCTGTGAGAAGTAACGACTTTGCCCTTCCAGCAGAGATCTCTGTGGTGTGCCTCCGAGTCTCCCGCGAAGAGGTTGATTGGGAGCACAGCCACTTCATTTGACCATTTGCTCAGAGCCACATGGCTGTGACCTTTCTCCCTCCATCTAGGAGGAGGGAATTCATTGTGAAAGTTAATGAGTCGGTTCTCGCTTGGCCAGTTCTTTGCAAGGCTGGAAATTTTATTTTGAATCGCTAGAAAGGCGTGTGAGCGGAATGTCCGGCCAAGGAAATTTTCCTTTCCTGTGCCCTCTTGACTCTGATGTTGTTGGGGGTTTCTCTTCCAGCTGGCTGCTTGCTTTGCTTGTATGTTTCACTAGTAAAAACTGGAATGTCCCTTTCATTAGAGCACTCATGCTGATTCATTGCGGTGATACACACAACTAGGAGTTACTTCTGACTCAACCTGATGAAGTATTTAAATTCCTTTCTTAAGGAGCTCCTGTGAGTCCAAAACAGAAATATAAATTGTACATTGTCTCTAATGTAAGAAAAGCCCCCTCAATGGAAATGAGACAGCCCCATAACTATTTAAACACTCATTCTTGGCATAGAATTTCAGCTGTTGCCAATCTGTAGAGACCTCTTCCATAAAGGCTCCTTCCCCTGAACGACTGACCTCTGCGCTGTCAGCCCATTAAGGAAATTGACATTTGTACACTCAGGAACTTGCTGTGAATTGGTTAAACGCTGGTCCTCATGTGCCCGCAAGCCTTATTACTCGGCCACCCGTGATTCAATTCCTGATGTCACTGCTGTTGCTGCAGACTTCCCGGCGCTGCAACAGGGTCTTCCAGCTTTGAACCCTACTAAAGGCCCAGAGCAGGGTGGAAAGCCAAGTGCTGATAGTGAAATCTGATCGTGTATATTTTGCATGCCTTGTGACAAATTAGTAATGATTTGGGCTTGATTACTTTCTGGAAGTGGAGCCTCTCAGTTGTAAACATTAGAGAGCAGGGAGTAGTGTTGGCTAGTGGTCAGAGCAAGGAACTAGGAGTCGGGATTCCTGGGGTCTGTCCACTTAGCTACTAACTTGCAGCATGAGCTGGAGGGAAGAGAGCACAAGTTGCTTCCCTTCTCTGCCTCATTTTCCCCATCCTGTAAAATGAAGTGGGCCACTTATTACTCGAGGATCCTATTTTGAAAAGGACTATAGGAATGCAGAGAGACCAGTGGAGTCGCAGTGTAGAAACCCGTGGCAGAGCTAGCTGTCTTGTAGAACAAGTTACCCTACTAGCAAAGGGAATAAAATATACATTTTCTCTAACTACAAATAATGTTTCTGTCCTGAAATGTCGGGGTTCCCTCCCTCAGCTCATTAGCACTTGTATATCCGCTCCTTATCTGCCTCTTGAATTATTCATACCTACAGCCAGGCTGGTAGTATCGCAAAGGTGCTTACTGTGCCAGGGATTTCTTTTGGTTACCTTGTTCAGTCACACTTGCGCATCAGAGAGAGGACAAAGCGGTCTGAGAATAGTTTCGCTTTACAGTAATCTGTGTTCTAGACACACAACACCAGTATCATGAATACTCTGCTGGTTCTCCTGTGTTCACTATAGATCTAATTAAATTACTTACGCACGCTCTCAGGTAGCTGTTGTGGTCAGTGATTTCTTCTGCCTCTGGTGGAACTGTAACATGGTGGTTCCGAAGATGTGATATTGATGGGGAGCAGAGGGAACCCTTGAGTGGTCGTTTAGGCAGGCGGCAGAGAGCACACAGGGCTAAGGCTGCCACTGACGACTGCTGTATATAACCTGCGTTGTCCTGCCATGGACCCACCTGTCCCTTCTTGGTACGTGACGTAGTGTTCGAGGTGGCTCCGGCAACGGTTCTGCCAACCCTAATCCATGCTCTTGGACCTTCGCCTAGATGAGGGGTGCGTCTGACCAGGCTATGCTCCCCGAGCCTCTGCGTGAAAATATTGTTGAGAGACCTTGGAGCTGGTGCATGTGCAATGAAGAGCTAGGAAAGAACAAACACAAGTTGCATCACCTCTTAAGCGGGCATGCCACTAGAGTCTGCGGTCTCTCGTGATACCATTGCTGTATCTGCAGCCCTGGCCTGTTAGCTTTAAGAGGAGCAAATGTCTGTCGCTCCGCTTTTATTAGCAAGCGCATGAAATGGAATTGCAGCACTGGCCGAGTCGGTCTATTTCATACTCAGCAAATCTGTGTCAAATGGGGAGTATGCGTGGCTCTTCTTTATTCAGAGCAAATACCGGGATGAATCTCTCATCGTCGTGGTTTCTCCAGATACACTAACCTTTTAAAAGTGAATGGAAGGCTGTGAACAGTTTGAAACGGATTCTAGCAGGCTAGTCAGGAATCCCAGTGTGAGTCACCTGTCTAACAGAGCTGCCTTACCCCGGAGAAGTGGAAAGATGCAACGGGAGACTTCTGTCTGTGGTTACTTGCTCAGCTAGGCTTAGGAAGTGCTGTGGGGGGAAACTTCAGTGAGTGGCATTGCAATCCGGCACATAGGGTAGCAGTACCTCTCAGGTTTGGCCCCGCAGCTCCTCTGTCATGGTGGAGGGGCCATGGGGCCAAATTTCAGTGAGTGGTGCTGTGACCCCCACCTGCCACAGGGTTTGAGGCCCCCTCAAATGGAGGGCCTGGGGTAAACCATCCCTTTTTGCCCCCCCTTGCCTCCAGGCTGCCTTGTTGAGAGAGACACAAGCACCAGGACGGGGGGCGTTGAGAGATGCATTTCATACGGGACCGGCTCATCAAACTGTTCCCTGCAATTAGAAAAAGTGCCAGATTGCTTGTGGATTTGACAAAGAAACGGCAGCTGTAGCGAAGCAGGATGAGGGCTGCTGGATGCAGCCCAACGCTGTCAGTTCTCACAGCTGTGGCCTGGAAGCGTGGCTTTGGATGCGCTATGGTTCACCGACAAACTGCTGTTTCAGGATGGAGAGCTCCACTTGTGTTTAACGGTGACCATATGTGGGGGCTTTTAAATCCAACTGCAAGTAAGATCTCCTACAGCGGAGAACATCAATGTGTAATAGACTCTTCATAGCGTAATCTGAATTTGTAATGAGGGCTTTAAAATCCTCCGTTGTGGCAGGGCCAGGCTTCAGCTTCGTAGTAAGCAGTTGGTACTTGTAGGAAAACCTTCTGCTATTAAAGTGAGAAGTTACTTAAGATTTTTAAAGCTCTTAAAAACAAACAAACAAACAAAACCGCAAAACCCCCCATAAAGCAGCCCTGCAGTGAATTCTTCTAGCTGCCCAGAAATACAGGGGTTTGGGCAGGGAAAATCCCCTACAGGAGGGTGTGTTGAATGGGACTTGCGCGAGAGCAGGCAAGAATTGAAGAGATTTGAGCTTGCAGAGGAAAGGGCAGTATCAGGGCCAGAGAGAACAAAGTGTAGTGACAGCAGAAATAGTACCTTTGTGACACACCTACTGCCACAGCCCTTCTTAGCCGTGTCCACTCTGCGGTGGTGCGGTACCAGGAGAGCTGGATTTCATTCTGCCATCTGTTAATGGGTTAAATGCTGCTGGGTGAATCTGTTCTTGCATCACAGCCAGTGGAAAAACAATGAATGGCTTTTGGTTTTGGTTGTTCACCCTGAACTTAAAGCAGGGGTCGGCAACCTTTCAGAAGTGGTATGCTGAGCCTTCATTTAGTCACTCTGATTTAAGGTTTTGCGTGCCAGTCATACATTTTAATGTTTTTAGAAGGTCTCTTTCTATAAGTCTATAATATAGAACTAAACTATTGTTGTATGGAAAGTAAACAAGGTTTTAAAAATGTTTAAGAATCTTCATTTAAAATTAAATTTAAAATGCAGAGCCCCCCGGACCGGTGGCCAGGACCCGGGCAGTGTGAGTGCCACTGAAAATCAGCTCGCGTGCCGCCTTTGGCACACATGCCATAGGTTGCCTACCCCTGACTTAAAGCATTAATGCAAATGACCTGGAAAGACCCTTCTATCTGTGACGCTCTACCCTCTTTAATGGAGTCTGAGGAACCTGCTCATCTAAGGCGGTTGATCAAATAAGATCAAGAAACTGAATGGAGAGAGGCAATGTAAAGCAAGTGGGCTCCTCCAGCTCTTGTGGGAGCCAGGGAACCTACTTAATGTGTTATGAGGTGACTCATGCTGGGACAGGCCAGGACTGGCTGAGCCAAATGCTAGAACAACGTCATGTCATCTCCAAAGGCATCGGAACAAAGCACTTAGTGAGCAAGAATTTGCAGCCTGCCAATTGTAATAAACTTCATCCCCATAGTGGCTTTTTTCCATCCTGGATCGGAGCTGCTCTAAATCTGAGGTATGCTAGTAGGCTACTTCCCAGCCTGGATTGAAAGGCTTATCTGTATTGCATCAGACTGATACGGTGGCTCCTGGGGCACATTTTATATCGCTGTCTGTCTGATCTGAAGCTCCTTAAGTTCCCAAGCTGAGGAATGGCTTAATGAAAATTGTTTTTCCAAAGTAGCTCTAAAACCCAGCCTTATTTACAGTCTCTAAAGTGGGCATACATAATCCCATACTCCTTAAACACAGTGAACAGACAGGGTGCATTACTGCTTCAGTTGTTCTACTCCGCAGCTGCCTTTCACAGCAAAACCCATGATTAGTTAGCTGTACCGTCCCCGTGAATAATGGATGAGACCCATAATTAAGAGTGGCCACGGAACTAACCGAAGTACGGGGCTGCTATTTGGGAGTGGAGTCGCTTTGTGACCCTGGCAGACAAAATCAAGCTGGACAGAATGACAATGCTGTTGGCTGTGAAACTCTCTGGGGCTTTGACTCCACTATGAAGATAAAACTCAAAAGCTGCTAAAGACTTAGTGTCTAATTGCACTATTGTCTCCTAGCGGCGCCTTCGCCAGCAAAACGGAGGTTCAATGTCTTGAGTGAAATTGGCAGTGTTTCTTGCTTAAGGACTACAATAATTGCTTCAGTTTAGAGATGCAGATTAGCCTTTTTATTCTGTCTTAAAAAAGGAGAATGCCGAGAAACTGCTCAGCCTTTTGATCTGAATGTCAGGACTTCTGAACTTTCAAACTTTGACCCTTTCACTCTTATTAAAATTAACAGTGGGAAAACTTATCCTGATTAACGGTCTTGGTCAGCATCTCTCTCCTCCATTGACGGGTTATATTTCACCACGCTGACATCACAGTGAACCAGTACACGATTACAGATGAAGTTGGGGGGGGGGGGGGGGGGAGAATTGGCAACCGCACGGGGAGTGTGAAATTACCTCATCTAATTACTATTTTGAGATGGGCTTTGAAATCCCAGCATGATGGGCAAAATTCCTGGCCCACTTTTTGTGAGGTAGCCTGGGGAAGGGGCCAAGAATATGAGTCTAGTAGGGCTTCAGTGAACTCTGCTGCAAACACTGGTGGGGACCCCATGTGCCGGCCCATGTTGCATGTCCCCTTATTCTCATGACTGGATGGGCTGAATGAACTCTGTCCCTCCTGGGCAGCCAGCAGGGGTCGTTGTTATGGTGATTTAGCAGCAGTTGATGGGAGACCAGAATTTGAAACTAAAAGGTTACTGAGCAAACATAAAAGCAGCAGTGTGATAAAGAGATGCCTTAACACCCCTCCCCTCCGGTCCCTTGCACTGGGGGTGATGCACTATTGTAATCATCTCTCTAGTGGAAAGGCTGGGTACCTTTTGTGTTCCCATGTTTTATTACTTATCCTAAATGCAGACCGGCGCCAATCTCCTTCGGCCTGGTGTTCCTCCTCCAAATGCAGCGTGTGCTTATGGCATGCTGCCCTAGCAACTAAGGGGGTCTCTGGATATAAACAAGGGATCTCTCATGTTCCTGCACGTAGTAGCAGAGCTACCAAGTCTCGCTCCTGTTCTGGCTTCGCTCTAAAGCCGTTCTTGAGCATCTTGCTCTGAGTGGAAGAGGTTCTGGGAAGATGACTCCATTGTCCATGATTGGTGGCTCTGGTGTATGATATTGGAGGTGAGGGGCAGGGAGAGCAGGTGGGCTGAGATTATGAAGAAGCTAGATGCCCATCTCCATACAAGTCACTTTCTCTCCGGCCCTAGCAGGAGGGTGGACTTGATTGAATCAAAATGAGTCTTTTCCGTCTGTCTCCTGTGATCCTAAGTTGCTATAAAGTGGCTGATTTGATGGTGGAAGTGGGCATTGTGGGACAAGAGGCCTGGGGCAGGAAGTGACCTCACATTGTCTCTCCCTTCCAGGAGGAGAGGGAGAAGCGTCGTCTGGAGCAGCTGGAGCGCAAGAAGGAGATGCAGCGCCTGCTGGAAGAGGAAGATGCGAAGCTGAAAGGGAAGTTACCGAAACCAATCACCCCAGGCAAGATCACCAGGGCTCAGATTGAAGAGACCATCCGGAAAGACCAGCAACAGAAGGAGAACGGAGATGAAGGTTTGCTGCTTCCCCATCATTATACCACTGAATGTCCCCTACTAGCACAAGGGTTTGGTATGCCTCACAGACGGGCTGCTCAGGCCCCATGAGCTCCCCAGAGAGCAAGCCACATCTGTCTGATTTGGCAAAGTGCAAGATGTCCTGAGGACTAGAGAACCCTGACTTCCCATGTCCCAATGATGCACCCTTGTTGCATCCCTGCTAGGGACTCCTAGCTGCTGTGTCTAACTGGTCCCAGTATCTCCAAGCCCCAGAGAGAGAGGAGAGGTTCCGATCCTAGGAGGCTAAACTAGCATTTCACTCTAAGTTGCTGTTGTGTCACTCTGGACACCAGACTTGTTTAAAGCTTCAGGTATTGGCCTTCTTCCGAGTGCCAGCCAAATGAATACTCCTGCCCCGGCGTGTCTGTACCTCTCAAAGGCTTCATCTAGCTGCGAGCTGAATTTTTTTCCCCTTCCTATTCCAGTGGAGAAGCAGAAGAGCCACCTGGATGTTCCCTTGGAGGAAAACATCAACAGAAGAGTGTTGGAGGAAGGCACGGTGGAAGCCAGAACCATTGAAGATGCCATTGCAGTCCTCAGGTATTTGGCCATAGCTTCATGGTGCTTCGCTTGGAAAGGGACTGGTTTCCTTAGAGATTCCCCAGAAGCAGCCCTGCCCTGGAGGTGGCCCAGGTACTTTTGGGTGTTTTACCACTTAAAAAATGTAGCTATCCACCTCTGATGCAGCAAGAACAAGGCAAGTCCATCAGCCTCCTGCTGCACAGCCTCTCATCCCTGCCTAAAAAGCGAAACTTCCTGAAAGCGCGTAGTGGGTCACCACTGAGGATGCCAAATTCAGGACGAACTGCTGAGAAATGGGGCAAACGCAACCCAAAACTGGTGGTTATTCTTTTGTGGCTGTTTGGTATATCTTATAAAATAAACTCCTGTTTCACCACACTGGCTAACAAGAAAACAGAGAGGCAGTTTCCTCAGGCATTCTGGTTCTTGTGTCGCCACCAATAGCACTGGGTTCAGAGATGAATGGTGCTTTACAACCAGTCTTATCAAATAATAGGTTCTTCTGATCCCAAAGGACCAGCCACACACCCAAGTCAATATAGAACGTAGATCTTATCCAAAAATCACGCTGATGCCAATCCTTTAGTATCTATAAAATCTAAAGGTTTATTTATAAAAAGCGAGAGGAAAAAGGTGAGAGTTAAAATTGGTGAAATGAAATCAATTACATCCAGTAATGGGAAAGGTCTTGGTTCAGGCTTGTAGCAGTGATGGAATAAACTGCTGGCTTAAGTCAAGTCTCTGGAGTACATCCACAGCTTGGATGGGTCCTTCATCCTTTGTTCAGAGCTGCGGTTTGTAGCAAAGTTCCTCTAGAAGTAAGAAGCAGGATTGAAGACAGTGGAGATGTTTCCAGGGCCTTTTATAGCTTTGTGCCCTGTGGAGGGCATCCCGTTCTTACTGTGGAAAATTACACCAGCAAGATGGAGTTTGGAGTTACATAGGCAAGTCCCATGTCCATGCATTTTGCCTACTCACAGCAGGAAATTTCATTAAGTGGAGATGGGCGTCTCCCATGGTCCATTGTCTGTTAAATGTTCTTTCGATGGGCCACTCCATTTGAATAGTCCCTCCAAGATGTGCTGGGCGCTACCTTCTGGGCGGTACCCCAGGAGCCAACATTTGAAATCCAGGTATAGAGCCAATACTTATAATGTCACATACAAAAATGATACATGCATACAGATAGCATAATCATAACCAGCCAATCATAACCTTTTCAACCTCACGCAACAAGATTTGCTGCAGATCTATAACAGTAGTTGCAACAACGGTCTATATAGTCGTATTTTAATCAGGTAACGTCACACATAATCAATCAGAATAACGAAGGGGGAGCATCATTGCTTTTTCTGTTTGTCCTTGGAGGTATTCGGTTTGCTGCATTTACAAATGGGGCTAAGGCCTCCTTTTGAAACTCCCCTGGGATCAGAAAAGCCAGCTGTCCTCTTTCTGCTTCCAGTGTCCTCCTGAACTCTGCCAACCTTCCTGTTTGATGCGGGAGGCTTTCCCGGCGCTCTATCTACTGTTCTGCGCAGGGGTTAGAGCTGGTGTGTCTGAGTGGACAGACTGGAGATGCCTGGGGAGCAGAGCTGGCATGTGCCTTTCCAGCACCACTCTTCTGACTGAAGCATCCTCCAGACACTGTCACTGCTAAGGACACTCAGCCCTAGATGACGTGGTTAGAACTGGAACTGGCCAATGATCTAGCCCAGCCTCTGACCGGGATAGGGTTCTTCCCAAGGGCCTGGGCTGAGCTGGTGCCAGCTAGAAGCGACTGAGGTTCTTATTTCCAATATTCTTCTCCCAACAGCGTTGCTGACGACCTGGACCGTCACCCAGAGCGCCGGATGAAAGCCGCCTTTGCCACATTTGAAGAGATCAACCTGCCACGCCTGAAGCAGGAGAACCCCAACATGCGCCTCTCCCAGCTCAAGCAGCTCCTCAAGAAGGAGTGGATGAGGTCCCCAGACAACCCAATGAACCAGAGGCACATGACCTACAACAGCCAAAAATAGAACTGGAAAGAAGCCAGCCCATTCCCCTGAGGCCAGGGCTGAGACCTAGGGCTTCCTTCAAACACGTAAGAAAACCAAGCCACCCAAGGAACCTTGCTTCATTTATTCCCCCACCCCCGCTCCATCTCTTTTGTGCCCTGTTGTTGGACTCCTAATTAAACGTGAGGCTTCCTGATCCAAACAGATGCGTGCAGCTCTTCTCGGGGCGCCCCAGGGAGCCTGGCTCCCCGATCTTGGCTGGAGCCTTGCCTGCTGCAGATGTTCTGAAACTGTCCGTTGCATACAGACCTCTCCAGAGCAGCCCCTTGTTTTATATCGTTGGGCAGCTGGGCCCATGCAACCCAGATGGATTAACTCAATCTTTAACTTTTAAAATCGTGGTCGTCAGTTTAGAAAGGTCACTCCTGCCCACCCTGGAGCGCTGAGAGTATTGTACCAAATGGGGCACTGCCACACAGGCACTCCCATTGCCCTCCATGACTGTCTAGACACCTGAGCTGCCTCGCACCACGTTTAACCCCCATTCGAACTGAAGTGTCCTCTTTTTATCCCTGTCTCTGCTGGAGCTGCCCTAAGACCTTCTTTGCAATGCAGAGCTGGTGACCCGTGGCAAGAGAACAGGGTGAAGAAGGCAGGTCGAGCAGCACTAGGTTGTTCTGGGAGGAGGTAATGGGCTAGGAGTGGGTTTAACCCTAAGTGCTAGGCCACTATCCTGCCTGCTGCTGTTCCCTCGGTGTCAGTCAGTGACCCAGCGCGGGGGGAAGTGGAGTCGAGGCTGTGGACAGGATTAGAGGGAACTCTTCCACTGCAGCCACTTGTCGTTCTCTGCCCTCCCTTCCATCTCCAAGGGAAAAGCAAAGGATCAGTGCAGCATGTAAGGTGCTATCGCTTCTCCACGCAGCTTTCCCCACGGCCCCTGTGCGGGAATCCTAGGGCTTCGCAGCGGGAGATCAGAACGGGACTTCAGAGAACGCTCCGCAGGAAGAGCAGGCTGGCGCCTGGGGTGCGTTTTGCCCCTCGCAAGGGGAATGTGGATCTTGTACCACGGCAACTAACGCAAGGGGTCACAATGACTTTCTCCCACCTTCTGTGTGAAGGCAGCAGTTCGACACCCTGCTCTGCGTTGCCCCAGCCCTTTAAACGCTGCTCGCTGGCCCAATCAGCAGTGCCGTTGTGTTTTGTGAATAGTCCTAACCCTCTCCCTTCTGCACGAGTGGAGCTAGGGAATCAAATATCCACCGTGAACCACCAGGCTGAGAATTCCCCTGCGAGCCCTGCAGTGCTCCTGGGAACACCAGCAGCCCAGCACCAAGGGGCTAACATGGAATTCTAGCCCTCACATTACACATACAATGCTTACCTCCCCCCCCCCGTCCTGCCACCCTGTGCTCTAACCCCCTCCTTCTGAAATTAAAACCTACCGAGGTAGGTCCAAGGCCATCACCCTGACTTTGTGCTTAGGCTCTATGATTGCAATCAACTCTAGCCCCTCACCTGTGCAACGTCTCTGCCATGTCAGGCCTAGGCTGCTGTCATCTGGCATTTAATCCTAACCCGCTAGCTGGGTGAACGAGGAGACCGTGCTCCGCTGGTGCTGGCATTCTTTGTAAAGCTGCTCCGTGAGCCAGCTCATAACCCTGACTTCCATCGCCCCCTACCCCAAAGCACTAGCCTGTAGGCAGCCTCCCCAAACTTCTTTGGGTAAACCCGTGCCTGTCGTGGATGGAAATCTGACTCCACAGGTCAGGTTTAGGGCTGGCCTCCACTGCAGTAGGAAGAGGTGGGGAGGTTTTCTGTGGAGTCCTTCATTGCCAGACCGCAGGGGTGGGGGTTTCCTTTAATGGCAGTAAACACAGAGAAGAAGCTCCCCACCCACTGCACTGATTAGGGGTAGCCTAACCATGCCCACTTGCTGTTGCGTTTGAAGTGGCTGCTCATGCACTGTGGTAGCTCTGGTTGGAGCTCGGTGAGACAGTCGGGTTTGCATTGAAAACCCTTTTCGATGCGGCTCACCTCTTGCTTTGGCTTCATATCCAGCCAGGTATTCCCATCAACCTTTGCCCTCTTCACACCCTACTCAGACTTGCTTCAGAAACAGATGACCCAAACCGTCCTCCCCCTTCCACTATCCCCAAGAGTTCAAAGAAATCCAGCTGGCACAAGGACCGGGAGAAATACAAGATTGTGTCTTTTTCCCTCCTTTTAGTGTGAAAAGCTCCTATTTTTGTTTTAATCTAATATTAAAAATGGAAATCCCAACCTGTAAACTATGGAAGAAATAAAGCCTTTGAATCATGCTGGCATATCTTCCCCCTTCCCTTCCTTTGTATGTATCTGTTCAAGGGAGCAGAAAAACGGTTCCAACTCAGCTCACCAGTCAACACTGACCACCTCCTGCCTGGATTCTTTCTGGGCCGAGCACAATTGAAATTCTCTTGTCTTATTCCTCTGTCTTCCAAGTGCCATCCAGGGCTTGCACCATTGCATTCCATCAATTGAGATTGGTCCTTGGGGGGGAAAAAAGAGGGGGAGCTGAAGTGGTTTGAAATCTCCCTTAAGTGTGCCTAAAGAAGTTTCTCTGTTTAATGAGCCTTCTCTTAGGGCTACATTCAGGCGGAAGTTTAGAGCCTCCCCACCAGCACTTGCATGGCACAGATCAAATATGAAGCTTTTGGTTCCTATTTCAGCAGCTGTTCATGGGCTACTGCTGTGAGCTTTACCAGCAAAGCATGAGTTGCTTTCTGAGGGCCAGAGAGAAATGGCCATTTGACCGTCCGCCCCTGGAGGGGCTACCCAGGATGGGGAAATAGGAGAGAGGCTCATGCATTTACACCCTTCCCTCGAGGTTTAGCTTCCAATGCAGCTTTGGTTACAAATTAAAATGAGTTTTTGTTTTCAAGTCGGGCCCTGGGAACCTTTGTCCTGGGTCAAAAAGCAGAATGGGGGAGTGTGTTCGGGTAAATTAAGAACTGCCAGAGCTGATCCGTCCCGTGTAAAGGTCTGGGTAACGCTTCCACATCCCTCTCCCTGCTAGGGCCCCTTGCTTGTCTGTCTCTGCCAAGTAGCAGAAGTGCTAACCTGTGTTCCTGGCTCGGCCGGAGATTTCCAGGCCAGTTCTGCAGCACTGAGGGGTGTGGAGAAAGGACTGAACGGGCTGAGGCCTGGCCCTGCCCAGTGCTAAAACTCACCTGAGCGGGCGTGGCAGTCTCTGCCACACCTAGCCCTGCAGCAGCAGACCCTCGGGATTGAGGAGCGGAGTCGTGGGGGCATCCCTGGCCTGGGCCAGTCGCGGGGCGTAGAATTACAGTGCGTTGGAAGAGAGGGAGGGTAGCAGAGAGGGGTGACGCTCATACACTAGTCCCAGAGCTGCCCTGGGCCTCCTGTCTACCTTCTGCAGAAACCGGGAAGTGAACAACGGTGAGTGCTGGTTCCTTCCCTACCATGGGGGAATATCAGTCGCGGTGAAGTAGGGAAGGGATTGCTGGGCGGGGGGGAGAGAGCGGAGGCCAGAGGTGGTGATACTGTCCCTGGGCTGCAGTGTACGAGGAGTGGGATCCCCCCCTCGGCTGGCCCATTAGGGATGACTGACCTGCTTTGCTTTGCAAACTCAGCAGCACTGAGCAAGTGGAGAGGAAGCAGCGGGGCTGGGCTTCCCCCCGCACTGCTCCTGGGGCCGATCTCTGCTGGCTCTGGCTGCGTCCAGCAAGGCAGAAAGCTCACTGGAGCGGTGCTTAAACTTCACTGCTTATTAATTGCAATTTATCAAGGCGGTTAGACACGACGGGCAGAGCGTGTGCTGTGGCTGAGGGGAAGCTCCACCCGTTCAGCTGGGGCCTCCACATCACCTCTGGCTGGACTTGCTGCAGTACTTCGGAAGTGAACTCGGCACAGACGGCGCCCCCTCCAGGAGAGCGGCATTAGAGCGGGGCAGGAGGAGAGGACCCATGGCCTGGCCAATCTAGGGTCCCTGGGCCATCTACTCTAGCCCTGTGTCTGGCAGTGGCCAACACTGTGCGCGTGTGTCCATCCAATGACTTGGGCCCTTGAGTTGTCCTGATCACCCCTGTGGGTTCTGGTAGCCCCAAGCTGTCGCTTTCAGCCATGGGACCTCTGCCATACAACAGCTGAGTGTCTCCTCTTCCTGCCAGAAGATGTGTGACAGATTGGATCACAGAAACCCCCGTGGGAGCTGCCACTTGATGTGCCCAGACTACTTCGACCCCTGCTTTCCCTGCCAGCTCAGGACTCCAGCACCCTGTCTTGCTGAGCCAGACACGCCCGTCTGCTCCAACAAACACCCAGGGTCTGAATGACGTGCCCCAAAGCTGCAGGTTTACCTGAAAGCAGCTCACAGAAGTGTTCCTGTCTTTAACACTCAGCTGCCCAACTCCCAATAGGATCTAAACCCAAATAAATCCGTTGTACCCTGCATAAAGCTTATACAGGGTAAACTCAGAAATTATTCGCCCTCTATAACGCTGACAGAGAGGTATGCATGGCTGTTTGCTCCCCCAGGTATTAATACATACTCTGAGTTAATAAGTAAAAAGTGATTTTATTAAATACAGACAGTAGGATTTAAGTGGTTCTAAGTAATAACAGACAGAACCAAGTAAGTCACCAAGCAAAATAAAATGTGCAACTCTATGTCTAATCAAACTGAATACGGATAAGATCCTCACCAGTTCCAAAATGTTCCCTTTTACAGACTAATCTCCTTTTAGCCTGGGTCCAGCAATCACTCACACCCCTTGCACCCTGTCCTTTGTTCCAATTTCTTTCAAGTATCCTCGGGGGGGGGGGGTAGAGAGGCTCTCTCGTTAGCCAGCTGAAGACAAAAGGGAGAGGTCTCCCAGGGGGTTAAATAGACTTTCTCTTGTGGGTGTAGACCCACTCCTATGCAAAGTCCAGCTCCGAGATGGAGTTTAGGAGTCACCTGGGCAAGTCACATGACTCAGTTTTTACCCGTAGCGTCCATTATTTACATGCTACCTTGAACGTCCTCAAGTAGACTTCTTATGTGGATTGGAGCATTCCAAGATCCATTGTCCTTTGCGTGTTTCTTGATTAGGTCCTTAATTTCAACATTCCTTTCTCCAGGAACTGACCAAATGCTCTACTAAGGTTATCTAGAAATCAAGCCAGTACACAGCCAACATTCATAACTTCAAATACAAAAATGATCCATGCATACAAAGAGGATTAATACATTCAGTAGATCATAACCTTTGAGATATGTTACATGGCATATGTAGCATAAAACACATTCTAAGCATATTTCCAGAAAGCCTTATGGGAGGTACTGTCCCAATGCAGACACCCTATTCACGGGTGATCTGGTCTGCTACCGCCACCTCTCTTCAGGGCTGGGGGTGGGTGAGAGTAGCAATGCCTCCTGGGAACTGCATCACAAACAGCTCTAGAAGCAGGCTCAGAAACCCCACTCCTGCGAGCTTCTTTCTTCTCCGTCGCATGCCTTGCACTATGGGCCTGACGTCCATTGCCCCATCTGCTCTAGGCAGCCGCTGCCCCTCATGGGCTGCAGTTTGGCTTGGCTAGCTGGGATCTGGCCTCGAGTCCTGGCCTCCCACACTTGATCCTGCACCCAGTGCTTCCTGCCTCTCTGTTCCAGAGGCAGGTGGGGGCCTGGGGCGCTGCTGACGGGATGGGAGATGGGCCTCTTCGCTGTGGCAGGTGCTTGTTTTGCTGGGGCCTGCCCCTGGCTCTCAGCTGTGCTTCTAGGCCAGGTGGCAGTGAGTAGCTGCACCATGGCGGGGAAGAGGCTGGGTGTGAGAAATGTCGTGGCTGGGGGAGATCAGTGGAGTCACCGTAGCCTGTCTGCTTCCCCAGCGCGGAGCCAGTCAGCCCCGGCTCCACCCTGTTTGCTGCTTAACTAACACAATGAACTGCGTCTCGGGGAGAGCGTCCGCCCTGGCTGGTAGAAAGAGCCGTGCTCTGACTGCACAGCCATGGCCCATCCTACGCTGTGTAACCAGAACACCCTGTGATGCCTGGAGCAGGGAGCTGGGCCCAGCGCCGTGCACCAGGGCACAATGCCGCTCGGTCTGGGGGCCCTTTCAAATGGGGGGGGGGACCTGCCACTTTTGCTTCCCCGGGGCAGCCCTGCAGGCCAGTAACCGCCCCATTCGTTTCCCCGTTGCTGTTCAAACTTGGCTGCCTGGCCCTGTCGTGACTCAGGTATTTCTCCGCTGGCTATTTGATCCTTAACTAACGTTCAGTAAAGCACAGGGACAGCACCCCAGCCCTGCTCTATCCCCTGCGCTCCGGGCTCCGATGTCTCCTTGGCCTGGCAGTTACTTATTGACCCCCCCGGCCCCATCATTCCTGGGCCCATCCCCAGAATCCTCCCAAAGCCGAAAGCACAAGAGCCTAGATTTGGTGTTTGTCGCAGTCCTGGCCCCCCTACCTCCCAACTCTGCTGCTGCCCGTCAGTCCCAGCTAGGGTGACTAGATGTCCCGATTTTATAGGGACAGTCCCGTTTTTTGGGTCTTTTCCTTATATAGGCTCCTATTACCCCCCCACCCCCGTCCCGATTTTTCACATTTGTTGTCTGGTCACCCTAGTCCCAGCCCGTATATCTCCTGCCCCCACTCTCCCGCCCCCACTCTGCGACTGCCCCTGGGTCCTTGCACCCTCTGCTATGCCAGGCTGCCAAACCCCATGGAGGATCAGAGGCACAGACACGCGCCCCAGAGACTGGAATGAAAGCGACAAATTCATTTCATTTCTGATCTAAATGTGGGAGAGCCTGCCCTGCCCTGCCCTGCCCTCCCACCCGCACCCCTTTTGCTCCCTGCCTCCCCAGGCAGGAGTCCAGTCCCAGCGCCGGCAGCTGCTCCGGCTGGGCTCTTGGCCAGACGGAGCAGCTCAGATGCCCTGCGGGCCGGGAGCCCACACCCGGCTGCATGTGTGTGCGCCAGGCTCCTTCCGTGATCTTTACCCGCATCATCGCTGGCAATCCTGGGAGCTGCTGGGATGATTGGGCCCAGTCCCGGGGCAGCAAGCGGCAAAGCCACCAGGACGGAGACCCAGCACCGAGGGGCACTTAGTGACGGGGCCCAGGGAGGGAGGGTGAGGAGCCAGCAGGAGGAAAGGGAGCAGGGCCAGACCTGGAGTCTGCAGGGCAATAGGGGCTGGCTGCTTTCTGCCCCATCCCCCGGGTCTCCCCCAGCCCTTCCTTGGGAACCATCAATTCTGGGGGCTGCCGTCCCTCCTGGTGAGCTGGGCTGGGGAGACTGGATCCAGGAGGGAGGAGGGCGGGCTGGGGAAGGGCCATGGACAGGGAGGCCCAAAGCAGCTGTAGCCCATGGGTCATTCCCAGCGCCTCCTCCCCAGCTCAGATCAGCTCTGCCGCCTTGGGAGCCTCCACCGTGTCAGCTGGACTGGGGGCTCTGCCCCCCTTCCCAGGTAGCTCTGGGGAGCGGTGGGGCAGGGAGCGCCAGGGCCTATGCAGGGGGCTCCCTGGCCGGGCAGAGAGGGGCTTTTCTGTTAGTTCCCCAAGGCTGATTGGTGGAGAAGTTGCTCAGTGTCAGAGGCTCTTCTGCAAACACCTGGCCCACCCCATGTCAGCAACAACGGGGCCCCTTGGCTCCCAGCCTTTCAGGGACCCTTAGGAACGGGGCTGGCAAAGCCCTGTTAGCTCTTTGTAGTCCAGCCCTCCCAGCCATACCAGGAATCTCCTTGTGTTACATTCAGCAGGGCCCCATCTGGGATCAAGGGACGGGGGCTTCCCTGGAGTCGCTTTCACAGCCTGAGCGATCACCATCTTCCTGGTACCCAGCCCAGCAGCCCGCAGTCCCAGCAGGCTTTTCAGATGGGTTCTGGATGCTACCCAGGGGGCATTGCTGATCGGAACGGTCCCTGGTGGATAACAGTGAGTACTCATGGGTATTTCTGGGCCAGGGTGGGTACTGATTGGAACGGTCCCTGGTGGATAACAGCGAGTACTCATGGGTATTTCTGGGCCAGGGTGAGTACTGATCGGAACGGTCCCTGGTGGATAACAGCGAGTACTCGTGGGTATTTCTGGGCCAGGGTGGGTACTGATCGGAACGGTCCCTGGTGGATAACAGCGAGTACTCATGGGTATTTCTGGGCCAGGGTGAGTACTGATCGGAATGGTCCCTGGTGGATAACAGCGAGTACTCATGGGTATTTCTGGGCCAGGGTGGGTACTGATCGGAACGGTCCCTGGTGGATAACAGTGAGTACTGGTGGGTATTTCTGGGCCAGTGTGAGTGCTGATCGGAACGGTCCCTGGTGGATAACAGCGAGTACTCATGGGTATTTCTAGGCCAGGGTGGGTACTGATCGGAACGGTCCCTGGTGGATAACAGCGAGTACTGGTGGGTATTTCTGGGCCAGGGTGGGTACTGATCGGAACGGTCCCTGGTGGATAACAGCGAGTACTCATGGGTATTTCTGGGCCAGGGTGGGTACTGATCGGAACGGTCCCTGGTGGATAACAGCGAGTACTGGTGGGTATTTCTGGGCCAGGGTGGGTACTGATCGGAACGGTCCCTGGTGGATAACAGCGAGTACTCATGGGTATTTCTGGGCCAGGGTGGGTACTGATCGGAACGGTCCCTGGTGGATAACAGTGAGTACTCGTGGGTATTTCTGGGCCAGGGTGAGTACTGATCCGAACGGTCCCTGGTGGATAACAGCGAGTACTCATGGGTATTTCTGGGCCAGGGTGGGTACCAATGGATGCTGGTGGGATTAATACCCAGTGAGTAGAGTACTGATGGGTGGTGTTATTGGTGGGATACAGAACTGGTGGGCAGTGGGGGGTACTGGTGGGTATTTGGGGTAACAGTGGATGTGTTACCCTGTGGGCATTTCAGGGCTGGAGTTCTCACCACCCTGACTCTCCGGTCGTTCCCAAAAGGTCTTTGCGCTTCCAGACACACTCTCCCCTGAAGGGCCTGGGGTGCTCCTTCCCCTTTCAGGGTCCCCCTCCTCCCTGCCCCATGAGTGATCCTCCTTCCATTAACCCCTTCACTGCTGCAGGCCAGGCCATCCCACAGTGCCATCTGCCAGGAGGCTCCCGCTTCCTCCGGACGATCTACCCCGAGGAACCGCTGCTGGGGCACAGGGACAGCCGGGGAGCAGCAAAGGGGTTAACGAGAACGACGGGGTTAGGAAATTCCCCTGCTGCCCCCACCCAATTAGAGCCCGCGATCATTCCTGTCACCCAACGAAGTGGTGGCTGGGCCGTAATCCTGGCAACTTAACAGGGCTTTGCACCAGCCCGGGAAGTGCCCCTGGGACCTAACTCTTCAGGGGCCTAATTCTCAGCAGTCCCACTTGGGGGGCAGGTGCCCAAATCCCCGTCTGTATTGGCAGCAACGCTGGCAGCGACAGGCCCCCTGAGTTGGGGTGTGAGTGGCAGTGGGACCAAGGCCTGGACCCTGGGTGTGGATTCCAGCCAGCGCTGTGCTGACGGCCCTCGGATCACATGGGCAGCTTCTCCCACCCTGCCCTGCTGGTGACGGGGGACGGCAGATGCCACCCTTAGCCCTCCGAGGCCTTGTCATCTGCACCGAGACAATGGGATGGGGGCCAGATCACTGCAGTGAAGGGCTTGAGAGCTACACAGGGACAGGGCCACCGAGAGCAGGTTCGGGCCCCGGTGAAAAAAAATTTTCAGGCCCTGCAGCAAGGGCGGACTGACTAAAAATGGGTGACAAGAAGGGGGGGAAGCCGGGCCCCGGGTCTCCTTCCAAACCACCGGGCCCCGGTAATTTGTACCGGCTTCCCCCCCCCCTCTCGTCGGCCCTGCATGTAGATAGTGCTAGAGAAGAGCAGGCTGCCGGGGGTATAATTATTTGATATATTTGCTACATCGGCATGTCGGGCCAAGCCAAACGGCGGCGTAACTCCCTTGAATACAGGGCACAGTTCTGGTTCTGCAGCTGGAAATCCGCAGGGAGGTGGGAGTTTATCCCGCTTCCCTAGCAGCTGTGGTTGCCTCTGTGACCAGCCCTAAGTCTGCACTGGCCCTTTCCCAGCATGCTCGCTGGCCCTTTAAATCTGGGAGACAGGCGCAGCTGTTGCCCTTAGGGTGTGCTTTGGTTTCCCCGGTGCAGAGAGATTGCAGCTCCTTGCCTTCCTGCTCGTGAGTACTTGGTGTGTTTGTGTTGCTGTTGTCTCCCACTTTGCAGCCTCTCTCCAGCGCTGTGCAAAGCTGGGGCTGCATGTGGGGGCTGATTAATGCCTCCTTTTGCTCTTCGTGGCTCCAGACCTGTGCCCCATTGAAACCGATGCCTTAGCAACAAAGGGCACTGGTTCCCCAGAGCTCTCTGAGCCCTGAGGTTGCAGAATTGTTTCAAACCACAGCGGGTCTCCTGCAGGGTCCTGATCTTCTCCTGGTGCCTTTCACTGGGTGGTTTTAACAGGGCTGCACTGGTGGGGAGGTGGACAAATCCCCTGAGTGGTTCTAATGGACAAGAGACTGGCTTCCGCCGGAGAGCCATGCCTGCTGGGGACTCCATGGGGTCCTGGGATGGACTTGGCCCGAGGGTGCTTGGGTAGGGTGCCATGTGGATACCAGACTTGGCCATTCTTTGCCTTTCCCCTGCTGGGATCTATTACCCCCATTTAGCAATGTGGGGAGGACAGGGTGATGGTGAGCTAGCGAGTTAGGACAATAGCCCCTTGGTACCACAGCCCCCCTTGGTATGGCGCCCGGCTTCCAGCTGCAGCACAGGGCCCGGGGTGTTTCTGTGTGTGGAGAAGGTTTCAAAAGAAAGGCGAAGGCGTCGAGTCTGTCCCAGTTAATCGCCATCTCCTCTGCCATGCTCGTTCTCTGCCAATCTTCATTTTAAATCTTAATCCTGAATCAGGGACCCGGGCACTTGGCAAGGCACCTCTGGCCATTCGCCACTGTGGCAGAAGAGAGACAGGAGTGGTCGAGAGCACTCTGAGGGTGGGGGGCTGCGACTCGAGCTCAGCCCCCTCTCAAGGGAGTCTGGTTTCTCCCCACTTTATGCCTAGAATGTTCTTGTGGATAAGGCACCGGGCTGGGACTCAGGAGATCTGGGTTCAGTCCCCTGGCTCTGCTGCAGTGTCCCCATCTGACTTTGAGCAAGTCCCTGCACTTCTCAGGTTCTCCAGCTGTAAAATGGGTTTAACAATCCCTCCTACGCCCGTTCTGCCGGTGAGCTCTCTGGGACAGGGTCTGTCTCCCCTGCGTCTGGGCAGTGCCCTGGTCTGGGACAGGGATTTTAGAAACTCTTGGAATATAAATAATGCTGCTGTGTAGATGCCGCTGCAAAGGACGCTCTGTGAAAACCTGTAGGGGGGCGGCCGGGCTACGAAAGGGACAGACCTTGCTGATGGAATATTGTTCCTGATCGTCTGTACCGAGGCCCCCTTGTGCTGGGTGCTACAAGCACTGGCCAGTCTGTCCCTGCTCCCAAGATCTTCACAGTTAAGGCCCTGATCCTGCAATGACACTGGCACGTGCTTCTCCAGCGTTCGAGTTAGGCACATGCACGGCTGCCTGTGGCGCTGGGGCCTGCCTCGCCTGAGGGAAGCAGAGGAGGCTGCATCTCGTGCAATGGTTAAAAGCTACCAAGGAAAAGTCCCCCTGACCCGACCGGGGACTCAGATCACGGGACTCTGATTTTCTGCTTTGGGTTCTATTTCCCACTATGGGAAGGAGTATTGTCTAGTGGGTACTGGGAGTCCGGACTCCTGGGTTCTCCCCACAGCACTGGAGGTGGGAGGTAGAATTTAGCTGAGTGCATAGAACGAGGGAGACCGGGAATCGGGATTCCTGGGGTCTCTCCCAGGCTCTGCTACCAACTTACCATGCGACCTTGGGCGAGTCATGTCCCCTCTGTGCCTCGCCGTCTCTCTCCCTCTTCTGTAAAATCTTTCCCCTCCTGCTGAATTTGTTGCCTGAGCGCTGAGATTCCCAGCTGGCAGGTGTTGGGCCAGGGTGGGATAAGGTCAGTAAACAATTGCTGGGGGTCTTTTAAAGGGCGCTGCGGCCTTTGCTCTGCGGCTGGCGTCTTTCAGCAGCCGCCCTCCGCCTGTTGGGCTCGTGCAGGAGATAACCAAGAGGAATCTGATGCAGAAGCGATAACGATGCACCAAAAGCACCGCCTTCCCAAAGTCAGGCCAAGGACACGTTCTAATCCTGGAGCTAGACCGGGAGGATTTAGAAGCCGTCTCGCCCCCGGGGCTAAGGGCTGCAAGGGGTTAATGCCCGGCCTCCTCCCACCTGGAGACCCGCCTTCAAATCTGGGGGGAATGGGTGTAAGTGAAATGAGTTTGCAGAGTCTCAATGCACTTGGGCGCATGGCATGAAACCAGCACAGATGAAGTGCCAGGACTGAGATCATAGGGAGACTGCAGGTCGGGACTGCGGAGCTCTGTGTGTGAGCAGCCCGGGGCGGGAATGTGGTTCGAGACTGAGTGGCGTTGGCAGGGCTGCGGGTTGGGATTGAAGGGCAGGGAGTGGGCAGAGTGTGTGTGTGGGGGGGTCTTCTCGCTTCTCCCAGCCCCAAATTTCCTCTAGCTTGAAAAATCCAGACAGCCCAAGCCTGGCCCCCGGGCGTCAGAGAACTCAACGGGAGACCTGGCTGTGGGGCAGTGTCAGCTGCTGGAGGGGGTTCCCTTTACCTGTGACGAAGTGGGAATGTTCTTAATGTTTTCTTTGAAGAGCGAGTGGGGAGTATTGACCTGGGAAGGCAGGGGAGTTTTGCTGGAACTGGCTGCATCGGGGATGGGAGACTTTCCTGGCGGGAGGAGACCTGAGCACGTACAGGAGAACCCAGGAAGCGGGTTGGAGGCCAGGTGACCTTGCCGCGCCAAGCCAAAAAAACCCCCTGCGGCGCAGCTGGAGCCAGGGTGCAGGGGGACTCCCTGCGCTGGTGCCCCGGCTAGCGGGGGGGGAGGGCGAGGGAGCGGGGGGAGAGAAAGAAGGGGGCGGTCAGGGCTTCAGAGGGGCGCTGCCAGCGGCCCCAACCGCTGCGCCGCCTGCCGGGAGGGCTCCGCGCCGCGGTCGGCTGGGAGGGAAGGACGCGGGTTGCCCTGCCGGGCTTGCTGCAGGGCGGTCCCCTCCTCTGCACCACCGCCCCCTACAGGCGGCCGTGCCGCCCGAGGATTGGGCCGAATGCCGCCTCGTACAATCTGCCGCCCCAAGCACCAGCTTGCTTGGCTGGTGCCTGGAGCCGGCCCTGCAGGTGACACCTTTGCCCACAAAGGCTGGGGGAGGAGCCGGGAGAGGCTGAGGGAGACGGCTGGAGGGAGTTTCAGTTTGGAGCTGGCTGGGAAAAGGGAGGGGAGCCCAGATGAGGCTCTGGCCGCCCAATCCCCTCCTCCCCCCCTGGACCTAACTGGGGGGAGTCCTGTTGTCTGTACCCGCAAGACCTTTCTTGGACTGTGTTCCTGTCGTCTAAATAATCTTCTGTTTTACTGGCTGGCTGAGAGTCACGGTGAATCGCAGGGAGCCGGGGGTACAGGGCCTTGTGCCTCCCTATACCTGCCACGGTGCCTGTTCTGGGAAGTGGCAGGGCCCAGCGGGCGGGAGCAGCTCCGCACCGTCAACCCTGTTCCGCCCGCTTTACCTTGTGTCCCTGCTGCTTGTGCCAAACACTTCTGAGCCCGCCCGGGGAGGCGCAGCCCAGCACCCCAGGGACGCAGCACGGAAACAACGGGTTCCCGTGCAGCGGGATGGGGCAGGGGACACATTTTTCAGACCACTTTAAGCACCGCCTTATGCGAGGCTTTGAAAACGTCTGGTCCATTGCTTGAAGCAAAACGGCAGGTGGGGAGCATGCGGGGGGGACTGATTAGTTGGAGGGGGGAGTGCAGGGTGGGCAGAAGAGGCGGGGACTTCGGGGGTAGGGGAAAATTGTTTTTCCCCCGTGCCCTGGGGCTTGGAACTGAAGGGGTTAAACTCTGCAACACCCTCATACACCCCTCCCCGCCCCAGGGAATGGCTTGTAAATTACACTGAGATCAGCAAAGGGAGCATCCTATGACCCTGAGCCCCAGAGCACTGACCCTACCCCAGGATTGGGCCCCGACGCCCCATTATTCTGGCCTGGGGTTGGAGGCGGTTGCTGTTGGTGAAGGCCGTTAATCTGCTGAACATCTCGTTATCCACCTCGTTATCCCCAAAGTGAGCTGCGCCTCCGCAGCATGATTGATGGGCCCCGTGAAGCTTTAATCCCCCTTCTTGACAGCAGTGAAGGATGAGCGAGGCCTGGAAGTGGAGAGCAGCCTGGCTGGGCTCTCTGCTTACCCCCCTGGCTGTACACGGGGCAAGTCCCCGGGGCAGCAGCCTGCTGGGAATCTCCCAGGTATTTAACACCTGTCTCTCCTGCAGCGGGGGCTTGTGCATATTACTTGTATCACAGCAGCATCTGGAGGGTCCCAGGGCACTGCCGAGAGACATAGCAAGAGACAGGCCCTGCCCAAAGAGCTCACAGTCTGAATAGATGAATGGTGGGAAGGGAAACTGAGGCACATAGCGGGGAAGTGACTTGCCCCAGGTTACCCAGGAGGCAGTGGCAGAGCCAGGAATAGACCCCAGGTCTCTTCTCCCATTTCCTCGTCCAGTGCCCCAGCTACTAGGCCTCACTGCCTTGCTTACCATCTCCAAGGGAGATGCTTTTCTCCCAATGGCTGCTTCTTTAAAAGCTCCAGATTTCACTCTTCACTGTCCTCCCTGCTGCTCCCACCCTCCAGGAGCTGGGGTGTGGCTGGCAGTTGCTGGGAGGTTTTGCTTCGCTGCTGTCCTCAGAGGGATTCGACACCATGATCTGCTGCCCTTAGCTGCGGGAGTGGCTCCCTTGGCTGGTAGCAGTAGTAGGTTGTTATCCAGCCACTAGGTGGGGACCCAAGCTGCTGTGCTCACATGCTAGGTGGGGTTTGTGGGGTGTGCAAAGCAGCTCCCCAGGGCCTGGGAACGGGGAGGATTTTTGGCGGGGAGGGGGACAGGAGCTCAGTTCCTCCCTCCCGCTCTTGCTCATTAGCCAGGATTTGCCCTTTGGGTAGGGGAGCCGCCCATCCTGGGACTGCGCCCCGCTTTGGGCAGTGCCCCCTCTCCTCCGCCCAGAGGTGTGGGGATCGGGGGAGCGCATAGGTCTCCTCTGGCTCTCCCCAAGCTCCCCCTGCCCCCACGGCAGGATGGGGGGAGAGACGGGGGCGCGAATCGCTGAGGTGGAGGGGGGGAGGGCATGGGGCGGGCGGCCCATCCAACCTGTAGCACCTCCAAGCCATGCGGCACCTTTGGCTCTGATCTCGCCCAGCCCTTCTCCTCGCTGACCTCCCTGGGGCATCCTGCAGCCAGGCGTGTGCAGCTCTGTACTATAGGGGGAGGGGGAATTTCCTCCCAAGCCCCCCCTTCGCCTCCTGCAGTGAGTCCCCTCCCATCTCCCCCCTGCTGTGCCTGCAAAATACGCCCCCCCCCGGATTTCCCGAATCCCCCCACTGGTCAGCTACTTAGCAGTGTTGCCAATGTAGCCGTTTTCCGCCCCCCCCCCCGTAAATTCCAGCCACCCCCCCCCCCGCTCTCATTCCAATTCCAGGGGAATCCCTCCGCCCCTCTCCCCCCCGCCCCCCCCGGGCCTGGTTTATTTTGGGAAGGGGAATCCCGCCTGCCAGATTGGAGCTGCCACCCCCGCAGAACCCAGCGCTCGACACCCCCCCCCCCCGCCCTGCCGCGTATCGGAGACGGGGATGAATTATGGATCGGCCGGCGTCTCGCTGCTTTTCATCTTGGGAGGGGGGGGCTCTGCCTGCTGCCATGGCAACGGGGCATCTCTGCTGCGGCGTGCCAGGAGCCAGCGCGGGGGCGGAGGGGAAGCCGGGGAGCGCCGGGCTCGCAGGCTGTCATGCGCCGGGGGGGGGCAGGGGGGAGGAATCCTCGCCTGGGCTTCCCCATGTGGCGCGCAGGCGGCTGCTGATGTCACGGATCCGGGGAGGGGGAGGGGAGGGCGTTCCTGGAAGGCAGGGAGCCGTGCTGGGAATGACGAGGAGGAGGGAGAAAATAACCCCCAACCCCCCCACACACACATACATTCCCTGTGTCTGCACGGCAAGGGGTGGGGTGCTGCGTGCAGGCCACCCTCGGGGGATGCAGAGCAAAGCTGGAAGGCAGCAGGTTGGGGGTGGGGGGGAGTTTTTTCTTTCCATGGGGAGCCGGGGTGCTGTGGGGGGGAGCCGACCAGCATGCACAAGGCACAAGGGGGGTGCAGGAAAGGGGGATTGTTGGATCTCTGGGGAGAGTTCTGCCTCTCGCAGGGGGGCTCACACTGGATACGCAGAAACGAGGGCCTGGGATCTTGATTCCCCCCCAGTCCTGCTGAGCTGAAAACATCTGTCCTCATTGTAACAGAACTTGTGGTTCAAGGATTGGCCTTATTAGCCACCTGAGAACCCGTAACACCCATGGAAGATGATCCTACTCAGTAACGAGTGATCGCCCAATATCGCCATCAGAACTTGGGGGTAGAGTGATGGGGACCGGGCCTTTGTGCCCCCTGGCTGCGCTGTGTTCTGGAGCCCTCCGTGGCCCTGGTCAGCCCGGGATCAGCGGCAGCAGTCTCTTGGGGTCTGCCTGCGCCCAAGGGCGGCTGGCCCAGGGCCCGGATATTGACTGTTTATTAGGGGCTGAATCTCAGTACAACGCGTAAAGGACACAAAAGGAGGGATGGGCTCTGTGAGCTGCGACTGGCCTCTAGCCCAGGGAGCTGGGGAGCTATTCCCCGATGGCAACCCTTATGGGGAGCCGTGCACCCCCCGGGAATTGCCTGGGAGCTGGTCCAGGATGCATGTAGTCCCTGCTGTCACCACTGCTGGAGCACAGATGCTGTGGGTTTGCCATCCACCTGAGCCAGTCCCGTCCCCTCGCCGTGCCTCAGTTTCCCCCCCACGCCCCATCCTTTGACTGTTTCGCCTGGAAGCTGTTTGGGGCGGGGCCCATCTCTCGTGTCTGTGCAGCGCGACGGGGCCCTGCTCCATTGTGGCCTCTGAGAGCAAAGAGAACACAGTTAATTGTAAACAATGAATGCAATCCTACCCAAGGCTGGCTGGGTGGGTGGATGGAGCCAATCCCCTAAAAGGTCAATTGAACTGGCATTAAGAGCGAATTAGACATGGGTGGAGGAGCAGCCGAGCTGAGGGTAGTTCTTTGTCTCAGGGCTGGGCGAGTCGGAGAGAGAGAGACTCTCGTGCAGCTGCGGGGACTTGATAAATTCACGATTCCCGGCCCTACCCCGCCCCCTAAGAGCAGCAGCTGCTCCGGGTGTTCCAGCTGAAGGCTTGTGAGGAGACAGTCCTGGGTCCTTGCCTCTGCCCTGTGCGGGGGCACCCGGATGATGCGGGGCTGGGGGCAGTGACGCGGGACAGATGAGAATGGCCCCTCTGCACAGTGGATCCCGTTTTAATTTTCTGCTAAATAAATAAAGGCCCGATGTGGGGTGAACGGAGTTCAGAGATTCCAAGGCCGTTGTCATCTAGTCTGACCTCAGGCCTTTTAACTTCCCCAGCTTCACTGGGGCTCTCCGGGCTACGAGTGACACAGGATGGAGCCCTAGGGTTTCAATGCGGCGGACAAGGCGGAAGAGTTCAATCGTATTTCGGTGGCCTGGCTTCCTACTGCATTGCCACACGGGCAAAGGGCAGATGGATTTCTGCACCAGTTCTGGCCAGGCTGGGCGGACTGGAGGAGCAAATCCATTGGTAGTATTCATTCCTACTGCAGCCAGGAATCACAGGCTGGGGTTAATTCTGCAACCAGTGTCTCAAACAGAGGACAGTAGTTTTTGGGGAACAGCTGGTTAGCAGGGCCTTGTCACTAAACTGTCAAGTTTCAGGGGTTCAGCTAACACTGGCATTTGATCTGCGACAAGATCACAAAAAGCAGATTAAAAGACTTTGCCTTGAGCAAATGAGAAAGTGGATCAGGTGCTAAAGTGAGGGGGGGAAAGCTGAGCCGAGGGGAGGTCCGGCTGGTGGGACTTCAAAGGCTGAAATGTTAAAAGGGCCCTTGCCTTCCTGCAGATGCGGAATTTGCCCAGCCTAAGGTGGAACTAAAGCCGGGGAGTCAGCAACGATCTAAATGTAGATCCAGACAATAGATGCTCCGGCTGCAGAGACAGGTACAAATTCCCTGTGTGTGTGTGTGTGTGTGTGTGTAAGCAGAATAACAATAATAAGACGTGTGTCACTGCAACCTTTCCTCTGAGGGCTTGGGAGAGCTTTTCCATTGTTGACAAAGTAATATCCCCTTAGGGAAGTAAAATCATCCCCATTTTCCACATGGGGAAACTGAGGCACGGGGGAGTGACTTGCCCAAGATCATGCAGCGAGTCAGTGGCCGAGACAGGAATCTGACTTCCTGCCTACTAGGGCCCTAACAACACTAACCACTAACACCAGCAGATGGAGGGATAATGTGGGCAGAGTACACAAGATTGGGAGGGGGCCGTAATGACAGGTGCTTGCAGTTCATTATTCAGCCACTAGAGGTGTCTGCGTGCCATAGTGAGGGCTAGGCAAGCTGTGGTAAACAAAGGCAGTTGAAGCTGGAACACGAGTTGCGTAGAAGCCAAACTCTTTGCCGGCACAGCCGTACCGGTATGCTAGGTTATTAAACATGCTCCTAGTGTGGAGGTAGCTTCTTGCCAGGATAGCTTATTCCGGGCCCCATGAGTGAAATAAGCTGTAGCAGCGAAAGCACAGTTTTGCTGGTGGAACTTGTGCCTGTACTAGGGGCTATGTCAGTCCGAGACGCACCCTGCCCAACAGGGCTGTGGCTGGCCAAAGTCTGTAGTGTAGATGTGCCTCGGTGTTGCTAGTTTTGTGTAATCCTCTCCTGCTTAGGACGGGCTGCGGTTCCGTAGAGGCCCCAACGGGCTGGTGTGTGGCCATGGGGGCTCCCATGGATGGAAGGGGTCTGGCTCCCCACCCAGCCCAACAACTGCCTCTTGGGGAGGGACGTCAGAGTGACTTTCACTCTCTGTGGCTCGGCCCAGGCTGCCCTGGGATGCTCCCAGCCCCCTGGAGACCAGAAGGATATTCACAAACGGGAGGGAGTGCTGAGAAGGGCAAGAAATATGGTGGAGGGGCTGGAGAGACTGACCTGGGGGCGGGTAAGGTTTAGAACACCTGCACAGGTCCATCTTGCCTGAGTGGGCCCTGGAGGGGAGGAGATGGGAATGGTCAGACAAGAGTCAGCGCCAAGCGGAAGCGGTGCTCTTCGGTGGTGGGAGCCCATGGGATGAGTTTGAAGAAGAGTATGTGGAGGCAAAACACCCAGCCTGGGAGATCTGCCGGGCTGCAGAATCCTCTCTCTGGGCCCATCCTCTGGGGAACTTGAAGCCGGCCGGCCGGCATAACCCTGCAGCGGGAGCTGGGAACAGAGAGGCCCCTTCCAGCTCTGCTCCGTTTGCAAAGCAGAGGGGTTTGCTGCCCCCTCCGCCCCTGTGCTGTGTGCAGCCCCTGCGCTCCCCTGGCTCCGAAGCCACTCGCTCTCCAAGCCGCAGGGCTGGGGGCGAGGCCGGAATTTGGCAGCCGGTCACAGAGCCAGTCCGCCTGAGCCAATAACAATAAGGATGCGATGAGAGTGACTCCTGTCTAAAAATAACCTCTCCCCCCACCCCGCTCTAGCGTGCCTCGGGGGAGGCCTCAAGGTCACCATCCAGAGCGCAGAGCAAGCCCTCCATCTGGGGGAGGAGCCTGGGGGGCATCCCCACGCTTCACCCCACAGATCCCATGGTCTCTCAGCTCCAAACAGGATCGTGACGCTAAACCTGCTGCGGGGGTTTTGAGTGTCTTGGCGGACCCCCTCCCCCCGGCTTGAAAGCGGCTCCAATCCAATCGGCTTTTGAGTGTCTTCCCTTGGCTGCTCACCTGAGGAGACCCACCGCTCAGACAGCGAGTGAGCCCCGGACACTCCTCGGCCCGTTCTGGGTATCGAGCAGGGAGCGGTTTGGCCCTGCGCTCAAAGCAAAGGCCCAGAACTGAGCTCGGGGGCGGGCAGGTAAGGGGGCGGGTGATCTGTGCAGAGGGAGGGGGCTCGAAGCGGCTTCTGCCCCCCAAGCTGTTCTGCTCGCTTCGCGTTCGGAAGATGGTTGCTGGCTGGCTGGGCAAAGGCAGAAGGAAAATCTCTCCCCTAAGATTGGGTTTGGGGCAGGGTTTGCAGATTAGGCCACAGCGGGTGGCTGGCCTGGGCTGGAGTTTGGGGGTGGGTAGGATTGGAGGCCTCTGCTTGTCCCGAAAGCCAAGAAAAGTGCATCAGATTGTGGGTGGGAAGTGCACACGCCATTTGGATGCTGCCCTGTTTGGCCTCCCTTGTCAGCGGCCCTGATCCAGGGTTTTCCCCATCGGCCGCCCACGCAGCCCTGACCCCTGAAATTACCGCCTGGTGCGTTAGTTGGTTGGCGCGGTATTGAAATGGGGCGAGCGACGGGGCTTTACCTGCAGTGACGGGGCAACTGGCATGTCCCGAAGCTAGGGCAGGCGTGGCACCCAGATGGGCACGAAACATGCCAGCAGCAGGGCTGAGGGTGGCTTCTACCCGGGGGTGAACGGCTTTAACGTGGAGCCATTAGATCTTGTTTGGCCTTTCTCAGCAGGTTAAACAGCTCGTAGTACCTGGGATTTTCTCCCTGCGAAGGTACTTCTGCGCCGTCATCAAGTCGTCTCTTGAGCTTTTTGGATAAGCCAAGCAGCTGGAGCTCTTGAAGGCGGGCGTTTTCTCCAGCCCTCCAATCCTTTTTGTGGCTCATGACATTGGAGCCTGACCCCTGCCCAGTGCTGGTGCTGCTGATCTTGGGTGAGTTCTCTAGGCTTAACCCTAACCCGTCCCTGCAACCCCACCCCCCACATCCATCCCGCTATCTAGCAGGCCTGTGAAATTCTACAGGGCAGCCATCCTGACCCTGAGTTCCCATGCTGCCTGCCTTTGCCCCCCCCCTCTCCCCCCGGGATCCTGCACGCCTTTCCTAGGCAAGAAATAGTCAAAATATTAAATAAATCACCCGCATGGAACCTCTTGGCCGTCCGAGTCTATTTTTAGCTGCAGCCTCTGCAGCAGCTGCTCTGTCGGACCCCAGAGCTCCCCGAGGGGCGAGGGCTATTTTCCACCCAACCAAGGTCTGGGAATAGTTCGGATTTGCAACGTCAGCCAGCATTTGACAACAGCGCTTGCGGGATTGTTTAAAGCTATCGGTGCCGGGTCCACCCTCGAAACGCTCCGCTCCTCCAGTGGGCTGGACAAACAACACAGGCGGGGATCTCTTTGCTGCGCCGCTGTGAAATGCAGCCGCCTCTGGGGTGGAGCGCAGCAGCTGTGTGAGTTCATGGCTATGCTGGGGGGCTCGCCGTGTCTGGTTAAAATCACAACAGGGGAGTCTGGGGAGGAAGAATGAGACACAAGCAGCTTGTTGATTAGCACAGAGCTGGTTTATGGAACCCGCCAGCGTCATGGCTTATGACTGTGCGGTCTGGTTTCCCATCCACCCACCAGCCTCACTGCCACCTTGCAAGCTGCCAAGTGCACAGTCAGTGCTGACCTGCTTTTTTGATTCCCTTTCTGGGCACAGACTTAGCCCATGAAAGATGTTCCCCACTGGCTCTCTCCCGGGGTAGGGGGGAGCAGGAGACGTGATCTATCTTGATTCTAGTCAGGCTTTTGATGCAGCCCCACGTGACATTCCCATAAGTTAACTAAGGGAAGTCTACTCTAGATGGAATGACTACAAGGTGGGTGCAGAACTGGTTGAAAGACTGTACTCAAAGCGTCCTTATCAATGGTTCAGTGTCAAACTGGGAGGGGGTCTCTAGTCGGGTCCTGCAGGGGTCTGTCCTGGGTCTGGTACTAGTCAATATTTTCATCAGTGACTTGGATAATTGAATGGAGTGTATTCTTACGAAATCTGCAGATGGCACCAAGCTGGGAGGGGTTGGAAGCATTTTGGAGGACAAGATTAGAATTCAAATGACCTTGACAGTTTGGAGAATTGGTCTGAAATCAACGAGATGAAATTCAATTGAGAAATGCAAAGTCCCTCACTTAGGAAGGAAAAATCAAATGTACCACTCCAAACGGAGGAAGAACTGGCTGGGTTGTAGCACTGCTGAAAAGATTCTGGGGTTACAGTAGATCACATTGAATATGAGTTGACAATGTGATGCAGTTGCAAAAAAGACTCTTCTCAGGAGTGTCCGATGTAAGACACGGGAGGTAACTGTCCTGCTCAACTCAGCTGAGGCCTCAGCCAGAGTCCTGTGTCCAGTTCTGGGTGCCGCACGTTAGGACAGATGTGGACAAATTGGAGAGAGTCCGGAGGAGAGCGACAAAAATGATCCAAGGGTTAGAAATCCCGACCTGCGCGGAAAGGTTAAAAAAAGCGGGGGAGGGGTGGGGACAGGTTTAGTCTTGAGAAAAGCAGATTGAGGGGGGGGACCTGATAACAGTCTTCAAATCGGTTAAGGGCTGTTCTAAAGAGAACGGGGATCAGTTGTTCTCCACGCAGGATAAGAAGCAATGGGCATAGTCTGCAACAAGGGAGATTTACGTTAGATATTAGGAAAAACAACGGCCAGGTTTGTTAAGCTCTGAAGTGAGGGTGTGGGATCCCTGCAGGGCCGGGCTACCATTAAGGCAAACTAGGCGGTTGCCTAGGGCGCCAAGATTTGGGGCTGCCAAAAAGCGGTGCCCCCAATTTTTTTTTTTTTTACAGCGTTCCTACGCCCCCTCCCTGAGCGTGCGGTCGCTACTCCACTTCTCCCGCCTCCAAGGCTTTCAGTGCCAATCAGCTGTTTGGCACCGCAAGCCTGGGAGGGGAGGAGAATTAGAGTGGGGGCGGCATGCTCGGGGAGGAGGCGGAGCAGAGGTGAGCTGGGGTGGGGAGCTGCCGCACGGCTACCCGGGGGGGGGGAACTGCCACGGGGGGGGGAGCCTCAGGGCGGGGGGGGCGGGGAGCTGCCGCAGGGCTGCGGGGGGGCAAGGTGGAAGTTCCTTGTATCGGCCCTGGATCCCTGTCATTGGAAGGGTTTAAGAATAGGCTGGACAGGCCTCTGGCGGGGAGGGTGGGGGCTAGGGGTCGTGGGTGATAAGCCAGCTCCTTCTTCCTCCAATGCCACAATCCAGGTGGAGCTGGTGAGGCTGGCCAGGGGGTCCCCCTATTCCAGATAAGACAGGGTATTCCCTGCCTCTGAATTCTCGTCCCAGCAGGGGTGTGCCCTCTGGCATCCAGCTGTTACCCCAAACGCAGCCAAGGTAACAACCAGAAGGCTGGCCTTGCCATGGCCCTGCTGGGCTCGGCTTCAGGGGACCAGTGTTAGCTTCCCAGCTCCGCTACCGATCCTTTGTGTGACCTTGGACAAGTCACTGAATCTCTCTGGGCCTCAGTTTCCCCATCGGTAAAACATTGGGGGCAGTTCTTCCTTTGCTTTATTCAGACAGGGGCAAGGACAGCGTCTCACTGTCTGTGCAGCACCGGACACAACAGGAGGCCCTGATCTCAGATGAGGCCTCTAGATTTACTGTAATGCAAATCATAGTAGCCGGGGCGAGCTGTGACTCTAAGGCTCGGTGCCTCAGAAGTGTTGTAAGGTACCAGACGGGGAGGTAGGTGGCTAACCCCCGACCCTTTCTGTTTAACTTGACTGGCGTGGGCGGGAGTAACAGGCCTGACTCAGAGTCAAGCAGGGCAGAAGGGAAAGAGAGAACTGCCATCCCCGTGGGAAGGGGTTAATAGTGGGAAGGGGGACCGAGTGGCAGAGATGGGGTTTGGATCAGGAGACCCCAAAGTTCAGGCTTTGGGGCGCGGCCACGTCTGCATGTGGCAGAGCAGTTGTGCAGCGTGTGGCTGAGATGGAACAGGAACCCGCTCGCTCTAATTGTCTCTGTGTTTGAGGCAATTACCGTGCAATGCAATTGACCCGGCCTCCATCAGCAATGCCCCGTTTCCCAGCCTGAGCAGCAGCCGTGCAGCCAGACCAGCCGGGAGCTGGCTCCCAACGCGATCCTTTCTTGGCTTCCAAAACTCCACCGTGAATTCCGCCAGCGGCTCTTCCCGGCCAAATCCGCCCTGAGCGAGGGGGGCCCCAGCTGGCGGGCAATGGATGGAGCCGTCAGCAATAACGCCGCCCCTTGTCTGCTGCCAGCCAATTCTCCGGGGTATTATAATGGCAATATCTGAGGTTTCTAGGGTCCCCAGGGGCTTAGCAAACCGTGAGTCGAATTTTACCGCAAGCGACCCCTGTGCAGTTCCCATTGGCCACATGAAGTGCAGCCACCTCTGGGGTGGGACACAGCAGCTGTCTGAGCGGTCACCGAGACATTCTGCGTCTCAGCCTGGGACCTTGGCCCAGCTTTCTTGAAGGATTTTAGGGGCCTCGCACCCCTTGAAATCCTAGAATTCAAGGGGAGTTGGGCACCTAAATATAATTGAGAAGCTGGGTGCTCACTTACAAGCCCGGCCCCCTTGGCTTGTTGTCTGGCCTGGCAGGGGTTACAATGTGTTTACTGAAATGAATGCCTGGCCCCGGCGGCCACCTGCTTTTTAGTGCCCATTGTTTGTGACATGGGGAAGGAACCTGATCCGCTCCTGGCAGCACGTGCAGAATTTTCCATGCAGCCCGTGACTGGGGGCAGAGCGGCCCTGGGGTGCACAGGCTGTCCTCATTCTGCCATTTGTCACTCCCCCTGCCTCGGCTGTCCCAACGCTGCTCTGTGCCTCCATCTCCTCGGGGTGACGCCAGCGAGCAGGGTGGCCCCTGGGGTCCCCTGCACACACACCCCTCCCGCCCCTGAATCCCATCACTGGGAAACCCAAGCAGAGGATGCATAATTTACTAGTGCTCCCTGGCAAATAATAGACGCTGTCTGTGCGTGGGCGGCTGGGGGTGGGGGTGGCGAGGGGGTTCCCTCGGCAGCGCGCTCAGCTGCGTTTCCCCGGCCTTCCCATGCAGCCATCGCCAAGCCCTTGTGAGTATCCTCTGCCTCCCTGCCCAGGGAAAACCTCCAGACAACTGGGCACGCCCTGTCTCTTTTATTGTCTCTCTTGTTTCTCCTTGTCTGTCTGTCTACTTCCCTAGATCCTAGTGTGTCTGTTTATTCCCCCCTCCTATTTTCTTCTTTCTTTCTTTCTTTCTTTCTTTCTTCGGAATCTCTGTGGAATAAGGAAGGGTGAAAAATCGCCCAGGGGAATTGAATCAGGGGGATCATCTGCACATGAAAAAAGGTTTCAGACCCCAAAAGGATAATCCACTGGCCCCTCTCCTGCTCTGATGGAAGCTGCTGTAAATCAGGTGTAACTGCACTCAAGCCAAGGGGCAATAGAGGCAAATCCAGTCCCCGGGGTTTCTGGCCGGGCGAAGGTGCCTGGCCCTGAAGGCCATGGGCATCCCCTTCTGTTGGATCTCTGTGCATTGGGCCAGGGTCCCACGCTCTTGGATGGGATCATCTATGATACCCTGCCATGTGCAGGCCATGCCCATGGGTGACTGATCCTTCTCCAGCTGCGTTGGGAGCTGGGTGAGCCCCAGGGGGGCGTGTGCCCACATGAAGCATTCTCTCTCCACTAGTCATTGAGGCACTAACGCGGATTCCTTCCCCAGCACGCTCCTATTTAAAGCCCATGACCTTTCAGTGCCCACCCGGGGGTAGGAAACCAGCACATGCTCTGAAAACCTCCATCCTCCCCAGCGTCTTCATGAACCCAGTCAGGGCACGTCACCGCAACTGACATTCAGCAAGGGGGGGGGGGGGGCGAAATGGGAACCTCTGTCCGTCTCCTGTCACAGCCCCCTCCTGCCCGGATCCTCTTGTCTTCTCTACCGCACTGTATGTGTGGGGTGAAAAGCATCTCTAGGATACCGGCCTCATTGGGACCCAAGAGGTCCCTCCCTATCCACTACTTCCCTGGGGAGGCTGGAGACAGAACCAACCTACTGGGGTAGGTCAGAACGTTCCACCATGATTTGATGTGTTTGCGCAGCCCTAGCATAACGAGGGGGGGGGGTTGGGAGGGACAGCTTGTCTGTCACCAAATAGATGATTTAAAATAATGATTAATAATAATGTTATTGGGGACCGGGCGACATCTTCTGCTGGGTCACAGCTGGCCATGTCAGTTCCCCTCTGTTTGGGTCTGGTTTCTAAGAGGAGATGATGCATAACTCTTGATGGGGGGGGACAATTTAAAGGGGGGGCCCGTGACCACCCCATGCATCCCTTCTGGGAGGGGGTAGACATGAGGAAAATTGAAACTTGCCTACTGAATATGGTTGGACATTTGCTGGCAGCCGGAGCAGGTGAGAAGCCCTGTCCCTTGGGTGCCTGGCCAGCGGCTGGCTGGGGGAGGATGCGGCCGGGAGCTGTTTTGCCTGTGGGTGTAAGCTTGGGAGCAAGGGGTGACAGAGGGAGCTCAGCGGAGACTGCGGTCCCAGTAGAGTGGACCGTCTGCTTCGTGCCCCTGTGGCGAGCGCAGAGAGGGGAAGGTGCTGAGAAGTGTTAAGCGGGACTGAGCCCAGGCAGCCAACGGCACCTAGAGACGGCAGGGGACTGGGTGGGCTCTGCCCTGCTACATCAGCGCTTCGGGGAGCAGGACCAAACGGAAGGGGCACATGACGGTGTGTGTGTGTGTGTGCGAGAGAGATTGATCGATCCTGGCTGGAGGCCGAAGCATTAGGCACAATTGTTACCAGTGCTGGTAACTGACCATTAGAACAAATGACCAAAGGACGTGGCAGATTCTCCATCTCTCGATCAGGGACGTCATTTCACACCAGTGTGGGTGCCGGGTGCGGGGAAACCCAAAGTTGTGTCATCACACAGCCCATGGTATGGGATTGTATTATATCCTGGCAAGTCTGGCAGCGGTGTATGGAGCCCACAGACCTACGGAAAGTCTGAGGAGAGGGCAACCAAGACCTGAGGGGGGCAACTTGCCCCCTTTGCCCCATAGCAAATGATGTCCCTGCTACCGATGTCCTCAGATCCAGCCTGGCGGCCTTTCTGGAGGATGCTTTAGTCAGACCCATTGGGCTGGATACGGGGGTAGCTGGTCTGTGCTGCACCAGAGGCCGGAGCAGGTGATCTAATGGTCCCTTCCAACCTTACCATCTATGAGGGGGTGTGAGCGGCTGCCCGGGAAGGAGAGATTAATTGTCTGAGCGAGGAGAGCTCTGGGGTTCTGTGAGACCGGGCGGGTGTGATTTCTATGTGCTGTATATTTATATATAAAATCATTGTTCGTGCTCTCGCGCCATGCGCCCTGTGGAGCCTGGCTGCTGGCTGTCATTAACCCTGACCTCATGGTGCCGAAGTATTTTGCTATTAACAAGGAGAGAGAGAGTTTTGTCCTTGGTCGTTTAAGAAAATAGCCGTCCTTCCAACGGGGAGGATAGTTCAATTTCCTTCCCGTCCCCAGAGCCTTATTTAAGAAAGAGCTGCTGGGAACTAAACTCAGCCCAGGTGAGAAAAGCGTTGTCTTACTCTCTGTTGCAAGGAGCAAAATAACTGCAGGGGGCTGGTCTCTTGTCAGCCTTTGCAAGCTAAGCAGGGGGAGGCTGGCCAAGGCATGGATGGGAGGTTGCTCCTGTGAGCAAGGCTGGGTTTACAATGGTGCCATGGAGCCAGGTCCATGCTCAGAAGGGGCCCCGGCCTGCTCCGCGTGCACTGCGCCCCAAAACCCCGCTGGCTCCTGCCCACCACTTCCTCCACTTGGCCTTCCTGCCAGTTGGCCGAGGGCTCCTCTCTGCCCCCTGGCCGGACCCCATTGCACCTCCGGCTCTAGGCAGTCTCTACTTCCCACCACCTGTGGGCCCTGTCTGTCTCCCCGGAGCTGAGCCGCCTGGGACTGGTGCAGAAGCCTGGCCAGTTGAGGGGCAGGGACAGTGTGGAGGGCTTGGCTGGGCCACTTTCGGCAAGTGGGTCCTGAGGGAGCCCGGCCGGGGCAGCCCCTGGCCTGGCTGATCGCACCACTCCCGAGGGGCTGGAGCGATTCCCTGCCCCGGGACCAAGGCTCAGCCCGGCAGACACAGTCGCCTCCCAGCAGGGCCGGTGAGTGCAGTCGGGAGGCAGGACATGGGGGAATGGGTCTCTGGGGAGTATGGGGGAGGGGGTGCTGGGCTGTGGGGGGGCAGGGAAGATGTGTGTGTTGGGGCACCAGGGAGTGGGGGTTCTGTGGGGGGTGCTGGGCAGTTGTGGTGGGCCTCTGGGCAGGGGTGATGGTGGGCAGGGTGCTGTGCAGTTGCGGAGGAGGTCTGGTGGGGGGGGTGTTTGTGTTGGGCGGGGTGGGGGGGGAGGCTGTGTGGCATGACATGGGCCTGTCCATGAGGGGAAGGGGCATGCTGGCAGAAGAGGACCAAGTGGACCACTGTGCAGCTGGCAACTGCCGGTTTGTAAATAGTGCCCTCGCGCTGGGCAGAGCGGGGCCGCCCCTGCCATGCCCCGTCCCATTGCCCCTGGCTGGCCCCTCGCTCTGGGGACCGACCTCCCTGCACCGTGCTCCATTACCCCCATGGGGGCCCACAGATATGTTTGGCACTGGGCCCACAAAAGGTTAATCCGGCCCTGCTTGTGAGTCAATCCTTTAGCTGCGTAGTGACAGGAGCCACCACATATGATGGTGCTTGTTCAAGATCCCACATCCCCTCTCTGCAAAGTGCTTCTTATCCCAAAGCACTGCACGGCTGCACCCCAGAGGAGGCTGCATTTCAGGTTCAGAGGAAGGGATTTTTTTCAGCAGAGGCTTTGTGACACCGAGCTGGGCTCTCCGCGTGGAAAAATGTTCTATCTCAATGTCTATTAAGATTATGTATTAGCCGGCCGCTAAGAGGACAGAAGGTCCGTGCCTGGTACAAGATCGGTGTTGTTCAACATGGTCATCAAGAATCTGGAAAAGGGGTGAACAGGGAGGTGGCAAAGTTTGGTACAATATTACTTCGGATAGTTAAATCCAGAGCTGGCTGTGAAGAGGTACAGAGGGATCTCCCTAAATTGGGTGACTGGGCAACAAAACGGCAGATGAAATTCAGTGTTGATAAGTGCCAAGTAATGCACATTGGAAACCATAATCCCAACTGTACACAAACAATACGAGGTCTAAATTAGCTGTTCTCGCTCAAAAAAAGATCCTGGAGCCATCGTAGGTAGTTCTATGAAAGCATCTGCTCATTCTGCAGCAACCGTCGAAAAAGCGAACCGAACGGTAGGAGTCATTAGGAAAGGGATAGATAAAACAGAAAATATAATGCCACTATCGAAATCCGTGGTACACCCACACCTTGAGTACTGCACGCAGTTCTGGTCACCCCATCTCCAAACGGTATATTAGACTTGGAAAAGGTACAGAGAAGGGTAACAAAAATGATTAAGGGTATGGAACAGCTTCCATATAAATTGAGATTTAAAAGACTGGGACTACTCAAACTAAAAAAGAGACAACTAAGCGGGGGTATGATAGAGAGGTCTATAAAATCATGACTGGTGTGGAGGAAGTGAATAGGGAAGAGTGATTTACCCCTTCACATAACACAACAGCCAGGGGTCACTCAATGAAATCAATAGGCAACAGGTTTAAAATAAACACAAAGAAGTACTTCTTCACACAACGCACAGTCAACCTGTGGAACTCATTGCCAGGGGATGTTGTGAGACCAAAAATATAACTGTTCAAAAAAGAATTAGCTAAATTCTTGGAGGATAAATCCACCAATGGCTATTAGCCGAGGGATTGTCCCTAAACTTCTGTTTGCCAGATGCTGGGAGTGGACAATACAGGATGGCTCACTCGATAAACTGTTCATTCCCTCGGAAGCATCCATCCCTGGCCACTGTTGGAAGACAGGATGCTGGGCTAGATGGACCATTGGTCTGACCCAGTCTGGCTGTTCTTATGTTCGTATTTGCATTGTTATTGCCAAGGGATTATAATGCTCTAGGGATTGCAACTCTCATCCTTATGGCTTCATGTAGATCTTTGCACCCTGGATAACACAGCTGGTACAAGGAGGGGCCCCTGTATCCCATGCGCTAACGCAGGACAAACCCTTGTGGCTGCTTGAACTGGGGTTTGGAGAAGGCAGCTAACTACAGCGGAGATAGCTGTGCTGGAGAAGGGTTCCCAGAGCAGGAATATCTTGGTTGTGGGGGGCTGGGAGGTTGTTCATCATGGGCTGAGCCAGGTTTCAGGGGATGGGGCTAGAGGTGGGTTTTGGAGAGGGATTCTCATGTCCAGGAGAAGTGGGTTGAGGAGTTACCTAGAGCTGACCTGGCTGGGTTGCTGGTGGGTGGGAGGATGTGCATGCTGGATGGAGCTGGGCTGCAGGTGTCAGGGTGGGTCTGGTTTTTGGAGGGGTCGTCATGGCAGCAGCGGGCTGGCGCTGGGTTTGGCAGGGTTCCCATGGTAGCGATGGGGGTGGCGCTGGGTTTTGGAGGGGTTGTCATGGCAGTGATGAGTGGGGTTGGATCACAGTAGCAATTCTTTCCATCCAGACTCTGGAGCGTTCGAGCCCTGGAGACCCCAGAGGTGCCAGGCCAGACATTTTAATCAACTGTCATTACATGGCCGGGCAATAAATTTTCCCTGGTGGAGATATTTGTATTGATGTCCTGACAGGAGGAAAGATTTAATAAAGCCCATTTATGATGACATCAATAGAACCGATTAGTGAAACATCGGCTAAGTGATGGTTAATAAAATATTTACTTGGCGCCATCTCAGAGGACCACTCGGCGCTGCGCTCTCCCTGACCTAATTTGGGAGCCCACAGGAAGCGCTGACCCCAAAAGCTGCTCCAGCCTCGACGTGTCGGAAACGCCTCTTGCTCCTGGGTCTCTGCCGCTGCGGACGGAGGAGCCGTTGCTGGGGTGAGGCTGGCCGTTGGCAATGTACGAAATGGGTTTGCGGAGAGACTCTGGTTTGGAGTGTTTCCAGCAGCTCCCTGAGGATTGCAAGCTAGAGAGGAATGAAATCGCAGGTAACATATGAAATAAATGAAAGGCTGGGAGTGGTGTCTGGTTGTTAGCGCAGGGAACTGGGAGCCCGAACGCCTGGGTTCTGTTCCCAGCGAGGGGAGGGGAAGGGAGTCTAGGGATTAAAGCAGGGGGTTGAGAGTCACGTCCCAGCCCTAGGTCTGGGAGTGGAGTGTGCTCTACTGATTAGTGGGGGTGGGGGGAAGGGCTGGGAATTAGGATGCCTGGGTTCCATTTTTGTGAGGAGGCCTCTTGTGTCCTCTCCCCAGCGCTGTTGGGGAATATTGCCTGGTGGTTAGTGTTCGGTGGGCCTGGGAGTCAGGACACCTGGGTTCTGTTGACTCACATGTGACCTTGAACAAATTGCTCCTGGGCTTTTGCTTGCCCCAGCCAGAAGACGACACACGTTTGTCGGGGGGAGGGGGGAGTTGTGAGGCTCTGTGGAGGTTGGCAAGGGGCTCAGAGAAGAGCTGGGTATAAAGTCCGCTGGCAGGATGTCTCGGGGCGGTGCTGAAGTCGCAGCCCCAGCTGAGCTGCACTAGAACCAAGTAATTCTGGGGGTCGTGGCTCTTCCTTGGGTTTCTTCTGCGGGCCCCCGGGGAGCAGTCAGGTGGGCGGGCGGCAGCGCAGGGACTAACCTGCCGATTAATAGCGCTGCCAGCCTCCTGGCGCCTTCGCCTTCTGCCCCCTGCCCGAGGGGCCGGGTGAATGACACAGGCAGGGACGTGGAAGGGAAAAGCCCCTTTCCTGCCCCGTTCCCACGGCTGGAAAGTAATGAGGCCAAGATTAATGTAAATTCTCCATCTCCAGCCCACACTGGGGCCCTTGTGGACAGTGTGAAACCTGCAACCTCCGTCATCCTCAGAAACCAGCAGTAATTAAAACATGGTGACAGGGATGGGATTAGAAACCAACGCGGGCACTTCAGAGCCAGGCCTGGGGGGAGCATTAAGGCCCCACATTATCCCCGGCTTTCACCATTAGACATGCTGCCCGTCCCAGCTGGGAATGGAACTCAGGAGTCCTGGCTCCCGACCCCCACCAGCTGCTCTAAGCACTAGGTATCACTCCCCTCTGTGTAGAACGGAGGAGTCCCGACTCCCAGTGCTATCCTGTTCCTTCCACTAGAGCCCACTAGCGTCCCAGGGCCGACCCCTATGGACCCACTCATAGGAACGCCTTGGGAAATGGGGTCAGCTCCCCACACGCCCAGTTGCACCTTCAGTCTTGGGCCTTCTGCACAGACACACTTTCCCCTTGTCCACTTGATCCTGGCACGAGAAGGGTTAACCGGCTTTGGAGTCTCCAGCCTTGTGCCCCTTCCCCCCGTCCCTTTGGGTTATGGGTGAAGCAGGTCTGGGTCTCCTCCCCCTGCCCCCATCCTGACCCACAGCCTATCTCAGGCCAAGATGGCTCCCCAAGGGCTCCAGTCCATTGCGTGTTGAGGCATCCAGGGCTCTGTGTCCGTTGGAGGCGATGCCGTTAGCTCCCCGCCCCAGCCCCACAAAGGAGCCTTAAGGACGCTCAGCCCTGGGAGCTAAATCCCTGATCTTGGCTGGGGGCAGTGGGACCTACCACGCCACCCTCCCCCTCAGTAGCCCCTCTCTCCCCTGCCCTCCAGGCCTCACTCCCTGAGCAATGGGGGCTTGAGAGGGGAGACGGCTCCTCTCACCAGCCCAGGGTCATCCCTCTCCGTATATTCCCCAGCACTGCGTCCACTTTACTTTCAAACACCCCCCCGGGGTCTCCATCGCTTCCCTTGGCAAACGCTTCCTCGGGCTGGTAGATTTCTCCAGCAGGACGCGTTTTCCCTGCTTTCCTCCTCCTCGTCTCTCTCAGACCTTCCCCGCCAATGGGCCCCTCGCCCTGGTGTCCGTTCCCCTCGCTCCACATGCGCGTGCTGGGCTACGTTGCCATTTCCACACCGGGGCAGCGCCGGTTCTGGCTCCCGGCAAGAAGCAGGAGGGTGACCCGGAGGAATCCTTACAAATGCTTTGTGCCCCGGGGCAAGGGGCTGTATGTTTTGCGGGCTGGGTGGGGGGACACCAGGCTTTGAGATGCCCTCACTGATGGCTGGCTCTCTCCAGCTCCTGAGGCCCCCCCCCGGGCCAGAGTGAAGATGGGACAAGCTGAAGAGCTGGAACGCAGCTCGGTGGGATGCAGAGCGGAGGCGGAGGGGTGTGATGTCTTGTGGCTCATCCCTGCTAATGAATAGGACACGTGAGGTCCTGGCCAGTGATGCTGGGCAACGGGAAGACAAGGCCTGAATGAATCATGAAGCGTAGCAGGTGGATGCCCCAAAGTGAGCGGCAAGAGTGATGGTGACAGGCAGATTAAAAGCGGGGCCCACGGCGCTTAGTGGGAGCAGTGTCCCTGTCACCTTCCCTCCTCCCCATGTCTGTGCATCCTCCCCCCCCCCCCCCCCCGCCCCAGTTGTGCCGTGTGATTCACCTAGGGCTTGTCTTCACTGCGGAGTGAGCTCAGGTTACGGCTCGAGTCCCGTCCACACACAACCCAAACCCTTCACTCCAGCACAGTGGTGCTTTTACCAGCAGTTGGCTGTCTGGGCCGGGGGTCCGAGCTACAGCTCAAGTGAGCACAACGCATCAGTGGCTGGCACAGCTGCTCTGTGCTCCCCCAGTATTATTTCAGCAGAGGCTGCTCTCGCTTGGGCTGGGCTAACACTTGAGTGTAGATTAACTGGAGTTAACCCTGCAGTGAGAACAGACCAGATGGCAAGCTCTTTGGGGGGAGGAGGGGACTGCCTTTCATTGCCTGTGTGTACTGCACCGAGCACTGGGGGAGGGCCCGGGGGGGGTGCGGCTGCTGTTGGAGCCTCTAGGCCATGCTGCAATGCATCCAGCAATCGTGTGTATTTGCAAGGCAAATGGGCCCCATCCCTCTTAAAGGGAAAGGGTCCTGGTTTTAATTAACATGAATCAAAATGTGGCCAGGAGGCCTGCTTCCCTCTCTGCCCTTGCACATCACGCAATTGTTTGCACCAGTGCAAAGGGAGCGAGTCCACTCTGATCTGGGAGCAGTTTGCACCTTCTTCGCCTGGGTGTCAATGGCTGGGCAAGGCTTGTGGGGCTGGGGGATCAGGCCTCTGGTCTCTGGCTGGGTGAGTCCCGCTCTAAGAACGTGTCCTTTGTAGCCACCCTGCCAGGTTCATTTTTCCTCCCCATCAAAATATTAAAAAGAAATTGGAGACCATATTCGTGCAATAAATTTGGCACAATGGAGAGAAAATGATCTGGCTCTGGACCCTTGCCAGCATCCCCATATATAATACTCAGTGGCTGGGTGCTTGCCCTCCACAGGTGGTAAAATATCCTCTTCTGCTCTCACAGTGACCCTCCCGCCCGGGACCGTATAGCAGGCTGCTTGTTCATGGCATTGCCTCTGCCCCAGAGCACAGTGCCCCGCCCCAGGCGCTTTGGCTTTACGAGGAAGGGAAACACGCTATCATTCGAGAAGGCAGCTGCACCTCTTGGTCTGGACAAGGAAAGTCGCACATCAGGCAGGGTAATCTCCCACTCCCCTAGCACGTCCCGGCTGAATAGAATCCAGGTATCCTGACTCCCCGTGCTGGGCCTTCACAACTCCATCCTTCCTCGAGATGGCCAGGGCCATGCAAAATATTCCTAGCACCCCTCTATGCCTCATGTCCCCAAGTATTCCCAGCACCCACATGCTAGGTGGATCCGGTTTGGCGGTTCTGTTACAAATTTGCATCGTGTTTGTTTGTACGCTTGGGGGAAGTTTTCAAACCTGAGGCCAAATTGTACAGAATTTGCAGTATTAAAAAAAAAAAGTGATTCCAGGTGAAACTAACAGGTCTCATCTTTATTTTATTTACTAAGGTCTTTGATGGTGCAATGTACTTGGATCCAGACCAAAAGCAATGGTCCTAATCCTCTTTCTTACACCAGTTTTATATTGGTATAACCTTATACGCAGCAGTGGAATCATTCCTGATTTCCACCAGCGTGAGCAAGGAAAGAACGGTTGAAAGAAGAACCTGATTTTTAACAAGGAGGGGAATTAAGCATCGGAACGACTTACCTAGGGATGGGTGGATTCTCCACAGAATCGCAGAAATGTAGAGTTGGAAGGGACCCTGAGAGGTCATCAAGTCCAGCCGCCTGTACCGAGGCAGGACCAAGTAAACCTAGATCAACCCTAGCAGGTGTTTGTCCGACCTGTTCTTAAAAACCTCCAGTGATGGGGGTTCCACAACCTTCCTTGGTAACTATCCTGAAAGTTTGTCCTAATATCTAAGCTAAATCTCCCATGCTGCAGATTAATCCCTATCTTCTGTGGACAGGGAGAACAATTGATCACCGTCCTCTTTATAACAGCCCGTCATATATTTGAATATTCTTATCAGACCCCCCCAGCCCCCTCCCCCTCTTTTTTCAAGACTGAACATGCCCAGCTTTTAAATGTTTCCCTCCGAGCTCAGGATTTCTAACCCTTTTTTTGTAGCTCTCCTCTGGACTCTCTCCAGTTTGTCCACATCTTTCTGAAGGTGCAGTGCCCAGAACCGAACGCTATGCTCCCGCTGAGGCCTCCCCAGTGCTGACTAGAGCAGGACAATTACCTCCCAGGTCTTACATATGACACCCCTGCTGATACGCCCCACAATTGTAACTGCAACACATTGCTGACGCTCATTCAATTTGTGATCCACTATCCCCCCCCAGATCCTTCTTAGCTGTACCGTCACCTCACCAGTTATTCCCCATTTTGTAGTTGTGCATTTGATTTTTCCTACTTATGGGTAGTACTTTACATTTGTCTGTATTGATGTTCCTCTTGTTGATTTCAGACCAATTCTCCAAATTGTCAAGGTCATTTGAATTCTAATCCCGCCCTCCAAAGTGCTGCCAACCCCTCCCAGCTTGGTGCCATCTGCAAATGTGATAAGCATACTCTCCACTCAATGATCCAAGTCATTAATGAAAACATTGAATAGTACTGGACCCAGGACTGATCCCCGGGGTACCCCACTCGGGGTGAATCATTGATAACTACTCTCTCAGTACATTCTTTCAACCACTTGTGCACCCATCTTCTGTTTCCATCTAGACCACAATTCCCTAGTTTGCTTATGAGAATGTCACGTGGGACTGTATCAAAAGCCTGACGAGAATCAAGATCGATCACGTCTCCTGCTCCCCCGCCCCCCATCCACTAGGCCAGTAATCCGTCAAAGAAGGAAATTGGTTTGGTTTGGCATGATTTGTTCTTGACAAAGCCATACTGGTTATTCCTTAGAAACCCCATTATCTTCTAGGTGCTTACAAACTGATTGCTTCATAATTTATTCCAGTATCTTTCCAGGTATCAAAGTTAAGATGACTGGTCTATAATTCTAGGGTTCCGATTTGTTCCCTGTTTTAAAGATAAGTGCAATGTTTGTCCTTCTTCTGTCCCCTGGGGCCTCATCTGTCCTCCACGGGTTCTCAAAGATAATTGCTAATGGTGCCGAGATTGCTTCAGCTAGTTCCCTAAGTACCCTATGGAGAAATTCATCTGGCCCTGCTGACTTGAATACATCTCACTTCTCTATATTCTTTAACCCATTTCCACTTCTTCCTTGTTAATATTATTTGTGTTGCGTATCTGGTCACCATTAACCTTTCCAGTGACATCTGAAGCAACATTCACATTAAACATCTCCGCCTTCTGGATCTCACCCATAATTAGCTCTCCTTACCCCATAAGTAGGGGACGTCCATCACTTATAGCCTTTTAAATGAAGATTGGATCTTTCTAAAAGACATGCTCTGCGCAGACATGGTGCAGGAATGACCGGTTGAAATTCTGTGCCCTGTGTTACGCAAGAGGTCAGATTAGCTGATCGTAATGGTCCATCTGGCCTTTAAATTTGAGTCATTAATTATTGCAAGAGGGGGAAAGAATCTTAAACTCTAGTCTTGTCACGTAAAAAGTTTTTCAGTTTCTCCGTCAAGGTGCTAATAATTATTCCAGAGAACACCTGGGCTACAAAGTCCCACTGGACACTAGCCTTAAAGGATGTGTCTAACCCTATAATGCTGCACACAGTGGCTCCGCACACAGATTCTGTACCAGACCTAGGGGAGGTTGGGAGTGATTGTTATTGATGATTTATACCAGTCTGATCCCTAATGTGGACGCAGTTATATTGGTATAAAGGTGCCTTAGGTCAGTAACCCGTATGCCCCTTGCCATGTGGGACTAGCTCTGCTAATACATCTCAGTATAACTGGATCCACACTAGGGCAGGCTGTACCGCTTTACCTATACAGGGAAAGTTAAAGTGGTTCAACTTTCTAGTGTAGACAAGGCCCCAAAGTTGCATCAGTTTACCTACACTGGTATCAAGTTATATCTTCAGTGTGACGTTGTGGGTAGCTCTGGGCTGGCTGTTTGCGTGAGTCTGTTGTCTCTCTTCCATGCTGATGACTTCTGTTTGCTCTCCCGCCCAGGTGTTTAGGGAACCCAATGGCACCTGGTCCCCAGGAGACAGACGGAGCAAGAGCCCTCGCTAGCACGGCTGCTCCCCATCCCCACGCAGACACGCCCCGGGCGCTCTAAAAGCCAGGGGCCGATTCCAGCCGGGCGCCCTTGGCGCGGAGCAGGTAAGGCGCAGGAAGGCAAAGCCAGGCCCTGGTGCCCGGAGGTTGGGGCTCCTTCAGATCCGGTGATCTCCCCTGGGGTGCGTTTTGGCTTCAAGAGAGGGGCTCCCATTTCCTGCCCAGGAGGTCCCTGCCTGTTTCACCTGCCCAGGGACTGAGATGATGGGTGGGGTGAGGGGGACAGGAAGGGCGCCCCTTTGGGACTGGTTCCATCTGAGCTGTCTTGTCCTTGTTGCTGCAGGACTGTGGGGGTCGGAGGGGGGGCAGCTCAGACCCCCCCCCCTTTACCCCTCCTGGCCAGGTGGGCAGGGAACATTTCTCTGTCGATGGGGGCGTGGCCCTGAGCCTAAGGAGGGGAGGAGGGAGCGGGGGGGTGGGGTGCGTCATGAGGGTAGTTCTGGCCGAGCCCACCAATCCGGCGGCCCGCCCGGGCTCCCCCAGCACCCCGGGGAGCCGCGGCAGCGCGAGCGGGGCCGGGCCGGCCATGCCGCGGCGCTCGCAGGGAGCTGTCCCTCAGCACCACCCGCAGCGCCAGCCCCCGCGGCGCCCGGGATCGGTCCAGCGCCCGCCCGCCGCCCTGCGCCACCCGCCGCCGGCAGCGCTTCCCCGCGGGAGCCCCCCCGCGCTGCACCCGCGAGCCCCCGACCCGGGGGGGCCCGGCCCCCCCCGCTGCTGCTGCGCATCGGAGCCGCCCCCTGCCCCGGGCGGCTGCCGCCTCCCGCCGGGCTGCGGAGCAGAGGAGCGGGCTCGCTGGCCCCGGCCCCCGTCTCCGCCGGGGGGCCCCGAGCCGCGCTGCCCCCGCCAGCCTTTGCCGCACCTGCCGCCGGGAGACAGCGAACCGCCGCACCGGCTCGAGCGGTTACCGCAGCGCTGCCGCTGTCAGCAGCGAGCCGGGGGCGAGGCGGGGCGGCGAGCTCCGAGCCTGCGGCTCGCAAACTTCTCTAGCCCCAGCGCCTCCTGCGCCTCGCAGCGCTGCGGGTCCGAGAGCCCCCCGGAACAGCAGGTAGGGGTGTGGGGGTGGGTGTGTGTTCTCTGGGGACTGTGCACTCCCCCCCGTGCTCTTCCTAGCGCCTCCTCGCCCTGTGTCATTGTGCAGTGCAGTTTGGTGCCCCTGTTGTGTGTGTGTGTGTTTGGATTGTAAAGCTCACACAATGCACCACTGGGGGGGGGGGATCTGCTAGCAGCCCTGCTCTCTGAGTCCAGCTCTCTGCAGCCGGCAGAGGGGAGATCAGTGAAGTGGGGAGAGAGAGAGAACCCCATAGACCCAATCGGGGCGCGGGGGGGGGGGGTTTAATGATGCTTGGCTGCAGGCAGATCTTTGTCTGAAGAGCCCGGGACTTACCAAGGAAAATGTAGGTACCGGGGTTGTGTTAAAAACCTGATTCCTTTCTGTGTGGTTAGGAAGGGGGGATAGAAACCTGGATATATTTCTTTCCCACTGCCCGGGCCCCCCCCCCGGCCTGAACCGCTGGGTTTTGGAACGTTTTGATGACAGGCTCAAACTTTGCCTTCTTCCCTCCCCACATCATGCTGTGGGAGTGAAGTCCTGGCCCTGCCGAGTGGGTTGGGGGTGGGCTCGTCTGGGTGTGAGCCCTGCTTCTTTCTGAGCTAAAGGATGTGACGCTCAATTGGGGGGGGGGGGGTTCTTGAAAGTGGCTGAAAATCCAGTGCTGGGCTTGGTCCTTCTCTGAGACTGACGGGTCCGCGGGGGTCTGTGAGACTGGGCCCGAGGAATGATTCAGGGATAATTTGGTTTGTAAGGGTGTGCAATGCTCTCTGTTGGCTCGCCAAATGTTACTATGGCCTTACCCAGTGGCTCTCAGCCTGGGGGGTCACAATCCCACAGGTGTCAGGGGGCCACGCCCACCCTGCTCTTCCTGCAGTGCTAAATGGGAAAAGGGGGGCAGGGTCTTGGCTAGGCCCCAGGTGGCTGGGAGGAGGGTGATCTCTGGGTGGGGAAAGGGGCCTTGGTTTGGAGATGGTTAAGAATCCCTGTCCTTGTCACTCCCCTTAACCTTGAGTTTCACCCCATTCTGTTTTCTGGTTGGCTGGTTGTTTTCCTGTCAGTTGTGGATAACGTGCTGTTTGAGTCCCTCTCCAGACGAGTCCCAAACACTCACACTCTGGGGTCTGGGAAATGGAAATAAATGGGCGGAAGCCTCACCTGTCTCGGGTCTGCTGACTTATGGCACCTGAACATGACTTTGCTCCTCCTCCCGTTGGTGTTCAGTAAACCTTGAAGGAGCAGAGGGCTTGGAATGAGGGGAGCGTTCTTCAAACGGAACTTTCTGATATCCCTGGCATTGGGCAGAGACCCGTTCAATCCAAGGGAATGCGTAGCTGTGGCAGATAGAGGTGAGGATAGCTTGTGTGTGTGCGTGTGTGTATCTATCTGCGCAGAGGCTCAGAGAACTACCCAAAGTAAAGGCTGGAGTTTTCAATCAGAACCTAAGTGATTTGGGCGCATCCGTTCCATGGAATTCCAATGGAACTCGCTCTTTTAAAATCTCACTCAATATATTTGGGCTTGATCCAAAGCCCATTGAGTTCAGTGAGTTTAAATCAGGCCTTTACATCTAACGAAGGTGTTCATGTCTTGTTTGATCTCAGCTGGACCATCGGAATTTTCTCTTTTTTAATTAACCTATTGATTGATTGCAAGGTTTTCTATAGAGGATTAAAGATCCCTGATAATTCGTCAGAGAGACTGAAAAAACGAAATGCATTCTCTTTGTGCTTTTGCCTTTTGTAACTTCTCAAAGGGGATCCAAGACTTTAAGATTAAAAGTCATGAGTTGCGAGTAATGTCTTGTATTAGAAGGAGTTTGGAGCTTTTCCAGAGTAACAACTGGTTTGGTTTTTTAACATAATGCCACTTCCTAATGGAGTGGGAGTGTGGTCGGGTAGCGTTAGCCATGTAAAGATGGGTTAGCAAGTTTAGTGTCTGCAAACAGCTGCATCTCCATGTAGGTATTCACTTGGCTAGCTTAGCAGTTCAGTGTTTCTGCAGTGAAGTCCAGCCATCCAACCCTAGAACACTGCAGTAGCTTGACAGTATTTCCCAAACCTGGCTTGCAGAAGGAGGTGTGGGAAAGCCATTGAATTGCTATTGCAAAGTCAATTTATATGGATATGAAAGGAAGGGGCCTCTCTCTCTCTCTCTCTGCACCCACTGAGTTTATAGAATTAGCAGCAATGTGCATTTAAAATTGTCTGTCACCAGCAGCTGTAGAGCTCAGCGACTGGAGGGAGGAGTGCTGGTGGGGACTTAGGATGAAGGGAAAGGAAAATAGAAATGTCACATTCATGTCCTCGCTGCCTCCATCACAGGCTGGGAGATGAAGCAGAGCAGCGCTGGGGAAGTGGACTCCGAAATAGGTCCAGGAAGGGGGAGAATCAAATTTTTGAAAACTGCTTGATTAAATGTAGCCTTTTATCAGTATCAGTCAGTGCCACCCAATGCAGGAAATTGTCTTTTTAGAGCAAGGGAAATCCCACGCTGTTTTGCAGGACCTTTGAATGACACCCTTTACTTTTAATACCCTTCCTACTGCCCCCTCCCAAAAGTGATGGTGCCTTTCCATAAATGGTCCAGATCAGCTGGGGTAAATCAGTGGGGCCTGATCCCCAACTGGGGTAAATTGGCACTGCTCCATTGAAGCCAATGGGCCGGATTCTTACCTGTTATAAATCAGCGTCGCTCTCTTGCTGTCAGTGATGCTCTCCTGATTTAAACCAGCTGAGGATCTGGCCCAGACGGTTGCAATGGTAATGGATCAGTGAAGAGATCAAAATCCACCCTTTTTGAGTTTGTTCAGCCAAGGGACCGGTCGCGGCCTGAGAATGTTTGATAACTGCCTCGTATATGGGGATTGTGGGAGGTTTTAAAAAACTGTAATAAGTAACCTTTGCATGGCTGCAGATCCAGGCTTCGTGACATTTGTTTGCCGAGAAAGGCTTTCTAATCTATTACAACTGGGGGACTAGTCTGTCACCTGGGGTGCAAAGGGAGGCTACAACCATGCAAATGGAGGCAGGCAGCATTGAACAAGAAAGCTGGGATCCTAGGGAAGGGAACTGCCCATCCAGCGACAGTCATGGGGTTCACCCCTACGGAGACGAGTCCCGCGACACCACCGCATGTGCAGCTCCTGATTTTATGTAATTTGAGTATTTCCCGCAATAAAATGCAGCCACGCCAAAGTCAGGTCCGAAATGCATCTCAACGTTGCACCTGGATCTCAAAGCGACGGGATCTATAAAGAGACACTCTTGCCCCCAAATAAGCATCCCTGGCCCATCTTCCCCCCCACTCCTGCCAATCACAGCCCCGGGGAAGTCGGTAAATTAGGAAGTGGCTTTGCAATCTGCCCTTCAGAAGGGGTGGGATGTGTGTGTTTGTCTCTCTCTCTCTCATAAAAACAAGAAGGAGTCTGGTGGCACCTTAAAGAATAAATCTGTTAGTCTTTAAGGTGCCACCAGACTCCTTGTTGTTTTTGTAGATACAGACTGACACGGCTACCCCCTGATACTTCTCTCTCTCATAGACACCCCTCTCCTAGTGAGTTGTGTCTGTAGCTACAATGGAGGAGCTCTGATGTATGGGCCCGATCCTGCAAGCCTTTCTTTGCGCAGCTGGCTGGCTCTGGCAGGGTGCTTGTGTGAGGGAAGGCTCCTGGCAGAGGGGAAAAGGATTTTCAGGATCAGAACCGCTGCCTGGATCCTCTGATCTCCATGGAAGCAGGAAGGGGAATGTCTAGAACGACAGTTTGATGCTTTGCAGTTCTGTGACTTTCACCGAGGATGGCAAAGCGCATCCCAAATACAACATAACGACCCCCTCCCCCTGACTCAATAAACAATAAAAAGCCCAGGCCTGGGCATGGGGTGGCAGCGCCCATTAGCATCAGGTGAGCAAACAGGGGACCGAGGGCAGGGGACGCGTGGCTGAGGGTCGCGCAGTGAGTCGGGGACAGACCTGCGAACAGACCCGAGGCAGTGAGATTCCAAATCGCCTCTGTTGTTCCCCCTAACCCAGGAGTCCTGACTCCGCCTGCCCCACTAGCCTGCCCTCCACTAAAGCGAGGTTTGGAATGATTCAGAAGCTAAAAGCACAGCTGTACCGCCTCCCATAGCCAATGAAAGGAAAGGGCGAGGGGGTCTTTCGCTTTCAGGGTCAGGGCTGCTCTGCTCTTACCAGTTGTTGCGTGACCTTGGCCAAGCCACTTCCCTCTTTGGGCCTCGGTTTCCCCATCGGTACGATGCAAGATAATCCCCACCTAGCCCATGCCCAAAAGGCGCTCCCAGCTCCTTGGTGGGAAGCTGGTGCAGAAGGGCACCCGCTAAAACCAAGAGGCAGCACAGAGCAGACACAGTCTCAGTCCGTTGCATGTCCTCAGTCCCCATGTAAAGGATCGTTAACGAGGTGCTGAGTCAATGGGCTGGATCCTCCCTTGGTTTGAATGGGGCCTGAAGGGACCAGGCACCATGGCCCAGCCTGTGGGCCTGCGTCAGCAGCTCGGCGGGGGGGCTCCTCCCATATGTCTGGGGACACAGCCCCCAGCGCCGACCTCCCTTTGCTCTAAGCGCTTTGTAATGAGTACAGTGGCCTGAGTGCAATCTGTGTCTGGAGACAGGGAACAGAAACGCGCTGAGCCAAGCTGGGGCCGCGTTTATACAGGGCAGGAAACCAGTGGCAGCGCCTTCGCCCAGTGGGGGCTTTTCCAATTAACTTGATTGCAGAGGAGCCAAGAATTGCGTCTAAGGTGCAGATTTTATTATATAACGTGACCCAGCATCTGCAGGACCCACAGCAGATGCATTTAACCGGCTGGGTCGTTGCACGGGCATTTCAGTGGTGGAAGGCAATTCTGTGCAAAGGGTCAGAGGCCCTGGACTGAGACTCCGGAAACCTGGGTTCTAGTCCCAGCTCTGCCACTGGTCTGCTGGGTGACCTTGGGCAAGTCACTTCACTTATCTGTGCCTCAGTTTCCCCTCCCACCTTTGAGTGTGTTGCTTGCAGTATAAATCTTTGGGGTGGGGACTTTCTCACTACGTGTCCTGATCTCAGTTGGGCCTTCTAGGTGCTACTGCAATACAAAGCTAGAACAAGTGTATGGAGGGAGTGCTATATGCTAGGGAGAGCACACAACTGGGCGTCAGGACTCCTGGGTTCTCTTCTTGGCTTAAGGAGGGTGTGTGGCCTAGAGATTAAGGCACAGGGATGTCAGTCAGGACTCTTGGCTTCTAGCCCCAGCTCAACACTTGGGCAAGTCGCTGCCCTGCTCTGTGCCTCAGTTTCCCCACCTGTAAAATGGAGCTAGTGAGTTCTGCCTAGCTCCCGTGGTGACCAGCACCATATAACTGCTGAGCACAATGATCGTCTACTATGAATAACTCCGGAGTGGTTGCCTTGTTGCGAATGCTGCCAGGCTGTTGTTCCAAGTGATGGCTTAAATGCCCGATGCTGCATACCAGCAGTTGCATAGGAAGGTTCCCCCTGCTTTGCAGTTTGCCTGGTGATTTATGCTGAGAAGGCAAGAGAATGGATCATACCCTTGCACATCCTGAGGGCTGGGGCTGGTGTTCACCACTGTAGGGTGTAGGGGTTTCTCCCCTCTGTTTGCCATCAATCCCCACCCTACAGACATCCCTGAAAGATCAGGCGCCCTCCAGCCAGCCCCGTCCCCATCCACCCGCCATGACCCCGGCAGCCACCGGCTCCATAGGCCCCTCGTGCAGAACAGGTAACATCACGCCCTGCTGAGCTTGGCCGTGCTGGGATTAAAGAGCAGAATCTCAACGCTCCCCTCTGAGCCAAGAGCCCAAGGCCTGACCTCTGCCGTCACATACCCCGGTGTCGAGTGGCTCCCATGAGTTCAACAACCAACAGCCAAATCCAGCCCAAAGGCCGTGGTGAGGGGAGCAGACAGCAGGAAGAAGAGAGGCTGCGGGGGATTTTCCACCTCACAGAGGTTCCCAGCTTGGGGGTCACAGCCCCCCCCACCCCCAGACTGGATCCCAGCCAGATCCTGGCTTGATGGATGGGTGATCTCAGGGCGTGCGAGGTCATGCCGATGGGGGCGAAGCGTGTGGATCTAGCCGGCTTTCGAAACCCCCGGCACCAGTGGTGATGGAACAGTGTTTTATAGTGGGGGCGCTGAAGGTGGAAACCATGTGTTTGAGTTGTTATTACTACTTCCAGCCAGGGGGTACGGCAGCACCCCGAGTTCCAGCACCTATGGCCCGAAGCAGGTAGCCCACCAGAACCATTTGGAAAGGCCGTTACCGAACGCAGTGGCCGGCGACCATCCTGTGTGGCGTGGCATTGGGATGGCTGGGAGCCCGCAGCCCTGGAGAGAGGCCGGAGCTGGGGCAAATGGCCGTCGCTCGGAAATTGTTTCCTAAGAGGCTGTGTGCGAAAGGTGCCCAATAGAAGCAGACAGCCAATTAATCTCCCCCTCATTTCGGAAACGTTTAGGAAGAAATAGTCCAGCGGCTGCCTTCGGGTCATGGCTGACGGCGCAGGCACGGCGCACACCCATCCAGAAGACAAATTGCAGGCCCATCGCGCTTCGAGAAAGCAAACCAAAAGGCAAAAAGAATGATCAGTGGAGGAAAACCTTGCATTTGAGACTGTCCTGTGCCAGCGATCCCGCCGGCCCCTGTATTCTTTTAGCACGAGTGCGGGTAGCGGGACGCCTGCATTCTGTTCCAGCCACCGGGAGGGGAGTGGCGTGGAGTGGTTAGAACAGGGGATTGGGAGATAGGACTCCTGGGAGGGGAGGCTAATGTGTTAGAGCAGAGGGGGAAGGCACCTAGGTTCTACTCCCAAGCAGGATTCGCTGGGTGACATGGAGAGAAAAGGTGGATGAGGGAATATCTTGGATTGGCCGATCTTCTCTTGGTGGAAGAGGGTGATATGATTGAATTTTCTCACCTGTTCAAACTTACCTCAGAGCGATTCTTCAACTCAGAAGAACAGGGGAGAAAATCAAATGATTCCAACCTCACTCACTAGCAGAAGCTGGTCCAATACAAGATATTCCCTCCCCCAACCTTGTCTCCCTCGTACCCGGCTACACCAACCCTGCAAACAACAACATGTGACCTTGAGAAGGTCGCTTCTGGCGAAGGTTTTATCCCCCAGCTGCAGTCCTAGTAAGTAAGACCTTGGTTACACTTTAAACTGTATAACTATATTGGTTAGGAAGGGTTGATTTTTTTTTTTTTTAACCTGAAATAATTATACAGGTGAGAGCCCTCGTGTGGACATAGTTATATTAGTGTAAAGGTACCTTATACGGATACAGCTTATTCCCCGTCCTGTATGCAAATAGTTATGTGTTATGTGTACATTCACACTAGGGTCTTTGTACCATTTTAACTCGACTGCATGCAGTGCTCTTTTCTAGTGTAGACAAGGCCTGCGTGTCTCTGGGTCTCTGCTTTGTCATCTGTAAAGTGGGGGAAATAGAACTGGCTGAGAATTTTTGACCCAAACTTTATTTTTTTGGTGAAAGATGAAGATTTGGATCAGCTGAAACATTTCACAAATTTGCATTGAGGTGGTTTAAAAAAAAGTCAAAACGTTTTGTTTGAACATTTTCTTAACCAAAAAATGGACTTTTGGATTCAAAATTTTCTTTTAAAACATTTTCAAAATAAAAGTAAAGGGAAAAGAAGCTGGAAACCGAATGACATTTTTTCGACTTTTTGATTTGCCCAAAATTCCCCAAAATTTTGGTTTGGGGTCGGCCCAAAATGATTTTTTCCCCCAGGACTCCTAGCGAGCCGAAAAATCCATTATTCGTGCAGCAGTAAGTGATAAAAATACTTATCTACTGTCACAGAGCCTTAAATTGCACCTAGCATGAAGGAAGAATAATACTGGGGTCCTGCAAACGAGACCGTCCTTTCTCCTTTGGTGGAGGACGGAAAGGATCAGCAGGACGGAGGAGTTGTTTATTATCGTTCTTTCTTTATTTTATTACTGACGTTTTCTGTTGAAACTGAACAATTCAAGAGGTTGAAGTAGTGTTTGTGAGGCCAGGTCTGGCCTGGACCCTCACAAAACTGAGCGGTCATTTTCCCCGCAGACCATTTCAGTTTTGACAAAACCCCAAATTTTTCCTTTTGGAAAAATGTTCATGCAGTTAATTCCTGCCAGCTCTGACTCTGAGCAGAGACGTTAGTTCCAAAGCTCCATCCTGGGATGGGGAATCCTGGGCTCAGAGAGCCACCCCAGCCGCCCAGGACCCCAAATTTGCAGTTTCTCATTTTTAGCCCTCACGGGAGAGTTTGCACATTATTGCGGGGGCAGGGGGGTGTCAGGGAGGTACCACCCTGATGCTCATCCTAATGTGAACCCAACCTCTTACCTGACTGCCCTGGCCAGGGCCTGCTCCTTCCTGTCCTCACAACTGAAGCAGTTAAATGGCCCATCATACCCTCTCTGCTCCACAGTTTATCAGATTTTCTCCTCTCCCCCAGTTCAGCCTGGGCACCGTCTCGGAAGCTTTCTCTGGTCTCTGCCGCAGAGAAATCCCTGCGGATGCTAATGCCACCTCCCCAACCTTGTCACGTCCTAGCACAGAGAGCACTTAGCTGTGGCAGGAGAAATGGGGATGGGGGGGGGGTTACAGTCCTCAGAAATAACAGGCCTCTGCTAGTGAAATTCATGCTCTGTCAGAGCCTGCTCCTGCTCCTCTGAGTCACGGGGAGCTGGAGCGGTTTGCCTGGGAATGGATCCAGAGATTATGGAACTGGCACTCTGCCAGGAGAGGGGCCCATGTTACATAAGGGGAAACTGAGGCAAGGAGGGGTAGGGGAGGTGACTTGCCCAAAGTCACTGGGGAAGTCAGTGGCAGAGCTGGAAATAGAACCCAGGAGTTCTGATCCGCCCCCCCCTTTTCTGACCACCCTCCCTCTAAACGTCGGGGACGGAACCCAGGAGTCCTCTTTCACTTGAGCTCTAACCAGTATCATGACGGGGGGGGGGGGGGGAGACTTTCTGGTTTGATATCCATGGGCGTGAGGGACCCTTTTCAGGGAAGCTGTTTGAGTCTGTGGTCCTAGCTTTGCCTGTGGGTTGTAACATTTCACATCTTGTGTCTATGTTTTTTCCCCAATCCCAAGCCCTATTTTTAAAACTGGCATGTTGGAAAGTTTGACTTTTATATTTAGCCAAAGTTCCATCCCGTGCTTACTCCCCGAGCTCTGTCGCTGCCTTTGGTGCCCAGAGGCTGCTGACAATATTAATTCAGCCCAAATATTTGTCCACTAAATCATGTGCACAATTACGGCAATGACCCTGGACGAGAGCGATCTATTTTTAATGCCTGCTCTTGGTGTGTGCCATGCAGGGAATAATGCGGAATGCCGCCAAACAGTTAAGAAAAACCAACCCCTCCAAGCAATGCTCACCACACCCACAGCTGGCATCAGACCATCTCAAATCTAGGTTTTGTAAGAGACCCCAGCTCTTGATACTTTTAGAAAATGGTTTTCTAATTAGTAATAATTCCGTTTGTGTATTTCATTGCTGGTTCATTTCTATAGCGACTCAGGCTCTGTGCTTTGGGGATGGGGCTGTCTTTCAGTTTTGTTTGTACAGCACCGAGCGCGATTGGATTCTGGGCTGTGACAAATAAATAACAGCAATATTGACCAAACTACGTAGGGAGTGAAATGCGAACTGCCCCTTTAAGAAGAAGGAGGGGGCACTTGGCGCCGGGCCTTTCCGGGGGCCAGTGTGCAGGGTGTACTGCTGTGGGGAGTGGTTGGCACGGAGCTGGGGGACGAGGACTCAGCTTCGCCACTGAAGTCCGCGGAGCTTTGCTGCTTTGCACCAGCTTGGGGGCTGGACGACTCAGGGGTCGGCAATGTGCTACGGAGCCTTTCGCTGCGACGTCACGGGTTCAAATCCAGGCCGGGCTGGTAGGGGGCAAAAGCCAGCTCCAGCTGAAACCTCTTTGGGCAGCCCCTGGGTGCAGTGAGTTTGGCGGGACTCAGCCCACGAGTCAGGGAGGGCTGCTGACGTTCTGGAAAGCTGCGGGCAGGGTTGAAGAGGTCAGGCTGGGCTCACTTCTGCCCCCTGCAGCGGTCCCTCTATCCTAGGGACGAGGGAGGATCACGCCAGGGGCCGGTTTGCAGGGGGAGCTTGTGATCCATGCCACGCACTCCTGTGGCTGAACAGAAGCCGGGATGTCCATCTGGCACCTCGTCCCAGCTCCAGGGGGCTAGTGCAGCCGCCACCTCTTCATCCACTGGGGGTGACCCAGTGGACGGAGCGAGAGCTGGCGAAGGGCTACGAGCATCGGCCAGGCAGGTTGGACCCAAGTGATTGCTGGAAAGAAAGGGTGGAGGCTGCTTTGAACTAGGGCTGTGGGAAAGGGGTTGGGGAGGGGGAGACACTGTGGGTCGAGGCGAGCGAGGAGCATGTGATGGAGCAGGTGGATTAGGGGAAGGGCCGGCTAACTCCCTCTGAGCAGGAGAAGAGTGGGGATCTCATTTGGGGCAGCACGGCCTTCTGCTCCTACACTGGCTTTCATCTGGGGAACGGAGGCCAATGCCGATTCTGAAGGGAGAGCGCCCTGCTGTCACCCACAGCGTCCCCGACCACCACGCTGGGGCATCGGGGTCCGCACCGGCTTAGGAGTGAGATCTACTGAGTCCCCACCGCGCAGGACCAGTGGGGTCAATGCTGAGTCACCAGCACGCAGCCTGCGTCACCTGTGGCTGTTTCGCACCCTGGCCTGACCCTGCTGAGCTTGGGAGGTCTGCCGGAGATCACAGCTGGAGATGGGGTCACTGGAAAAGACACCTCTCCTGAGTAAGCGTGTTCTGCTGACTCATGTGCTGGGGAGGGCAACTGGGCCCGGGGAGACAGAAAGCAAGAGAGGTTTCCTGGCACTGATTCCTCATGGGTATGGAGCCGCCGGCTGCATCCAAACCCCCGTCCCCATAGCACCAACAAAACACCGTCTCTCTTTTCTGCCTGTCTCTCTCTCCTTTCCATGTGGAGGGCAGGGGCTTTCTCGCTCGCCTTCCGCGCGCTCCTCATGGCCTGTGAATGCTGATGAGAGTAGTGCTGGGCCTCTCCCTGGCCACGGTTCGCTCTCTGCTCTGTCTCATAGCGTGTGGGTTTTGGAGTATTTGCTTTTACACTGGCCGTTCCACAGGGGCAGCGGGTGCCTCTGATGGACCGCGCGGGAGGTGACGTGAACTGGGTTTGAACATCAAATGGGTTTCTTTCATTAACGCCGAAGCGAGGGGTCTTTGCATCTTCCGGAGACTAAAGAGGCCGTAAGCGGAGAAGACAGAGAGGATACCTGGGCATGCTGAGGTTCAGCAGGGGGGTGTAGGGGAGTGTACACACAAATGTGTGTGTGACCAGAATGTGTGTGAGATCAGCACCAGGCCGGGGTGCGTGACCACCGCTCGGTCTCTGGGACCGTGTGTGCACAGGGCCGCATCAACACAGAGAGAAACTAGGCACGTGTCTAGGTCCCAAATTTGGGTGGGATCGGAGGCAAAATATGGGGAGGGGGGTGGTTGTTTTTTTAAACTGCTCCCGTAGTTATTTTGGTCGTCTGCCCCCGGATCGCAGGCAGCCTGTCCTTTGTCACTGGCAAGCACGCCACCGAACGTCCCGAATTTCCTGTGCTCTGTAATTCAGCGTGTCTAGGGGCTGCGTATGCGGGAGCATCGATTCCCCCGCGGTCTCTCCCAGTGTCAGATTCCAAGGCAGCATGACAAGGTAATTTTTGCTTGATTTCCTCCTTCCCCCCGTTTAAAGCAACTCCGCTCCCCAGCCCTGTAATTACCCCGACAGTGCTGCATGGAGGGTGGGTTCCACTGGCAGCGTTCTGGCGGCGGGCGGGGGGAAAGCGGCGTGCCGGGGGCATGAATGCCGGGGTTGTAATTATCTCAGGCAGCCATGTCACTCCCACTTGGCTGGAAGGAGCTCAGTGCCTTCAGAGGGCTCTGGGGCAGCATTCAGCAGGTCCGGGTGGGTGCAGACAGACAGCGGCGTGCAGGGAGGCGCTGGCATAGCTGAGTGGTTCCTTGGCTCCATGCTGCCTGCCCACTAGGGCTAAGTGCTGGTTGAGTTGCAAGTGGGAATGAGAGAAAGAGAGAACCTACATTTGCCTAACGTGTGTGTGCGTGTGTGTGTGTGGTTGTTTGCATCTATCTCTGTGTGTGTTACTATGTGCATCTACAGCAGTGTCTGTGTGTGAGAATGCATGTGGTTACAAGTTGTGTATGTGTGTGAGAGAGCATGTGTGTATGATTTTGAGTGTGTGTGTTGTCTGCATTGTGTCAGATGGCGTGTGCGCCTCTACGCTGGAAACTAGAACCGGGCAACTTTTTTCGACCACAACTTTTTTTTTTTTTTTTTTTCCAGTGCAAAATGCAGGTTCGGCAACGCCGGAATGTTTTGTGAATTTGCCAAATGGTTTCAGTGGAAAAGAAACCTTAAAAAAATCTGCAAAACTCCAAATGCTGCAATTCGATAATTCAAAATGACTTTCTATTTTGAAGTTTCCTTTGCTGTTGTTAAAAAATCGAAACCATTTTAAAATGCTCAAAATCAAAGCAAAACATTTTGTTCAACCCAAAGCAATGACCCTTTTACTTTCAATTTGCAAAAAATGTGAAACTTTTCATTTGCAGTTTGACCCCAGATGATTTTTCTCCCCCAATTTTTTTCAGTGTTGCCAGCGAAGCGAGACTCCGTCAGGCACACAGCACTAGTGGGAATGACACTGCGGGATTACCCCATTCTCCTGGGGTAGGAGTTTTTGGCCCAGGGAAAATCTGATCTACCCCACCCTTTTGGGCCTGCTTTGCTGTCTCTGAACCTAGGGTTACCATATTTTGTGCCTCCTAATGGAGGACACTCCCGGGGGGCCCGGCCCCGCCCCCAGCCCCGCCCACGCCCCCGCCCCAACTCCGCCCCCTCCCAAAGTCTCCGCCCCCTCCCCTGCTTGAAGCCTGAAGCAGGTAAGGTAAGGTAAGGTAAGGGGGGGAGGGAGAAGGAGGCGAGGCGCTGCGCGGCCCAGGCTGGCCCCCGGCGGCTCCAGCCTGGGTCGGCTCGGGCCCTGGCCGACCACCCCCGGCGCACCCCCCGGCTCCCAGCCCCGCGGCCCGGCTCCCGGCTCCCCGACCCCGGCCCGGCTCCCGGCTCCCCGATCCCGGCCCGGCTCCCCGACCCCGGCCCGGCTCCCCGCCCCGCGGCCCGGCTCCCGGCTCCCCGACCCCGGCCCGGCTCCCAGCCCCGCGGCCCGGCTCCCGGCTCCCCGACCCCGGCCCGGCTCCCAGCCCCGCGGCCCGGCTCCCAGCCCCGCGGCCCGGCTCCCCGACCCCGGCTCGGCTCCCAGCCCCGCGGGCCCGGCTCGGCTCCCAGCCCCGCGGGCCCGGCCCGGCTCCCAGCCCCGCGGGCCCGGCCCCGTGGGCCCGGACCGGCCCGGCACTGCGACCCTGGCCCGGCCTGGCCCCCGGCCCGGCTCCCGGCCGGGCACCATGCCCCCGGCCCCGCACAAAGAGGCCCCGGCCGAGCCTCCCGATTTTCCCGGACATGCCCGGCTTTGGGGGATTTCCCCCCGGACGGGGATTTGAGCCCCCAAAAGCCGGACATGTCCGGGAAAATCCGGACGTATGGTAACCCTACTGAACCCACCTCCTGGGTTTTAATGAACTTCCCCGTAACTGGCACCCTGTGTTTGTCTCATCCCAGATCCTTCGGAGACAAGTCTTAGGTCCGTCCCCCTCAGCCCCCAAACCTTGGGCCAGAACAAAACATTTCCACTCCTGCCGCCTCCCTTGTCTTTGTTCTTGTGATCCTTGTTCATTATTTTCTGTTCAGATAAGCAGTGTAGCTCTCCAGGGCCCTGGAGAAATGAGTCTCCAAGCTCTGGATAGAGAGGAGATTTTGTTCCATCTGCCACCTGGTGGCAAGAAACTGGGGAGAGCCAATTTACCAGGGAGTTCTTGGCTGGAGTAATCCCATGCCAGGCAGGAGTGAGGTGGGGATGCTCTCTGAGCCCTCCTGTCACACTGCTGGGTCTTCTCTGCTAAGCCGAGCCGGGCCCGGTCAGTAGTTGGGTGGGAGACCAACACGGAAAATGCAAGTGGTGCAGGAGCTCCTGGTGTTGAAGGATCGCTCCTGACTGGTTGCTATGCAGCTTCAGATGGTGCCTTTCAGATGAACTGTGCAGCCAACCCGTTGTCACGAAGGATTCCTGTTGCTCTCTTTAAGCAGGTGGTGCGCTGCACCCTAGAGGTGGCTGCATTTCAGTGGTCGGTGGTGGGATCCCTGTATGTCTGCTTTGGGGCGAGGGCTGCTCCTACTGTGGGGTTATTCTCTGGAGATGAGCTCCTCCGCACAGTGGTTTGTGCAGAGCTTGAAAGAAGCAAAGTGCTGTAGAGGGCTAAATAGTATTACTTACTCAGACTCGGATTGCTTCTTCTCTCGCTATATCAATCACCCTCCAGGAGCTGGGGCTGCCTCTGATGCCCCAGCCAGCGCCCACGCACAGATCCACGGGTGACCAGATCCAGCTCTCTCTGTGCCAATACTCACCCGCTCCAGAGTCAACAGCCAGGCGGTGCCAGCCTGCCCTCTAACGCCTCCCTGCTCCCAGCCACTCCGGTGGATTTTACAAGTGTGGCTGGGTGTCGGCGGGTGAGTTCGCACCAGCTGCATGCTTTTAAAAGGCCTTGTTGCCTGTGGTCCTGGGAAATCGCACCCCCCCCCCCCCCCGTTTTTGTTTTTAACTAGCCTGCAGCTGTTCCATGCAGAAGGAGTTTGGTGGCCGACTTGCTTGCAGGTGCTTTGTGCAGATGTTTGTAACTCTCAGCTCTGCAGTGGGCCAGCTGAGCTGTGTGCATGCTCTGCAGAGAGCTACCTTCGGAGATGGCCTTTACATGTTGGTGCAAAACCTACATTAGCCCCTACCAGGTCTGTCTGTCTAGCCAATCAGCGTATCCAGATTGTGTGTAGGTGCTTATCATATCACCTTAGCCAGAGAGGGATATGCTTTTTTCTATCAATACCTGAGTTTAACACGTAGCTGCAAGGCACAGTAGAAAATAGAGACCAGATGTAAAAGAAAGTTGGAGAACACTGTACATCTGGTCTCTATTTTCCAGTATGCACGGCAGTTAAGTGCTACACTTGGAATTGGCCTGGTGCCCAGACACTTAGAGACAGTCTGACCCGCAGTACTGTATCTTTTGTATACACGTGCACACCTATATCTCACTGCATTTAGAACTGGGCTGAGGAGGTCTCTCAGGAGCTGTGGGGCTCTTCAGATAGACGAGGTATGGGAAAGAGTTCTGTGTAGGGTTACCATATTCAAACATTTAAAAAAGAGGACACTCCACGGGGCCCCGCCCCTTCCCACCCCAACCCCACCCCTTCCCCGCCCCCATTCCAACCCCTTCCCCAAAGGCCCTGCCCCAACTCTGCCCCCTCCTCTGAGCACCCCGCATTCCCCCTCCTCCCTCCCGCTCTGATCTTGGTTGGGGGTTGCTAAGTGCTTCCCTGCTCCCCACTCGCCCTGCAGCCCCTGCACTCCCCCGCCCCTGCAGCCTCTGTGCCCCCTGCACCCCCCTGCCCCTGCAGCCTCTGTGCCCCCTGCTCCCCACTCGCCCTGCAGCCCCTGCACTCCCCCGCCCCTGCAGCCTCTGTGCCCCCTGTGCCCCCCTGCCCCTGCAGCCTCTGTGCCCCCTGCTCCCCACTCGCCCTGCAGCCCCTGCACCCCCCGCCCCTGCAGCCTCTGTGCCCCCTGCCCCTGCAGCCTCTATGCCCCTGCCTGCCCTGCTCCTCCTCACCCTGCAGCCCCTGCACCCCCCCGCCCCTGCAGCCTCTGTGCCCCCTGCTCCCCACTCACCCTGCAGCCCCTGCACCCCCCTGCCCCTGCAGCCTCTATGCCCCTGCCTGCCCTACTCCTCCTCGCCCTGCAGCCTCTGCACCCCTCCCCCCGCCTGCCCTGCTCCCCCGCTCCCCCGGCAGAGGGAGAGCTGCGGGCTCCATGTGGAGCCAAACACTGTGCCGCGCTGCTCTGCGGGGGAGGAGGGAGCGCGGGAGAGGGAGGGACTCTGGCTGCTAGAGGCCCCAGTGGCTGCGAGTGGCTTTCAATCAGGCCCAGCCGTCCAATCAGCCGTGCCGCACTCTGCATGAGGGGAAGGGGGAAATCCCAGCCATTTCTACTTTATTAGAAATCCCCCCCCAGACGGCCATTTAAAGCTGAAAAAGCCGGACATGTCCGGGGAAACCCGGACTGATGGTAACCCTAGTTCTGGCAGGGAGCTTTGCGGCAGGGAGCACGTAGCGCCTCCGGGGATTGGGACCTGGGACCCTCCCCTGGATTGCCCCTAAACCTCCCCCCTCCCCATGCGATGGGAAATTATAACTTGATCAGCAGAGAACCAAGGGCCCGAGAGATGAAGTGATTGACTGGAGTGTCAATGGCAGAGCTGGATACTCAGCCCCCATCAAAGTCCCAACCTAGCCCCTTGGCCACAAGGCCACCTTTCACCCATGCCCATCCCCGTGGTATCTGAGCTCCCAGCCACCAAGGGTGGAGCTGGCCTTGCCGTTGCTTTATCATGGGGGGCTATTTCTCTGCGCCAACCAGGAATTCTATGCAGTGGATCATAATGGCCTGTCTCAGGAGCAGAGCAGAGCCCAATGCTGCCGCTGGAGACCTCAGCGACTGCTTTAGAGGATGGGGCTTCCCACGTGCTTGGAAATGCGATGAGAAGCCATCCCTTGCGGGACCTTTCCCCGCTGCACGTGGGTCAAGCAGGGGATGGATGATAGTGCTCAGCACCACGTCTGTCCCCTCTCTCTGCCTGCCTGGGGGAGCCCCCCGGCCCTGCTGCATTTAGGATCCGACAGCTTTTTAGAAAGAGGGCTTTGATTTTGGAGCTCATCTTCAGTGCTTCGGGCTAGTGACAGTGCAGGCTGCTTCGAGCCCAATCAAAAGGCTTTTCATGTGACTGCAAGAACGAGAGGGGCCATTCCACAAAGCTGGAAGATGACAAATTGACGTCTGGCAAAATAAGGTGTTTTTCCACCCAGGGCGCAGTGAGCCAGTGGACATGGCAGCATTGAGGCTAACAGCTTAGCAGCAAAGAAACGTGTAGTGAGACTAGCCAGCATTACAGCCAGCAAATTATGAAAAATAAATATCTTATTGCTTTGGAAGGGCTAGAAACCTTCATGCTTCAGGGCATGAGCCCCAATCTCTAATAGGGGTCAGGAGGGAAATTTCCCTGGGAGACGGTTATCCCAACAGTGCCTCCTGCAGGATTTTTCTCTCTGACACCAGTTGCTGCTGGCTAATGTAGGGGACAGGCTAGATATAGAACTGTCCGGGAACGTTTTTACATCCAGATTTGTCAAAACCAAAACTGTTCACGGGAAAGGGGGAGTTTAGACTAATCTCATTGGGGGGAAAGTTTCAAAATAGTTGAAATGGGATGTTTGGCCATGTTTTGACGTGCAGGCACTTGGCTAACAGACCGGAGATTCATTCCCCAACCCGTGCCCCGTGCCAGATGCAGGCCATTAATCAGCACCGGGGAAAGGCCTGTTCGCCAGCCAGCGAGATGGCTCCACATAGCTCAGGAAAAATCAGTCTTATTAGAGAAACCCAGACAGACCTGTACACCCCCCACTGCTGCTGCAGCCGTTCCCTTCCCGCGAGGCAGCAGCCTCTGAAGTGCTGGGTCCCTGGACACCCAAGCAAGGAAGGGGTGGGCCAAGGAAGGGGTGTGAGGGAGGGTAGCCTGTTCCTCACGCTGGGATTCTGCCAGTGCTCAGTGCTAAGCAGGGGTCGGATGGGAGACCAGCAAGAGCTACCGAGCTTTGGGATGTTGTGTCGGTCCATAACCCCTGACTGCTGTTTATGACCCTGTCACCGAGGCAAGTTATGAGGGGGCGCACTTTGTTCTGAGCGAGTGGCCCAGCTCTTGTGGATTTGCAGATATCTGCTTTATATCCACGGACCATGTTCGTGGATCGCAGATCGGATGCGGATACACATTTGGTATCTGCCCAGGGCTCTACTCGTGGGCACTGGCTTTTAGATGAGATTTGAAACTGATCATTCAAGTCCCAAGGTCTTCTTAGCGTCTTCACAGCATGCCTCAGGTGGGACATGGCCAGGATTCATGACCGAATTCGATCCGCTGGTTGGATCATTAGTGTTCCCGGCCCGGCCCGGGTACTGACTGGGAGTGTGATATAACCCGCCTCTGTCCAACCCCCACCCGGGGGTCGTTGCAGCTGTACGTGGAATTCTTCACTTCCTGTTGCTGTGAGTTGTTATGCAGTTAGTGCACTTCGCCACAGAGGTGGCCGCATTTCCACGCTGGTCGAAGGGATCCCTGTGTGGAGCTGAAGTTTGTAAAATCCTTTTGGGAACCTTTGGGATCAAACTATTTTAACCAGCTGAGTTGTTTGTTTGTTGATTTTTTTGTGGGCATCTCTGGGCGTGTTCAGAGGTGAGAGCGGGGACTGGCAGTCAGGACGCCTGGGAAGGGAGTGTTGCCCAGTGAGTAGATCAGGTAACCGTGCCCCCTAGCATGTGCACCTGTATCCTAAGGGACTGCTGAATTTTCTTTCTTTCTTTCTTTCTTTCTTTCTTTCTTTCTTTCTTTCTTTCTTTCTCCTCTACCTACTTTTTATAGAGTGCCCATCACCACAGCATCTGAGCTGCATTACGCCCCTCCCCATGCCTGCATTGTCCTCTCCTCCTGGCCTACTGCCCCGGGGGTGAATTCCACCCTGCAATGGTCCCAAGGGTGGGCAGGGCCGGGCAGACAAGTCCCTCACCTCTGTGTAGGCTCTTGCAGCCCTCTCTCCCAGCATGGTCCCTGCCTCTGGGCCTCCCCGTCCATTTGCTAATGGAGCCTTTATCCTCATGCATGGTCGCCGTCCACAGCTCTGCGTCTTGGTAATGTCGGGGGTCTCTCTGCCTTAGGGTGGGTGCCACGGCCTGCCTTCTCGTAGCTGCCAGGGGACCGGGGTTCAAGAGCGGCTCAGGTGGTGCGGTTTAGAGCCACACACCGCTGCGCAGGCGGACCCCATGGGACGCCTCCCGATGCTGGCTCTTAGCAGTCATGGTCTGGGGGGTGAGACCAGCCCAGGGCCTGCCCTCCCTTCGCTGTCCCTGCCGCACATCTGTGATGCTAGATAAGTAACACAGACTAATAATAACTAGCCCCCTGCACCCCCTTTAGCTCAAATTCTGCTTTGTAGAATGGAAGCTGCAGTCCCGGGGTACTTGGACTGAGAAGGGGGCGAGCTCTCCCCTTCCCCCCCCTCATCTCTCTGCCCCCAGGTGTGCCTCTCTCTAACCCCATCTCCGTCTCCTCCCAGGTAAATGCGGACGCCCAGGTTCTGAATCATGCTGGATCCAAGACAGCGTTCAGCGAGCCCAACCCCTTCACCGAGATAGCCATGAACAGCTGCAAGTACAATGGAGGCGTGGTCCGACCCCTGAGCAGCCTGAGCGCCTCCCAGCGCAACCTCCATGAACTGGGAGCCGAGACCCAGCCCCTGCAGACCCTCCACAGCTCGGGCCTGGAGGTGGTGGTCTCCAAAACCGAGCAGGCCAAGGATACAAGCTTGCAGGCGGAAGAGGAGGCGGCGGCGGCGCGCTCCCGGAGCCAGAAGAAGAACCAGAACGTTGGATACCGGCTGGGCCACCGGCGGGCGCTCTTCGAGAAGCGCAAACGCCTGAGCGACTACGCCTTGATCTTCGGGATGTTCGGCATCGTCGTCATGGTGACGGAGACGGAGCTCTCCTGGGGAGTCTACACCAAGGTAGGGACCGCGGCCTGTCTTGAAGCAGAAAGGCCGGGGACCCGGGGGACAGACGCGCCTGGTTCAGAGAAGAGGCTGGCGCAAGTCCTGGGTACCGCATAAGTCCCACTCACGCCCTGTGGGGGTCCAGGCCTGTATGTCGCCCTTGGGAAGCAAAGGATCCTGGGAGTCCCGGCCCTGGAGCATAAGTGGAACTTTTAGCTGGTACCTAGGTCTCACGCGGGCGGGGGGCTGGAGGCTGTGTGAGTGCAAGACAGCTGTGTGTGTGCAGTGCCTGGCACACCAGGCGTCCGAGTGCCACCGTAACACACATAAGGGATAAGGAACATGTGTGAGAGAGACAGAGAGAGCAGGACTGCCCGCATGTCTGAACGTCAGCTTGCTGTGGGGGTGTGCACACGCGGGTGTGCCAGGGGGTGGTGTGGGTGCGTCCGGGGAAAGGAGGATGCGTTTAAACGTGTGCCCCAGAGTCTAAGTATGTGTGCGTGCACCGATGCAGGGATACGTGCACGGACCCATCTCTGTGCGTGTGTACCTGTTCTCCCCCTCCCCGTGGGTCTGTGTTTGCACCGACCCAGCGATGACTCTCCTCCCCCGAGCTGCTGTGAGGATTAATGGACCCTGCCCTTCGCTGCGACGTTTGATGCCAATGGGCGCTTTGTGCTGACAGTGTGAACAGTCCTGGCTCAGCGAGATGCTTTATCATTCTTGCTCAGCTGGCTTCTCTCCAGGGCTGATGAATCTTCCCCGAACGGCAGAGGTGTGGGGCCAGACAGAATCGTTCATGCAAACACCCGCCTGTCCCCTGCATGCTGCCATGCAGCTCCCCTGTCCTGCGCTCCCCCGTCAACTGCACATTGTCCACATGTCTGTGACTGCAGAGCCCCAGATCTTGCCGCTACAGAAGCTGGCTTGCACATCTGTCACCGGAGAGCCGGCAGACCTCTGTGCAAGGCCCCGGGGATCAGAAAAGGGCCCCGGGCTGCTAACATCCATGTGTCAAATGCATCCCTGGATGGAACTGGTCATGTGGCGTCTGCCCCCCTCAGCCACACTGGAGGCTGCCTCTTAGGGGCAAGTGTAACCCCCCAGAATCGGTTGGGATCTCAAGAGAGGAAGCTGGTTCAGGGGCTAACGCTCAGGGTTGGATTCTGGAGAGCTGGGTTCCATTCCTGGCTCCACCCCAACCTCCTGGGTATCCTTGGGCGTGTCTCAGCATCTCTGTGCCTCATTTTCCCTGTCTGTGAAATAAATGTGGATCCTAATGGGGGGAGCTGGGAGGCTTAGCGGATCACTGCCAAACGCTGGCTGACTGTCAGTAGGGAGGGGAACAGGGTTAGGATTAACCCCTGCATTGGGGTGTCCTGTACTGCAGGCTTCCCGGCCAGCCTCTGGGGCCAGGGGGTACGTCCAGGCAGCAGCTGGGGGCGTGATTCCCAGCTCGGGTAGACATACGCTCTGGGGGAGCTCGTGCACTAAGAATAGCAACGTGGCCATGGCGGCATGAGCTAGTCGCTGGAGGACAACCCCCTCCGAGGTCCTAGGTATGTAGCAGGGCAGCTGGCCTGAGCTGCTGCCAGCACCAGACCATGGCCACGCTACTCTTTGCAGCGCACAAGCTTGATCAGGGCTACCCCGGGCATGTCCACCTGCCCTGGAGATTCCCGTCAGCCGCTGCGGAGATTTGCCCCGAGAGGCCAGCAACCCAGCCTGGAGTTCAGTGCAGGTTGGGCCGGCGAGTGGCTGATGGCCTGCCCACGGGATCGGCTCTCTCCTGGAGTCGGGATCCCTGCAGCATGCCAGGTTCGTCCCGGCGAAGACAGTAGTCCCTCCCACCAGCTCGGTACGCGCCTTTCCATAAAGATCTGTGTGTGCCTATCGAACGAGCCGAGTCCAGAGTCTCCCTGCCACGGGTCTCCTCGGGACCGAAGGGGGAACCATGCCTGACGCTGCTCCTCTATGTCTCCCTTTCAGGAGTCTTCATATTCATTTGCACTGAAATGCCTTATCAGCCTTTCAACCATGATACTTCTGGGCCTCATCATCATGTACCATGCCAGAGAAATCCAGGTGAGCTGCCCACCCCAGCGCATGGCCCCTTCCCTATTTCACGGTGGGGGGGTGGAGTTTGTGCCGGCACCAGGCACAGCTGATGGGAGTGTGAAATCAGACAGGAACGTTCTTCTGGGAATCCCATTGCACGTGCTCAAACCAAACCCTCGCCCCTCCTGAGACACGGAGCCGGCGGTCCTCATGGGAACCTGAATTTGTCCAAACTGTGGTTCTCAACCTTTCCAGTCGACTGTCCCCCTTTCAGGAGTCGGATTTGTCTTGCGTGTCCCCAAGTTTCACCTCACTTAAAAATTACTTGCTTACCAAATCAGACGTGAAAATACACAAGTGTCACATCACTCTTCACTTTCTCATTTTTACCATATCATTATGAATCAACCGGAATATAAATATTGTACTTACATTTCAGTGTGATACCTGAGCCTGTTTTTCACTTCTGAGCCTTCTCTGAAGCCGAGCCCCGGACGGCAGGGCTGAAGCATGTAACCTAGCTTCGCAGAGTCCCCGTGGCATAAGGCCCCGGGCAACTGCCCTGCTTGCCCCCCTCTAACGCCGGCCCTGCACTTGTGACCCCCCCAAACCCATCCCATGACGCCCTGGGAGTTGCATCCCCCACATTGAGAAATACTGATCTAGATGAGTTGAGTGCCCCCTGGAAGACCTGTGTGAACCCCAGGGGTATGTGTACCCCGGGTTGGGAACCGCTGCAATGCAGGAGACATTGATTAGCTGCAGCTTTCCTAGAGGTGGCCCCGAGCTGCAAATTTCACACCTGGATCCCAATTTTTCAACTGCTTCCTCCCCCGCAAAGTTCAAAGGGGTTTGGCGCGGGGGTGGTTTGGGGCTGTCTCTGAGCCCTGCAGCTGTGTCAGATCTAAGAGGAGCAGGGTCAGGACGGGCCAGAATTTTTCAGAAGAGCTGCGGGCTAGATTTCCAAGGGCTCACCACCTACCGCTGGGCTCGGATTTTCACAAGAACTCAGTTCCCATTGAGGCCCTGCATAAGGGTCAGATTTTCAAGTGGGGTCAGCGGGTTCCCATTGTGACATTTACCGGCAAGTTTTCCCAAGCACCCAGCACCTAAAGGGCTGGAAATCCGGCCCAGAGCTCTTTTAAAAGAATCTGGTGCCCAGAGACCTAACCTGACCCAGCTCAGCTCCTTAGGAGATCCTAGCAGTCGGGAGACCTCCAAGGAACAGGGAGGTACTGCAGGAAGCAGTGCTGGGGAGTCAGTAGGTGGCGCCGTTCATCTGAGCCAGCGCCGATCAACAGGTGAAATCCTCCCCGGTACAGGAGACCCATGTCCCACTTAAGATCTATTCTGAAGGCTTAAGAGGGACTCTACTAACATGTTTAGCACATGCCACTCCCTCCTGCACATACGCCGAGGGGGCGGCTTGCTGCTTCAGGTTGGCATGACAACATTCATTATAAAGGTGCAACATCACATCTTAAAACACGTCCTTCCCTGTATGACAAATTAGCCAGTAGGTTATTAACATTAAAACAAGCTGCATTGGCTTGTTACTATTAAATTATAAGCTGTATATGCCTGTCACCTTTTGTTCTTTATTTACTTGTTGCATCCTGCGGATTTTGAGCGCTACTGATGTGTGGGTTGCAGATACTGCCAGTGCTGCCGACACAGGGAAATACACCGGGAAATACTGATCAACCTAGGAAATTGTGGCTGGAAAATCCTAAAAATTGGCAAGAAGACTCAGTAGCGTGTTTTTATTGAGTCTCGCAATATGTGATGTTTTCCCTTAAAGTACAAGGTGCTGGAGTCAGGTGATTACCTGAGAAGCTCAGCTTTTGTAAAAAGAGAACAACCCAAAATGTATTTTTTTTTTAAATCTCATGATGTTTGAAGGCTTCAGCACTGGTGCATTCCTTCTGTGATTTTTAGGGGACCCGGGGCAAAATCTGAAATCTAGAACCCTCACCCTTCCAAAAAAATTCCTGCTGTGTGTGTGTGTGGTGGGGGGGGGGGGGGGGGGGGCGGAAATCAGAGAACAAGCTCCCACTGCACTTACCCCACAACAGGGGCTCAGCTTCTATCCTGCGGGGCAGAGCCCAGATCTCCGCCCCAGGCATTGCTGGTACGCAGGGTCGCAGCGCCACTCAGGTATGGCCCAGCCGTCCCTCTGCCATGATGCCAGGCCAAACCTGAATGGCACTGCGATCCCACGCACAAGGTCATAACACCACTCAGCTTGGGGACCCTCTCAAACTGGGGACCCCTTTTGGCTGCTCCAGTACACGAGCCAGCTAGATGAACATTAACTCAGGTCCATCTACACAAGCTGCACTCCCACCCCGTGCCCTGGCACGTCAGCGATGTACATGCTGCCCCGCGGCCAGTGGCTGCACAAGGCGCAGAGCAAAGGAGAACCAGACCCAGCAGAGCTCTGCGGAGACCCAGCGTTCCATCCACCCAGAACAGGTTGCACAATTGGAGCTGGAATTGTACTTGATAACAGGATTTTCTAGCTGGGGTTTGAGAGGAAAACAAAAGTCTCCAGTGTTCAGAGACGGCGCCTGGTGCCGCGGAGAGATGAGTTGAAGGAGCAGATACAGCAAAAATCAGGAATTTTTTTTATCCAGGGACTTTCTGACCCTGGCGCCTGGTCCATTTGAAGTTCACCACGGCAACCTCTCTCCTATCTGTGCTGCCTCTGGCTTGCAATCTAGCCCCTTTGGGCAGTAAACCATCTTCCTCCCAGTAATGCCCACCGTATCGGCTACACCCGATGTGACTTTGATCATGTCCCCTTACGGCAAAGCACCATCCGTTCCGCAGAGGCTGAGCTCTGTGCCCCCAAGCAGCTGTTAGGAGAAGTCACAGCATTCATCCTGCAGCCACAGCATCGCCAGGAGAAAGTCGATAGTAATGCGTTAAGAGCTTAGGGAGGTGGATTTTAATGCCTTAATTGAAGGAAAGCGAGCTCGCCCGTTCTGCACAGCAGGAAGAGAGAGGCCGGTCTCAGATGAGTCCTGCCGTCTGGGACGCCGCTCTGTGGATTTGTACGGCTGCTATTTCCTCACCTGCTGTGTATTTAATTTCACTTTGCGGGGACTTTTCGCGCGGCAACACAGGGAAATACTGATCCACCTAGGAAATTGTGGCTGGAAAATCCTAAAAATTGGCAAGAAGACTCAGTAGCGCTCAAAATCCACAGGATGGCCAACCCCAAACGTTCAAACCTCATGAGTCCAGCTCCCCAAAATATTGAGATTGGCTTCAATTAACAATGCTGTGGGTGTGCCGTTCGTTTGCCTTTTGGGTCTTCAGCCTTTGGGGTTACGCACTAGTCACATTTTCAAGGTTTTCTTTGCAGCCACGAGGGTTAGAAATTGACTTGCTTTAAAAAAAAAAATCACCAAATTCCAGAAGCCGGGACACCAAATACTACGAAACTCATGTTCAAACCATGAAAACTGGCAACACTGAATATCTGAGCTTATTGACAGCAAGCTGTGCGGACACTGACAGCCAGAGCCCCACCGCCTGGGGCCGAAGCACGTAACTGAGTTTCACGCGGCCCTCCTGATTAGCCGAATTTTTGATCATCCGATCTGGCCTCGATCCCAATTAGATCGGATAAACGGGGTGCCACTGGACACCGGGGCCTTTACAGTCATTTATACTTGTCCAGAGACCAAACCACAACCCCTCTGGTCTGGTAGCGTTTTACAAATCTATAAATACCAGATTTACACAGGTATTTGGGCAGCTAAAGACGCCGACAGGAGCTTAGGGGGGTTTCCAGAAGTACGTAAGCGAGTGAGGTGCCTACCCTGTTAGGGGGATTTTATACATTCCTGGGTCTGTTTCACTGCAGACTCTGACTCCGATGCTGCCTCTAATCTACACCCAAACCTCTGGCCTGAGTTCCGTGGGAAGGTTGTTTAGCTGTAGTTGCGCTGAGACATGGTTACTGGCGGGATAGACAAGCAGAGAGAGGGGCCTGAGTAGGGACCGCCCCACTCTGCCTTGACAGAGAAAGCCAGCAAGCTCTGTGCAGCCTGTGTGAGTGCAGGGGAAGATGGAAAATCCCCACAGCAGGCCCTGGGATGAGAGCCTGCCAGCCAAGCTGACGCAGAAGCAGATGTGCGAGCAGTGGCTTTGGGCTGGGTGATGCGTGCAGTCATTACTCAGCCGAACAGCTCCGGCTGTTGCAGGCGGCACATGGGGAATGCATCTTCAGGCAGGGCTTCAGCCTGGCCGTTTCCAGTGCCGAGTGGGCCCCGGAGAAGCCTGGCAGAGTCCCAGAAGAATAATGCAGGGCTAAATTGCTCTGAGACGTCCCATTACAACTTTATTATTGGCTGCAATTATTGCCGAGAGCCACATGCGACCTGCTGCCGGTGACGGGGCACAGGAGAAAAACATCCCTTGTTCTATGGGCAATACGAGCCCTCTATAAATCCTATTGCATTTAGAACAGGGTTCGTTCAGTTACCCATCTCTCCCCTTCTGCCCTGCACAGCTGGCCCCGGGGGCGTGAGGGAAAGACAGGAAGGCCCTTGTTATTATTTATCACCGGTCCAGGCGGGTGTCGCTACAGGACTGGATGCCTGGTCTGGTGGGTAGGCAGCGGCGCCAAGAGGGGTGAGTTCAGTTCCCACCTCTGCAGTGACTCGCTGCCTGATCTAGTGCATCAGTTCCTGTAAAAGGGGGAGAACAAACCTTCCTTTAGCTGCCTGCTCTATTTAGGACAGGAACTGTTCCTGGCCAGGCGCTGAGCTCAGCTGGGGCTAACCACCTACTCCTTGGCTAGAACCTCTCGCCACCGCTTGTATTGTAGCGGCGCCGGGGAACCCATCTGAGCCCCAGGCCCTTTGTGCCAGGCGCTGCAGTGTGAGAGCGGGGAAGGGGCTTGCCCCAGGCCAGCCAGCGGGGCTGGGCATAGAGCCCACGGGCGCTACCCCACACCACCTGCCAGCTCCTTGCTAGCTGCTGCTGGGCCTTTCGACCCATCCTACAGCAACCCCCAGCCTCTAACCCCCCTCCCCTCTCCCTGCCCAGCTCTTCATGGTGGACAACGGGGCGGACGACTGGAGAATAGCCATGACCTACAAGCGGATCTTTTTCATCAGCCTGGAGCTGATGGTGTGCGCCATCCACCCCATCCCGGGCCAGTACCTCTTCACCTGGACGGCCCGGCTGGCCTTCACCTACACCACCTCGGTGGCCGACGCCGACGTGGACATCATCCTCTCCATCCCCATGTTCCTGCGGCTCTACCTGATCGGGCGCGTCATGCTGCTGCACAGCAAACTGTTCACCGACGCCTCCTCCCGCAGCATCGGCGCCCTCAACAAGATCAACTTCAACACCCGCTTCATCATGAAAACCCTCATGACCATCTGCCCCGGCACCGTGCTGCTGGTCTTCAGCATCTCCTCCTGGATCATTGCCGCCTGGACGGTGCGCGTGTGCGAGAGGTAAGGGCTCCTCGGGCGGAGGGCGGGGCAGGCTCTGCACACGGGCCCTTTGGAGGGGCTCGGGCCCTCCGGGACATGGCGCTGAGAGGCAGCTGGAGACACGCCAGGCTCTCTTAAATAGACCAGAGCTGGGGACCCCTGCGTATGTGATCCCCCCACCAGTAGAGGGAAAGGGCCCTTTGGTTGGCTGTTACCGGCTTCAGCCGTATGTAACACGGGTCACCAGCAGGGAGCGAACCCACAGCCTCTGGGTGGGAAAGCAACCTCCTGCCTGAGCTAAAACCCCAGCGGTAGCTGACTTATAGGCCACTGGGCACGGTCTGGTCATTGGCAGCTGACAGTCCCACTCTGTTACGTGAGCCGAGCAGGGCCGCCCAGAGGATTCAGGGGGCCTGGGGCAAAGCAATTTCGGGGGCCCCTTACATAAAAAATGTTGTAATACTATAGAATACTATACTTTCGTGGGGCCCCCTGTGGGACCCGGGGCCTGGGGCAAATTGCCCCACTTGCCCCCCCCCACTCCCCCGGCTCCTCCTCTCTCTCGTCCCCGAACGTCTCCGCAGATGTGGGGAGCAGCGCGGTGTCACCAGCCGTTCCCCTCCGGGGCTTGTTCGCCCGCTCAGTCCAGCCATCTAGCGGGTGGTCAGCCTCGGGGTCAGACTGAGTCTGCTGGGCGGGCGTGACTCTGTCGTACCTGGCGTTCCGCCGACATGATCTGTTATTCGAACGGAGGTGGCACCTCGGCGCCCCAGCGCTGTGAGGGGCAGGGGCCTTCCTGAGCTCGTGCTGGGGAGGGGGCAGGGCTGGGAGCCGATCCAGAGCGAGTTAAACACGCCAGGTGCTCTTGACCTAAATTAGCTCTTCCTTTCTTTGCTGTTTCAAAGTAAAAGCCACTGAAGGTGCACCGCTCCCTCCCCACGGCCCCCCTTCAGGCGGCGCAAAGGGGGCCCCCCCTCATGCTTTGCTTTCCACTAAGATGAGCTTCTGAGCCCCAAAGCTAGTTGGAGCCGTCGCCCTGTCCTAGGATTCCTCCCCGCTTCCCTTCCTGTCCTCCCCACTCCGCCCCCTTCCACCTCTGGTCTCCCCTTCGCCACCAGGCCTCTTTGCCCCCAGCTTGGCGTGTCGCGGTGCCGCTGCCAGACGCAAGGGGGCACCTGCTGCACCCGAGGGCTCCCCCTTTTCCCTACAACCAGGGGTAAGCTCAGGTTACCTAACCCTAACCCTAACCCAGGCCGAGAGCTCTCAGGGTGACTGGGGGGTGGGAGTTACAGTAACCCACCTCGGCCATCTCAGGCACACCCGTGGGCCACCGCCTCAGGCAATGGAGTCAGTGAAATCAGCGGAGCTGGGATCCTAGGGGCCAAGGCCAGGTTGATTTACACCCGCTGGGGCTCTGATCCCATTGACTCCAGCAGAGCTGGGCCGATCGATACCAGCAGGGGATCTGGCCCTTTGCCTCCTCTTTAACTTGGGCGGATCCCATCGAACAGGGAGCAGGTCCCGAGCTCTGGCTTTTAAGGGAGCGGGCGCCTCGTGCCTGACGCGTGCTCCTTCAGCTGCAGGTCGGAAGGGACCCGAACGGTGTGCCTGGGGGTGTGCGTGTGCTCTCTCCTCTCCTCTGCTCTCCTCTCCTCTCCTGTCTGCCACTTCTCCGCTGCACCGGGACTGCTCATTAATCTGCTCTTGTTTTCCCTCTCTAATTGCTATGCTGCTCATAGGGACAAACTGTGAGTCTTCGTTCCTAGAAACCACTAGCCCCAATCCTGCACGGGGAGCTGCCTCCTACTGCCGAGCCTTGCGCCTGCCAAGAATTTAAGATTAGCTGCAGCTGGCGGGGTGGGCGGAGGCGGGGATCCAGTTCATAGCAAAGGGGCCGTGAACCTTGAAAGCAGGCTGGAGCCCTTCCACTTGGAACCTCTGCATTTCATTGTGATGGGGGCAGGTGCCTCCGACATTCTCCCTCCCCTCCCGCCCCCGCTAGTCCATTCCAGGTGCGCCCAGAAATCCAGCGCCACTTCTTCCCTCGACCTCTCCCTTGGGAAGAGTTTCCAGGCGTGGATTCCTCATGCTTTGCCGTGGGAGCCATTCCATCCCTGCCAACCTCAGGCCAGGAGCTGGGCCGTTAACCCTTTAGTGGCAGGACTCTGCTTTCCTTGGCATGGCCAGGTGGGAGGAACAGCCACGCTCTGGAGGGAGGAATCACCTCGGCATTCATTATCGCCAGGCCTCCACCGCCAGCAGCGTGATCTTTCTGTGCGTCAGAGTCCCCGGCCTTGGGGCAGGGGGGGAGTTTTTCATCACGGGCCCTGTAGAGCCGTACCCCTAGGATCGGAACTGCAGCATCCCCACAGGCGCTCTGCCCGCGGGCTCAGATGGAGCCAAGCTCCAGGCCCCGGGGCCAACAGGGCTCTAAGCGCCGGGGCTGGGCAGCTAGTTCTCATCAGAGCCGGCCGCAAGGGACGCAGGCGTCTCACCCAGCTCCCCTCCGCGGCACTGGCCCCTCTCTGTGGCCTGGTCTACAGTTAAAACGTCGCTCAGGGGTGTGAAAAACGGCACCCCCCTGAGCGCTGACCTCGTCCCTGGTGTAGACGCGGCTGGGCCAGTGGACGGATGCTTCCGTTGAATTCGCTAGCGCCACTTGGGGAGATGGAATTCCTGCCGCAATGGAAAACCCACTTCTGTCGCTGGAGCGAGTGTCTGCGCTGGGGGTAGCCCTGTGTCCACCGGCCCACGCCCCCTTCCGGTGCAGGAGTCGCTGCGATCTATATGGGTGACTCCTCACAACCCCTCCTGGGAAACAGGTTGTGAGCATCATCCCCATTGTACAGATGGGGAAACTGAGGCATGGAACGAGGCAGTGACTTGCCTGAGACCACACAGGGAGTCAATGGCAGTGCCAGGAATAGAGCCCAGAAGTTCTGGATGCCAGTCCGCACCAGCCTCTCTGCTGAGCTGCAGTTCACTGCTCGGGCAGGTGTGATGAGTTGTCAGAGCTCAGCGGGCAGGATGACGTTTTTAAGTGAGAGAACCCGGGGTTGGCACTAAGGCCAGGGACCAAAAGACCCACAGACTAAACTCCCTTCTCGCCCCATGGAGGTGAGGCCGATTACCTACACGGTCCAGCGTAGCGGAGATCTGCCTTCCACTCACCCATGCCGTACCACCTTGGTGGAGGACCCCGGCCCTGAACGATGCCAGTCCTGCCTCTCTCAACAGTCGCACAGTTGGATTTAAAATGCTTTTTGCAGGATAAAAGAAAACAATGAGAGGCCGGTGCGAGGCGTCAGGGAGGTGGAGAATTCCCTCCCTCAGCCCTGTCCCGTCGGAGCTGCCCACGCAGGGGGGCCAGCACCGAGACCACAGGGTAGGGTGGGGTCAGCTGCAGCAGCTGTGCTCATGGCAGAGGCGAAATGGCTATTAGTGTCCGGTTATTAGCCTGGTGTCAGTGAGGAGCGAGTAGCAGTGGGGTGTGAGCGCCACTCAGGCCTTAAGGAGGCTCCCGGACCCCGGGGTTCCCTTTAGTAAAGGAGGGGGGTTGCAGCGCTGCTCTACTATTCTGTGCCTCTCAAAAGCAAAAACTTCTGCTGTGCCAGCCCTGGAGACCGGAGCAGAGCGGAGCCAGCTTTGGCAGAGAGAGACCCATCCACGTTGCCCTGCCGCCGCATCTCAGCCCTGACCCAGAGGGGAGTTGTCTCCATGGCTCTTGGGTTCTGGGCCAAGGCAACCAACCAAATGGCTAATTGATGCCAGTCAGGGCTGCCTGTCCTGGGGAACTGGACTGAGTCCCAACCATCTTCCACCTGGATGTGTATCAACCACCACCCAGAAGCTGTTCCTCATCACTGCTATTCAGTTGGATTTGACCTGGCATCCTAGAGGAAACCTCAAAGCCCTGCCGTGCTGCAAGGCGACTGAGCCACCCGGCCTCCCTGGCCAAAAGGCCATTAAAACAATCACCCACCAGCAAGATAATGACCGTGCTCCCCTACTGCTTCCAACAGCCCAGCGTGTGAACAGCAGCTCCAGGCTATGCTCTGACCAGCAGGGCACTGGGAAAACCGGGGGCGCTCACCCCAACATTTCACTTGGGTTTTTCCTATCAAACAGACACAACTGATTCAACTTGGGTGAAAAATCACCTCACTCCCACCACTGGGAAATCCTTCTAGTCGTCCTCTGCATCCTCTGCTCTATCCCTTCCGTTTCTGTTCGCCTCCTCTTCCCTGTCCGTTTCACCTCTTTCTCTACCCCCCCGCAGCCTCTGTTTTCCTCTTTCTCCTCCCTCGGGCAATCCCTCTCCAGCATCACTAAGTGGAAGATCGAAGTTCAAAAAGGTTCCAAATTCTGCAAAGATGGCATTCTAGAAAATCCAGATGGGCAAGATTCTGGATTCAAGAGATTCTAAAGGAGCTGGATCCAAGAGGTTCTAGAAGAGCTGGATCCAAGGGGTTCCAGATTCTGGATCCAAGAGGTTCTAGAAGAGCTGGATCCAAGGGGTTCCAGATTCTGGAAATAAGATACAGATGATCCTCTGGGTGGCTTGTCTCTAAACTATATTTCTCACCAGGGACAGGCTGGCAGCTCTTCGGAGAAGGCCCCGAGGAAGACAGGAGCAAGCATGGCGGAGAATGGAGCAGTGTAACCTTTTCTCTTTTAAGCCCCGCTCAGAGGCTGCTCAGGGTCCAGTTCCACCATGTCAGAGAAGTGTCCCTCTCCCCCGCCTCTCCCAGCCCTGCTTGTCAGCTGCCTCTCTTGTAACGTTGTGTGACGCTACCTTGGGCTGCACCAGGGTGCCAGAGGGAAATGCCACGCAGCTGAATTTAGTGCATTGCATCTAGGACATAATCGGCGTTTCAGTGAGTGAGCAGGGCAGCAGGGCAGTCTAGCAGGTAGAGCAGGGGATTGGGAGCCAGGACGGCTGGATTCTATTTTCAGCTCTGGCCCTGGCCTGCCATATGACCCGGAGGGCAAGTCACTCCCCCCCCCCCATCTCTCTCTCTCTGCCTCAGTTGCTCCCCTTTAAGGCTCCAGACTCACTCATGGTGCTGTGTAGTCAATTACTCCACCAACCCTTGAGTGGTTATTACGCACCAAAATAAAATGGAGCATTTATCCTACTGACAGATTCCTAACATTCCCCTCGCTCACACCAATAGTGATTGAATTTGAAGCTCATCAATACCCCCTGCCTAGCACTTCACGTCCAGGCTAGATATTAGGGTGATGGGCTCCAGAGAAGTGTCCAGGAATAATTAGAGCTGAGGAAATTAGTGGGGAAAAAAAATTCTTACTCAGATTCCAAAGCAAATTTTGAGCTATGCCCGTTTGGTGTTTGCCTTCCCCGAAGGTCTGACCTCTTTGGCTTCACTAGCCCGGATCCTCGTGAAATGGAACATTAAGGTGGAATATTAGCCAAGAGTGAATTCCCAACGAGGGGCTCAGTTCACCATTAATCCATCTCTTGTGCAGGGGTGCACAGACCACCCTTACCTGTGGTCTGTGCACCCCTGGGGGGCTGCAGACTATGTCTAAGATTTCCAAAGGGGTCTGCCCCTCCCTTCGAAATGTTTTAGGGGGTCTGCCGCAAATGAAAGAAGGTGGGAAATTACTGCCCCAGGGCAAAGGAGGGCTGTACAAGGCTCCCAAAACGAGGTGGTAACATTCTGCACCGGTGAACAATTCATTGAACAATTAGCGGGAGATCTGTCAAGGCGGGAAGCGTAGGTCAGTGACACAAACTGTCCAATCACAGGCCAGAGAGGATACCAGGTGACTCTCTGAAGCATTCTCCCTGATCCACAGATGAAATTTACGAACGATGAACACGGGTCAGAATCTCACGCTCTCCTATTGAGTCATAAATGGAAGGGAACCAAAAAAAAAAAGGTAAAATGTGTTGCATAAATGATTCATTACAAATCATTCACACGGTGCCAATTTATTACATGACGCTCACGCTATGGGTCACAGGCTGTGGTTTCCATAAAGCAAAATGAGTCAAGCCACAGGTGGTTCCATTTCTTACAACGTGGATGCAGCAATAAAACCTGGAAAAGAATCAAGACAATCGACAGCAGCTGGAAAGGAAACATTCACCCCTCGTTATTTATAGAATGAATGAGGGTTTGGCTAAAATGTCTCTGAAGGCCTTTCTCTCAGCTCGGGGTCTTTTTTGCCGCTCAGCATTTCTCCATCTTTAGCAGCGCAAGTCAAATGTCCCGGGAGCGATCCCTGCAATCAGGAGGAGAATGAGGGCTAGAGGGAAGGGGAAAGGCAGAGATGGAGGAAGACTCTGCATTAGGGCCAGGTTTTCACCTGCTGTGCGTAGTGCAGGGGGCCCCTTAGAAACCGACTCAGTCGCATTCAAACCAAGTCAGTGAGTGGGCACTTCTGGAATCCTTTGCCCCACAAGGGTGACCTTCATCTCTGGGCAGAGGCTTAGCATGAGGCCTGGGCACTGCTTAAGTCCCACTTGTGCCAAGGGGTGTAAGCGGGACTTAAGTGGTACCTAGGTTTTGGCCGGATCTCTGGCCAGGCCTGAATTTTTCCCCCTATCATGTAATGCCCTCTCACAGTGGCTGCTTCCTCCTGCAGCTGTCTCTAGCGGGGGTCAGCTCAGGAATTATTCTTTTAAAAGAACGTAAGGTCTTAACTTAGCCCCACTCCACCGTCACCAAGTTAGCCAGCTGGGGAGAGAGGGTGAAGTTAACAGCTCAGTGTCTTCATTCCAGCTTCTCCTGCATCCGTTCATCGATCCAGGCACTTACAGGAGACCAACCTGTTACACCAAGGATTTTTTTTTTACCCATAATGCTTCACCACATCATCTCCTTTCCGCCAACAGATGAGCAGTATTTTTCCCATAGTGCTTCACTGCTGCAGTTCCCTTCCCCACTGAGGTTCCAAGCCAAACTTTCAAAGGTTCACTCGATCCTTTCTGCAAAACCCCCTTTTGAGAGCGAATGCATGAGACGGGGTGGGGCAAGGGCTGGGAAGGCTGGGGCATGTCTGACTGTCGGGATCTGAATGGGGTAGGGGGGTCTGTCTGAGGAACGCAGCAATCCTAAATTCCAAGTCTCCTGTTGCTTGAATCTGATTTCTGACTGGTTTGGGGCTCTCTCTTTCTCTCTCTCATTCTTTTTCCTTTATTTTTGTTTTGAGTTTTACATTCTCTTCTCTCCTTTTCCCCTCCCCTGCATGCCTCTGGAGCCCTGCTGCAGAACTTTGACAAGTCTGGCAAGATCTGCAACACTGCTCAGTGCCCGTTATTTTGGATTGGGTTTTTACCACCCCTACCCAGCCTCTTTTTCCCTTGGGAGCCCTGGGTATTTTTCCTCTTCATTTTCGGGGTTCACTTTTTTCCCCCGGTGAAATTTTGCGCTCAGGGTTTCAAGGCCGGGCGGACATCTCAGACAGAAGCATTTGGTGTTAACTCATTAGATGCTGGTTTCAAAAGAACACCGCCCTGGAATTGTCTCTCAGTGCTGAGATACAGTTGGGCAGGAGAGAGCTTCAGAGCCCTGCTGAGGTGGAGAAAGCCACCCTGCCAGTCCCCGGTGCTATTTCTGGTCACTGGCTCCTCTACAGGCTCAAGTAGCCAAAGACGGGAAGACGTTCATTTCACTATGGATGAAATTCAGCCTGGTGCAGAAGCCTGTGTGAGTCCCATGCACCACTTAAGTCCCACTTAAGCCCTTAAAAACATGGCTTAAGGCATGTCTACGTCTTGTGCTGGCTCTCTGCACAGTAGTGAATTTCACCCCACTGTCCGTTCTCACCCCCACTTCCTCCCACTCCAATTCCAGCTTTGGCAAAAATGATTGCGACCCAAAGACATCAGCCCCAACAAAAGTGACTCATGGAAGTGAGTTGAGAACTAGTGGGCCAACGGCAACAGAAATCAGTGGCAGGGGAGGTTTTCCTGCACCTCCACTGCAGAGCTTTGACCTGGTGGCTCACAAAACGCTTTAAAACTCTAGGTTGTTAGTTTAAACCCAAGCAAATCAGCCGTGGCTTGAAAGTAGCTATCCCCTCAGGGCTGGCTCGTAGCCTTTGGATACCGAGTGGGTGGCTCTCAGGTGCTGAAGTGAGGAGAAGCCAAAGTTCGGAATCTTTGTCCAAATTTGAACGTGGTTTCTGTTTTCTCTGCGTGGCTCTGAAATGTTTGGTTTTGTGCTGCCTTTATGCTTCCTGCTGGGACGCAAAGAGCGCCAATCCCGCCAGCAATGGCCACTTCTTGTGACGTTTCCCTCCAGAAGCAAGAATCTCAGGAAATTATGTACAAGAGTGTGTTCTCCTGAGACCTCAGGTACCCAGATACCACGATGACGGGCGGCCTGATTACAAACTTAGCTAGGTAGTGCTACCCAATTCTGTAGCTTCAACTGGTTTGTGTGGATTGGCTGACTCAGTATCTGACCGTTTTGATTGGCTAGAGTTTGAGGACTCCTGGGTTCTATTCCCAGCTTTGCCATCAACTCACTCTTTGATCCGGGCTTCCCCACCTGTGTGCCTCAGTTTCCCCACCTGTAAAACGGGGGATGTTGCCTACTTGATGGGGCTGTTGGGAGGTGAAATTAATTTCACGTGCTTTGAGATCCTTGGAGAAAAGATGCAGAAAGGCCGAATTATTATTAATTGATCCCTCAAGGTCCTTGGGAGACTTAATTCTCTACTGAACTTCGCAGAGGGCACAGGTAATACGCGAAGCACTTTCCTTCACCTTCATACCACCTTTCAGATGTTTTGCTCTCCCCCCTCTGCAGATTTCTGTTGTCCCCGGTTCAGACCCATCCGCAAAATGTCATGGCTAAACCGCTAAGAGGTTGTATCAGGTGCGAGTTTCTCCCCCCTCTGCGAATGCCGGAATAGAATGTCCCCCATGACAGAGGCATGTGGTTGGCCAGCTGTGTCATACATGTGCCTGGCATCTCACTTACATGCCACATCTGTGTTCTGCACACGTCGTCAGGTTGATTTCTAACACACCCGGCTTCCCCCCTCACACCTCGATGGATTGTTCCACTGTGCAGTCGCTGTGTAGATCTCCTGTTCCCAGCGTGAGCCCCACATGGTCATGGGGGGGGAGGGTCTGTAAACCGATGCTCTAAGTTGCCATTTATCTTCATCCAACGAGTCAGCCACACCCAGGTGCTGCAGTGCGGGCTGGCTGAGCGAACACAGCTGGTCACTCTGTGTCGATGTCTGAACAATAGCCTCTGTCAAACTCACCTGCAAGGTAAAAGGGCAGGTTCCAGGAGTGATTTTGGCCTCGCGATGTTAAATTGCAGAGAGATTGTTACCCTGCAAACGAAGAGGGGAAAGAGGCCCTTCCCCATCTGCTGTGCTTATGGGGGAATTCACTCCTCTACACAAGGCTAAGGCCTTGATCTTAGCTGAGCAATTCAGAGATTGAGACCAAGGCCCCTTTAGACCTGTCTGGAGGTCTAAAGGGGCCCTACAGTGGGCATAAATGTAGTTTAATTTACCACGTAGTGTCAGGAAGAATGGAACAGAAAGTGACTGGGTACAGTAACGCTAGAAAGTACCGCGTGTCGCCAGAGAGCTGAGTCTAGAGAGCTGTGCCTAATTATAGACTCAGAAACGTTAAGGTCAGAAGGGACCATCGTGATCATCTGGTCTGACCTCCTGCACATCACAGGCCCCAGAACCTCACCCACCCACTGCTGTAATAGACCCCTGACCTCTGGCTGAGTCACTGACGTCCTCAAATCACGGTTGAAAGACTTCAAGTTACAGAGAATCCATTTACACTCGTTTAAACCTGCAAGTGACCCCTGCCCCGTGCTGCAGAGGAAGGCGAAAAACCTCCAGGGTCTCTGCCCCGGGGGGAAGTTCCTTCCCAACCCCAAATAGGGGGATTGGTTAGGCCCTGAGCATGTGGGTCAAGACCCACCAGCCAGACACCTGGGAAAGAATTCTCTGTAGTAACTCAGAGCCCTCCCCAGCTAGTGTCCCATCACCGACTCTTGGAGATATTTGCTGCTAGCAATCACTGATCGGCTACATGCCCTTGTAGGCAGTCCCATCCTACCATCCCACCACAAATTTATCAAGCTCAGTCTTAAGGCCAATTAGGTTTTTTGCCTCCACTGCTCCAGAACTTCACTCCTCTGATGGTTAGAAACCTTCATCTAATTTCAAACCTAAACTACTTGATGGCCAGTTTATCTCCATTTGTTCTTGTGTCCACATTGGTGCTTAACTTAAATAACTCCCCTCCCTCCCCGGTATTTATCCCTCTGATGTATTCATTGGTTTGAGTTTTCAAGGGTTTGAAATTGAGTTTCAGTTTCAAAGTTCTACCCACGTGGCTTTTGAAAGGCATAACTCCGCCCCAGCTTTGCGGGAAGGAGCCGTGTAACTTTCCCCAAACCCGGGCTGTATTGAGTCATGTTTCAGGTTTCACAGGGAGGATTTTGCTCTGCTCTCAGAGCCGTCCTTTTGAATTGCCTGACTCTGTACATACCTGACATTTGAACTGTCGAGTTGCATTTTGGGCGGCTTCTGTTCCCTTTTAATTACGCTGGGACAAATTCTGACCTCAGTGACGTGAGTCTAAACCCAGAGCACCCCCAGCTGACATTAGAGAAATTACTCCAGTTTTGTTGTGCCTAGAATCTGGGCCAGGACTCCTGAGCAGCCACTTACAAGTGAAATTTCAACAAATGGAGGGAGGTGAGCGGCCATTCCCAGCGACCAGCCTGAACCCCACCAGCAAACCTTATCAGGGAGCAGTGCTGGGCAGCCAGCTATTAATGCAAAACCACAGCTCCAGCGACCTCCAAAGAGACGCTCAAGTCAGCGGAAGACCTTAGCTGCCCCCTCTTTGTCTTACCTTAGTGCCGATTGTCATGTTTTAAAACTCAAACCCCCAGATGGTTCTTGTTTGAAGCGTTGTTTGCATTTCCCGTACCCCTAAAGTCTCGTCAGTAGCCAGAGTGTGTCACATTGACAGCGAATGGCTCTTTCGTGCCATCTAAAGTTTGCAGGGACATTTTCCGAAAGCATCCATCTTTTAAACAGGTCCAATCCCTAGAGTCTGAGGCCAGGTGAGACCATTGTGATCATCCGGTCTGACCTCCTGTCTAACACAGGTCACGGGTGGTGAGTGCGTGTAAATGAACACATCTGTGTGTGTGCACATGCACACACACTCTGTCTCTGTCTCACATACTGGCGCACGCAACCGTGTGAGCCTTGAGCAACCTGCGTGGGAATTCTGGCTGAGGCAGGACCAGGGGATGGACCCGCATGTGTGAGTGACAGAGAAAGAGAGAGCCCCGGGAAGGAGTCTCGTGCAGCCGTTTATAGCAGTGAGTGTGGTTGCAATGGAGAATCAGGCCTCTGGGTGGGTGGGTGGGCGTGCACACGTGTGCGAGAGCAGTCGTGTGTCACGCTCACACCATGGCGTCGAGCGAGAATGCTCATTCACAGATCTCATCGCTCCAAACTATCCTGACCAGCACCGTAGACCAGCTGCTCTGTCTGTGCCCGCTGGGCTCTCTGGGCTCAATCTCAGCTCAGTTAAAGGGGGCGATACCTCAGGGAGATGATTACAGCTCCCTGAGGCTGAGCCATCTGGCCCCAGCGCACGCTGGAGCTGTAGGGGACCAGCTCTAAACTGAGCCCTGTGGAGGGTCAGGTCAGTTCTTGCATCACCCCCCCATCCGGTCTCCCGGTTTGCTCCCCCGGTGTCACCTTCCCTGGCAGATCATTCCCCTGCACAGGAGCGTCCTCCACTGGCCTTTGCCAACTGCTTTCATCCCACTGTGTACTGCTGACGTAGCCCCTGGGGAGTCCAGCCCGCCGGATCTGCACCCTTCACAGGCCTGCAATTCTCTTGTCCCTCCACAGGAGCAGGGAAAAGCCCTTAGGTCAACCTAGTCCTTAGATCAGACCAGCACCAAAGCCAGGGGCAAGCTAGACAGCAGCAGGATGCTGTTGGAGAAGCTCTTGGCTTGTCTCTGTCCAGGAGCAGGACACGTGCCGAGAGCCGGCAGTGGGGAGAGGGGATGCAGAGCTCGGTAGGGTGCCGTGTCAGGGTCGTGTGAGGACTCTCTGGGCTGCTAGGTCAGCTGGCCAGACCACTAGCAGCTATTTCACACCCCGATCCCAGGCAGGTGCCAAGGCCAGGCAGGAAAACCCTGTATAGCTCCAGGCAGCGTCCCCGGCTCGCCTTTCCCATTCCAGGCCCCAGTGGAGGTTTCTTGGCAAAATGCCTCCGTCGCACTGAAAACACTTCGCCCCCTTGACGTGATGTGATGGCTGCAGATGTTTCTCTTTTCAAAGAGGCGCCGGGTTTTTAAACAGATTCCATCTCCCCTGAGCTGAGACCTCTGAAATCTGACCCCGCGTGCGGCTCTGAGACCAGGGGAGGGCCCCCCTGCAGCCCCGGGTGGAATTTTGAACCCCATTCACAGGCTTGAAGCAGGGGATTCCGATGCAAAGCCCTGATTCGCCAGCGCTGCGATGTCCAGCCGTCGCCATGGAGCTGCGTGGAAAGAGAGGCAAGGCCTAGTGGCTAAGGCATTGGGCTGGGAGCCAGGAGGCCGGTGTTCTGTCGCCCGTGTCCTCTGGACAAGTCAATGAGGGTGAAATGAACCTCTGGGCAGAGGGACCAGCACAGGAGGAATCACCACCAGAAGAGTCACCGTGCTGTCCCTCTGCCCAGGGGTAAATTACCTCTCTGTGCCTCAGTTTCCTTGTCCAACGCGGGGCTCCTGACACACTCCTGTCCCACAGGGTTGGGGAGGACGGATTCATTTGTGTTTGTAAAACCCTTCGGCAAAGGCTGTAGGCTGGGCTATGTAAAGGCGTCGTGGACTGCCCGTGGGATCAGAGCCCTCGCTCCTTTGGCTGCCTGGACAATCGCAGCAATAAGAGCGGAGTGTTATCACCCCATTGCCTGCAGAGACAGTAGAGGGAACCCGACAGCAGCGAAGCAGCCCCGCCCAGATCCTAGCAGGTGTGAGCCAGGCAGGAACGTGCACAGAGAGGGCGTGCCAGGGGGTCCCTAGCTCAGATCGCAGCTTGACGGACGCACCCCTCCTCAGCTCCACGGGGAAACCCCAGACAGCCTGGCATCCGGGCGGCCAGGAACAGAGCCTCGGCAGCGCAAGAACTATAAATCTCAGCAGGTGGGGATTATGAGCCGGGCTCCGCTCCCCTGTGCACTACTTTTACACCACTGGCTTTATTCTTATAAACCGTATGTGTTACGGTCGTGCCTAAGGCCCAGCCAGGAGGAGGAGCCCTGTTACGCTAGGCGCTGCACAGACCCAAAGCAGTGGCCAGCCCCTGCCCTGAGGGAGCTGCCAGTCCAAATAAGGAGTTGCAGGGTTGTTGCGGAGCAGAGATTCTGGCCTGGTCTTTTGCAATCAGACAGAAGCCCTCTTGGCCCGATGCAGAGCCCTGTGACAGCCCCAAGCTGTGGCCCTTGTTGGATTAAGATCTGATGAGTGACTCTGAAATGCTCGTGTCGGGGTGTGCGTTGGCACTGGTGCCGGGGGAGGGAGGGGCCGGATAACCCTTGACCTGTGTTTCATTGCCCCTCGGCAGGTATCACGACAAACAGGAAGTGACCAGCAATTTCCTGGGAGCGATGTGGTTAATTTCAATCACGTTTCTCTCCATCGGCTATGGCGACATGGTGCCGCACACCTATTGCGGGAAGGGGGTGTGCCTGCTCACTGGAATCATGGTAAGCCCAAGAGGGCATCCCGGCTGCATAGAGAGAGCTGAGCGAAAACCCGCTCTGCAGACATAGAGGCTATATTTCTGCTTTTCTAACCACCCCTGCTTGGAGTTTGAACCTGCAACCTACAGCACAAAAAAAAGCATTTACCTCTATGGCTTGAGCTAAACAGGTGACTCCCTTAGCTAGCAGCAGTAGTAGGCTCTTATCCTCTTAGAAAGATGAGCCACTAGAAAGAGACCAAGAGACATGTTCTCCTAGTGAGGGTGAAATACCCCATTGCTCACTCCCTGCTGCCATGAACAGTGCAGGCTCCCATGGCATGTTCCCGGGGTACCTGCAAACGTTTCGGGTTTCAGTGTGGTCACCACCCGGTGCCCCTATGAAAAATCTAGCTGGGTGCTGGCATCTCTTCTCCAGCTCCCTTGCAGGCACACGTCTGGCCTCCCACTGGTCCTAGCAGCCTCTTTCCTGGTAGCCCGAGTTCTGCTTTCTCTTACCCGCGCCCCTTCTTATTTCGGTCCCCAGGGCGCTGGGTGTACGGCCCTGGTTGTCGCTGTGGTGGCCCGGAAGCTGGAACTCACCAAAGCTGAAAAACACGTGCACAATTTTATGATGGACACACAGTTAACGAAGCGGGTAAGAAATCTCTCCCGCTCCCCAAGCCTGTTCCTTCCCCATTGCCCCAATCTCCTTCGCCCCGCAAATCCCAGCTATCGCGTTCGGGGGGCGGGGGTGTGTGTGAAATTCAGCCCTGGGAAACTCAGGATTCTGGGATTCCCAGGGGTGGGGCTGAAGGGAGTTTTATGTGGCATGTAGGCTTTGTGTTAGCCGCCCCACCCAGGGTGAATTTCCCCCTGCAAGTTGGCTCAAAACATGATCAATGCCCAATCTACACAGCCCGTTGACTACCGTATTTATTCCTGTTTCCCCCAGGTGAAAAATGCTGCTGCCAACGTACTCAGGGAAACTTGGCTCATCTACAAACACACCAAGCTGGTGAAGAAGATCGATCATGCCAAAGTTCGGAAACACCAGCGTAAGTTCCTCCAAGCCATCCATCAGTAAGTCCAACACCTTTACCTGCTTCATATTTGGTACCCGCCGGAGTTTCCAGGCCGTGAGGTTGGGGGAGTGAAGGGGATGGGAGGCAGGAGTGAAAACGAGCCAATTCACATTTTTAACATTCCAAAATGTGAATGAAAAAGGTTGAAATTTTGAGGGTTTTTTTTTTAAATTCTGTTGAGAAAATGAGAAAAAAAATTTCTTGTGGTTTCAAATTTTAACATCAAATTTAATCAAAATTTCAAATTTTGCCCCCCCAAAAATTATGTCAAAATTTGACGTGGCAAAATTTCATGTCAAAATTCCAAAACTTTCCCATGAAATTTGGTCAAAATTTTTTACCCAAAAGAAAACACAATACAATGTTTGCCAATTCCTTCATTTCCATTTTTCAACCAACTTTGCAGGAAGTTGAAATTTTCAAATTTCAGCAAAAAAATCTTGTCCAGCTTTTGAATTTTGATGGAAAATTTAATCTCAGTTTTGAGGAAAAAATGGGGACAAATATGGTTGACATTTCAATTTTGTGAAATTTTCAGCAATTTTGACAGATTCCTACAAATTGCCTTTTTTCCCTCCTGTTTTTCCAACCGACTGGCTGAAACTTTTCAAATTTTGAGATTTTTGACCCAAAAAGAGAGAAAACAATTTCTAAACATTGTCCACCAATTTTTTTTTCTTGGTTTTCCGTCAGCTCCATTTAAAACGACTCCAGTCGCCAAACTTAGGATCTCAGTTTTTCACCATAAAAATCTCTCCCTCCCTCCTGACTCAAGGGGAATTCAGCTTAGAATAGTTCCCCCAGGACTCGTTTGCAAGCTTTTGGGTCCTCTAGAAATCTCACGGATGAGTCCAGATTGCCCCTTCGTGCTGCGGAGCGCTAAACCACTTCAAAGCCCAATTACAGCCAAGATGACGCTCTGCAAACTACCCCACAGGGTACCAGATTTATCCTCTCTGGGCCTGTGGACTCCCGAGCAGTGCATTGAATCGAGCTTTCAGCGGTGCCCGCATCCAGGCCCCTATTCATCAAGTCACTGCAGCATGTGCTTATACGCTTTGCTGTCTCGGGGCCCCCACTGTAAGAGGAACCATCTGCACTCTCCCTGCCCCGGCGCCATCGTGACGGGCCACCATCAGAACTCCGCCAGCGACGCAGAGAGCAGAACTGGTGCCGACTCGCTTTCCCGGGGCTGGAGGGGCTCCGCGGACTGATGGCAGCAAGGACACCGGCGTGATGCCAGGCAAAAAGGTCCCTCTTTGTCTTGTCTTGCTATTGCAGACCGAAACTGCCAGCAGCCCCTCAGCGCCCACCAGCTTCCATCCTCCTGGGCAGGGCTCTGCCCTGGTGTTGCCAGGGGCTCTGTGTTATCGTTGGCTAGTGCTGCTTGTTCCCCTGCGGTTGGGTGCAAAGTTCCCACTGGACCCGGGCAGCCTTTAGTGCCCAGGAATGCCTGGAGAGTCCGGGTGCCAGGCCCAGGGCTCCAGGGGAACATGCCCAGCCTACTGAATTGGGCATGCAGGCTGCAGGGGCCCTTTAAATAACCAGCCCCAGCCCCAGCATAGGAGCGCAGTGCTAGGGCCAGCGCGGTGCAGCCAGGGAGTGCCGCGGTGTCATCCCTGGCTCTATCGTCTCCATCCATCGGGGCTGAGAGAACCGAGCAGCGTAAGACAGAGGCAGCGCGCCTGTGGCTGCCCCTGGCGTCCCTGCTGTGTGGATAGAGGGCTCCATCTCTCATGGGCATGTGGGCCCATGCTCAGTTCTCACCCACCTGAGCATGGGGAGCAAACAGGGCGTTCGAAGGGCAGTAGGTGGAAATCCAGCCTGCAGGAACCCAGAGCGGGTCCCATGAGCCCAGGTGCCCCATGTGAAAAGGTCCCCATGGGCCTGGGTGCCCATGGGCTGGGCACACGCTTGCATGGGATTTGCCCCCCGCCCCCGCCTGGGTGGCCAGTTTTGAAACTCCGGCTCTGAAAAACAAACCCCTTCAACCCTCGCTCAGGGTCGGTCGGTTGGTCTGTCTGTTCTCTTTGGCAGGGGCGAGGGGGAATGAAACCCCGACGTCGGGCACGTCGCCGGGTCTGCAGACTGGCTTGGCTTTTTTTCATTGTTTCCCCATCGTGATGCATCTCGCGTGTCCCCCTCCTCCGCAACACACCCACAAAGGCCCCCATGCTGCACAGAGATGGGGGAGGGGGAATTCGGGATGTACCTGGAACACGACACTGAACGAAAGGGAAACCATTGGGAAGAACTGGGTGGGTTGGATGGGTGCGTATAGGGATGGATGGGTGTATATGCAGATGGAGGGAGGGAGAGAGGGATGTGTATGGGGATGCATGGATGGACCAAAGCCCAGGCACCAAGAGAGAGCTATTTCAGGGAAGAGGGGCCTGGGGTTTTACCCACCCCACGTGGACTTGAGGGGAGGGAAGGGATCTGGGGCAAAAATCTGTCTGGGGATTGGTCCTGCTTTGAGCAGGGGATTGGACGAGATACCTCCTGAGGTCCCTTCCAGCCCTGCTATTCTATGACTCCGTGTGTGTAAGAGAGAGATTGGCAGACTCTTGGGCACTTCCCAGCCACTCTGCACTTGGGTGGATGGAGCAAACCCCCCCCCCCGCCCCTTCACCCGAGGCGTGACCCCAAAGCTGGTATAAATTGACTGCAGCCAGCAGTCCCCGGTAGCTGCGGGTCTGGCCCGCAGTCTTTGCTCCAGGAAGTTTTCCCCTCCCCACCCATCGCTGGTGTCTGCACGCCCCCCCGCCAGCCCAGCTGTGCTCCCGGTGTCTCTGGCCAAGCCGAGCGTTTAGGCTGCTGTGCCCAGGGCGTTCCCTTGGCAGGGGGAGGAGCAGCAGCGCTGACGGCCACGCTGCCCACTTAGGTTTGGCCCCGCCAGCCCTCTGTCGTGGGGCAGTGGGGCCAAACCCGAATGCACCAGGGCTCCCCGCTGGGGGCCTGTCTGGGCCACCCTGCTACCAGCAGCCTGTCCCCCTTCTCAGGGCTTGGGAGTGACCCTGCTCGTCGGCGTGGACGAGGCACAGGGGCCTGTCCCGGGGAGGGAGCCATGGGGACTGATGGTGTGTACCACTTCAAACATTGCTGGGGGCACCCCCCACGTGGCAGGACTCCTGGGTTCTCTTCCCAGCTCTGCCAAAGATTCTCTGGGTGGCCTTGGGCATGTCCCTTCCCCCTCTGTGCTTCTCTTTCCCCAGCTGTACACGGGGATGAGTCTTGTCTAAGCCCCATGTTTAAACAGTTCCTGTGCATAAAGCACCTAGAGAGCCCTTATAGTAACTATCCCTTAGAGACGGCAGCAGTGGGTGCCCTGTCTCCACCCTATAACGCTGGATACTGGCACCAAATGTCCCAGCACAAAGGCAGCTGGCAGATGGTCTTTCCCACAGATAGCCATGGCAGGCGGGCTGGTTTGAGCTCCGAGCGCTCCCCGTCCTGTTCCAGTGACTCACCCTTTGGCATCAGAAATCCTGAGACCCCTGGCCTGGCGAGCTATTCCCACAAGGTCCCAGAGCACTAGAAAGTGGGGGTGACCCGATTGTCTTTCCAGAGGGTCACCCCAAAGCAACCATGTGGCTGGACGAACCCCAGGAGGCCTGGAGTCGCCTGGCCCCCTGCTAAGCCTCTTCGGCTGGGAAAGAGCGAAGCTGGAGATTTTGTGGGGGTTGCAGCATTTCCACTCCCGGTGCCTGGGTCCTTCCTCGCCAGTCCCCCGGCTGATCAGCGTCCGTTCTTTTCCTGAGTTCCCGTCCCTGCCCCCGGGTTCATTTCATCAACACGTTCTGGTTTTCACTCTCCACCCGCCCCCCAGAAATACAGCTCTGTCCTCTCGAAATCTCTAGCACCGTGACCTCAGCGGTGGAGCCCTGACCTCAGCCCGCAGCACAGGAGGAATTTTAAAGGGCCGTCACCACAGTCCGGGATCGAAGCCCTGGGGAAACGGGCAGAGGAACCTGGGGAGACTTTTCCCCCCAGTGGGACAAGGTGCTAAATGCAATCGGCTTTGTCAGTTTCCAGATCTGTGCAAGCGGGCTGGGCCTTTGTGTGTGAAGGGGTGCGGGGCTCTGGGGGGGAGCAGGGCGGGGCAGGGGGAGGGCACCGGCTGGCGTGACAGTGCGTGTTGACTGTCGGGTTATTAAAACGTGCTGTGTTTTGTCTTTGTTTTGCCCGATCCCTCCAGAGCTCAGAAGTAAGTCGCCTCCGTGGAGCTGCCAGTCTCTCGAATGTGGCCTTGTGTTGTGCATGGTTTTGTTGAAACGGAACATTTTGGCCATTCAGACGCCCCCAAATCTACCCTGTGAATCCATGTTCTGTCCATTGCCCAGGGGTGGGGGGCAACTGCCGAACTGATTCCCCCTCATTGATCCATTCAGCAGCCTGAACACCATGGCTAGCAGCCATGTAGCAGCTTACCAGGGCTTCTCTCCCTGCCGGGGGCTTGAGTCTCTTGGTGTGTGTCTGCTCCAGCCAGAGGCTCACCACCGCTCAGGTAGCATGTGCCGGGCAGCCTGCCTGGGACTCCGGGTCTGTCCTCACAGAGCCAGCCCGTCACAGGGGCTGCGTGGCCTCATCTTCACGGCTGTTTTTAGCCACATTAAAACTAGCGCAGGGCTGCTCGGCCGAGCTGCAATCACCCCTCTGATTGCAGCGGAGACGTCCCCAGAGTGAGCGCGGGCCGGATCCGGCTCTCGGGCAAGTTGGCAGGGGAGTGACACCCACGTTAGCCTCAGCATCCCAGCAAGGGGCTCGTGGTGAACGGAGCTCTGTGGGTCCCCGTCGCTCTTTGCCACCCTGATGCTAGAAAAGGCAGGGCTGGATCCTATAGCCCGGGGCAGCTGGATCTAGGGGCAGGCTTGGAACACAAGATCTAGAACCTCTTAGAACTCCCAGGGCTCCCGAATTCCCCCCTCGTAGCCTTGGATGGCATTTCAGGGCACGGCAGAGGAGGGATTGAGGCAGTGAGATGGGAACTGCCCAGGGCGGCTGAGCGGAGGCCAATTTAGGGCACAGGGAGGGAGCTGCTGATGGGGGCAGCAGAGAGAGTGGGACAGACATGCCTCCATCCTTTTGCGTCTGTGCCGTCCCAAGGGGTTGAATGCAAGGCTTCCCAGCCCAGGAGCAGGGGAGAGAGGGCTGCCGTGGGAGTTAATTGCAGAACAGGGTGTGGGGGGGTCTGGGCAGCAGCCAGGCCAGGAGTGACTGCAGCGGGGGTGGGGGGGGAAGCGTGCCTGTGGAGAAAGCCCTTCTAAGCTGTGACATCTCCGGTGACTCTCATTCATACGAAGGCTTCCCCACTCCGCATCAGCCCAGCGCTACCCCGAGGTCACTTTTCAACCGCCCAGCCCAGCCCCCATCCCGAAGGGACGTTTGTTGCATCCCCCAGTCGGCCCCATCTCCTCTGCATCCAAATTGACTGTCCGTAGGGCATCTCAGTCCCATTTCCAGGCCTCTCTGCATGGTAGTGGTTCTCTATAGCACCACCGTCTGGTTGTTGTGTGGGTGCTCTCCAGTGAGGCCAGAGCCCCCTTTACTCACCCGAGCCCCACGGGGCCTCAGACACCAAGGTGCCTCCTTGCTCCCAAGTGCCCGCAAAGGCTGATTGCCGACCTGGCACCGGCTCCTGGAGGGAGCTGGGGCGTTGCCGTCTCAGGGAGAGATTTGTTCTCCGGCAGGGCGTGGCGGCTCAGGGCTCGAAAAGCGCGCCAGGAGCAAGGGGATCGGCCCCCTGCCCTGCGATTCCACAGGGGCCGCCTCATTCGACAGCTGCATGTCTGTGCATCGGAGCCAGCCAGCCGGGCTCTGGAACGCTGTGCATGTCCTCGGGAAGGGCCGCCCCAGGCCCCGGTCTCCGGCTGCCGGACAGGGGCCACTGACCCAGTGTCGCTTCTTTCGCTCTAGATTGAGGAGTGTGAAAATGGAGCAACGGAAACTGAATGACCAGGCAAACACCCTGGTGGATTTGGCAAAGGTGAGCTACCGGGAGACGGACGGCCTCAGCACAGCATGCTGCACCTGGGCTGGGCTCTAGTGCAGGGCTGGGCAAACTTTTTGGCCCGAGGACCACATCTGGGTATGGAAATTCATGGTGGGCCATGAATGCTCATGAAATTGGGGGTTGGGGGGGTGAGGGCTCCGGCTGGGGGTGCGGGCTCTGGGGTGGGGTTGGAGGTGCAGGAGGGTGCTCCAGGCTGCGACTGAGGGGTTTGGAGGGCAGGAGGGGGATCAGGGCTGGGGCAGGGGATTGGGGCACAGAAGTGAGTCACGATGCACGCTCCGGGTGGCGCTTACCTCAAGCAGCTCCCGGAAGCAGCGGCATGTCCCCTCTCCGGCTCCTACACGGAGGCGTGGCCAGGCGGCTCTGCACCTTGTCCCGTCTGCAGGCGCTGCCCCTGCAGCTCCCGTTGGCCATGGTTCCTGGCCGATAGGAGCTGCCAGGGTGGCATTTAGTGCGGGGCAACGTGCGGAGCCCCTTGGCTGCCCCGTGCATAGGAGCCAGAGGGGGGACATGCCGCTGCCTCCGGGAGCCACACAGAGCCACAGCACGTGTGGAGCAGGGCAAGCCCCCGACCCCGCTCCCCGGCAGGAGCTCAAGGGCCGGATTAAAATGTATGAAGGGCCGGATGAGGCCCCCGGGTCGTAGTTTGCCCACTCCTGCTCTAGTGGTGAGAGCAGGGGGCTGGGAGCCAGGACTCTTGGGTTCTGTTCCTGACTATGCGAGGGGAGCACGAGCTAGTGGTTCAAGCCGGGGGCTGGTAGGCAGGAATCCTGGGTTCTATTCCCAGCTCCGGGAGGGGAGTGAGGTCTGGGTTATGGGAGGGGGAAAGGGTCTAGTGGCTAGAGCAGGGGACTGGGAATCAGGATTGCTGGGTTCTATCCCAGCTATGGGAGGGAAGAGGAGTCTAGTGGTTAGAGCAGGGGACTGGGAGTCAGGGCTCCTGGGTGCTATTCCCAGTTCTCCACTGGCTCTCGCTGGGTAGCCTTGGCGGAATAATCACTTTGGTACGTCACTGTCCCCTGGCTCTGAGTCCTAGCCCTTGGGGATGGGTATCAGGAGCCCTTAATGGCTAGCGCCTTGGGAGCTGCGAGGCCAGGAGCCCTGCGGCTGCCTGCTGAGATGGCGTCGGTTCTGAGCGCCTGGCCTCGCCCCTTCTCTCCGGCAGACCCAGAACGTCATGTACGACATGATCTCCGAGCTCCAAGAGCGCAACGAGGACCTGGAGAAACGCATCAACACCCTGGAGAGCAAGATCGACTCGCTGGGCCTCAGCCTACACGCCCTGCCCGGACTCATCAGCCAAGCCATAAGCCAGCAGCAGCGAGAGCTGGCCAAGCGCTGCGCCCCCAGGTTCTGCCCCATCTCCAACAGCTCCGAGAGGTCCTCGTGGACGCCCACGCGCCGGCGGAAGTCTCCTTCCACCGCTCCCCACACCTCGTCGGAGAGCGGGTGACACCAGGGGGCGGGCCCGGCGCTCGGGCCCGTTTATGTCTGGCCATTGTGTGGCTGATTCTGTTTGCTTTGTTCTGTAAAGCCCTGTACAGTTAAACTCCTGGAGTTCCTCGTGCTGGAGTGAAGCTAGAGCTGCCTCATGGGCCCAGGGGGGAGTCAGGGGAGGAGGGGCAGGGCGGATAGAGGTGGAGGGCAGGTGCCCCAGGGCTCATGGCGAGGGAACCCGGCCGCCCTCGGAACGGGCACCGGTTGGGTGGAGCCAGGGCACTGCTCTACGTCGTCATGACAATGGGCCATACAGAAGCAGAGTGGTTTAGTGGTTAGGGCACAGGGCTGGGAGGCAGGACCCCTGGGTTCTTTAGGAGGCTTTGGGAAGTGGGGGAGGGGGTCGAGTGGTGACAGGAAGGGGATCTGGGTTCTGTTGGGAGCCGGGAATCTTGGGGGCTAGTTCTGGCTCTGGGAAAGCAGTGGAGATCTAGTGGTTAGAGCTGGAGGGGCAAGGAGCCAGGACTCCCAGCTTCTCTCCCCAGGTCTAGGAAGGGGGGTGCTGTCTCGCGGTTAGAGCAGGGCAGGGACTAGGAATCAGGACTTCGGGGTTCTGTGCCTGGCTCTTCCGCTAGGTGACCTCAGCTTAGTCACTTCACCACTCTGTGCCTCAGTTTCCCCATCTGTAAAATGGGGGATAACGATACTGACCGTTGTAAAGCGCTGTGAGATTCCTGGCTGCACTATTAAGCCAATACAGACTGTGAACAGGGCAGGCGCAGCTGATCCCGCCTGGCCCGAAGAGCTTGGCTGACGATGGCTCCTGACCACAGCGCCACACGGCAGCCGGGACCCAGGATGGGTCTGGATCCGGCTGCGGATTGCGGAAGGAACTCTGTGTAGCGAACGCCGGGGGGAGCGGGGGGCAGAGCAATGCCCTGGCATTCCAGGGAGGGGGGAAGTGAGCAGGGTGGGGATTTCACTCGGAGCTGCCTGCCCCACAAGCCCTTAGAGCTCTGCCCTGGGGAGGGAGGGATGGGCACAGGGGGCTGGCTCCCCCCCTTGAATGATGTTAAAAGCTAAACGTTATATGAACTACACCTCTGGCATCAATCTTCCAGGTGAGCCACTGAGGTTTTCTATCATCACAAATGGCAAGGGAGTGGCTGCCGGGCGACGGGGAAGGGGAGGGGAGGTGGGTGCCGGGCGACGGGGAAGGGGAGGGGAGGTGGGTGCCGGGCGACGGGGAAGGAGGATGGAGGTGGGTGCCGGGCGACGGGGAAGGGAGGGGAGGTGGGTGCCGGGCGACGGGGAAGGGGAGGGGAGGTGGGTGCCGGGCGACGGGGAAGGGGAGGGGAGGTGGGTGCCGGGCGACGGGGAAGGAGGATGGAGGTGGGTGCCAGGCGACGGGGAAGGGAGGGGAGGTGGGTGATGGGGGAGGGGAAGGGGAAGGGAGGGGAGGTGGGTGATGGGGAAGGGAGGGGAGGTGGGTGCCGGGCGACAGGGAAGGAGGATAGAGGTGGGTGCCGGGCGACGGGGAGGGGAGGGGAGGTGGGTGATGGGGAAGGGGAAGGGAGGGGAGGTGGGGTGCCGGGTGACAGGGAAGGAGGATAGAGGTGGGTGCTGGGCGACGGGGAGGGGAGGGGAGGTGGGTGCTGGAACCGGGGAGGTGTCTGTGAAACATCCCAGGGCTTGACAGAGCCCTGGCTGGGATGATTTAGTTGGGGTTGGTCCTGCTTTGAGCAGGGGGTGGGCCTAGATACCTCCTGAGGTCCCTTCCAACCCTGCTAGTCTCTGATTCTATGATCCCCAGGCTGAGCCGTGGCCCCACCACGAATGCCCGAGGTCCCTGCCCCTGGGGGACAGGCTGCAGGGTAACGGCTGCGTCTCAAGCGTACTCAGCGCGATTCACAAAGCGTAGGGAGGCTGGGGCCCAGGAGAGACTGGGCCAGGGGCATTCTCGGTGCTGAGCCGGAGGCTCCCACCTGTGCCTGTCCTGGTCCCTTAGGGGAGACGTGGTCTGGGGACACGGCGCCGTCACGGGGATCAAAACCCAGGTGGAGGAACCTGCCTGGGAGCAGGGACAAGCCCAAGCCAGGGTTCTGGTTCTGTCCCAGTGGACAAGTTCATCCTCTAGGCCAGACTTCCCAGAGATCAGACGCACGGTGTGGAGTTTTTAATCCGAATCCTAGTGGGGGAGGGTCATTGACACAAGGGAATATCCTGGGGTGACACCGACGGCCCCGTTCTCCCAATCCTGCTGCTCACCCCCCTCCCTGGGTTTTGTGAATGGTCTCAACCCAGCGCTGCCTGAATCCCCTAAGACACACAGGGGATGCTCAGCCAATCACAGGCCGCCTGTGACTGAACGTTCTTTGAGGCGGGTGCCTGGCGCAACAGACCGTTCCATTGTGATTTACCAAGGGAGGGGCATGGCTGGTCCCCATGGTAAATGGAATTTTAAACGTTTGGCAAGGAGAGATTTCCGCGCCTTGCACCATCATTTGCACCAGTGCAAAGTCAAACACTGCCGAGTCAGAGTAGCAGCGTTTCACGCCCGCTTTGCACTGGTGCAAATGGTTGCACAGCGGTGCAGGGCCTCGGTCCCCTGGCCTCCAGCTTCACTCCAGTATGTGGGTTCTGATGGCAGAATCCAGGGAACTTTCAAATCAACCCTTTTCCTTTGAAGCCAAACTTCAGATCCTGGCAGGAGCGGCGGGAGGACGGGGGGCGAGGGGTCTGGTCCTTTGTGACTTTTCCTTAGGAATATCGAAATTTTTTTTTTAAGGGAAAAATAAAGAAAGAAAGAGTCCAGCGTATGGCCAGTGTTTTGTATGCACTGTCGCAGGATGCGGCGTGGCGAGATCTGTAATATTTACTGGACGAGCGGTTTACTTCTTTCTCCTCCTGCGATGTCAGCTTGTCCTGAGATACTCGTGTTATCTCTGGGGCTCTGGGGAAGTCTTGGTTGGGGGTTCCTGGATTAGAAGACGACCTGCAGAGGGAGCCAGCTACGGCGCTGAAGGAAAGCCAGAAGGTTGGCTAGTGTGTAACTCACCGGTGAGTGTGTCTAGCAGGGAGATCTGGGGCAGTAACGGATTTTTCGGTTCACTGTCAATTCCGGAGGGAAAAAACTGTTCCGGGTCGAACCGAAAACAAACGTTCTTGAAATGTGGGGCAAATCCAAGTTGGGGGGGGAAAATGTGTGTCAGGTCGAAGGAAACGGTTCGTTTCCAGTTTGAGCCTTTCTGCAATTTGTCCTTTTTTTGAAAACACAGTGAGCTAAACCATGGAAACTGTCCAACAAAATGTTTTGATTTGAGTTTTGTCACCGTTTTTTTCCGACTGAGCCAGTTCGGCGAAAGCGACACAAATTCACGGGAGGTTTTGGGGTTGCCGAACCTGCATTTTTGGCTACAAAAAGTTTCGGTGGAACAACGTCACCCAGCTGTCGTTCTGGGCACCCCTCTGGGCCCGAGCTACAGCGCGGAGTCTGGGCAGCCCCTGCTGGGGCACCTTGGCTCTTGGCGAACTGCCTTGTGCTTTGAGCTCTGGAGCTGCCCAGCTCAATCCCCTGGGATTGCAGCTGTCAGGGTCCTACAGCTCATTCCGCAGGCTTGATAGCCGTGGCTGGGCCAGATCACGCATCCTGTGGAAGCCAGTAGGAGCTTTACTGTTGATTTTGGAGGGGAAGCAGCATTTAGGGGCTGCCGCCCACATGGGTCTTGGCCTTGGTTTGGAAACTGGTCGTCCCGTGACCTGCAGGGACGGGGCACGTGAAGACCTCAGGGCTGGATTGTAGCTTGGTGCAAATTGCTTTAGCTACAGACATCTCTGGGGACTGACTGCAGCAGGGCTGGAGTTGATCCAAGAGCCCAGCGTCAGCCCTGGGTCACGGAGGAGTCAAGCAGCCTTGAGGGCATTGGCAGCGTCCCTGGGCTGGTTCCATGGCCAGGGGGAGCACGGGAGCTGCTGAGGTCCCGTGGGGGTGACTTGCTGCCTGTCGCTCTCCTTTAGCGTGCTGAGTGGCCAGCTCCACTGGAGGGGATGCTCACCCTTGAGCTGAGCAGGGCCGGAGGAAATATTTGTCTGGGATGGTGTTGGTGATTCAGTAAGAGGTGCTCTTCCCTTGTGTTAGCTCCGACCAGCACAGTTCCTGAGCTCTTGCAGTCACCAGAGACCCCCTGGCACTTTACCAATGAGTCGGGACCTCTGGCCTCCCGGCCAAATTCCAACTGGTCCAATCGCATTCTGCAGGAGCCAGGCTTGGTCCTGGCTCTGAGATGAAGGATTGGTTCATAACACCCTGGGGAATGGGGAGCCAGGACCCCTGGGTTCTATCCCTGGCTCTGGGAGAGGAGTGGTCTAGTGGTTAGAGCAGGGGGGGACTGGGAATCTGTACTCCTGGTCCCAGCTCTAGAAGGGAGTATTCTCTAGTAGGTAGAGCAGGGATCAGGACTCCTGGGTTCCATTCTCCTTGTTGTAATCTGGGCAAGTCACTTCACCTGTCTGTGTCGGGGTTCCCCCCTCCCTAACATAGGGATAAGCCTCACCTGCCTCCCTGAGGGGGCTTTATGGATTAATTAACTAATTTACTTTGCAACTGGGCAGAGGATGGCGATGCAGATTGTGCCCTCGGCTCCAGCTGGCAAAGGCAGGAGCTCGCCCCCTCTCGCTGGCATTCCTTAGGGCTGTGGGATCACAACCAGCGAAGGGCTTTGATGCAGAGTGAGTGACTCTAACGGAGCTGGGAATGTGTCAGCCGAACTCTCCCCGCAATCTGAGCCCCGCCGGGCAGTGCGGGGAAGGAGCACAGAGATCTGAGACTGGATCACATCGGACCACACAGCGAGTAGCCATGCCCTCCGCAGAACCCGGCAGCCAACGAGTATGGAGGGGACCTGGCACCACTCCAGGGTGAGCTGTGAGCCAGGCCGGTGCATCTGGGCCATTAGCATCAGGCATAGAGTCCGGAGTGGGGGGCAGAACAAGCCAGAGCCTTGCCCCAAATATCTGCCCTTGGCCGTGTCTGGTTCGAGGGGAATCAGTATGGACTTTTTCCGGGGTACTAGATTCACACCCAGCAAGCCAGGGGCTTGAGCGGAGTGCTGAGTGCTGTGGGTGGCTGAAAGCCAGGACTCCTGGGTTCTGTCCTCAGCTCTGTGAAGCTGAGGGGGTCTCATGGTTGGAGTAGGGAGGGCAGGGAGTCAGGACCCCTGGGTTCTCTCCCTGAATCTGCCCCTGAGCCGTTGGCTACTCCCATCTGAACCAACCCTCTGACTTGTATGAGACTCACGTCCCTCTCCCCGATCTTGTCCTTTGCATAGAGACAATAAGGCAAAATACCCTAAAATCCCAGTGGCAACTCAGCTACTGAACCCCCTGGAATAACCCCCTCCCCACAGAGCCTGCTGCTGCACCATGCACAGGGCTCGGGGCGGGGCGGGGCGGGGGGGTTAATGCTAGAGCAGGTGACTGAGGCTGGAGGCCAAGAGGCAGTTCAGGCTCCGACCCTTCCCCTTTAAGCCAGGGCCATGCCTGCCCCGTGCCCAGCGAGCCCGGGGGGGAGATGTTCATTGTGGCTGGTTTTATTTGATTTGATTTTATTTTTGAAAAATCCTCCTGCCAAGCGCCTTGTGAGGCGTGAAATGAACTTCAGCTGTTAATTGAGGGCTGGAATGGCAGCTGTTCGGTAACTATCCCCCTCGCCCACGGACGCCCAGCCCGTCCATCACTCTCTGCCGCTTGGCCAGGAACGCATCAATACGCCGCGGCGCTTCCCCTTCCCATTATGGATCCAGCCTGCGAGCTGCCCCGGCCTCATCCATCAACCTGCCACCTCGGCTTCGCTGAGAGCCGGCGCCGGGGAAGGAATCGTCTCCACTGCGCTGCGCAGGCCCCGTCTGGACGTGCCAAGCTGGTTCCCCGCCTCCCCCGACGAAATACAGTCCAGTGTGAACCGACTACAGAGACGGTGGGATTGAGGGGCACCAGTGGAACTGTGTGTATGGGGGAGCCCAGGGCTGGAATAGCGACAGGCTGCGGATCAGGCTTGGGGGGCACCAGCGGGAGCCGGTGGGGGGGGGGAGAGTCCAAGGCTGTGGCTGTGTTTATGATCTGAGTGAGCCAAGCCCAGAACAGGGCTCCCCCCTCAGCTAGGTTTGGGTCAGTGTCAACTACTGGCACCTCGTGCGTTCCCTGGCGGGCCCAGCATTTAACACTGGCGTCAGTGGGCCAAATCCCCGGCTGGTGTCGATCAGCCCAGACGCCAAGTGGGGGTAGGGAGTTGGATCAGTCTCCTCGACTCTGACCCTCAGACAGCGCCCCCGGGATAGGCTCAGCTGGTGAGGCCCGGGAGCCCCGTGGGTTTCGCTGGAGAGGCTGTGAACCGACCCCTCTGGCTCAGCTGGGCGGGTGAAGTGATGGTAAAGGGGGATTCTCTGGGGAGGCTGCTGGACGCAGACAGGCCCTGTGGTTCTTTGGGGCTCTCTAGCTCCCAGTGTCCCCCTAAGCCACCCAGGGCAGCTTTGGAGCGGATCGAGTGCTTAGTGCTTCCACCAGCCGGAGAGGAGAGGCCTCTGCATGAGAAGCGAGTTGGGCAGGTCATTGCCTGCCAGCCAGAGACACCGAGGCCCCTGCTGGGAGCGGGCCTGCCGCAGGCCAGCCGCTGCCAGAGCCCGCCTGCCCCTGGCGTGCAGTGAAACATGCCAGGCCGGCTGGACACAAGCAGCTGGATTCGTGCGGGGCTCGGGCGTATTTTCATTAGCAGAAATGCACAGCAGAGCTCCGGGGTGTCTGTGTGGGAGGGCCTGGGGGAGAGGGTGACCCAGGAATGCTGTGGTAGGGCACCACTAATGGGGAACTGGAACCTTTGCAATGAAACAGGGAGGGTGTCTAGGCCGGTGGCTAGAGCAGGGACAGATGGGGATCAGGACTCCGGGGTTCTAGTCTGGCCTCTCAGAAGACAAAGGGGGAGCCTAGTGGTTAGAGCAGGGAAGCCAGGAGCAGGGACTGGGAGTCAAGATTCGCTTTGTGATCTTGAACAACTCCCTTCTCCCACTCTGTGCCTCGGTTTCCCCACTGGTAAAGTAGGGAGAACACCACCTCCCGCCCTGGACTCCAGATGTGCAAGGCAGTGGGGGGCTGTGCTGTGATTTCTGGGTGGAAACGGCGTGTGGCTCGCTCGGTTTTCTGTTGCCCAAGAGCAGGTGGCTCACAGCCACAATGACGGTTTCTGCTTTGAGATTTGGGGGTTGTAGGAGCCAAACCATGGGGGGCGTGAAATTAGTGCAAACCCCACTGGGGGACCCCACAAACGCCCCCCACCTGCACCTGGGTTTCCTGGGCTCTTATTGGCGGCCTGGCTAAGAGCAGCCCTACAAGACTGCTTAGTGAAGAGGGAGAAACAGTAACAGGAAACTTGGAAATGGCAGAGATGCTTAATGACTTCTTTGTTTCGGTCTTCACCGAGAAGTCTGAAGGAATGCCTAAGATAGTGAATGCTAATGGGAAGGCGGTAGGTTTAGCGGATAAAATAAAAAAAGAACAAGTTAAACATCACTTAGAAAAGTTAGATGCCTGCAAGTCACCCGGGCCTGATGAAATGCATCCTAGAATACTCAAGGAGCTAATAGAGGAGGTATCTGAGCCTCTAGCTATTATCTTTGGAAAGTCATGGGAGACGGGAGAGATTCCAGAAGACTGGAAAAGGGCAAATATAGTGCCCATCTATAAAAAGGGAAATAAAAACAACCCAGGTAACTACAGACCAGTTAGTTTAACTTCTGTGCCAGGGAAGATAATGGAGCAAGTAATTAAGGAAATCGTCTGCCAACACTTGGAAGGTGGTAAGGTGATAGGGAATAGCCAGCATGGATTTGTGAAGAACAAATCATGTCAAACCAATCTGATAGCTTTCTTTGATAGGATAACGAGCCTTGTGGATAAGGGTGAAGCGGTGGATGTGGTATACCTAGACTTTAGTAAGGCATTTGATACGGTCTCGCATGATATTCTTATCGATAAACTAGGCAAATACAAATTAGATGGGGCTACTATAAGGTGGGTGCATAACTGGCTGGATAATCGTACTCAGAGAGTTGTTATTAATGGTTCCCAATCCTGCTGGAAAGGCGTAACGAGTGGGGTACCGCAGGGGTCTGTTTTGGGACCGGCTCTGTTCAATATCTTCATCAACGACTTAGATATTGGCATAGAAAGTACGCTTATTAAGTTTGCGGATGATACCAAACTGGGAGGGATTGCAACTACTTTGGAGGACAGGGTCATAATTCAAAATGATCTGGACAAATTGGAGAAATGGTCTGAGTTAAACAGGATGAAGTTTAACAAAGACAAATGCAAAGTGCTCCACTTAGGAAGGAAAAATCAATTTCACACATACAGAATGGGAAAAGACTGTCTAGGAAGGAGTACGGCAGAAAGGGATCTAGGGGTTATAGTGGACCACAAGCTAAATATGAGTCAACAGTGTGATGCTGTTGCAAAAAAAGCAAACATGATTCTGGGATGCATTAACAGGTGTGTTGTGAGCAAGACACGAGAAGTCATTCTTCCGCTCTACTCTGCTCTGGTTAGGCCTCAGCTGGAGTATTGTGTCCAGTTCTGGGCGCCGCATTTTAAAAAAGATGTGGAGAAACTGGAAAGGGTCCAAAGAAGAGCAACAAGAATGATTAAAGGTCTTGAGAACATGACCTATGAAGGAAGGCTGAAAGAATTGGGTTTGTTTAGTTTGGAAAAGAGAAGACTGAGCGGGGACATGATAGCAGTTTTCAGGTATATAAAAGGGTGTCATAAGGAGGAGGGAGAGAACTTGTTCACCTTAGCCTCTAAGGATAGAACCAGAAACAATGGGTTTAAACTGCAGCAAGGGAGGTCTAGATTGGACATTAGGAAAAAGTTCCTAACTGTCAGGGTGGTTAAACACTGGAACAAATTGCCTAGGGAGGTTGTGGAATCTCCGTCTCTGGAGATATTTAAGAGTAGGTTAGATAAATGTCTATTAGGGATGGTCTAGGCAGTATTTGGTCCTGCCATGCGGGCAGGGGACTGGACTCGATGACCTCTCGAGGTCCCTTCCAGTCCTAGAATCTATGAATCTATGAATCTATGAAAGACCGTGCAGGGCCCTGCACCCCACCAGGGATTTATCGGGGTGTCTACAAGAAGCTCCCTGCCTCTCTTGGCAGACCCCCACCATCTTCCTCTCACACTGTCTGAGCCTTGTTCCTGAGCAAGGGTGGGTCTGAGGGACGTCAGAATGGGAGCACTGGGGGCGGAGCACTGTTGAGCTAATCCGGTTTAGACTGGAAGCGCTTTGGGGCAGAGACGGTCTCTTTGTGGCGTGTCTGTTCAGCGCCTAGGGCACCGGGGGGCTGCTCCGTGACTGGGACACCCCGGGGATATTGCAATACAATGACTCAGTAATAATGATAAGCCTGAAACCCGACCCTACCCGGGAGCTGCGATCTCTGGACCATCCAGACCTGAAGCGCCAGGGCTAGGAACAAAGGACGACGGGTGCTGGGTGGCTGCGGCACGCCCGGTCTTCTCATTTAGCCCCTGACCTCTAACTGCACCAGGAAACAAAACGCCACTCGTCCGGAGCTCACCTGGCCAGCAAGGCTGGGAGCACCTTGGAGGAGGGGTGGACGGTGTCACCGCCCTGTGAGAGGAAGACGGACCCAGCCCTACCTGGGCCTGACCTGCTCTCTGCAGGCACCAGCTGAGGCTGGCAGGGGGCGCTGTATGGACAAAGACGCCCCTTTATTCCGCTTCACAAATAACTTAGGACCAGTGTGAACTGTAGGGGGAGGGCGCCCCCTGCTGCCTGCTGCTGCAAAGAGATGCCCTTTGACCAGAGCCATCCTCTGCTGTAGCTCATCAGAGCTACTTGTCCTGGGATGCGCCAGGTTTAACAGGACTCAGACTTCTTAAAATTCAGTTTCCCACCCTCCTCCCCAACCAGGCCTCTTAATTTGGTCTCTAGCTGTTGTGTTGGCCGCTTCGGGGGTACGGCAAACCCTCTGCTATCGTCCTTTGTGGTGTCGTAGTGTGGGGGTGGGCGGGTCTAGTGGTTAGAACCCGGAGGACTTGGAGTCAGGACCCCTACGTTCCAGGCCCAGCTCTGCCACTGCCTCCTGCTGGGACCTCGATCAAGTCACAGCCCTGCTCTGTGCCTCAGTTTCCCTATCTGGGGAATGAGGAAAATCGACCCGACCTGAGAGAAGGGGCTGGGGGTGAATGGTTCATGCCGACACAGTGCCTGCAGTGTCTCTGATGAAAGCTGCTCTGTCTCTCTTGCTAACGCACTCTGCTCCCTGGCACTCCGTGGCTTTGCCGTGGCTTCTGGGCTTGGCACTAAGAATCCCATCGGCCCAGTTCAGCCAATAGGACTCATGGGTCTCCCCCCAGCCCCTGACTGTATGTGGAGCAGCCAACAGAGGGGGACAAAGACCCACACGGTGATAGCCTAGGGTACATGAAGTGTCGTAAGTTAAGTAGCTGTCAGCACAGTGCCTCCTGCTGGCTGTGACCTCCTATTACAACAGAAAAAAAGTGGGTCCTGCACCCCACTCCTCTGCCTCATCTAAAGAAACGGGGCGTGGTCATGGCCTCCTGAAATCTGTCTGTGAGCCCCAGGCTAGGACCCCGCCCAGGCTAGAGAGAAGTTTATAGACTCAGTGATACTAAGTGCAACAAAGGGGTGGGCGACTAGAGCAGTGGCAAGGAAGGGGTTAGGCGTGCCTGATTAGTTCAGGGGGATAAAGAGCCAGAAAGGTGCCACGTGTCATGCTTAAAACAACCCAGCAAACAGGAAATGTTTTTCTATGTTGGCCCAGCCCAAATCTGATTAGCTGCAGGGGGGGGCTGGACGTGCCGCAGCCCCAGAAAGGTGAATGATCCTGCCCCTCCTAATTGATTGGAGAAACACTTCAGCCATAGTGCAGCAGGGTGTGCTGAGACGGAGCTGGGCCTCAGGCCGTGTGGACGCCGATCCTTCTGCCCCAGTGGCCCAGCCTCAACCATTTGATTTAAAGGAAAATCTTCATTATCTGCTAGCAATATTCTGCCTATGGTACACAGCTGAGTCCAGCCAGTAGGGGGCAGTGATCACCCTCATGCTGTTCATAACCGTACTATTGGCCTCCCCAGTGCTAGCCTACTGCTGCTGCCAGTTCATGGAGTTACTCCTTTAGCTCCAGTGGGAGAGGGGTCTGTACTGGGCTGCTGAAGCTCAAAGGCTCGAATCCTGTTGGCAACCCAACCGTCGGGGGGTCAGTAGGAATCCACGGTGTCTGTTGGCAGGCACAGAGCTCTCGCAGATTTTATTTTTGCTGGTAGTAGCCCTGTCCCCGCCACCAGGAAGGCTTGGCTGATGGGCAGGAAAGCCAGGCGCATGGGGGGGGGGCTCCATTGGAACTCCCCCCCAGGGGTGGAGCTTATCACCCGGCCACACAAGAGCCCCAGCTCTGCACACGGGGCTGCCTGGCGGCTGGGCACAGTTAATGTTTAACTCATTGTTTTACATTGGAGGCTAATAGCGCACCACGGGGAGCAGCTGGGCCGGACGCCTTCACAACACCCCGACTTTGCCGGGATGACAGCAGGAGGCTGAGGATCAGCCATGAACCCATGTACCCCGCAGCCCGTGTCCCCGCAAGGGAAGGGCAGGTAATGGCTCACACCGTTTTCTGTTGGAAATCCTGGGGGCCCTCCCCTCTTGAGCGTAGGCACAGTCAGTGGCCACGCTGGGAACGCTGGCGTGGCCTAAGATCCCCTGCCGCTGGTGCAGATCCTACAAACCGGTCCTGCCCCGGCAACCGTCTCCCCCGGTCCGACTCCGCTGACTGCAGCGCCGCTGCTGCTGATTCGCGCTGGAAGCAGAAGTGGGCCCCGGGCGTGTAACACGGGGCCTGCAGTGGTGTGGCCGGGGTAGGTCCCACGGGCGCAAGCCCTGCTCTCCGCTGGTACAGCGCAGCCACACCAATGCGAGAATCCCCAGGGCAGCGGAGCCCCAGGCCAGAGGGGGTGTGCGGCTCCCTGCTGGACTTTGTGTGCTCCAGGGTAAGGCAGGGCGGCGGCCCCGCTGTGGCTGGCTTTGCCTAGAGAAACTGACGAGATCCCCGCTCGTTAGGGCCGGGTGGGAATTTTTCAATGAAATGGTTTTTTCCACTTAAAAATACCAATTCATCAAAACAGAAACGTCTGGTGGGAAGGCGTTGGCTCGGACGGCCCGTTCATCAGGAAGGCGTCTCAGGTCTGGGACAGCCAAGGGGCCAGGGCTCACCTGGGATGACAGAGGGGGACGCTCAAGTCCTTGCTCCAAATCAGGCAGAGTGGGGACTTGAACCTGGCTCACCCGTGTGAGGGCCTGGGCCACTGGGCTATTCTGGGGGTGGAGGGAGGGTGTCTCACTCACTCTCATGTATGTGGGGGTGGTTGCGGGGGGGGTGGATGAAAAATTTCCAAAGCTCTTGCGGGGGTTTTTCCAATCTGGAACAAAACCCAAGAATACTTGTTTTCCAGCCAGCCCTAGTGTGAACGCCCCCAGGCCCTCTAGAAATAGAAAACAGGAGCTCCAAACTTCTTCTGGGGTCCGTCTCGCTGTGCCCTCCGGATGAACAAAGTCTCCCTGGGCAGATGGACCCGTCCTTCAGCTCAACAAGTAGCTGCTCACGCTGTTAGTTCCCCCAGGTCAATCCCCCAACCCAGCCAAAGGCGTTGTTCCCTCCACATTTCACACACTAACTTCAATTGAACGTGACTTGTTAGTGTCCTTTTCCATGGGGTGCTGATCGGCCCCCCCGTGATGTTAGCCCTGCACTGCAGGTGGCATTAGTCAGGTGAGTGCAGAGGGTCATATCCCTTTAACTCATTCGTGAGCCAGCTAGTGGTGCTCACCATGTTTTAGAAGGCAGCCGGGCCGGCAGTGTGATGTAATCCGTCCTTGCATGTTGTGTGTCCTTAGTAAACATGGTTCTGTGGACCCCACCTTACCTGGGTGGCTGTTCTGGTACAAAGGGAAAAGCCACATCCCCACCCCAGAACCAGCCGGCGACGCCCCTGAGTAGAACCCAGGTTTTATGGAGGGGCTACGGAGCCAGGTGCCCACGGTGGGTGAGAAATGAAAAAGCCCGAGCAGTCTGGAGAAGGGGAGAGGACTCTCCTTAGACGTGGCGGCCTTTCTTTTGTTAGCTGCTGCTGTTATTTCTGAACCGGATGTGCTCGGCGGTGTCAGGGGAGCAGCAAAACGGCCAGTGAAAGCCGCTGGTCGGCGTGGCTGTTTGCATGGGAAGAAGGTTGGCTGTGCCAGCCCAGAACTCCTCCAATTGCTTTTCACGTCCAACAGAGATTGTGCGGCTCCTGAGGCTTGGGCGATGAGCTAAGAACAATCCCAAACAGCCAAGAAATTCTCTCTCTAGTCAACGATAAGGCCTGACAGGCTGCCCCATTATAGCCCAGCCTCGAGTGGCATTAATGGGGTGGGTGCCCAGGGCACCCGAGCCAAAGGGGCTGGTTACCGGTGCGGATTCCTACGGATGGGGAAGAATTGGAGTGTAAGAGTGGTGGTGACGTCACCATAAGCCAATCAAAAAAGCACTTGATAAGTTCATGGAGGACAGGTCCGTCAGTGGCTATTGGCCAGGATAGGCAGGGATGGTATCTCTAGTACCTGTTTGCCAGGAGCTGGGAAGGGGTGACAGAGGATGGATCACTTGATGATTCCCTGTTCTGTTCATTCCCTCTCGGGCACCTGGCATTGGCCACTGTCGGAAGACAGGATACTGGGCTAGATGGACCATTAGTCTGACCCAGCGTGGCCGTTCTTACGTTCTTTATGTTCAGATTGTTCCCTTGGTGCTGAACATTTATCAATCAGCAGTGACCGATGGGGGACAAGCCGCAGGCCCAAGGCAACGCTATAAGAGAGGAATTCGTGGTCTGAGCATGGGCGTTGCTGGGTTCAAAGCCCTGCTCTGGAACCCCTCTAAGGTGCACACCAAGACCACAGCCCCGTTGCGTTGTACATACCCAGCGTGAGACAGTCCCTGCTTTGAAGGGCTCAGTCTAACCAGACGAGGCGTCTAGCGAAGCACACAGATGGGCAGTGACTTACCCAAGGTCCATGGGCAGGGCTGGGACATGAACGCAGGTCTCCTGGCCATTAGCCACTAGACCACACTGCCCGTCATAGGGCCAGGAGGCCACTGCAGCTGCTCGGGAATGGAGAGTGGGACGAGAGAGCACGATGCCAACTCTCACCAAGGGAATCTGATTTGCTGATGTAATGAATAAACGAATGGGCTTGTAGCAAAGAGCCCATGAACCTCAGCGTTCACCTGTCCCTGTTTCTTCCCTCCCTCCAACAGGAGCCCGGCCAGCCCGCAGAGAGGAGAGCTCCCCACAGTCCCAGTGGTGCTGATGAGACTAGAGACTGAAATGCTGTGACTCCTTGGACACATGGCAAATTCTACCTCCTCTAGGGAGAAGAGGCGGCCCATCGTGGAGTCGGACGGAGACCCACTAAACTCCTCCTGGCAAATGTGGCCCTCACAAGCCTGGACCAGAGCATCCGGCAGGTCCTACCCCGGCAAGAGCGACTTGTCTGACTCTTTCGATTCCTCCGCCCGTGAGCCTCCCCTGCCTGCCCAGCCGCCCGTCGGGGACGTTCCCCGCAGCTCGGAGAACCAAGAGGCCTCTCCCTTGAAGCCCGTCAGGCGTTTTATCCCGCGGTCGTGGAAGAACTTTTTCCAAAGATGGAGGCGAGAGCCCGAGCCGTTCCTGCCGCTGGCCTACGCCGCCGCCCGGTGCTCCCCACCCGTAAGTCCATTGTTAGATCGCCACGGGCCAGTCCGCGAGGGCAGCTCCAGCAGCGGTTTCCAGGAACCCTCTTGGTCCAGCCCCTCTGAGTGTCACCAGGAGACAGAGATGTCTCCCCCCAAGAGCCAGCAGGGCCAACCCGCCTTGCTGAGCTACGAGGAGAAGCTGGAGGCCTACAACCTCAAGTACTCCTACATGAAGTCCTGGCCAGGCTTGCTCAGGCTGATGGCCGGGCTGGAGCTGCTCTTTGGCGGCATGGTCTTTGCCTGTGTCTGTGCCTACATCCAGAAGGACTACCAGTGGTACAACCTGTACGGCGGGAACCTGCTGTCAGACGGCCTTTTTGGGGGAGGCTATGGGTACAATTATTACGGCCCCATGACCCCCTTTGTGCTGGTGGTGGCCAGCCTGGTGTGGCTGGTCACGGTGATCCTCTTGGGGCTGGGGGTCACCATGTACTATAGGACCATCCTCCTAGACTCCCACTGGTGGCCCCTGACGGAGTTCGCCCTCAACATCATCATGTTCCTCCTCTACATGGGGGCGGCCATCGCCTACGTCAACGACGTGAACCGCGGCGGCCTCTGCTACTCCCTGTTCGCCAGCAACCCACTCATAGCCGCCTTCTGCCGAGTGGAAGGGGGCCAGGTAGCGGCTCTCGCCTTCCTCTTCATCACCACCCTGCTCTACCTGGCCGGGGCGCTGGTGTGTCTGAAGATGTGGAGGCACGAGATGGCGAGGAAGCAGCGGGAGGCCTTTGAAGTGCTAGTGAGTCCTCCCCCGGGATGCGTGCCCCAGAGCAGGAGGGCAGCTTCCTAGCGCTTCTGCCCCCTTCCCTGTCCCCAAGGCCCGGCGCCTTCTCTTGGCTCTGGGAAGGATTCGCCCCATGCAGGCACCTCCTCAGTTCCAGGGCTACAGGGGCCGGGTTGCACTCATGCGTCAAAGGCTCTTATGGGGCATTGCCGGGAGGCAGAATGCAGGCCCACCTAAGCCACACCCCCTCCTCCTTTTGACACACCCCCTCCCTCCTGCAGCCTCCCCACTGCTCCCCCCTCCACCCAGGCCTGCCAGGGAGTTCATTGTGCTGGGGAGCTCCCCTGGGGGGCTCATGCCTGGCTATCTGGTATCAAAGGGCGCCAGGGCTGTGAGTAACCTGGCCCTATGCCCCTAGCCCCATGCGCGGTTGCATTGTGTGGGGTAAGCCTGTGGCGGAGAGTCCTAGACAGGTTGGGGCAAACCCCGAGCTGCAGACAGGGGCGGTTATATTGGCTCCGGGATTAACTCCGTAGGAGCAGGAAATGGTTCCATGCAGTGGGATCCCAGTGGGGACCCACGAACCGAAGCCTTCCAGAGATGCACAAATCATCCTTCTGGAGCCTCCAGCCAGCCCAGCCGCCCGTCCCCAGCCCGGGCTGCGTCAGAGACAGCCATCACTCAGACTGTGCGGCTGACAGCTCGCTGGCTCTGGGCGGCAGTAACCTCCCTCTCTCGGGGTATTTCTGCCCAGCCGTCAGGACGTGTGACTGCCGCTCCTGCAGACGTACTAGCTCAGGTACCTACCCAAGGTCCTGGGCGTGTTGCTATGGTTACCCAGCTAGCGCTGATCTCTGTATCTACAGGTGCTACAATCACACCCCCTGTGTGCCCTCGCCCTTTGCGTGGGGCTGGGGGGTTGGGGCTTGCCTAATCCTCCCGGAGGCAGTGTCTCCCTCCAGTGGCTAGGCCATGCCTAGAGATTGGAGGCTGCTCTCGTGGAGGTGGGGTGTTCACCCAGGCTCTCGGAGCTCATTCTTCGAGGCCCATGTGGGTTGTCGCTTTGCTGCTGAGCCTCACGCCCCTCTGTCTCTTTAAGCACAATCCCGTCCTCCTGCAAGCCAGACCCAAGCGGATCTTCTTCCAGGACGAGGTGATGCCATCCGGGAGCCTCCCAGGGAAGGTCACCAAACAGCTGGGGTTCTCCGAGAAGGGCGAGGCGTCGGGGGCCTTGAGTTGCTCCATCCCAACAGGGCACACCCCAAAGCCGCACATCGTCCCCGACTATGTTGTGTAAGTAACAACCCGTCCCCCCCCCGTCCATGTCCCCAGCTGCGGGAGCGGGCGAAGGCGGGCTCAGGGCTGTGTGCTGGTGGGTCATTAGCAGGAGGGTGGAGGGCTGAAAAGCCTGCACTGGCTTTATGCAGCACTCTCCATCCCGGCAGCTAAGGCATCTGACTGGGATCCAGGTGACCTGGGTTCAATGCCTGCCTCTGTCCCAGGCTCTCCAGGGGACCTTGAGCAAGTCACTGCATCTCTCTGGGCCTCAATTCCCCAGTGGGCGAATGGCCTTCCTGTGTCTACATGGACTCTGAGCTCTTTGGGGCAGGGTCTCTCCTGGCAGCACCTGACGCAGTGGGGCCCTGAGCCTCTAGAGATGACTATAATACACATAATATCTGAGCACCCACCCAGCTCTGCAGGTATTTTCCTTCCTAATAAGTCCCCGGTTTCCTCCCGCCTCACGGGTTAACATTTTCCCACCATTCGCGGATCCATCCCTTGCCACCTATCGCAGAGTCCTTTTCCCCCCCTGTGAATCTCTTGGGGCTGGGTAGGAAGTACCCGGGGATCTGCTGCCCCGAGGAGAGAGAGAAGTACAAGGCCGTCTTCAACGACCAGTACGCGGAGTACAAGGAGCTCTACCACGAGGTCCATGCGGCACTGCAGAAGTTCAAGGAGCTGGACGCCATGATGAGCCGGCTTCCGCATCGCACGCCCAGCAAGAAGGTCGGTTGCTAAGCAGAGGGGGCATGGCACGGGCAGGCTGGAGCGGGGGTTGGGATGTGGGGCCTCTCACCGCTCGGGGACGGCTTCCTCTCCTGCCTGGCTCAGCAGTGGGGAATGTTTGGTGGAATGAATTGACGGGTCTCAGCTGATTTCCTACTAGGACAGGAACAGCCCACAAAAAACCCACGGGAACTAGTTGGCCCCTGTCTCGCAGTGCTGGCAAAGAGGACCAGGGCTGGAGGGGCTGTGGAGACAGGTAGGGCACCCACCAGGAGCAGAAGCAGGTAGAACAATTTGGCCCAAGCCATAGACTGGTACCGGAGTCAGGCTAGAAGCAGCAGAGGGTCGACTGAGCCGCCCGCCAGGAACAACAAAGAAGCCGCTGCCGCTCTTGTGACAGAGCTGTCCGGAAACGTCGGGTTCCGCGGGTGCTTCCTTGAGGAAGCCAGTTCAAGTCAAACCCTTGTGGCCCATGAACCGACATTGCTCCTGCTGGTTTCATTAATACTCGGAGCAGACGCCCAGGGCTGATTGAGGGAAGGGGAAGCTGGTTGTCTGCTCTCTGTGCTGGGATGCAAGCCAACTCCGGGCTTTGCAGTCTGGTTATTTACCACACGCCGGCTTGGTGCGTGCGTGGGTGCAGGTGCGTGCGTGACATTGCTAATGAGAGAGTCTGACCTTCTGGGGCCTACTCCAGTCAGGAATTTCTTCCCACACTTTCTTTTAGCAGTGATAAACCAAACCTTGATTCAGTGTCTCCCCTCCCCACACACACACATGCTTTCCCTGATATAATATAGAATGCCTGCATCTGTAACGTTCACTCCATGCATCTGAAGAAGTGGGTTTTTTACCCACGAAAGCTTATGTCCAAATAAATCTGTTAGTCTTTAAGGTGCCACTGGACACCTTGATGCTTTCCCTGAGTCATTCTCTACTAGCTATACTCTTAAGACACAGAGGCTTGTTCGGGGCAGTTCCTGGTTTTCCGGGATCTGAGATCCCGGCTGGCAGATCAAAAGAGCAGCAGCATTTCCCAGCCAGGCCCTTGTCAAAGTTATCCTGCCGGACGCCCAGCTGAAGGGGGGCTAATGTCCTCCCTCTGTTCCCAGAGGGTTGCTGGAGTCCCTGGCTGTCTGGTTACTGGAGCTGGCTGCAGCATTCCAGGGTCCCAGTCGCTGACTCGCCAGAATCGAAAGGTGCCAATTCCAAACAGAAAAATGTTTCCAAATCTTCTGGCCAAAGGAATTTCCGCTTCCCGCCAGCTCTGCTGCTGACCCAGGCTTGCAGGGGCTGCTCCCCGCGGCTGCCCGGCAGAGCTCGGCCAGGCCCCTTCACCCGCTGCTTTCTGCTCCGCAGGAACAGAGCCGGGTCTCCAACATCTGGAAGGAATACAAGAAGAAGAAGAGGGTGAGTACAAGCCAAGGGGCGGGAGGCTAGTAGGCAGACCGGCTCAGGGGGAACGCTGTAGGCCTGGAGCTCGCCCCATCACCGGGTGTGATTGCAAGTCTGTGTAGATGTAGCCAGCCCGCGTCCCCATTTGACCAGTGCGTGGGGCATTGCTGGCTAAAGAATTCTCCCAAACAAGCAGGGCCCCTCTGGCCAATCGGGGGCTCTCGGGCGTTCCCACGCGTGCGGCTGTGGAGCCCCTGTGGTATGGAAGAACCAGGACTGGGTTCAAATGACTCTAACGGGGATTCTCTATGAAGGCTGCTGGATGCAGCTAGAACCTGTGATTCCCTTGGGGTCCCTAGACTGGCTGACGTGGTCTTGTGCCGTCTCTCGATCCTGGCCTGTCCGGGGCTGCTCACAACAGGGCGGCTGCAACGGCTCTGGCCTTCCCAGCCGAGGGCTCGGGCCCCGTACAAAGGAACGTCCTCAGGTGGGGGCGCTCCCTGCCTTTCCGCTTGGCCCGGTCGCTGCCAGTGGGGACACAGCTCTCCGCAGGGTCGGGAGCGCGGGGCAAATCCCGGATCCTCCTGGAGACCCTGCTCCCCGGTTTGGGGGAGGGAGGACGGGGGTGAAGCCCAGATCCAGCGGTGGTGATCTGACAAAGGACCCGTCCTCCTGTCCTTGCAGGACCCCGCCTTCCTGGAGAAGCAGGAGCGCTGCGACTACCTGAAGAAGAAGCTCGCGCACATCAAGGCGCAGATCCAGGAGTACGACCGGACGGCCAAGGAGGGCTCCATGTACTTCTGAGCCTGGCACCTGGGGGGTGGCACCATGCCGCCCCTGGGCTGGTTCCCAACACCCCGGCCCCCAGCCCTGAATTGCTCTGGGGCTTGCCGATGTCTGGGGGACCTTGGCCAGAAAGAGAGCAGGATACAGGACACTGGGGACTGCTCAGGGGGCTGGAACAATTTGTATAGTGGGGGTGCTGAGAGCCATTGAACCAAACTGTAAACCCTGTATATGATGGAAAGCACTCCAAGCCAGGGGGTGCGGCTGCCCCCTAGTTCCTGCACCTATGGGGGTGCTTGTGCCTTGTGGCTCCTGTGCATAACACACCCTAGCTGGGTCACGTGTGGGTCAGGCACCATCCCTGCCCCGTGCTGCCCCCGAACCAGCAGTGCTGATGTGCACTCTCCAGGTGGGACTGAAGCTGGGGGTGGGAGGACTGGGGCTCCAGGCGGGGCGGGGAGTGGTGCATCGCTCCTGCTCATGGGAATAGGTAACTGGGGTGGGCCGCGCATCTGCTCCAGCCAGCAGCGTCCAGACCCTGTGGAGAAGCTGTGAAACTGGACAGCGCTTCTGGCTGAAGGGAGCTGGTGTGACGGGGGATAAAACACCCCCGGGCCTGGCTCTGTGCTCATTTCATGCTGGTGTAAAAGCGGGAGTCACGGCACTGAAGACAGTGGACTTGCGCTGGTCTGAATCAGGTCGTTGACTTCAGCGGGGGCAAGACTGGGACCCTGACTCCTGGAGCCCTGGGAGCCAGGCCAGAGATTGCCTCTTACGCGCATGACTTCATCGCCACGCTCACTTACTCTGTCTGCAAAGCAGCCATCGGAGGAGGGGGCCAGCGTTCATCTGTGCAGCAAAACCTGAGCTTTGGGGGGTGCCCGTAACTGTCTGTAAGGAGCGACGGCTTCGCCTTTGAATAAAAGACACCTGGCCGTCCGTGTGTGAAATCCCTGGAGCCAGCAGGATCAGCCCTGCCCTGCGCTGGAATTCCCCTGGGGAGGGTCCCTGAAGGGGGGTGCGGGAGGAGGGTGATGCTCTTGCACCGTGGGTCATAGCAGCATCACGTGGGAGATTAGTGAAGCTCTCTGCTCACCGTGAATCCTGAGACACACACACACACACCCCTTCCCCCAGAGGACGTGATTCTGCCACTGCTTCCCCCCAGGGGGATTTACTTCCTTCGTTCAAGCTGTAGCGTCTCATGCTCTTACTGGGAAGGTCCCAGCTTTGATTCCTGGGCCGCCCCCTTGATGGTCATTAGAGTTGCACCTTCTCCCACAATCCTCGGTTCTGTTGGGGGGGGGAACTGGTTTGGTGAGAGAAATCACAACTGAAGTGACTCTTCCCCCCCAAAACCTGACTGTTGGCTGTGTTACTGTAGCGCCTCGGGGTCCCGGTCCCCACGGCACTTGGTGGTGTACAAACACACAGCCACAAGCCAGTCCTGCCCCAGCGAGCTTACACACGAGACAACAGACTTGAAACCAATCCCTTTTCTGGGAGCTCGCTAGAGACCAGTTGCCGACAGGGAGCAGAGTGAGACGACGTGGGGTGTGTCTACACTGCCCACTAAGCCCAGGCGCTGATTCAGGTTTGAGCCTTCCGGCTACACACATCAGCTTGACTCAGGTCAGCAAACACTCACGGCCCAGGTCCTAGGACCCTGCTGGGGGATGGATTGGAGCCTGACTAGGGTCCGAGCTGTTGTGTTGCCGTGTGGCTGCCGCTCAAGCCGTTAGCCCAGCTGTGCGACTCGGGCGCGGCAGTTGTAAACTCAGGTTTACAATGCAGTGCGGACACTCAGGAATGGGCTTGGAAAAACCTGGGTTCACAATGCCGTGTAGACAGACCCATGATGAGCTACCCTGGTGCAGCCAGGGATTGTTAGCACTCGTGACCAGCGCTGGAAGCGAGCTGCAGAGGGAGAATTTCAGAGCGGCCTGACTGACAGCCATCCCGGTGCGCGCAGCTGGTCGGCGCCGCCCTGCTATTCGCACGGTCACTCCAACACACCCGGCTGTAGGTTCTTTTTCCACTTATAAAGCTGCTTTTTATTTTTATTTTTGTTTTAAAAACCCTCCAAGAAATTGGAAACAACGAGGCATCCGGGGCTAGTTAAGGCCCCGATCCTGCCAACATGCCCCATGTTTAACCTCAACCCCTGTGGGCCGTTCAGCGGAGACACCCTCTGACTGCAAAGGCCAGGGCCCCACAAACTCATTGCACTCATGAAGGGCAGGGGTGCGCATAGGGAGCGAGACTTAAAGAGGAGTCAAATCCAAGTGCCGGGCTGGGATCTTTGCGGCTCGGCGGGACCTCTGGGGCCCGCCCGAGTCAGGGAGAGGCAGCTCCCCCTTGCCTGGGGTCTGCTCCCCCGTCGGTCCATGTGCGGGACAAGCGGAAGGGGTTAAAGTCGAACCAGCCACGCAGCAAGGCGCTTTGATCAGAGGCGATTTATGTCCACGGTGGAACAGGGAGCTGAGATTTAAGCGCTAGGTCTGCTGCTGCCAAGTTTTTGACTCCAGCTGTGCCAGGTTCCTGCAGTTACAAGCTTTCTCTTCGGCCTGGCCGCAGCGGGAGGAGGCGGCAGGCGGGTTGTTTTTAATGACTGTGCACCTAGTAATGATTAATCCCTGGGCTGCCATTTTAAGATGAACAAAGAGGGGAGGAAAACAGAGGGGACCCAGGTAGCTGCTTTTAAAGGAAACCCAGCCAACCCCCTTCTCAAGGCAGTGGCTCCAGGAATGGAGCCCTGAGCCAGGGGCCCATCTCCAGACAGCATCAGGCTGATTAACGGCACATTTCCCAATACTACCACGCGCCAGAGACCAGCGCAGCTGGCACCGGAGATAGCTGCAAACCAAGGTAAGGCAGTGGGTGTATTGATCACTTCACGGGGGAGAGCTGCTCCGTTATTTTTGCTTCAGTACATTTCAGGATCGTCTAAAGCTCTGTTGAACTTAAAGGGGCCAGATTCCCAGCTGGTGTCAATAAACCTGCAGCCAGCTATGGGTCTGGCCGCACTGACCTCAATGGAGCAATGGTAAGGGATGCTAGCTAGCCTAGAAAAATTCTTCTCGTGAGGTCAGCTGACTGAATTCACACAGCTCTGTCTCCGAGAGCTCGCTTTAGATGCAGAACAGCTTGGATATTTAACAGCCGCTTCCTTCAAAAATTAAATCCTAGTTTGTTGTTAAGGGGTTTTTACAGGGGCTCTTGGGTTTTCTTGTTTATTTCTAGAGTAACAAAGCTAGGAAGGAAATGAAAACAAGCTTAACTGGCTTTATTGACTAAAGCAAGGTGTTTGTTAAACAAAAATCTTGGGCAATTCAAAGAACCCGGTTAAGAAAAGAGGTGGAGTTGCAAAATCTTTGCAGAAAGGGCTTAGGCGTCGGAGTCAACCTCACCGGGTCTGGAAATTCTTTCTGGGGTCTGGGATCAAACTGGAACTGCAGCTTTTAGAAGCACTGGGAGCTTCTGTTGTCTTTGAAACTTGAATCCTGGCCAAAGAAAGGAGGTTTGGCAGCGAGAACACAGCACCAACCTTATCGTGGGCTCTCTTGGGGAAAGAAAAACACTGGGGATTGTTTTTTTTAAAGGACTGACTAGAGCACAGCGTGTGTGAGGGGAGCATACGATTTGCTAGTGCCGGGACAGGCGGGTGGAGACCCACGAGGGGCCTGTAGTGAGCAAACCCTGCCCTGTCCTGCGTTGCCGTGTGCTGCAGGCCTGGGAAGACAGAGACTTATTAATCAGGTGAAATGAGAGAGGAGGTGGCGTTGGCAGAAACTGTTGCAACCGGAGTGGAGGCTGCAGCTGAACATTCCCATCCTGTCTCCAGCGGTTCAGGACGGCTGGATTCAGCAGGGATCACTGACCCTGCACGTTCCTAGCGATCCATAACTCCAAGGTGAGGCTTAGAAGAATTCTTAGGAGGTTTGATTGCCCGTCCCTGTGTTCTCTGCCCCTCCAGCACTACGGGGAGAACAACGAAGCGCAGTGGCAAAGCTCTCGTTAGCTGAGCCTGTACCAAAATATAAAGGCCTGTTATTAAAAGTTGGGTGAGGGGCAGAACAGGCCGCTCCTGTGGGAACCCGTGGGCCTGTGTCCAGCGAACAATTTGTACATTGCGAGTCGGAGCCTGCCGAACCGACCCAAAGGGCGCTTTGTGGGGGCGCGCCTCCGGAATGCAGGGGCGGAAAAGAGCATTTAAAACGTGGCTACCCCAAAATTGTAGGGGGTCAGATAAGTAAACCTGCCTCTTCCTTTTATGTAGCCCTTTAAATATAGCACAGCGAATTCATCCCTGGGGTAATTATTCTCGGCAGCCAGGTCTTCCGGGTATTAGTGACCTTCGCTTGTGGGGGCTTCCGAACCGGGGCGCCAGCCTGACGGCTACACAGCAGTTTTATAGCCCCGCAATCCAAGCCCGGTGAGCTTGAGTCAGCTCCCCGGACCAGCCGTGGGTCTTTTGCAGTGTAGACATTCCCTGGGAGGCCAGGGTTCAATCCCCTGCCCTGGCCACGACTCCCTTTGAGTAAGTGACTCAGTTTCTCTGGGCTGCCTTTGTTCTCCATGGCGATAATGGCATTTCCCTGCCTCACAGAGAAGCTGGAAATGTAAATACGTGAAATTCCCCCTTTGCTGGATAACTGTAACACAGTAATTCTTCTCCCTGGGCCAAACTGACTTGTGCAGAAGCGGCAAGGTTGGGCCTTTTTATCTTACAAAAACATTTCTGTGTCTGAGCCTCCGTTGTTTGGCCCGTTATTAATCAATGCTTGGGAAATGCTTTGAAGCCCTCAGCAGTGTTGTTACTGCACAGAACAGGGCACGGGGGTAGGGGAGACATAGGGAAAAACTGATTGACTAAAATCCCCGAATGTAAGGCAGACCGCATACCACGCCACAATAGAAAGGCATGTCTGTCTGCTAAGGTACTTGTCCCGGCACCATAGCATAGGAACATGCAGAAATAATCTCTTTTAGAAACATATAATCTGGGGGGGTTGAGGGTTTGCATTTTGTTACCAAAGCGTTCGAGCAAAATTACTTTAGTTCAGTTAATGGCGGGGTTTTATAATCTTTTGCATTATTTGGTTGAAGCAATTTGAGTAAATTCAGTGAGTAAATGTTGTAGGGTGTTTAAATAAAAATGCAGTTGAATTAGTTGATATTGTCTAAGGATCTGTCTTCATTGCAAAATTTACTCAGGTTCTTGCTCAGGGGTTGCCCCTAACCCAGCTCCCGTCCACACACAAACCCTCGGAACCCGAGTTTAGTGATGCTTTCGCCCTGGGCTAGCTGGTTCCTCTAGGGCGCAATGCTTACACATGAGCTGGTAACCTGCCCGGACACCATGCTGCCAGTCCTCCAGAGCCTTCCCACAATTCCCTCCATGCGCCTAGAGCAGGGGTGAGCAAACTTTTTGGCCTGAGGGCCACATCAGGGTTCCAAAACTGTATGGAGGGCCAGGTAGGGAAGGCTGTGCCTCTCCAAACAGCCTGGCCCCTGCCCCCTATCTGCCCCCTCCCACTTCCCGTCCCCTGACTGCCCCCCTCAAACCCCCGACCAATCCAACCCCCCCCTGCTTCTTGTCCCCTGACCACCCCCTCCCAGGACCCCCCACCCCCTGTCCAACCTCCCCTGCTCCCTGTCCCCTGACTGCCCTGACCCCTATCCACACTCCTGCCCACTGACAGGTCCCCCAGGACTCCCACGCCTATCCAACCCCCCTGTTCCCATCCCCTGACCGCCCCCCCCCCAGAACCTCCGCCCAATCCAACCCCCCCTCCTCCCTGTCCCCTGACTGCCCCCCGGGACCCCCTGCCCCTTTTCCAACCCCCCTCCACTCCCCATCCCCTTACCATGCTGCTCAGAGCAGCAGGAGCTCGCAGCCCCACCGCCCAGAGCGCTGGCAGCACGGCGAGCTGAGGCGGGGGGGGAGAACAGCAGGGGAGGGGCCGGGGGCTAGCCTTCCCGGCCGGGAGCTCAAGGGCCAGGCAGGACGGTCTCGCAGGACGGATGTGGCCCGGGGGCCGTAGTTTGCCCACCTCTGGCCTAGAGGGAGAGACAAGGTCTCCCACAATCCACTGGGAAAAAACTCTGCGTCTCAGCTTACCGATGGGGCCCCCGGCATCCTAGCTGCATACCCGGGTGAGTCAGCACCCAGGAGGTACAGTCTCTTGGGCAGGACTTTGCCGTGTGGCTGCCCACACCAGGGCTAGGCTAACCTTGGGGTTGCTCACCCCACTTAACTCAGACCCCATGTGATGTAGGAGCCCAAGCCGCCTGGAAAATCAACCGGCCCCCTCAATTCCCAGCACTTTGGAGACTTCTGAAAATGGGACTTCGGCTCCTAAGTCATTTATGTGTCTTAAAAAAAAAACGTTACCAAGGGTCCCTAAAGGTCAGCTAGGAGCATCCTTTGCAAGGCGGAGGGCCAAAGTCAATGGGAATTGCACCCCCAGTGTCAGGGCTGAGCACAGCCTGGGGCATGGGGGCTGTGCGACCCCTGCAGCCTTTGCTAGTTGTGTGTCAATGAGTCCACAGAGGTGAATGGGGTTTCTGTCTCGCCCTGGCATGGGCAGACGGTGCCGAGGGCTCAGGGAGGAGGCTGGCTGGGACCGGAAGGAGGATTAGATCAGGGAGATGATTCTGGTCCCGTTTGGACAGTCCCCCTAAAGAACCTCTAGGTGACATGAACAAGCCCAGCCCCCTGGTTTTGACTTCCCACCCCACCGTGGGTCGTTTCTGAGCTGGAGAGATCAGTTGCGCTGCTCAGGACTTAAAATGGGGTCCGCCTGATGCCTCCTTTTGCTGCTGGGGCCAGTTAGAAGATGGCCACATCCTTGCAGGCTGCACCCGTCCCCTGCCTGGTTCCTGCCTGGCCTCGCCCAAAGCCCTTCCCCCAGCTCGTGAATGGTTGAGACACCCTATTGCTAGGTCGTGGTGCCCAAGAGGGAACATCTATACTGCTGCTTTCAGCTCCGTAATGCAAACCGGAGTCTGTAGACCCAGGCCCTGAGACTCGCTGCTGGGGGTGGGGGGTTGGGTTCAGTGTAGACGTACCCAGTGACTAACATGCTTGACTTGACCATCTATGTAGATGCAATTACAATATAGATTTCTTTCTTTCTATCTATCCCCATACACCCCCTCTATCTATCTATCTAATATACATACCTATCTATATAAAATCCCCCCTATTTTATAGATGGGAACTCTGGGATTTTCAAAGGGGCTTAGGCCCCTAATTCCCGTTGATTTATTAGTAACCGTGGTTATTATGGTAGTGCCTGAAAGCCAGCCAGATACGAAGCAGGGGGTGGTCAGAGCTTACAGTCTAACTAAGACGAGACAGGCCCAAGGTCTGTGACCTACGGCGAAGGGCTATAACCCACAAGCAGAGGTGGCAGCAAGCAGATGCCACTCTTTCTGGGGGGTGGCAGTGGGGTAGTTTGGAGGAGATCAGCTAATTGGAAAGCAAAGGGGGCAGGGCAGGTGAGGAACGAAGCTCAGAGCTGGAGCAAACGGCGCAGGGCAGCGAAAAGTCCAGTCAGAACTGGGGCAAGTTCTCTGAATATTCACAGCTCCCTGTGTCGGCTGCCCAGCTGGCCGGTTCCGCAGCAGCCGTCTCCAAGGCCGGACGGCAGCAGAGGGAAACGCGTGGCCCTCACGCCCTTTGCTTGGGGAGTTTGTAAGTGACTAGCGCAAGGCCTCAGCGGCAGAGCCAGGATTCGAACCCCCTGCCCCTGTGCTTGCCCCACCTCCAGGCCACCCTGCTTGATCCGCTTGTTTATCTGCCGCTCTACCTAGGTGTTTTTAAGGCTGTGTGTGGTCTCCGGGCGCCTGCCCTGCGTTGGATCCTTCCTCCGCCATGTACAGCCAGAAGCCCTACACCAGCCCGCCCACTGGCTACGGCCCCCCCGGCGATGGCTACGGCTACGACATCCACTCCCCCCCCCCAGGCTCCTTCTACGTTGAGGACGTGCCGCAGTATTTTTACAAGTGGAACTCTCCGCCCGGCGTGGTGAGGATCCTGGAGGCCCTGGTCGTCCTGCTCTGCGTCACCATCTTCGCCTGCGTAGCCTCCACGCTGGCCTGGGAATATAGCTACGGCTACGGGGGGATGTACGGGAGCGGGCTAGGGAGCTACTACGGGTCTGGCTATTATGGTGGAGGGATGGGCTACGGGGGCTACGGGGGCTATGGCGGATACGGTGGCTATGGAGGCTACTATGGCGGGATGACCAACCCGCGGGCAGCCAGCGGCTTCATGATCGCCATGTCGGTCTTGTGCTTCATCGCGCTGCTGGGGTTCTTCGTGGCCAGCGTCACCAAGTCCAGCAGCGCCCGCTCCCGCAGGTTTTACCTGGCGGTCATCGTGGTGTGCGCCATCCTGGCCTTCGTCATGCTCATCGCCTCCATCGTCTACATCATGGGCGTCAACCCCCGGGCACAAATGACCGGCAGCTACTACTACAGCCCCATGCTGACCATGTGCAACCAGATGTACTCCTCCGGTGGAGCCTACATGAACCAGTACCTCTACCATTACTGCACCGTGGACCCGCAGGAGGTAAGATGGGCACCGCTTGCCTTTTCCCTTCAGCTCTCCTTCTTTTCTCTCTTTCTCCTCCTTCCTTCAGCTTTCTCTCCTTCTTTTCTCTTTCTCCTTCCTTCTTCCTTCAGCTTTCTCTCCTTCTTTTCTCTCTTTCTCCTTCTTTCTTCCTTCAACTTTCTCTCCTTCTTTTCTCTCTTTCTCCTTCCTTCTTCCTTCAGCTTTCTCTCCTTTTCTCTCTCCTTCCATTTTGTCTTCGTCTTTCGTTGACTTTCTCTTGAAGCTGCTCAGAAAAGGGGATGACTGTTTTGGGGGAAATGTTAATGCCAATCTAGTCCGCGTTTGTTTGTTTGTTGGTTTAAAACGTGAAATGATCAACAAAGATGGTTGAAAATTTCCTACCGTCTCGCTCGCTCGATTTCACAGGATGAAATTTTGCTCAGAATATTAATGGAAACCCCCCTTTGGTTTTTTTGTTCAAATTTGAAAGTTTGCTCAGAAATGTTGGCATCTCCCAGCCAGGCTGTCTATTTTTCCCCATTAACACTCATTTTCTCCCCAGTACCTCCATAGCCATCAGCTGCAACTGCTGCGTTTCCTTTTCCACTAGCCATTGGCGCACGTCTCCAGCTTGCCTCAGCGAAGGGCAATTCCTGGTGACTAGCGTCAGCTGCTCTTGGGTCTACACAGGGTGTAACCAGGGCTAGGAGGACGGAGCTGAGGACAGGGGAAATTCAAGTCTCAATACCAGGAGGTGCTTCCTGGTGGACGAAGCTGTGGAGCAATCTCACAGGGGAACGGTGGAGACCCAGCTAGTTGGGTCTTCTAAACCCAGGTTGGACAAAGTATGAGAAAAATCCTGCTTTGGCGGGTGGATGGGCTAGCCCAGAGGTTTGCAAACCGGCCTCTGGCCCAGGGGGGAGCTGGCTGCTCGCACGTTCATCCTGGGTTTTGCAGCTGAAGGAGAGTCAGAGCTGGTGGGAGAGGGAGCTGAAGGAAGAGCATGTGGTTATTTTTCCATTCAGCCAATCGCTTTAGTTGACAGGGGTGTTATAGGATCACGAAAGGGAAGGGAGGTGGGGGAGGGGAGGCCAAGGTGGCCCACAAGACAATCCCTCTTTTAAGCTGTGGTCTCCACTATGGGAAAGTTTGGTAAACCCTGGACTAGACAATCTCCTGGCTCTTTTCCATCTCTCCCCATTTTCTGTGATTCTCCAAACCCTCTGTTCTGAGCAGCTCAGAGCTCTGCACCCCTCTCCCCTCCTTGAGCCATCCTGGTGCAACGATTCCTGCAGTCTAAATCTCTACAGCTACGAACCGAGCGCCACCGACTGTCGCTGAACGTTGGGTTTGGCCTTAGTCAGTTCCCCAGTGGGTCGGGTGGTCACGGTCGCTAAGTCCTGGGAGAAAGCCGATGGAGAAGATTGGCTGTAATGTCTTTGTGCCGGCTGTATCCCCATTGGCTGCAGCGAGGTTTCTGTCGAGCTACGCGGGGCTTGCCGATAGCAGCATCTAGCAGCCTACGTTTGCCAAGATGAGTCCACTGCAGGCTGCCCTTAGACCAGTGTTGGGGTGAGTTGTAGGCAGCCCACTAGCACCTAGTCATCCCAGCTGAGGTCAGGGACCCTTTGTGCCAGGCACTGCACAGACGCACAGTGAGAGACAGGCCCTGCCCCAAAGCTCACAGTCTGAATAAACCAAGGAAGTCTCATTCACCCCATTTTACAAAGGGGGAAACTGAGGCCCACCCAGACGAACAGAGGGAGGTTGTAGCCCAGCTATTTGTCATAAATACGTGTATAGCCCGCACTACTGTCATCTCTGAGCACCTCCCAGTATTTAATGGATTTATCCTCACGCACTCCTGGGAGGCAAGGCCTGGCTGTCATCGCCATTGAACGGAGGGGAAACTGAGGCACAGAGCAGCTGAACGACTTCGCCAAGGGTCACACAGGGACCCTGTGGGAGAGCTGGGAGCTGAATCCAAGTCTTCCAAGTCCTAGGCTAGCAGGGCCGGCGCTTCCACTAGGCGACCCTAGGCGGCTGCCTAGGGCAGCAGGATTTGGGGGGCGGCATTTTTCCGTCCTCGGCGGAAATTCGGCGGCGGGGGGTCCTTCTGCTCCGGGTCTTTGGCGGAAATTTGGCAGCGGGTCCTTCACTCGCTCCGGGACCCGCTGCCGAAGTGCCCCGAAGACGCGGAGCGGAAGGACCCCCGCTGCTGAATGCTCGGAGGAGGAGCGCTGCTGCCTAGGGCGGCAAAAACCCTGGTACCGCTCCTGTAGGCTAGTGCCCTAATCACTGGGCCTTCCTTCTTCTAAGCTCAGAAGTGCCTCGTCCAGCTCAGAAATAAACTCCGGTCTCCTGAGTCCTAGCCCAGTGCTTTAACCACAAGCCCACCAGCCACGTGCTTTGTCCAGTCTAGCCCCCAGGATGTAACCCGGAGCAAAACCGCTTTATACAAATCGCCTTCATTTGCTGCTCAGTTACTCTGCTGGGCTTGGTCAGTTTCCTTGCTGGACTAGAATTAATTTGCAAACTAGATACCATTAACTTGGGCTTGAATAGAGACTGGGAGTGGCTGGGTCATTACACAAATTGAATCTATTTCCCCATGTTAAGTATCCTCACACCTTCTTGTCAACTGTCTGGAATGGGCCATCTTGATTATCACTACAAAAGTTTTTTTTCTCCTGCTGATAATAGTAGGGTTACCATACGTCCGGTTTTTCCTGGACATGTCCGGCTTTTTGGTAATCAAACCCCCATCTAGGGGGAATTTCCAAAAAAACGAACATGTCCGGGAAAAATACTCCCTGGCTTACCTTAGAGCGGGCGCCGGGGGCTGCTATGCTCCCTGACTCCTGGGCTCTGTAAGCGCCAAGCTGCCCGAGCGCTACCGGCTTCAGGCGACCCCCATGCCTCTGGACCCTGCGCCCCTGGCCGGGCACTTCCCCTCCGGGGCTCCGGGGGTGCAGGGTCCGGAGGCATGGGGGCTGCCCAAAGCCCGAGTGCTACCGGCTTCACAGTTTGCCGGGCAGCCTCCAGACCCTGCGCCCCCGGCTGGGCGCTTCCCCTCCCGGGCTTCAGCTGTGCTGGGGAAGCGCCGGCCAGGGGCGCGGGGTCTGGGGGCTGCCCGGCAAACCGTGAAGCCGGTAGTGCTCGGGCAGCCCTTTTTGCGTGGCTGGGAGGGAGGAGGGAGAATGCGGGGCGCTCAGGGGAGGGGGGGGTTAGGGCGGGGACTTTGGGGGAAGGGTGGAGTTGGGGCGGGGTGGGAAAGGGGCGGGGCCAGGGCCCCGTGGAGTGTCCTCTTTTTTTATTTTTTAAATATGGTAACCCTAGATAATAGCTCATCTTAATTAATTAGCCTCTTAGAGTTGGTAGGGCAACTTCCACCTTTTCATGGTCTCTGTATGTATATAGATCTTCTTACTATGTATGTTCCCTTCTATGCATCCGATGAAGTGGGCTGTAGCCCATGAAAGCTTATGCTCGAATAAATTTGTTAGTCTCTAAGGTGCACAAAGACTCCTGTTCTCTTACCGATACTGTGCAGCTAACAAGGCTCTGCTTGCTGGCCCCGGCTCCGGAGTCAGCGCTCTAGGCTGTCTGTCGGATAGACGGCAGCAGAATATTAACAAACAAGGTCTCGGTGAAGCCAGTTTCGGTCTGGACAGAAACAATTGCAGAAATTTAAGCAGTGAGCTGGGTGGGGCTGCCGATACCACCCCGTCTCAGGATAAGATTAGCCCAGTCTGCTGCATTCCAGCCACCTGAAATCCAGAGTCATGTAGAGCTATGTACTTTGTTATCGATTGCCTACCAAAAACAAGCAAGGAGCTGTGCTGCACCTGCCTGATGCATGGACCAGATGGGACCTAATCTGTCATTCCCCCCATGTCTAATTTCTGTCTACTTCAACATTCTTACCAGGGCCCTGTGGGAAATTCTGGGGAATCACCCTCTCTCATGCACACCAAACCGCGAGGATTTGAACCCCTTCCTCTTGAGCGAAAATCATACAGAGAATAAGCAGCCCCTGTTTCTGCTGCTCTCAGTCATGTGTCCTTAGAAGCTTGCTGATTGTTTCAGCATGCAGAGGGGAGTCAGGACTCCTGGGCTCTTTTCCTGGCTCTGTGGGGCCTTGAGAAAGTCGCTTTCTCTCTCGCCGTGTGCCTCAATCTCCCAGACTGTAAAATATGAGGGCATTGGACCCCTGTAGCTTGCAAAGTGCTTTGGCATCGCCTCGTGTATTTTTGGTTCGTGAGCTGAGCCCACGCCCGGAGAATCAAACCCCAGAAAGCTTTGCAGGCTCGATTGTTTTGCTAACTTCCACACAGGGTGAGATAATAGCAATGCACAGAGCAGCGGCAGCCTCCCATGTGATTCTGCTTTGTGCCAGGGAGAGCTGGGGACGCTGGTTCTATTTGTTGCCAGCACAGCCAATATCCTACCGTTCCCCCTTTGAATGCTGCCGGGTTTGTCCTCTGTCGCTCAGCAGCTCTGGTGAAGGAGCCAGTTCCAAAAGCCCTCGCAAACCCAAGAAGCTGCCTTTTCGTCTCTTCCTCCCCCTACATCCCAATTCCAGGAAATTCCTCATCCGTCTCACTCTCTCCTCCTTGGGGGCACTCTTTTGTTTGATGTAACAATTATTTTCCCTTTCATTTCATTTCCTGCCCCCTTTGGCACCTTCACATGGATTGGAATGACTTCTCCAACTGTGCTGGCGGGCGGGGGGTGTCTCATCTCCTGCTAATGGCTAATCCACACAGAGGATGACAACCTACTGCTGCTACCAACTGATGGAGTTCTTCTTTTAGCTTGAGCAGTAGAGGTCAGTGCTGCAGTGCAAAGGGCGCTGGGGTTTGAACCAAGCTGATGGATGGCATAAGGGTAATTTCCCTGACTCTCTGGCCAACGTGTTTTTTTCCCCCTCTCTTCTAGGCCATCGCCATTGTCTGTGGGTTCTTCATTGTCATTCTTCTCTGCGTGATTTGTTTCTTTGCTCACAAGACGCGCCACAAGATCTGGAAGTTTGGGAAGCCCAATATCTACTGGGACAAGCCACTCGCCTTCCAGGAGGGCCCCAACGTGGAGGAGTGGGTGAGTCTAGGATGGCGCCGGCTGCGGGTGGAGCAGATGAGTGATAGGGACTTTGAGGCTCCAACCTGCTCGGCCTAAATCAGGGCATTATTAACCAACCCATCATCGCGGTGTCTAGGTGCCAGAGGTACCCTCAGGAGCCAGATTGGGAAACGAACAAGGGGAGGGATTCTCCTAAGCCCCGTCCACTCATGGCACCAAAATTGAGAGCTGTCACTCCCCGTAGGTGGCGCAGATCTTCACAGCATGATCCGTCCTCATCTTCCTTTTAGCAGCAGAGAAATGTTGATGTTGGTAAATTGGAGAGGGGTCAGAGAAGAGCCACGAGAATGATTAAAGGCTTAGAAAACCTGCCTTAGAGCGAGAGACTCAAAGAGCTCCATTTATTTAGCTCAAGAAAGAGAAGGGTCAGGAGTGACTTGAATCTACACGGGGAACAAATCTTTAATAAGTGGCTCTTCAATCTAGCAGAGACAGGGCTAACCTGATCCAATGGTTGGACATTGAAGCTAGACAAATTCAGACTGGAAGTAAGGTGTAATATTTTAATCGTGAGGGTAATTAACTGTTGGAACAATTTACTAAGGGGCATGGAGGATTCTCCATCACTGACCATTTTAAAATCAATATTTAGATTTGTTCTAAGAGACATGCTGTAGGAGTTACTTTGGAAAGCTCTCTGGTATGTGTTATACAGGAGGTCAGACTAGATGATGGCAATTATTCCCTTCTGGCCTTAGGACGTATGAATCTATAAATGGTTAACAATGTTGACATGTACGCATCGCCATCTGTAGGGTTCAGAGTTAACACCCCATTGTGGTCAATGGAGCAAGGTCAGAAATCTCTCCGATCTGCTCTTTCAGGCTGTGGGCAGATGTGGCTGGATTTGTCTGCTTCACTTTTTAAGGCGATCTAGGCAACCATAAAAGTCAGGGTCAGGTTAAGTTCTGGAGCAAAAGATGGACATGGGCAAGTGCATTGGCCTGGCAGGGAATGTGGCAGAGTGGTGTGAACGCCCTGCTGCATGTTATGAAATGTGCTATATAAGAGCTAGGTATTGTTGTTTTTGTTCAGTGTTTGTACAGCGCCTGGCACAATGGGATCCTGGTCCGTGGCTGGGGCTCCGACCTACTGCCACAATTTAAATAAATAATAATATCATGTAGCAATGAGTTCCACGGGTTAATTTTATATATTAGTGGAGGAGGGACGTATTTCCTTGCATCTGTTTTAAATGCCGTGTTTTTTCCATTTGCTTTTGGGGCTCCTTGTTGCTCAGATATGAGTAACAGGGTGTTGAGAGCAGGGCTGGTCCAAGCTATCTCAAATGTATCCAAAGATAAATAAAACGGGATCGGATCAGATAGGCCGCGAGCCTGGAGCCAGCAACACGAAGGGTTTCTGTTCTCTTCCCCTTTGTCCACTGAGTGCTCGAAAAATGTTTGCTTATGATATGATTTAGTTTCACCCTCGTCAATGATTAACTGGGCAGCTCTTGCCACGCAGGGTTTCGCCTGGCACATCTCAAACGTGTTCTGGTCCATTGCTTGGCGCCAGGTCACATCTGGTTGGCAGTGGGGTCAGGCGAGTGGGGTCACAGGCACTTGGGGACGGGGTGCGGGAGCGGGGTTGCTTGTTCGGGTGAAATTTCACACCAGCATAAGTGCTGGGCCCCGCTTAAGCCTGGGAAATTCACCTCTCCGGGCAAGGGGCTGGCGGGCAGTCTTGGCACCACTTGCATTCCCACTTACACCCATGCCACGGAAGCAAAGGATTCTGGGATTCCCAGTTGTGGGTGTAGTGGTACCGTGGTGTTGTGCTGGGCTTCTGCCCAGGGTGAAATCACCCGAGGGCCACCAGAGCAATCACCCCTCTCCCCTCCAGTGCGTCCCTGCCTCTCAGCGTGAGCGTCTGATGTGGAAAAGCCTAATGCAGAGTGACAAGCCCTCCAGGGCGCTGCTAGGCCAGGGCATATGGCAGTTGGCATCCCCTCCGCTGTATGGCGTGACGCAGAAAAGCAGCCGTCTCTGCATCAGGGAACTGAACAGCACCAACAAACCCAGTCGGGGGGAAATTAACACAGTCGCTGGAGGAAAAGACTCGTCGGTAGCAGGCGCCTCCTTTGTTCTGTTTGGAGTCTTGTCCTGCCCTCGTCACTAGGGTCTGAGCGCTGCCCAGGCGTGTCCTCAGGGACGTGCACCGTGTTTAAAGGCTGGGCTGCAATAAACGGGCGACCTTCGAAAGGAGAGTGAGCAGCCAAATCAGCGCTTCTCACAAGGGCAAGGAGAGAGCACGACAGGCAGCACGGCCTAGGGGTTAGAGCTGGATGGGGGTGGGGAGCCAGGACTCCTGGGCTGTAGTCACAGCTCTGGCAGGGCGTGTCTAACGGCGCAAGCAGGGCTGGCAACGTTGAGTCCGGGCAGGGGTCAAGGGCCCAATCATGTGTGGAAGTGAACGAGACAAGTTCTTCCCAGACTGGGATCTGCAGGTGGGAGCTGGGATTCCCCCACCCCCACCCAGGATCAGCTCCCAGGCCCCTCTGAGATTCCCCCCAGGATCAGCTCCCAGGTCCCCTTGGGGTTCCCCCCCAGGCTCAGCTCCCAGGCCCCTCTGAGATTCCCCCCAGGATCAGCTCCCAGGTGTCCTTGGGGTTCCCCCCCCCCCAGGCTGAGCTCCCAGGTCCCCCTGGGTTCCCCACCCCCAGGATCAGCTCCCAGGCCCCCCTGAGATTCCCCCTCCCAGGATCAGCTCCCAGGTTTCTCTGCATCTTTGCTCGTATGGGAAGGACGGTGGGAGAGGAACTGCCTTAGCCGGGGAACGAAACTCTTTCCTCCAAAGACCCATCAGATCCCAGACAAGCGACAATTTCTGCCCCCGGCAAGAGGCTCCAGCTAACAAGCCACAAAGGGCCAGGAAGGAAGGAAGGGTGAAGGGGGAAAACATCTGGCTTTCTAGGATTCAGTCTAAACAAATACCCCCCCACACCCCTCCCCATTTCCTTAACCTCCAGGAGCAGATGTGGCCACATTCCCTCGTTGCCCGCACCTCTCCTGCGTCACCAACCCAGCACCTCTCGGCCTGGGGGCCCAGTGCTATGGCCTGAGGTCGGGGACGAGGATGCCCGAAGGAAAGCTGCAGGGAACGTTAGGGGGCCAGGGCCCTGCAGCTACAAGGTTACGTAGCGCAGAGGCAGGCGTTCATGCTCCGGTGGGCAGGGGAGGGAGTGGCTTGCATGGCAGCGTGGAGCAAAGACAGCTCCCACGGGTGGCTGGGTGGAGGCGAGGAGAGGAAGGAAGGGGTTAACGAGTGCATCAGCTATCCAGAGAATTAATTGCAAGCAGGGGCAAACCTGAGGCATTTGGAAAAGCTCTGGCTGGAGCAGCGGGGCAACTAGCCAAGGACTGGGGAGAATCAGGCATACCGTTTGTGAAACCTGTTGCATTTGATTGGTCTAGCTACGTGTGTCAATCCCTCGGGTTTAGCAATCTGTCCCACCTTGTAGTTCGCAGCGACACTCCGGGTACCTTTTCCTGCCCTGAAGAAGAGCTCTCGAAAGCGTGTCTCTTCCACCAGCAGGAGTTGATCCCATAAAAGATATCGCCTCGGCCCTCTTGTCTCTCTCATATCTATCGATCTCTCTGATCACCAGCCTCAAGCTCCATCCGGCCTCCCAGAAAAATCACACGATTGGTTTAAAAACTATGAGATTTTTTTAAAATAATAATTTTGGCTGCTTTTGGTTTGCCTTCTGGTTAGTGAGCCGCTGGGGGGCACGCGGGGTGTGGGCTCAACCTTTCCTCCAAACGCATGACGTTTAGAAAATGACTTAAAAAAAAAAGAGATTCTCTCCTAATCCCCTGATTCCAGGAGTTGGAGCTTTTGGAGAAACCTGAGGTGTTGAGAAAGTTGGCAACACTGTAACAATCTCTCATCATCTTCTCCACATGATACAAGTGGGGCTTTCTTTCTTTCGAGACCCTGATGAACTCATTCTAATGTTATTTTACCATCTCCTCCCGCTCCCCCGGTAAATGTTATTCCCATTCATACATTAGCTATTTAATGATTATTTAGACATCTGTTCTGTTGGGATGCCCTGGTTAGCAGATGCCTGGTGGAGGCGGAGGAGGATGTACGTGGGGGGCTGGGCTGGGAGACTATAGCGAGGTCACAACTTCTAAAGCTATGGCTCCCCTGTTTAGAGCCAGATTTTGATACTTTGTTTTTGTAAGTAGTGTCCTACTGCAAAATTGAGGCCAATGAACACGCTGACTGTGTGAGACATTGTGTCCAGCATGAGGAAGGTTGTGTGAATACAGTGGAAGGCGAGTGGTTAGGGCACTGGCATGGGCCTGTAGGTGAGGATTCAATTCTCTGCTCTGCCACAGACTTCCTGTGTGACCTTGGGTGAGTCACTTAATCTCTCTGGGCCGCAGGCTCCTATCTAGAGAGGGGACAGCATTGCCTAGTGGGTGCAGTGCCAGGCTGGGACCCAGCAGTGCTGGGTTCTCTTCTTGGCCTTGCCACCGGGTTGCTGGGTAACCTGTAGTGTGTCACTTCCCATCTCTGTGCCTCAGTTTCACCATCTGCATAATGGGGATAGTGATCCTGCCCGCCTCTGTAAAGCCTTGGAGATCAGCCAATGAAAAGTGCGATGTAAGCGGTAGGTGGTATCTGTACAATGGGCGTAACTGCATTTCCCTAACTCACAGAGGGTGGGGGTGAGGATAAATCAATCGTTAGCAACTGGGAGATGCTCACATCCTACAGCGCTGGGGGTCCTAGATATACGTAAGACAGATGGGCAGAATCTGGCCCTGGAGCCCGCCATGAGCACAAGAGCAAAGACTGAAAGAAGCAAAGCGCCCTGGACGTGACCAGTTTCCCAGCCCGGGCGTTTCCACGTTCCTCCCAGCTCAGTTTATTTACTGTGCAGGTCACTCCTGGGAGGCATTTCCTGAGTTCTGGTGGAAGCGTCTCCTGCACCGGCTCTGTAGGGACCCAGGTCAGGGCGGCGCTGCCCAGACCGGCACATCCTCCCTTTGTCAGGCCCAGGGATATCTGGGGAGGGAAGGGTTAGCTGCTCCGCAGGGGCTGAGTCCCTGTGAGCAAACACCCCTGCGAAAGGGAACTGGCCCCGTGGCCCGCTGGCACAGGGGAGTTCGGGAGGGGAAATTCCCACCCAAACCACCTGTTCCCTGGCACTGAGCGCTGCCACTGCCCTTCCCGGGGAGCCTCGTACCTCCTTCGCTCCGCTCCCGCAGCTCCCAGACCTCTAACAGCCATGGGGGGGGGTCACCCAGCAGCCGCACTGCTTTGTTCTCCACTGCAGGTTGTGGGGGCTGACGCCTGCGGGTGGGGGCATAGCATGCCAGGTCAGCTAGGCCATGGAATGGGGGATAGGCCACACAATTTAACCCCATTCCTCTGTGCCTGGGACTTATACACCCACCCCCACCCATCCCCCTGGCCTCTGCTGCTGGGCTGGCAGGTTGGGGAATCGTGGGGCCTGGTGGTGCCAGCCGCCTCTCACCCAGCCTGTGGGGCGGAGGCTGGTTAAACGGCAGGGGAGGTGTTTGCCAAGGGCTGATTTAGCTTATCGGCCAGTCACACTGTGATAAGGGGGTTGGGGCTGCACACACGGGAGGCAGAGAGCCAGGACCTGGGCGGTGGTTCCTTGTGCTCCCAATCCCGATCCCAGCTCCGTGGGGCCCTGCAGAGCGGACGGAAGTTGGGCTGCATTAGCCGCCCTTGGTTTGGTGTGTGGCGGTGTCCCCCTCATGGCGCTTTCAGAGCTCCTCGCATAGTGTGGACCCCCAGCCCCTGGTATCCCAGCCCTGAGCTCCCCCCTCCTCCCCAAGCTCTGCCAGTGTCCCCGAATCCCGACCCCCAGCCCCGTTATCCCAGCCCTGAGCTCCCCCTCCTCCCTGAGCTCTGCCAGTGTCCCTGAATCCCAACCCCCAGCCCCATTATCCCAGCCCTGAGCTCCACCCCCCAGCCCCGAGCTCTGCCTGTGGGCTGCCATTTGGGACCCGCTGTGTGCACCCTGCGGACTCCCCCGAGGCCGTCACCAAGCCTGAAGTTGAGACCAAGGTCACGACTGGCCCTGGCTCTCGCTAAGGTGGAGCTAAGGGCAGAGCGTGACCCCAGCATCGCGCCCAGCCCCCCCGCACACCCCGGGCCGCACGTGGGCGCAGAGGGAGCCGAACGCCTCTGGCTACTTTTCAGGTGAAGAACGTTGCCGAGGGCGCCAGCATTCAGGATGAGACAGCCACGCTGGCCTACTCCGAGAAGCCAATCAGCCCCGTCAACGCCCCGGCCAGCGCCTACGGCTACCCGCGCAAGGAGAACGGCTACTATGCCTCCGAGGCCTACAACCCCACCAGGTGAGTCCGTCCCAAGGGCTGGGAACCCAGGGTCCCTTTGTATCCAGATCTCCCACCCAGGCCCCCGGCGGACTCCTCCTCCCGCTCAGCTGGGCTCACGGAGCTCGGGAGCGGCTGGTTTGATGAAGTCACGTGCCAGGCGGGTCTGGTGGTTAGAGCCCAGGGCTGGGACTCGTTGGGTTCAGTGCACAGCTCTGTGGGACCTTGGGCCTCATTTCCCAGACATCTGTAAACTGGAGGAGAACGGTTCTTCCTGTGTCTGTCTTGTACATCAGGCTGTGAGCTCCGGGGCAGGGACTGTCTCTCACTGCGTGTCTGGGCACCAGCCGGCCCGGCGGGGCCCTGAACTCACGCTACTACACTGCCGCTGTGTCCATGCCCATGCGGGGAGGCAGCATTCCCTGTTTCACTCAGACCTGCCGCCTTGCCACGCTGCCAGCCCCCGGTCACCTCAGGAGCTGGGGCGCTCTAGCCCGGGGGTTCCTCTGGGTCCCGCCTGGATGGATGAGCGGTTGGGGGAGGTCTCAGGCTGAGAATCCTGGCTCTAGGCTGAGCCCCGTGTCCACATATCCCCCCCCCCAGCTCTCCTGCCCGTGTGGTCAGCGAGCCGCCCGCCAGGACCTTCAGCACCAGCACGCTAGAGGAGAGGGGGAGGGAGAGCTCCAGCAGGCCCGCCGCCCGGCGTGGGAGGAGAAGGAGGCGCAACCCCGAGCTGGACGAGTCCCAGTACGAGACGGACTACACCACAGCCATGGAGTCCAGCGACGAGCGGGACAAGGACGAGTGGGGCAGGTGAGGGGCTCACTCTCCCTGGCGCATCCATCAGTGACCCCTGGCTGCCTCTGCAGGGCCGGGGCTACTGGGGCCATCCCCCAGCAGGGTATCTAGCACCAGAGATAGCTGCTGTTAACATCACAGGCTGGCCCAGGGGGGAGCCGAGCATGCCCCGGGCAAAGTATTGCACACCGGAAAACACAATCCCAACTATGCATAGACAATGATGGGGTCTAAATTAGCTGTTGCCACTCAAGAGAGAGATCTTGGCGTCATTGTGGAGAGTTCTCTGAAAACATCCGCTCAATGTGCAGCGGCAGCCAAGAAAGCGAACGGAGTGTCGGGAATCCTTAGGAAAGGGATAGATAATAAAACCGAAAATATCATATTGCCTCTATATAACTCCATGGTACGCCCACAGCTTGAATACTGCGTGCAGATGTGGTCGCCCCATCTCAAAAGAGATATATTGGACTTGAAAAAGGTTCAGAAAAGGGCAACAAAAATGATCATAGAATCATAGAATATCAGGGTTGGAAGGGACCTCAAGAGGTCATCTAGTCCAACCCCCTGCTCAAAGCAGGACCAATTCCCAACTAAATCATCCCAGCCAGGGCTTTGTCAAGCCTGACCTTAAAAACCTCCAAGGAAGGAGACTCCACCACCTCCCTAGCTAACCCATTGCAGTGCTTCACCACCCTCCTAGTGAAATAGTGTTTCCTAATATCCAACCTGGACCTCCCCCACTGCAACTTGAGACCATTGCTCCTTGTTCTGTCATTTGCCACTACTGAGAACAGCCAAGCTCCATCCTCTTTGGAACCCCCTTCAGGTAGTTGAAGGCTGCTATCAAATCCCCCCTCACTCTTCTCTTCTGGAGACTAAACAATCCCAGTTCCCTCAGCCTCTCCTCATAAGACATGTGCTCCAGACCCCTAATCATTTTTGTTGCCCTCCGCTGGACTCTTTCCAATTTTTCCACATCCTTCTTGTAGTGTGGGGCCCAAAACTGGACACAGTATTCCAGATGAGGCTTCACCAATGTCGAATAAAGGGGAACGATATGGGATATGGAACGGCTTCCATATGAGGAGAGATTAATAAGACTGGAACTTTTCAGCTTGGAAAAGAGACAACTAAGGGGGATATGACAGAGGTCTATAAAATCATGACTGGTGTGGAGAAAGTAAATAAGGAAGTGTTACCGACTCCTCATAACACAAGAACTAGGGGTCACCAAATGAAATTCATAGGCAGCAGGTTTAAAACAAACAAAAGGAAGTATTTTGTCACACAAGGCACAGCCAACCTGTGGAACTCCTTGACAGAGGATGTTCTGAAGGCCAAGACCATAACAGAGTTCAAAAAAGAACTAGATACATTCATGGAGGATAGATCCAGAAGCTGGGAAGGGGCGACAGGGGATGGATCACTTGATGGATCACTTGATGATTCCCTGTCCTGTTCATTCCCTCTGGGGCACCTGGCACTGGCCACTGTCGGAAGACAAGATACTGGGCTAGATGGACCTTTGGGCTGACCCAGTCTTGCCATTCTTATGGTCTTATGTTATGCCATGCAGCTGGACCAGGATGGGTTTCCAGGCTGCCCCGTTTGGCCTGTGGGGGAGGGCTACTCCGGGAAGGCAGGAGGGGGATCTGGTCGCGCCAGCTTCACTGACATTTTGACGCGACGTGCTGGCATCCCGATGTGATGTCGTTGTCACGGCGATGACCTCAGCATCTGGGGGACACCTGTGTTCCTCCCCCGTCAGATAGGCCGGTGGCACGGCCCTCCTGTAAGTCCAGTAGCCACCTGCCCGCTCCCGGGTTGCTGGTGCAAGAAGAATGCTGCGTGGAAAGAGATTGCAATGATTTGGGGGCGGAGAGACTCAACCCCTCTGCAAACCAGCCCCAGAGCACCCCCCATTGAGTCCCCAGTCTAATCTCTCTCTCTCCCTCTCCTCCGGCCGGGCAGCGTGTACCCCCCCATCACCTCGGACGGCATTCGCCAGGAATACAAGCAGGAGTTCGACGCCGACCTCAAGCACTACAAGCAGCTGTGCGCCGAGATGGACGACATCAACGACCAGCTGAACCAGCTCAGCAAGCAACTGGACGGCTTGTCGGAGGACAGCCCGCAGTACCAGGTGAGCGTGGGGCCAGGTCGGGGCTGTGCTTCACCGACTGACGTGGAGTCCAGAGGCGTTGTATCACGGTAGCGCCTCTAGGGCTCGGCTCAGCAGAGCTCGGGGCCCAGTTGTGCCTGGCGCCGCGCAGACTCCAAAGAGCTCACAGGCTAAACAGACAAAGGGGGCGTTGTCGCCCCATTTTGCAACCAGGGAACTGAGAACCAGAGAGATTCAGTAGCAGAGACAGGAACTGAACTCAGGTCTCCTGATTCCCAGCCCAGTGCCTTATCTACAGGGTATCCTTCCTGCTACTTCACCCCTCTGCAGAGGGACCAGCACCGAGGGGGATGTAAGTCTCATTTGATAGCTGATGCTCGTCTGTTTTGTTCAGGGACCCACCCTGCCCCTGTGGAAGCCAACAGGGAATTTTGCCCAATCAGTGCGAGCTGGAAGACCACTCTTCTCCTTCCCGAGCTCCAGACCCTGCTGATTCCACCAGCATGCAGTGGCAGGCTGCCTTGGGAAGACTTGCTTTCTGCAGCGGGGCTGGCTTTCCATACAGTAGCCTGAAAGGGCTTCTTTGTCAGCCCCCGCCTGGCGCCATCACCTGTGCTCTCTCGTTAGGTACACTGCCGAGTGATGGCTCTGGAGTAATTATCTGCTGTGCACATAACATGGCCCTCTCCTCCCGGTTTTTCTTTTTCAGGGAGTCGCCGAGGAATACAACCGGCTGAAAGATTTAAAACGGGTGAGTCGCCAAAACCCAGCTTGTCTCTGTGCATATTCTGTCTGTCTGATCTCCCTTGGGGATTTGTGTGTCTGTCCAATTTCCCCTAGCGATTCAAATAGCATCCCAGAGTGAGTGTCCTCAGACAAGGCCTTAGCCATTTCCCACTTCAGCAGCCTTAAAACTTGTCTTCACATGCAAGCGGCACCGGCTTAACTTAAATCAGTTTCAAACCCAGATGTGATTAAACCACTGAAAGCCCCTATGTGCCGGCGTGGATATTGGCTTGAATCTGGTTCTGTCGGTTTAGCTGTCAATTTTCCTAGGTGAGCGAAATCATCGGAATGAGGCTTAAACCGATGTCAGGGTGTCCACACACAATGTTGCACCAGTTCTCAGTTTAAAATCTCGTGTTGAGTTAGAGCGGGGCAGCTCTGTGCATGTAGACCAGGCCTTGGGGTGACTGATTGTCTTTTTCCCCCTTTTAAGTGAATGTGTTGCTCCCATGAAGGGGTCTGGACTGAGAGCCCGGAGCTGGAGTTCTGTGTTTCTTCCCAGGGCAAGGGCAGCATGGCTTTAGTGTGTGTGTAGCCAGCCATGTGGCTGGAAGGGCCTTGCTAGGGGTGGGAGGTTCGCTCCATTCTGTGTGCCTGGTCCTGAGCATTGCTGTGCACACGCTGTTCTCACTGAAGGTGGTGGGGAACCCCCCAGAATCAGGCCCCCATTCCCTAGCCTGGGCTGGGAGGAAAAGTCCCATGCAGCGGGTGCTTTTGTGACAGCCATCCTCTGGGCTGACATTAAACTGGGGACCTCCAGAGCTAAAAGTAGGAGCTGCTACAGATCCCTGGGAGGAAGGAAGGAGGGTGGGCGGGCATTGTAACAACTCCTGTCCTCACGCTAAGGGGGCTTGTAACACTCACCCGCCAGTGGGTTACACTCTGTAATGGGGAGATCTGTCATCTAGGACCCAGGCAATGCACATGCTTGGCATGGCCCAGGAGCCATCAGCTGGTTAAATACTGCCAATCCCTCCGTGCCTGGGACAGATTCAGATGCATGACCTGGAGTGCAATGCCCTGCCTCCCTTTGCGGTGCCCCTGAGCTGGCTGGTTCGGTGTTGGATTACGCTCTGCGGCGCAGCTTGAAATACAACATGCTTCAGTGAGCTGAGACGCAGGAAAAACACCTCCTGCTTTCAGAGTTGTCTGGACGGCACCGTCCAGTGCCAGCCTTGCCCTCCTACAGCCCGCGGCACAGCAAGGGGGCCTTCTTCACTCAGCCGATCTGCTCCCTGCCGTGGCGGAGCTCCCTGGCTTTGGATTATTCCCTTGAGCCTCGCAGAGTCAGCCCAGCGGCGCGAGGAGGTTCCATTGGGGTTCATACATCCCAAAAGGCAGCTTCGTGCCAGTTGCAAAATCTTTATTACTGGGGAGCGTGCACAAGGCAAGAAGAAACCCGGCGCCCTTCTGGGATCCCATGTTGCTTTTGCAGCTCAGGCATAAAAATCTCTCTGTTTACTTGCAAATGGAGGGGGCCTGAGCTGGGATCACAGTCAACATGTGGGGGTTGGACTCAGAACATCAAACGTTAAGTACCAGATTTTCAAAGGGGACCAGCGCGCATTTAAGCACCGAAGGTCGCAGTCCATTGGGTGCTGAGCATTTTCTTAAATCTGGCCTCAGTTGTGGGCACCGAGCCCTTGAAAATCTGGCCCTGAATTCTTAACATTTGCTCTCCAGAAGCATCAGCCTTGAGCTCATAGACTCATAGACTCATAGACTTTAAGGTCAGAAGGGACCATTATGATCATCTGGTCTGACCCCCTGCATGCTGCAGGCCGCAAGACCCTTCCCTGGACTCTGCCGTTGAAGTCCCCAATCCTGTGTTTTAGTGACTTCAATCGGCTGAGACCCTCCTGCTAGTGATTCCTGCCCCATGCTGCGGAGGAAGGCGAAAAACCTCCAGAGGCTCAGCCAATCTGCCCTGGAGGAAAATTCCTTCCCGACCCCAAATATAGCGATCAGTAATACCCCGAGCATGTAGGCAAGAGTCTCTAGCCTGACCCTTGTTGGCCATTATGCTATTCATGTACCATTGCTTGGTCTTCCTTGGCTACTATGTTTTACCATTAAACCATTCCCTCCATAAACGTATCCAACTTAATCTTAAAACCAGACAGGTCCGTCGCCCCCACCGTTTCCTTCGGAAGGCTGTTCCAATATTTCACCCCTCTGACGGTCAGAAACCTTCGTCTGATTTCAAGCCTGAACTTCCCCACGGCCAGTTTGTATCCATTCGTTCTCGTGTCCACATTAGTACTAAGCTGGAATAATTCCTCTCCCTCCCTTGTATTAACCCCTCTGATATATTTAAAGATAGCAATCATATCCCCTCTCAGCCTTCGCTTTGTCAGACTAAACAACCCAAGCTCCTCTAGTCTCTTTTCATACGACAGGTTTTCCATTCCTCTGATCATCTTAGTCGCCCTTCTCTGCACCCGTTCCAGTTTGAGTTCATCTTTTTTAAACATGGGAGACCAGAACTGCACACAGTACTCCAAATGAGGTCTCACCAGCGCCTTATACAACGGAAGCAGGACCTCCCTATCCCTACTAGATATACCTCACCTAATACACCCCAAGACCGCATTGGCTTTTTTCACCGCCACGTCACATTGTCGACTCATAGTCATCCTGCGGTCCACAAGCTAAAAACATAACTCCATTAGCTGGTAGCAATGGGAGGCTCTTAACTTCTTATGCGGACCAGCCACTAGATGGCGACACATAACACATGCTGAACCAGCTCCCACAATGCTTAGTGCTTCCAGAGCGCAGCTGCATTGGGGAGCCGGAGAGAATGGGCCCCCGTGTTCCCTGCGACGTTATTAACGCCTCCTCGTTTCTTGCTCTCGCTTCAGACTCCTGATTATCAGACAAAGAAAATGGAGACCAAAGCTCTGCGGAACAAGCTGTTCCACATCAAACGCATGGTTAGCGACTACGATAAGATGAGAGGATAGTGCGGAAAGCAGAATCCTTTGGAGGGGGAAGAAATTCTGCGTGTGATCAGCTGACTTCCCTCCACAAAGCGCTGCAGGAAATGCCAACCACCTGGACGAAAAGCAGATTTCGTCTTGTTTTGTACATTCGTTTCCAAAGCAGAATCTCTCTATCTTTGTGCCATTTCCAAACCGAAACCCGACAGGTCTCGGCAAGCGGGGCAAGAGGGCGATTTTTAGAACAGAAATGAAACTCCGAGGAAGTTTGCGCTCTGGTTTGAGGCCGGTGGGCCCGTATCCTACAATGACCTAAGCAGAAATCCTGGCCCCACTGAAATCAGTGACTTCAATGGGGCTAGGAGATCCCCCTTGGTGCTTACGTTTATGCTGCGAGTCATTAATTCAATAGAACTGAGCATTAAGCATGCACCCGCAGTTGCTGCAACCTCAGTTTGTACGTGGGCAGATGTAAATTTGTAAATACGTGGGTGTGTATATAAATTAGCCTCCTGTTTTATACGATCAAAGGGTGAATCTCTCTGTAGCATGCTCCCATGCTGGTCCCCATCCTGCAAGCCCTTAATCGCCCACGAAGTCCCAGTGAGCTCAGTGGGACATCCCTTGGGAGCGAGGACCCTCGGTGGGTGAAATTCACCCTGGGCAGAGGGGTTTGTACAAGGCCTGTGCACCACTGACACCCCCTGAGCACGGTAGGGGGAATGCGGCTCCATTGACCTCTGTGGGGATCGTGCCATTGACTTCAGAGCCTGGATTTCACTCCATGATGGGGACTTTGTGCTGCATGAGCCTGATGCTGGATCCCTGCCCAGGAAAGGTTTGCAGGATTGGGCCCATGCGCGCTGGACTCCTGCTCCCTCTTAGATTCCTGTCGTCATTCCCCTCTATCCGTCCCAATGTGATTCAAAGCCAGGAGGATGGGAGCCCGGCGGCTGGAGCCCAGGCCTGTTTCGCACGCCACGCCAGCCCGCAGTAAGGAGCCCATTGCAGCCAGCTGAGGGTGACGGCCTGTCTCCCACCACCGCAGCTGAGATGTGTGCAGCCAAGCTGAGCGTGAACGCAGACCCAAGCTCCCGAGATTGTCCTGGCCCCTCACCTCCCGCCCCGTGCTGCAGAAGTGTCTCTCGGGGAGCTGACAACTGAGTGCGGCGGTGGATGCATTTCACCGGGATGAATAATACATAGGGAACTCCTGAGTCACCCAGCGCAGCCGGCTCACACTCCTGACAACTTGACAAGCCAGGGCTTGGCCGCCCCCCAGCAAGAGCCCATGCTAGGCATTGTGTGAGGAGATTTCACGCTCGCACAGGCATCACGGTGCCAGTCTTAGAATAGCCCCCTCAGCTGCCACGGTTTTCTAGAGCTGGACGGCACGGTGCGAACGTCTGAACACGATTTTTTTTACCGCTGCCAGCACTTCCTATGCCAGTGTGCTATTCTGTAGGGAACTGGGTATGATGTCGGGGGTTATTTTTTTTAATAAACTGCATCTATTGATTTTAAATTTCAGCATCTTGCTGTAAAATGAAACGCTTCTCCCTTTCCTTCCTGCATCGGTGTGTGTCTTAAAAAAGAAATCCCCGTATGTTTAACTGGCTGCAGCCAGAGTCAGGGAGTGTTTGGTCGCTGGGACGAAGCACTATTGGGAGGTAGAAATTGGGCAAGGGAAGAGGTTACAGCAGGTGCATTTGATACAGTCACTGCTGGCCTCCAGCCTGTCCACCCATCGCTGTGGTATCATCAGAGCAGCTTCTAACCAGTCATGACTTTATGCTCCTGACAGCCCATGTGGGGGGTGAGACTCCTCACCCCCCGTTTGCCAGGCGAGAACCCAAGACCCAGAGCGATGCAAGGGATGAGGTCACGCAAGGCGTCTGGGGCAGAGCTGAAATGTGAACCCCAACCTCTCCCAGTTCAGGCCAGTGCTTTACCCACAAGGCCAGCCATGCTCTGCCAGCCAAGTTCCCACTCCCAGCCACCCCAGGGTTGCATTCTTATAACATGCCTTGCTGGTGGGTGGCCCTATACATTTGGCAGAGAGAAGCTGCTGGAACCCTAAAGTGGCCGTTTGCCTGCTGCCTCTCGGGCCCTGCGGGTGAGTACTGCTAACCCTGGGTGCTTCCCCTTTCACACCCTTCCTAGAGCCCTTTGAGTTCTGCAGGCCAAGCGAGCCAGGACAGGTTGAGAGGGGGTTGGTCTGTGGGCGTCTTGACTCCCGTTTGGTGCAGTCTGGTGGACTCAGTCCCCTGCCCGCCCAGCGTTCTCCCTTTGGGCTGCTGCCCCATGTGACCTGCATACGCTGCAGACAAGGGTTTCAAGGCGCAGTGTCTGGTAAGGTCAGATAGCAGCTGGGACTGGGGAGGAGCCACTAGAACCATGTGACCAGCCCTTGTATTGCCCACGCTTTGGATTTTGATTGTGGGGTGTGTTTCTTAAAGCACCTGCACCTGGAGGCATGGGATTCACGAGATTTGGTTTCAAGAGAGAAACCTCTAGCCCTGGCGGGTGCAGAGAAATAGCTTGAAAATCATGACCCCTAAAGGCTCAAAAAAACAGAAAAGAAATTGAGGTGGGGGGAACCCTCCCCCAAAACGTATCGTTCTGTGAAAGCACCTGATTGTCTTTAGCTAATCTCCTGATTTCTGGGAGCGGGGGGAGGTGACACGTGGCACAGGCTGCTCATCCTCTCAGGCCTGTAGCTGCTGTCAGAGCTTTAAGCGGGATGAGGGCCTGCTGTGCTCTGCCCCATGGGCTCGTGGGGGGGGGGCGCTGCTGTATCTTGGGGGCTGTGACAGTATGCAGTGCCACACACACACACTCTCTCTCTCTTACTTTCACCGGCCAGATCCCTCAAGCTGCTGCACTTCATTCTCCATGTCCTAAAGCAAGCTGTTCTACACTGTGAAACGGCTGCTGTGTTCCACCCCAGACATGGCTGCCGGGGCGGGGCAGTGTGTGAAGCACTTTGAGCTGCTGGCCACGTTAACTATTGTCTATAAATTACTTCAAACCCCAAGGCCCTTCTTGCCCAGACGGCTTCTGAAGAGTAGCTTTAGTCCTAAAACCTGCCTGCATTTTAATCCTCAATCTTTGCCCAATTTTACTGCAAAGGCCCCAGGTTTAGTCACCTGCACGATTACACCACTGAATTACACGCAAGACAGTGGGGGGAGGTCTTGTCACCCTCCCCAATACCTACATATAATGGTTGCATTAAATGGACTTGTCTTTTCCATGGCCCTGCACCTTGTGTGCACATTTTCACAAGGGTAAAGTAGGGAGGATTTTACAACCCATGAAAACCGTCATGTTTTACACCCACATCCTACTGGTGTCAGGGCCGGTGCATGGTGCAGTGGTGAATTAGGCCCAAATCCCTTTACAGACAGGGTGGGCTACACCAAGAGGCTAATCCGGGGCACTGACTGATGGCACTAGATTGCTCATCACGTTAAAATCCAGCCACGGCACCGAGCCCGTTGGCTGGGGGAGTACAGGGTTTGGGGCCCTATAATATAGAATGCTACTGTAACACCATCCCGGACAGCAGCTCAAGTCCGCTCCTCGGAGAGGTGTGGAAAGGTCAGATTTGTATTGGTAAATGTCGGGAAACAGCCATTTACCCAAACACACCCACAACCCGACAAAACAATATCGCCATTGAGCATGGCCATTCCCAGGTAAGCAGAACAAGCCACATGCTGCCCGAGAGCGTGAGCGTGGGACGTAAGAGTTACAGTGTCGAGGTTGCTATGTGACGTCGCCCACTTGTGATTTACGTTAGAGAGCTAGCATGAGCCGCCCGCTGGCCTGCCAACGTCACACACATCCTCAGCTAGTGCTGGGCACCTGGGCCAGGCCAGGGCTGCTCAGAGTTGGCTCCGAGCTCAGGACCAGGCGGCTTTGGGTGGGCAAGGGCTCAGAACTGCCACGCGGCAGCGGCATTTCGGGTGCTTGGAAAATTCCAGCTGGTGGTGGGGTTAGGGGGCAGCTGAACAGTGGCATCGAACTAGCAGACTTGGGCAGCTCATGGGGCCGAGAAGTGCCCAGGCCCAGGGCCAAGAGCCCAGGCAGCAGGAGCAGAGACTGTCTCTACCCCGTCTAGCCCCTAGCAGGGGACAAGGAGTCATGGCATGATACGGGTCGCGCTATTGGGTCCAGTAAAGTCTATTCCAGAAGAAGGCACCACCCAGAAGCATAAAACACACTTTTATTATTGTGATTCTTTGGCTGAGCCCTTTTCTAAGGAGGCCTTTGCAGGCGTGCTTTCCCTGGAGACAATCAGTCCGACAGCGGCAGTAACATTCTGCTTTGGTGATGGGGGAAAGTTCATTTCCCAGCCCCTTAGGGACCCGGAACGGGGTGTCGATTCCCAAGCAAGATTCAGGGGCGTGTCTGGTTCTTATTTCTGAACAGAAAAATCACTTCGGGGCACCCAACCTGACTTGAAAATTTCAAGTATCGTCGCTCTGAGCTGGTTTTGCCATGTGTGATAATATCCCACAATGCCCCTGGGTGACCAAAAAGCCCCTGCTCTCGGGGATTAAGTGCAATCGGGTTTAGTGTTAAGGCTCTTTGCATAGAACAGCAGAATCCAGGGCCTCGTTTTTTTCAAGGGCGACTAGAGATTTTGGGTGCCACCGTTTCTGGATGCCCTCAAAGGGGGCTTTGCTTTCAGAGCTCACCCAGTCCCTGCTTTCTGAAAGTCATGCCCCTTTGAGGTGTCCCAGAATCCGTAGTCACACTTGGAAAATGCAGGTTCAGGGTCCTACTCGCCTCCCCAGTAGGAGTGCACTTTGGAGCAGCAACGTGAATGTGTAATAACAACATTTAGCGCTTCGTCGCTCCCAGGCACCTGGCAACCATGGCTTAACTCCAGGCAAAGCGAATCCGCAAGGTGGCTGCAAAGCAGCTGTTTCTCCGGCCTTTAAAAACCGGTGGGTGCCAGTGTGTTTAAGGGAGAGCCTCCGGAGACGGAGACGAGATCGCTCCTTGGAAGGAGGTTTTAGGGGAGTTGGATCAAAGATTTGTGTAGCTGCTGTGCTGAAAAGTCTCCTGCAATCTATACTGAAGTGGGGGAGGCAGGCATTCAAAATCCAGGCAGCTCATTCCTACCCCAGCACATATGGTTGAAGGCCAGTGCCTTCCCCCTCCCCTCCAAACAGAGCCCCCCTTCCTAAGAAACATCTGCATTGACTTCAGTTAATGGGGTTAGAATCAGGGCTCGCTCTAATTGACAAGTCCTCCACCCCTCTGGCTTTTGTTTACTCAGAGATCCGCTGTCTGTGCTGAGCCTGTTTAAAGCAAGGATACTCAGGCTAGCGTCACTGGGGAGCAGGTGGGAAACTGAGGCAGCACTGGGGAGCAGCGTGGCTAGTGGGGCAGAGGCCACTCGGTTCCAGGAACGACATCTGCCCCAGATCTGCCTCGCTCTGCACTGACCCCCCCCGCTAGGTTCTTTTCTGCAACAGCAATTCCCACGGGTACCAGCAATTGCAACAGGACAAATAAACCATGCCCCACTTACCGGTTTAGCGCATAACCCTGAATCTGGGCCAGCCCTGCCCTTGCAGAGAGTGATTTACCCACTACCTGGCCTGGATTTAATAACTGCCGCCTGCTTTTTATTTTGCCATGCAGAGATTCTGCTTCAGATGTGCGCAGCCTTCAAGCTCACTACCTCTCCTCAAAGGCTCAGCAGAATTAGGAGAGGGAAACAGCTGGGGCGGGGGGAGGGAGAGACGCTGTTTCCTATATACAAGGGTCTGTGGGGTAAAGCGGCTGCTAACTTTCCCCGACAGGATCACAGGCGGAGCGGGACTGGCTTGAGCTGAGCGATGTCAAATATAGAGTGAGGAAATGAATGGGAGGGGAGGGGGGAAAGTCATCTGTAATATAGGAAATGCCCCCCCCCAAATACTGTCTCCGCGCCGGGCCAGGAATCGTGTAGCTAGAGCCAAGGTGAATTCGGGCTGAACGGCAGGGAAGTGCCACTGCCTGCAGGGGTCGAGGGAAGCAGGCAGGTCAAAGCAGTGGAGCGCCGGTCCAGGGAACAATTCCCCCGTGGAAGGCCAGACTGGATCTGACCTGTGGCCTGGTCAGCCCAGGGCCAACACCTGGGTTCTCCCTAGTCGTTGCGTTAGATGCAGGTCTGACTGGGTGACAGCATCGGGCCTGGGGCAGCAGCTCAGATACATCACAATGGTCCCTTTGGCCTTGAAAGCGGAGATGATGCAAGAACCCACGCGAAGGCCGAACGTGACCCCCTCCTTCCTTCCCCAGTCCCTGCCCCGGCTCATCCCTGGAGCGTACGGCTTCATCTCCCTTCCCAAACTGGGTTGTTTTAACCCGTCTGACACGGGGTAGTTCTGTTATTCCCTCTAATTGTCTGCCATGGGCTAGGGGACAGGCCCCTCGCTCTCTCCCCCCGGTCTACGTTCTAGGGCTCAAAACGTTCTTGCCAGAGACGGCTGCTGGCTATTTTATCGGACATCTGTCATTTAGCTTGTGCGCAAAAGGCAGACATGGGGGGAGGAGAGGCCTGCAGCCCCGGTCGCCCCGGACTGGCTCAGAGGCAACGGCAGATCAGCAGAATAGCCCACAGTCATTTCCCACCTCTGCTGTCCGGTACCCTAGGGACAGGAGTTCGAGCCTGCCTTGCCTTCAGAGAGGTTTTTCTAAAAAGGAAAAAATAAAGTTCAAATCCCGACTGCACGACCTGCCCGTTGTTTGGCTCCAGTCATCATCTGTCCAGAGCCATCTCCCGTAGCCCTCTGAAAAGTCATCCCAGAAAAGTAAAGGCTCCAACCCTTTGCTGACCCACTCCCTGGGTGGGGAGGGGGTTCCGTGTGTGCTGACGGGCAACACCCAGGCGAGGCGCTAACTAATGTTGCCACATGGGTGGGGGACCACACTGTCTGTGATTCCGGCCTGGAAAAGAACCGCGCAGGCCTGAGCCTCTGGCCTCGCAGGAACCACTCAGCAAAAGGCCCAGCTGGGAAGGGTTTCTGGTGGAACAGGCTGGGCTTCCCGAGCTGCGGCTGGGACCGCGAGGGGAGAATTCCTGCTGTCTCCTATTGCCCTGTCCCGTAAGGCCAGTTGAACGTGCTCCCAGACAGCAGCATGTCCCTAATTAGTGTTTCGATGGGCGTCTTCCCCACCAGTCTCATAAAGAAGAGCTGAGAGATGAGCGAAGCCGGCACCGCCCGGAGCGCCGGGAGCCGCAGCAGGAGTCTGCCAAAGCGCTGGGGCTGAGACGGGTACTGGGCCCGGACGTACTCGGTCAGGGCCACCTGAGCTTTCTCTTGCAAGCTCTCCACGTGGGCAGGGTCCGAGAGGCCGCAGGCATCTGCAAAAGGCAGGGGGAAAGAGGGGGAGAATTGTTAGCAGGGAACAGAAATTGCACAGTTCCAGGTATCCCCACCAGACACACGGTCCTGCTCCACTTCCGAGATGCAAAGGCCGGGCAGGACTACTAGATCCTCTCCTCTGACCGTGTGTGTCCCAGGCCATCACATGGCTCAGAGTTACCCCGTATCCAACCCAGTGCCGCCGCTAACACTCCTGGGGGGACCAGCACCGCCCGGAGAGATGGTCGACCGTGACTGGAGCAGCAGGGCGGTTCTCGGCACTCCCACCTCCGTGGCCCAGAAGGCCCCGAGATGGCCAGTTCATCAATCGCCCTGCACCCTCTGCAGCCACTCACACTAAAGCAAACTCCTGCTCTGCCAGGTGCAGGGGAGATGAACGGGGCCCATGGCATGCAGCCCACCCAGTCCAGGGGCCACCAGTGCAGAACAGGGAACACAAGCACAGCAGACCATGGTAGCGCTACCGACCTATCTTAGGGCTTCCATCACCCTCGGATCTAAGCACTTCCTGGAAGAGTTGGATTAACCCAGTGAAGTCCCTTAACAGGATCTTCCGCTCCCATCCCTCCCTTGGCCACAGAAGGGCCAGAATCTATGCCTGGGCTAGAAGACAGCCTTGCCTAGTGGATAGAGCACTGTCTTGGGGCGTAAGGGACGTGGGTGTCAATTCCTGGCTCTGCCATTGGACCCACTCAGTGATCTTGGGCAAGTCACCCCCCCCACATGTGCCTCAGTTTCCCCATCTATACAATGGGGATAACGATACTGCGCTCCGATGGAAAGTGCTCTATAAAGCAAGGGATTAGACTGTAATCGGCCAGCAGGGACAAAGCTTCCTCAAACGAACACACGAGGCTGAAACCCTCCCCACCTCTCATGGCACAATATCGCCCCTGAGAGCAGCACGGTTGCAAAAATGCTCTGCGGGAAGCCCTAGTGTGATGGCGTAGATTGGTTTCAGTGTAAACCCAGGGTAGACCCGCTGCTCCCACTGCAGGCTCCATTGGCACAGGAGCCCTGAGATGCCACAAACACAATCATGTAGCCGGGCAGCGCCTGCCAACCCTGCATTGACAGCTTTCCTTTGAGTTCCCTGAAGTCAGTCTCCAAGTATGAGCAACTCACCCTGCCAGAAACACTGCCAGCTTCTATTTTATTACCCATCCAGCAGCTCCTGGCAGGGGTATCTGCCGGCCCAGATAAACGGAGGTGGAAAGGCATCAAGTCACGGCCTGCCGGTGCCCGTCTGTCACATGGCAATAGCCATGCAGTCAGGACAAGTCCTAGAACATCCTTTTCTCCTCCCCCGCCTCCCATCTTGCATTTTTGGCTACCTTGACCTTCCTGTCACGTTTCTCAATTAAATCCAATCACCGGCATTCGGTAGCTATCCATGCAACGCTGCATTAGACACCTGGCGCGCATGTCCCACTATTGCGAGCCAAATATTTTACTGTCTGGCCCCCACGCAAATGGACTCTTATCAAAACAAAAACAAAACAAGACAAAGCCTGCGGGTGCTTAATCCAACCACAAGGGAGTAGCGCGAACGGGTTTTTAATATAAATGCTACACGCCAGAAAACCCAACCCGGACTATTTGATTAGTGAGAGGACGGAAACTTCGACTCGTTAGCTGGCAGCGGGCAGGAGAACGAGCTGATTGGCTGACGAGCTACAATTGGTGATTGAATTAGAACCCCACGCTGTCAGGCGGCTCTGGTTAGCGCATCCTTTAAAGGGCCCATCCTGTCATTTTTATTTGGTTTTCTCTTTAGGAAGGAGGAAGAGGCATCAGGCCAGGCAGTGTTAGATAGCCAGGTTTCTCCGCTAGACCCCTCGGGAGCTAGGGACCCCTGGGATTGTGCCTTGTTACGACTGCAGTGGATACACAGGCCAACCGAATTGCTAGTTTGGCTGGAGGTTAGAATGGCTCTTAAAGGGACATACCATTTGCGTTTTGCTGCAGTATTAATCGATACAAGTCTTTCCATTCTTAGGGCAAAGGCTCTTTAATTTATCTTAGAAAGTTAACGGTTCCCATTGACGTATCTGGGGCTTTACCATTACGGGCATCCCATGGAGCGTCTCCCCCCACGGGAAAGTCACCTTGCTCACAGGATGCGCATGGGAGTCGCTACCTTTAGGCTGGAGCCTATGGGAATTAGGCACCCACATCCCACTGGAACACCACGAGCATTAGGTACTTTTGAAAGTTTTACCCCTAAATGCCATCGAAACCCAACATGACTGAGGTCCCCAAGTGACTTAGTAGCTTTTTGGAAAATTTTACCCTGGGTGCTTGAAGCCCTTAGGTTACTTTGAAAATCCCAGGCTCCAGCGCCGTCTTTTTGGTAGCAGGAGATGACATCAGTAGGAAAGGCAGCAGTGCGGGGGCACATCGTATCACACACCTGCACACTGACGCGATCTTTAGTTGTGTATAGGAAGCATTCACTGCAACAGGCCTTCTATCTCCAACTCTCTGTGCTCTGTAACCACCCTTACACACTCGAGAGACCGCTCCTGGGGCCACCCACAACCACCAACAGCTGAGCACCCAAAGGAGTCAGGCAGCCAAATCCTACTGAGCGTTGGAGGAAGCGGGAGAGGGAACTTCCTTAAGCCCTTTGGCAAATCCCAGCTGTGCCAGTCACCAGGGCATCCCCAAGTCGTGCACAGCCAGGGGGAGAAACGGGCCAGGCAGCGTGTCCTGCAGGTCAGTAAATTAAGGTCACTTTGCACCAAGCTGTGGGGAAAGCGACAACGCCCAGCAGAACTCCCAGAACCTACCCGCCTGCTTGCCTCCCCGTCGTGCTAATTTGGCTCGATGGAGGGTATTTCTGACGCACACCCCGTCACCTCACCATCGTTAGCATCTTTATCCTCACAACGCCCCCGGGGCAGTGCTACTATCCCCATTGTACAGAACCGAGGGACGAAGCCTGGCTAGCCCTAAGTGACTTGCCCATGGTCACGCAGGAAAGTCAGTGGCAGAGGAGGGAATGTCCCACTCAAGCACCCAAAACACTGGATCATCCTTGTTCTCTAGCTATCTGTTAATTACAACTCCGGGGCTTTGCACTAAGGTCATACAGTGCAAAGGCTTCCTGGGAGGGACGGGGAGGGTGCCATATAGATCCATAGATCCCGACACACAGAAAGAGGAGGAGTTTTCAGGGCAGCCTGGGGCAAGCCACTTAGGGCCAGCCTTTTAAAGGTATTGGTGGACTTAGGTGCCTAGCTGCTTTTGAAAATCTCACTAGCAGCCACCTGCACCTTTAGGTGCCAAAATACCTTTAAAAACCTGGTTCTTTGTTGCTCCCTGCCTCGGTTTCCCACCTGTAAAATGGGGATACTGGTCCTTCCTTTGTCTATTTAGCCTATAGCCTTTTGGGGGCAGGGCCTGGCTCGGACCGTGTCTGTGCAGCAGCCGGCCTCTCTAGCCGTGACGCCGTCATGAAGATGAGCCTGCACCAGCCACTCACCTGGCGTGAAGAGGGCGATGGCCTTCAGGCAGCTGTATTCAGCAGAATCCACTTGCAGCCTGTTCAGTTTTTCCACCTGATCCTGAAATATCCGGATCTGGTCCATGAAGGACACCACGCGGTCGGCGGACATGGGGGAGGCGTGGAAGCCGGCCGCGGCCAGCAGGGGGGCCATGTGCAGCGGCAGGGCCGACTGCGCGGCGTTGAGGACGAAGAGCTCACTCCAGCTCAAGCGCAACAAGGCCACCTGGTCCGAGACCGGCAGTTCTGGGAAGAAAGGGATGTTCCGGGCCCACTCCACCGTGCTGAAGAGCAGTCTGGCCGCCAGCTCGCAGATGTTGTCGATGCCCATCACGCTGCCCTGCTGGGCGTACTGCGAGCCGTAGCGGGCAGTCGGGTAGGGCTCCGCCCGGAGCAGCTGGGAGATGAGTTCCGAGACCGGCTGCCCATTGTAATACTCTCCGCTGGGCATGGCGTTCGGGCTGGTGCTGGAGTGGGTGGGGGGGATCCTGCCTCTCTGGACAGCTGGAAAGGAAGCGAGAGGAGAGCTTAGATCCCGCACGGCAACGTCACGTGCGGTTGCTACCATCGCAACATGCGTTTAGTCCAGCCGGGTCTACACTGGGGCCCACGTCCCTGCCACAGAGGCTGCAAGCAGCTGCAAAACGAGGCGGTCGCTGTTATGAGTATTACGGTAGCGTCTAGGGGCCTTAGCCGAGATCAGGGCCTGGCAGGCTTGGAGCGGCATGTACTTGTATCCAATCCAGGACAGGCCCTGCCTCAGAGTCTAAACAGGCAAAGGGTGGGAGGTGAAACTGAGGCACCGAGCATGGCAGTGACTTGCCCAAGGTCACCCAGCAGTTCTGTGGCGAAGCCAGACTCCCAGAGCAATGCCCGGTCCACTGGGACAGAGCTGTAATCGCCTTGCGTAAGGACCGGGTTGCCAGCCGAGTGGGCGCCTCAAACCTTCAGCACCACAGCCCAGGCCTCAGAGCTCAAAGGGTCACTCCATTAACTGGCCTCAGTAGCAGGCTGTTATCCAGCCCTTGGAGAGGTACATGACGCATACCTGGCCAGTTACACACACTAGAAATATTGATCTGAAAAGAAGATAAACCTCCTTAGCACCTTGGTGATATCACCCCTCCCCCACTGCCTAATTGGCTGTCAATGAATGCCTAACCCCAGAGATAAGCAACAGAGCTCGGGCCTCCAGCAAAAGGCACTGAATGACTCTGGCTGACAGATGCAGGCCCCCAGAGCGTTTGGGTGATTAGGCCTGGTTTTAGCACCAAAAGCAGGGAGGACTGCTGGGGTTAAGGGCAAGGAGCCCCCAGAGCCGAACACGGAGATCAGCGCCACACGGGGGCTTGCAAGAGGGTTAAGGGAACCCAGAATCAATCTGCAGAGAATATTGGCCTCTGGGACAGCGGACTTCATCTCCATTAGCAGGTGGGATTCCTAACTGCACTGAGCCCAGGTTTCTAATCTCCCAGCAGCCACGTGACGTTCTAATTCCCCCCCTCCTCCCCTTTGCTCTGTAGTGAGATGCCGGCTAGCCAAGGTCATTTCTCGGCAATGGAAACATACATCTTCAGTACACTTGTTAACCCTGGAGGTGCTCCTCTTCCTAACCGCGTGCTAAGAAAGCTATTTTTCAGCCCCCGTTAGCACCCACTGTTTGCTTGGCCCCTGGTAATTAATTTATGGGCTGTTCTTGCAGCACTTAAATTAGAGCTCTAAATCATAGTAAGTGACAACAATGCCGCCCGACTCGCCTGGAAGGAGGAAATTAAGTCCTGCTCCTAATATCTCTTCCCTGTGCTATTTACATTTCTACCACGGCCTGTGGAGAAGCAAATACGCTCTGGCTGGCTGAACCACAGAGGGATCCCACCGCCCTCCATCTTTGCCCACAGCCAGGTGGAATCTGCCCAGAACAATGGTTGTGATTTTCAAGTTGAGTACTTAAAGTTAGGTACCTAGTTCCGTATTTAGGCAGCTTCAATAATACTACCTAGTGCTTTATATCAGTAGAGCGCAAAGTGTGTCGCATGGAGAAACTGAGGCATGGGGCGGGGAAAGGACTTGCCCAAAGTCACCCAGCAGACCAGTGGCAGAGCCAGGAAGAGAGGACCTAGATCTCCTGGGTCCCAGTCCAGCGTGCACTGAGAAATTCCCATTGGGCTCAGCAGAGCACCACTGCAAACTCATCAAAGCATCCAACTTTACACAGCTAAGTGGCAAGTGCTGGCCCCTTTCTAGTGGGAATGGCCCGGGAGTCGTCATGAGCATCAAGAATGGACTTCGGTCCCACGAACGTAGCTGAAACTCCCCCACCCCCAACTTCCAGCCCGGGGAGATCCAAGCATTTGAAGCTTGCAAGACAGGCCAGCCTGGGCACTTCCGTCACCCGTCCAGTTGTTGGGTCAGATCCCCGGAGGGGCCACACCCATTTGCACCGGCAGAGGATCTGTCCTGTGGCCCCGATTCACTTGAGCAGTGTAAACAACTCAAGCGGGTGCGTAAAGGTTTTGCTGACTCGGGGCCTAAATCTGTTACCTTGAGCACAGCCTGAAATCCACTGAGTGTTGCTGCCCGCTGGGGCCCAGCGCACAGCTGCTCTCGCCATGCTCATTAACAGATGTCACGCATGTGACTTCACTGGCAAGCACAGAACCTTAAGTCATGACAGACAGCACGCGCCTTGTCTCCAAACCTGTAGCCTACGCTGGCAAACCGCAGACACGGGGAGGGAAGGGATGCCGTGGAAAAGGAAAGCGACTGCAAGCAGGAGGTGCTAATTTCATGGGGGCCCGGCCCCTCTGAAAATCAGATGCAATGGGCTCCCTCCTGATTTATGCCAGCTGGGAATCTGGCCAGCAGAGGCACCCAATCTTACTGAATGCCACTGGAAACGTGGTTGTGCACATCAAAGAGTTTCAGGAGAGGATGGAAGAATTTCTTGTTCCTCTCATTCTAGTCCCAGCTTTGGCCTGGCCTGCTGGGAGACCTTGGGGATGTCACTGCCCCTCTCCGTGCCTCAGTTTTCCTATTTCACAGAGGGGGTGAATGAGCCTGACCTCCCGCGGAAAGCACTTTGAGGTCCAGAGGTGAAAAGCACTAGAGAAGAACTAGAGACTATTAAATACAAATACTGCCTGATATCAAGCAAAACGCGAGTGGTGAATTTAAAACTCACGTCTCCTTTGTCTGCTAAACTCTGTTCATGCTGTTACACATCCTTTCCCCACCCTGCCTCTCATCACATCCTCTCTGACACCTCGTGCCCCGGCCTTGCACTTTGTGGTCTGACACCAAGACAAATTGGGTGTGAAATGCCATCGAGGAACATCCATAGTGTTTCGCTTTGCACTGGTGTCAACAATGGCACAAGGAGCAGGGTGGGTGGGGAATCTGGGATGGGGACTGTGGTCTTCGGTGCTTTGTACAGCCCCTCCCACAATAGAGCTTTGATCCCTGATGGGGGTTCCCACGTGCTACTCTAAGTAGGTCTCTAATGTCCTACGTTTCCCCTTGTGCAAATCACTCTGCCAGCTCCACTGCTCAAAACCCTTGTCAGCTCTTCCCAGCAGGACTCTGTTTCTTGTCACTCCCTTTCCAAGCAACCCCCAAGGCCCTAGTAAAACCTCAATGCTTGCAGCTAGCCATCCTGTCCAGCCAGCTCTGCTCTCAGACCTCGTGGAGCAACAGTGGCAGCAGCCCCTCTGAAAAATCAGGCAGTCAGGGTCTCAAGTCAAGCACCCTGAATGAGTGGCTGCTTCTGAAAACTCTGGCCTAAACTCTTTTGTTCAAATGAGGATTGCAAACCTAGGCTCTTGGAATGGCCAAACTGGATCAGACCCATGGTCCATTTAGTCCAGTAGCTTCCGACAGTGGCCAAAACAAGCTGCTTCAAAGGAAGGCACAAGAAACAAGGAAGGACAGTTATGGGAAAATTGGGGGAAATTCCTTCCTGACCTCCATCGGTTTATGCCCTGAAGCATGAGGATTTATAGCCACTCCAAAGCTCTTGGTTATTTTTAATGCTTCCTACAACAACTTTGGATATTCTCATTCTCCATAGAAATGTTCTGCCTCAGTTAAAAACCACTCTGCTGCATTCGGAGCGTCAATGCTATCTTATGGCAATGAGTGCCCCCGGCCAACGGCGTGTTGTGTACAAACGTTGACTCTATCTCCCCTTGTAAGTACTCTCACACTTCTTATCACACTGTCTGTACTCGGCTAGCTTGATTATCACTTCAAAAGTTTTTTTTTTTCCCTCTTAATTAATTGGCCTCTCAGAGTTGGTAAGACAACTCCCACCTGTTTATGCTCTCTGTATGTGTGTATATATATCTCCTCATTATATGTTCCATTCTATATGCATCCGAAGAAGTGGGCTGTAGTCCACGAAAGCTTATGCTCTAATAAATTTGTTAGTCTCTAAGGTGCCACAAGTACTCCTGTTCTTCTTTTTGCGGATACAGACTAACACGGCTGTTACTCTGAAACTTGTGGGAAAGGGTTTGCTAAGCTTGCCACCTCTCAAGTCCACTGCCTGGCTCCTTGACTGCACCTTATGACATGGCACAGAGGAGTTCCTGATCGAGGCGGGGCCCCCGCATTAAGGGGAGGAGAGAGGGTTCTGAGTAACGAGGATTCCTCTGCTCTCCAGCTCTGGAAAGTTGGGAAACCGACTCAAGAAATGCTTTAAAATGTTCTGGGTTCTACTCTCAATGCAACACGATGCCCAAGATAAAGAGAACAGCCGCCGACGCCATCTGCTGCGCCGTTCGCCCCCCCGCCCCGATGCATTGCCACAGAAATTTGCATAACTGAGTCAATATTGGAACTGCAAAGGATTATTCTAAGTTTGTCTCGGTTTCCATCTGCGACCTTTAAAGCTGCTAGGTCAGGTGGTCTGGTACAAGGCTCCAGGTGAGTCACCGAATCTAGCCAAGGCTTTGGCTTTCCAAACAAACAGCACCTGTTGGACTGGTACGGGAGCCGCCCAAGGGCAGATTGAAATGGTTTTGTGTTCTGCCCTGAGACTGGGATTTCACTGTGACAATAACGGCTGCTCCCAGATACCACAATCAGCACGGGGATTTCCTGGCCGGCTCCTGGGGTGGCAGATGCGCTCCACAGGACATCGTGGTAAGGGCCAGATCCTCAACTGTGTTTCCTTGGGGCAATTCCGCTGACTTCAAAGGAGGCTTGCTGGCATCAAACCAGCAGAAGGGTGTTCGCTCCGTCTCTCCAACTGCAGTCCCTGGCATGTCATCAACGGTGCACAAGATACACGGGGGGCAAAATCCTCCACTGGTGTAAATTGTAGGGGGTGGAATGTAACTTACGAAGAGAAGGAACCAGGAGTTCCTGACTCCCCCAACCCACCCACCCACCCTCAGGGCTGGTTTTAACGCGGATTAAAATCTACCCGTTTCCCAGAGGCCCCAGTTCTGCTCCCGCTGGCACAAAGCAGGAGCAATTCCACTGCACCCGTGCGAAGCTGGGGCGAGAGAGAGAGGAGATCAGGCCTGGAGTTTCTAATCCTCCCTAGAACATGTCCAGTCACATCTTGGGGAAGCGCGTGCCTTGGGATTTACAGGCCGTTTGGCTGGGATCTGATCCAGCAACCACCTCCTCTGCTGTAGCATTTACTCACCTGGTTTTCTAGGCAGCTGGAGAGCAGCTTTTACTAGTTCTAAAAGCCAAACAAAAGGAGAATCTGCAGCTGCTCTGTCCGAGACAGGGCGGGGTGCATTGGGGGGGGGGGGGGGGGGGATTTTACGCTTGTCCCCTTCTCAAAAGGCACTGGTTCGGATTGTGAGCCCGGCAGGCACAGCTCCTGGAGGGGGCTGGGGGAGAGTGGGGAGTTTATACCACCTTTGCACCTCCCACGTTATGGGGATGCTGGGATCCTTTTGACCACACACTCAAACTAGAGCAGCCCCGGGCACCACTCTAACCGTTGCCCGGCTCCAACGGTCCCGTCCCACAGGCCAGAGCAGCTGGATTGCAGGGGGCCCGCTCCTTGCCTGTAGACTGGGAGCTGCTGTGGGAAGAGGACAGGGCCATTACGCTGGTCCTACCCCTGCAGCAATCCCCTTCGTGGCAGAGGAAGCCCCGGTGGGGGAGGTATGGCCAATTCCTAGCCCCTTCCTGACACCGGAGGGGTTAGTTTAGTTGCAGGGAACAGCCAGTGTTTAAAAATACTAAAGGAGGTTTTCAAAGGCAGACACAAGCGTTAGGCATCCAAATCCCATGGGCGTCCACTGGGATTTGGGCACCTAGCTGCCCTCTGCACTTTGAAAACCACGCATCCAGGAGGCATGTAACTGACCGCCCCCGGTGCTGATCCACGCAGACGACGGCTGGCATTTTCAAAGGGCCCTCTTGGCTGTCCAGTCTCCCCCGGAACTTCAGTGGGTTTTGGTAGCCTAAAGCCTCGATGAAATCCCAGCTAACAGTTAACCACCAGCCCATCTCCCGTTTCCAAGCAACAGCAATTCAAGAACTGGCATTCCAGCTGGTCCAGAGCAGTGCTCCAACTCGTGCCCCGAGGGCCTGGCTTTCCAGAAAGCTCGGTTTCCATTAGGCATCAACCCAAGCGGCCGGGTTTTCAAGAATGCTCGCTGGCTGCGGAGGTCTCTTGGAAATCCGGCCATCAGCGTCACAATGGGAGCCGCTGGGGGCTGAGAACTCTCGCAAATCTGGGCCTCATTAAGATGCACCAATGCACGCTGGGGAGGACAGGCCTAGATCTACTCTGCACTGATTCTCACAGTGCCTTTGCATTGGCCACAGCTTGTTGGCATAAGATACAGCAGCTCAGAGGTTGCTCTTAGTTACGTCCCCTTGCTCTGGTCTCTAGGGGTACATCCACCCTGCAGCTGGGAGCATTGTTAGGCAGGCTTGTATTCTAGCAGCTACCCATGCGGCAATGTCCAGGCCGCTACTTTTAGCATGCTGGCTTGCGCGCAGCTAGCACGCGTCTCTCTACCCCATGGGGACATATGCCAGCTGGGAATCAGCGTAGCACCACTCCACCCCATGCCCCCTACGGCGGTGTCTGTGTGGGAGGCAGTTGACACAGGAGCCAGCTACACCCCTCCCACACGCTGGGATCTCCTCTATGCCCGGCTGGCTAGCGAGCGCCAGATTCCACCATTCGGGGAAGGTGTTTTGGCAAAGCAGTGGGCCGAGTTACCTTCTTTCCTCATTCCCACGCGAAAGCACTTCTTCAGGCGGCAGTACTGGCACTGGTTGCGGTGGTGCTGGTCAATCTGACAGTCTCTGTTAGACCTGTGTGCAAATCAGACAACAACACGCCATTGCAAGGGGGTAGGAAAGTGCCGACCCGAGAGGAGACGTGTGTTTTGTTAGGTAAGTACGGGGGAGGGTGGGGATGATAGGGCACGAGACTGGGGTTCAACTTACAGACTCCTTTGTGGGACCTCGGGCAGGTCACGTGATCGCTCTGTGCCTCAGTTTCCCTGTCCAATGGGGATAAGAGTGCCCTGCCACACGGGGGGGTTGGGAGGATAAATACATTAGAGATTTTGAAAGGCCCAGATACTCCAGCAATGGGAGCCTGAGGAGTGTTTTAGACGGACAGACTGGGCAGAGCGTCGTATTGCATTAATGCTGGGCCTAGAGGCCTCAACAGAAACAGGGACTCCGCTGCGCCAGGCCCTGCACACATGGACAACGAGGCAGAAACTCTCCTTCGCCGAACAGCTCTCCTGGGGCTCAAGAACGGCCCCGCGTTGCTGTGACCCCTGGATGAAATTCACCCCTAGGCAGAGGCTTAGCACTCGGCCTAGGCCCCCCGGAAGCAAAGCATTTTTATTCAGGATGGCGCTGAAGAACGGGCTGCCCGGCACAGGGCTACGCTCAAGCACTCAAGCGCTTCCCCAGATGGGGGCCAGAGGGCTAGTCCCGGGCTGGCCCATCGGCACAGGGTGAACTGTGCCCTGGATCCATTGCTCGGGAAAGGGTCTGGCCCCCACCCCGCCAGAGCTGCTCTCCCACGCGGCTCGGCCTTCCCAGCATGAAGGAGGGGGCAGCGGAGTTTAAACTGAAAACAGCTGAGCCAGCCTTCCTTTTGTTCCCAGACGCTTGAAGAATTCCAGCTATTTCCTATGAGAACATCCCAGGCCTTTCCAGGCAGTGGAGGGGAAGGGTCACTTCTCTTCCCAGCACACACAACTCATTTACCTGCCCTGCTAAAGTAAACAGGATCATAATCCCCGCCCCATTAAAGCCTGTTGATTGCTTTCCCAGGTACTAAGCACTTACAGATTTATTTCCAGGGGTCTCATGTTCAGCTCTGCCTGCCTAAGGCCTTGTCGACCTGGGCAATTTGCCTGGCTTCGCGGGGGCAATCCTCTAGGGTAGGCAGGGTTAAATCATTATCTGCCCCTGTGCAATTGTGACTCCGCTTTGGAGAAGGGGCTCAAGCCGAAGGCACAACGCCGGCCCCTCTGAAGTCAACAGCAAAAGTCACCGGGCCAGATCCTGAACCGTCGGCGCTCCACTGAAACCAGTGCAGGACAGATACTGGTTCACAATCTCCACCCCCCCCCGCCATCTTCAGCGGGGCCCACCACTACAAACACCATCTTCGCCTGCCTTTAGCTAGACTGAAAACTGGGCAAGTCCCACAGAGACAAGGCCTGGGTGACATTTACCCAGCTCTCTGCTGGATCAGCACCCCCGGAACAGTCACTGGGGAATGACCAGAGCTTGCCTGTTTCTCCTCGGTGTTTGACTCCTTGGAAATGGACCAAGCGGGGCATTAGACAATGCACTGCCCCGTTAGTGTTCCTGGTAATGGGGGTGGCACCCCATATTTGGTAGGCTCTGCAAACGCCTGGGCCCTGCCCCCCCAGAGTGCCCAGTGTAAATAGACTGAAAACTAAGTGGAGAAGGAAAGAAATGAAACTTATGAGCAACCGCATTGGCTCCTGTGTTGCTTTATAGATGAGCTATGCAGACCCAGGACAATCCTCACGCCATTGTCTTCAAGAGAGCTGTGTGTCTTGCAGCAGTTGAGGATCTGGGCCCGAGGGAGCATGGAGGGGAAGGTCACTGGGGGGTGGGGGGATGAATGGTGGAAAGAGCGTCTGGGTAAGGGAGGGGACGCAAGGAAGGGTGAAGGATACGAAGAGGAGGGATGAGAGAAGGCCCAACAGAGAGCCCGGCAGAGCCTGGACATTATTGTTACAGGAGTAACAATGCTTTCAAGCACTACCGGCCCAATCGTGAGCCCCTTTCTGCAGCTAGGAGCAGGTCCATGACCGCAGCGTGACTGCCCGCACCAGCCACGGCTCACTACCGGGGGTCAGGGTCTCCCAACCCGGCCCGAAGCATGAGGCTTGCAAAACCCGCCCAGACGCTTTCCAGCAGCCGAGATCAATTTTACAGACTGTGCAGAGCGGTAAGTGACTCAGCAGGGTCGCTCTGATAGCCAAGGGGAGGTTGAGTCAGAGCAGAGGTGGGGAACCAACCTACCAGCCCTGCTCCCGTCTTCACAGGCCTGTCTCCTGGCCCAGCGCATGTGCAAACAGGGACGAGCAAGAGAAAACGCATCCCCATCCTCATCACTTTGGGCCTTACATTTTGGGTCAAGGCCAGACAAGATGTGAATCGGAAAAACAACCAGAGAAGTAAACAGACAGGACCCATAACTACCAGTCCCTGCTGCTCTGATCAGGAGTGGTTAAAAACAATGGTAAATATTAATAATTCAGGGGTCCTAAGCCCCATGAAAGCCTTCGACCCCGATTTTGAAAAGCAGCTAAGCCTGCTATGAAATTCCATCGACTTCAAGGAGACTTGCACACATTAAGGGTTTTGATCAACAGGGATGAACAAATTCACATGCTTAAAGTTAAGCACATGCTCAAGGATTTTGCCGAATCAAAGCCAGGAGTTCGGAGCTCGGCATAACGTAGCCTCCTGTTTCTCTTGAGCGCCGCGGCCCTTTTCTCTGCGCTCAGACCCCGTTTGCCATCACATTCACGGTATGAGACGCACGTTCCCATAGTCAGAGATGTGAAGCAATGGATGTTGGGAGAACAAAACCCGGGTTTTCGACCCCTAAGAGGGAAGGCTATCCGGAGAGTCTCTCCGGGATCCAAACCCAGCCCGCTCACAGCACTCAGACGCTGCACTGCCCCGGTGTCTGGAATCATGGGCCTTCTTCAGCCAGAGACGTTTCCTGCCCAGCTCACGACTGAACGCAATGGGCTGTTTTATTTATGAGAAGTAAATAGTGGGGTGGGAAGGAGGCTTTAACATACTCCCAAAATCTGATCATGTGCATTCAGGATGAGTTCCCGCCCCTTGTTCTCAAATAATTTTGCAAATTGCCACCTTGAACTTTGTTCCTGCGTAAGTAGGACACGGCAGTCGCCCCTTTGGGGCCTGATTTTCATAAGGGCTCTGCTCCCAATTAGGCAGTAAAATAAGCAACCAGATTTTCTAAGCCGCTCGGCACATAGGGTGTGGAAGTCTTTTGAACAAAAATGGCTGGAAGCGTCACAATAGGAGCACCTGGGTGCTGAGCCCTTTGGAAAAATCTGCCCCCGACTGTGGGCGCGGAGAGTTTGAGAATTTGCACCTTAGTTTGTCAAGGGGGACGAGGCACAGACATGAGGATGGTATAAAAGCTTGCAAATGAAGCAGAGGACTGGTTCTGACTTTATAGTTTCAATGGGATCACTAGCAAAATAACACATGATCAAGGGAAAGGCAGGGAAAAAATGTAAACCATGCCTGTTGGCCAGTCAATCCGCAAAGAAATCCCACCCGTTGCCAGCGTGAGTGAAAGCATTTGGTTATACCTTGGAATCCTGACATGAATATCCTAATTTTTACATGACTCCAGAGATGAGCCACGTATGGATTCGACAACCGCTCATACAGGAATTAATTTACCCTGAACCTCACCGCTGTGTTTAACACATTTAAAATGTGTTGCTGATCAAAAGTTATTCTAGTGGAGAAGCGATAAATCTAAACATCAGATGACATCTTCATCCCAGGGCTCCGGTACAGCGATTTGGGCTGGAGCTTGAGAAACCATTTGTATCACAAATCCTTCTGTAAAGAGGGCTAGAAATTCACTACAGACAAACCGGGGTATGAACAGTGCTTTTGGTCCAAGTCCATTCTGACAGCCCAGGCCAAAACCTGAGCGTCATAGAGCGAAACTGATTTCTACCAGCTGAGACTCTAGGCCACGAGTTACAGTAAGGGCCAAAAAAAATATTTAAAAAAAGAAAATAGCTTTTCATGTTATTTTAAAACTTAAATAGTTGTATTTAAAGCCAAGAGTTCTTAGCAAGTTCTCCTAGACACACTGTAGGAAAATGTGAGAACACAGGAGGTGTGTATGGCGCTAATTATGCAATTAGCATGTGTCATTATTTAGTACAAGAACTAAACTGCATCCAACTCAGTTTTTAAAATTCAAATTAGAGCAATTTTGGCTTGATGTTGCTGTGAATCCTTTAAGGAAGCCCATTACCGGACTGCCTGGGGAAAGCATTGCATATGCCCTGGCTTAGGAATGGTGTACTAACAAACATTTTTATTTCATCCTACATTTCTCTGAGTGCAAAGCGAATACACTAACCCCTAAATCCGTGCTCTGACCCAAGAGGCGAAAAAATACATTTACAGCCTTGAAGTTCCAGCTGGAAGGATGTGCTACTTTTCTCAATACATTTGTACCTAACTACTAAGCAACAACAGACAATCCATCTTCTTTCTTTGCAAAAACAAACATTCTTTGCATTTGTCCTTTGTCCCCTCTGAAATTCAGAATGCTGGTACTTTCAGTAGGGTACATATATTTCAAGTAACAAGAATAGGTCGCTCTTATCTAGTGCTTTTCATGGTAGATATCAAAGCACTTTACAAAGTAGGTAAGCATCATTATCAGGATTTGGGGAAACAGGGGCACGGGACAGTGCTATAGCAAAGGTTCACTGAATGTGTTGTGTCCACATGCCCAGAATTCATAGCGGTGGCAACATACAGCAGGTTTTTAGGATATCGCAACCTTCCAAAACCCAAAGTGCGGGGGACAAAAAAATGGCACAAAGTTTAACAGCTACAGGATTGATTTCATGCACACAAGGTTCCTAACGTCAGTTTCACATGACAGCATTTTTGCTGTTAAGAACGGACGATAAAGAGGAAATCAATCTCACCCCCAGCTAAGAGGAGGTCCCGAACGGTACATAGGGGAGTTTGAATCTGGGCCACACGAACTGAGACCAGAGCGGGTCAGAAACGGCACGATAAATACAGCAGCACAACTTGCTCTTTGATCAGGTTTGAGTCTCATGACTTCCACCGTGACCAGGACTGTGAATGACTAGTTCTGTTAATATAGACACTCCGATGCAATGCTGAGGAAATCACTTGTGTAGCCAAGCTGGTAGGTCGCCATTCTTATGGAATCTACTGGTTTAGCAAGTACCGTTATGCAAAATTTGATTTGCAAGAACGCCTAGGGCTTGTTACAGTACCATACATGCAAGTGAGCCTAGATCTGCCTTGTATTTACTTCTCTGCCTTGAAAAGTATTTTTCTTCTAAGAGGAGTCAAGGCCACTAACCAGTTACTGTACCCCTATTGATTTGAAGAGTTACTCCCGATTTACACCGGAGTGAGAGGAGCATCGAGCTCCGTAACAGAAGGGGATGTGTGCTTTTGGTTCGAATTAGCCGCCACATCAAGTTTTTTAAAAGGCTGCTTTCCGCTGAGGCGCTGGGGAACCGAATGATTCATAATAACAACCGCTGCACGTTTGCAGAGAACCGTACAGCCATTAATTAATTAGCTGCCACGCTAGCTGGAGACGGGAAATCTAACCACATGGAAGAGCCTGCACAGCACCCTGCACCGTGTCTCATCACTGGCGCTGGTGCAAGGCACCACATGAGAGGCCAGGAGCAGGGCCCAACAGCACTGGGGTAAATGGCCGCACAAGGAGCAGGCCTGGGGCAAGGGAGGTTGTGGAATCTCCCTCACTGGAGAGCCGGTTAGACAAACACCTGTCAGGGATGGGGTCTAGATAGTACTCGGTGCTGCCATGAGGGCAGGGACTGGACTAGATGACCTCTCGAGGTCCCTTCCAGGCCTACGCGTCTCTGATTCTAGCGGTCAAACCCAAGCAGGCCCCAGGCCCGCCAGGTGAGCCCCTACCTGCAGGTGTAACTCAGGTTCCTCCGGATGCTCCGCTTGAAGAAGCTCTTGCAGCCCTCGCAGGTGAAGACCCCGTAGTGCTTCCCGCTGGACTTGTCCCCGCACACCGTGCAGTCCACCTGGATGCCCGGCTTGTCCTCGTCCCCGTGCTCCTGGTCGCTCACCCCACCTTGGGGCGACACCGAGTCCTCTTCGGAGGTCCTGGGGTAACCCTTGTCCACCCCGTTGGTGTCTCCGTTCGGGTCTCCCCAGCCTCCAGCCACCATGGCCATATCTCCGTGGGGCAGCCCGAGGAATCAGCGATGCCTTCCAATGGGAAAAACAAATCAGCCGGGGGTGGGAGCGGGGGGGGGGGGAATAGAGCAAAACCTAGCGAGTGAATGGTTATTTGGCGCAGGAGGGTAACTCCGGCCTGGTCTAGCCGCCCTATCGCTGTGTGGCTCCTGGCTGTGACCCTCCACCCGCCCCGTTAGTCCGTGGGGCTGCGCTGGGGCAGGAGCGTTGAAAATCCCAGAGGCGCAGGCTGGGCCCGAGCCCCTTTACTCTGCCCCCCAAAGCCGAGCTCGGCCAGCCCCACCTGGGGAGCAGCCGGCGCCGGAAAAACAAGTCCAACAAGTTTGGCCAGCCAGGGGCGGGTGCGCGGGGGCTCGCCAGGCGCAGGTCCGGGCAGCGCGCAGGGCAGCGCGCAGAGAGCGGCTAAGGGCGCAGCCCCCGGGGCACCGGCGAGCCGACGCGCTGCTGCAGCGGCCGCTGCCCCGGCCGGAGTCCGAGCGCCCCGCGGAGCCGGGTCCCCGCAGGGCTGGGGGCGCGCCCGCCCCCCGCGATCGCCCCTACGGGGCCCCCCGCCGCCGGTGCTGCGTCCACATCGCGGGTGGCGCGGCCGGCACCCCCCGCTCCGCCTCCTGCTGCTGCGGGGCTGGAGCCACCGGGCCCCTCCGCCGGCCTCCCGAAGAGCAGGGCTCAGCCGCCGCCGCCGCGCTGCTCCTCCTCCCCGGCGGTCCTCCTCCCCTTCCGCTGCCTCCTCGGTCCCGCCCCTGCCCGGCCCCTTCCCTCCGCCTGCTGCCCTTCGTCCTCTTCCCTCCCCCTCACTCCTTCTCCTCTCCCTTCCCTCCTTCGTCCTACTCTTCCCCCTTCCCTCCCCCTCACTCCTTCCCGCTTCGTCCTCCTCTTCCCCTTCCCTCCCCCTCACTCCTTCTCCCTTCCCTCCTTCCTTCTTCCCTTCCTTCCCCAGCACCCACCCGCCTCCCTCCTTCCTTCCCGCTTCATCCTCCTCTTCCCCCTTCCCTCCCCCTCACTCCTTCTCCTCTCCCTTCCCTCCTTCGTCCTACTCTTCCCCCTTCCCTCCCCCTCACTCCTTCTCCCTTCCCTCCTTCCTTCTTCCCTTCCTTCCCCAGCACCCACCCGCCTCCCTCCCTCCTTCCCGCTTCATCCTCCTCTTCCCCCTTCCCTCCCCCTCACTCCTTCTCCTCTCCCTTCCCTCCTTCGTCCTACTCTTCCCCCTTCCCTCCCCCTCACTCCTTCCCGCTTCGTCCTCCTCTTCCCCTTCCCTCCCCCTCACTCCTTCTCCCTTCCCTCCTTCCTTCTTCCCTTCCTTCCCCAGCACCCACCCGCCTCCCTCCCTCCTTCCCGCTTCATCCTCCTCTTCCCCCTTCCCTCCCCCTCACTCCTTCTCCCTTCCCTCCTTCCTTCTTCCCTTCCTTCCCCCTTCCCTAGCACCCTCCTTCCCTCTTCGTCCTCCTCTTCCCCCTTTCCTCCCCCTCACTCCTTCTCCTCTCCCTTCCCTCCTTCGTCCTCCTCTTCCCCCCCCGCCTTCCTTCCCCTTCTCTTCCCCTTCCCTCCCCCTCACTCCTTCTCCTCTCCCTTCCCTCCTTCGTCCTACTCTTCCCCCTTCCCTCCCCCTCACTCCTTCTCCCTTCCCTCCTTCCTTCTTCCCTTCCTTCCCCAGCACCCACCCGCCTCCCTCCCTCCTTCCCGCTTCGTCCTCCTCTTCCCCCTTCCCTCCCCCTCACTCCTTCTCCCTTCCCTCCTTCGTCCTCCTCTTCCCCCCCGCCTTCCTTCCCCTTCTCTTCCCCCTTCCCTCCCCCTCACTCCTTCTCCTCTCCCTTCCCTCCTTCATCCTCCTCTTCCCCCCCGCCTTCCTTCCCCTTCTCTTCCCCCTTCCCTCCCCCTCACTCCTTCTCCCTTCCCTCCTTCCTTCTTCCCTTCCTTCCCCCTTCCCTAGCACCCTCCCGCCTCCCTCCTTCCTTCCTTCCCGCTTCGTCCTCCTCTTCCCCCTTCCCTCCCCCTCACTCCTTCGCCCTTCCCTCCTTCGTCCTCCTCTTCCCCCCCGCCTTCCTTCCCCATCTCTTCCCCCTTCCCTCCCCCTCACTCCTTCTCCTCTCCCTTCCCTCCTTCGTCCTCCTCTTCCCCCCCCGCCTTCCTTCCCCTTCTCTTCCCCCTTCCCTCCCCCTCACTCCTTCTCCTCTCCCTTCCCTCCCCCTCACTCCTTCTCCTCTCCCTTCCCTCCTTCCTCCTCCTCTTCCCCCCCCGCCTTCCTTCCCCTTCTCTTCCCCCTTCCCTCCCCCTCACTCCTTCTCCCTTCCCTCCTTAGTCCTCCTCTTCCCCCCCGCCTTCCTTCCCCTTCTCTTCCCCCTTCCCTCCCCCTCACTCCTTCTCCTCTCCCTTCCCTCCTTCGTCCTCCTCTTCCCCCCCCCGCCTTCCTTCCCCTTCTCTTCCCCCTTCCCTCCCCTCACTCCTTCTCCTTCCCTCCTTCCTTCTTCCCTTCCTTCCCCCTTCCCTAGCACCCTCCTTCCCGCTTCGTCCTCCTCTTCCCCCTTTCCTCCCCCTCACTCCTTCTCCTCTCCCTTCCCTCCTTCGTCCTCCTCTTCCCCCCCGCCTTCCTTCCCCTTCTCCTCTCCCTTCCCTCCCCCTCACTCCTTCTCCTCTCCCTTCCCTCCTTCGTCCTCCTCTTTCCCTTCCTTCCCCCCTTCCCCTTCTCTTCCCCCTTCCCTCCCCCTCACTCCTTCTCCTCTCCCATCCCTCCTTCATCCTCCTCTTCCTCTTCCCTCTCCCCCTCCCTCCTTCCTTCCCCTTCTCTTCCCCTAGCACCCACCCGCCCCCTCCCTCCTTCCCCCTTCGTCCTCTTCTTCCCCCTTCCCTCCTCCTCACTCCTTCTCCCTTCCCTCCTTTGTCCTCCTCTTCCCCTTCCCTCCCTCCCTCCATCCTTCCCCTTCTCTTCCTCGTTCCCTAGCACCCACCCGCCTCCCTCCCTCCTTCCTTCCCTGTCTCTCCTAGTGTTTGGGGCCCTAGGGGAGCCAGCACCTGAGGGGAGGGGAGTCAGGGCTGGGAGGAGATATTGGAGTCCCAGGCCCTGGGAGGAAGCAGTGGATCCCCCATGATACCCCGGTGCCAGGCACATGCCCCTGTCCCTGCCCCAGATCTAACAGCTGCCCCTGGAGTCTGGGGGGACTGACCCCAGCCCCAGTGACCAGGGCAGCTGACCTTTGTCCGTTTGGCCCAGGGCAGCCACCCCCCAGCTTCTCCTCTGCACTAGGTTTCCCTTCTGCCTGCCCCCCGGGCTCACCCCCGGACCCACCAGCCAGCCACCACTGCACTCCCCACCCTCGGGCCACTCCCCTATGGGAGACTCCCCCAAGGGACCCCCAGCCCTCCCGGCCCTGCGCTCCCACTCAGGGTCCCTTCCCCCGCAGTGTGTGATATTAACGTGCATGGCCGCTCTCCAGAGCTTGCGGTGCAATACCCTGCGTTTCAGTTTCCCTGGCAGGCAGCAGCCCCTCTGCTTGCCCGGCTGCCAGCAGCCCTGTTTGCTTTCGCAGCTGTCCCCGCCAGATAACAGGGGCCATTTACAGCATCTCCAGTCTGCTTCCCATAGGGCCTTCCAGAACATTAAACAAGCTGTGCATTCCTGAAAGGCCTGCAGATAAGGAGGGTGGCAGAGGCCATTACAGGAGCAGGGGAGGTTCAGGGTGCAGCACTTCCTGTTCTGGCTGTTTGTCCAGTGTTACAAAATGTCCAGGATTGGCAAAATCTCCCCTCCACTGGCTCGTACCCAGGCACCCCGTGATTGTCATCCTGGGGGCAGGGGAGTTGGAAACACCCAACCCCAGCATGTGCCCCACTACAGCAAATTAACCTTAGGAGCAATAATACTATCCATGGGCCTGGCTTTACAGTGACCTCTGTGCTGCACAGCGTTACTCCTGGGAGAATTCTGTGCCACTGCGCCTACACAGAATTCATGTCCCCCGCAGATTTCTTTGCTTCCCCACAGAAAAATGACTTTCTGATGGGGAAGCCGTAAGAGCGGTCATGTGACCCTCCTCAGCAGTATGTTTCGGGTGCCCAGAGCAGCCAGCAGAGAGGTAAATCACTGTGGGGCAGAGGACGGAACTGGCGAAGACCCGGCTGGTGGCTCCAACCCGGCGCCAGGCTCAGCTGCTTGTCCTGCTCTTCCCCTGCGTGGCATCCAGTGCTGGGTCAGACCCACCTCCAGATTTCTACCTCAGCTAAAGGAAGCTCTGCCAACTCCTCTCCCCCCCGCTTCCTGCACCCATCAGTCCTCAGCTGCATGGAGAGGGATCCCTGTACAGGGAGCTGCTCCTCCAACCACTGTGCATCCAGACCCCCTTGTACCCAGACCCTCCTATCGAGCCCCACTCCCCCTGCACCTGGACCACCCGGATGAGCCACCCGCACCCGGATCCCCATCCCACTGAGCTCCCCATACCCAGAACCCTCCCCCCCTGTGAGCTCCAACCACCTTCACCTGGACCCCCCTGCAGAGTCCCATTACCATTTCACCGCAAACCCCCCAACAAGCCACTGCACATCCAGATCCCTCCCGCACCTGGATCCCCCACTGAGCCGCCAGGACCCAGATTGCCCCACACAGAATCCTCTCAACTCACACCTGGATCCCCCCCAAGCCCCTCCACACTTGGATCCTGCCTTGCTGAACCTGCCTGCCCACACCTGGTGCACCTGGCATGGAGGGGCAGGGCCCTGGGGTGTTTCTGGGGCAGGCCCGGTCCTTGTGCTGTGTCAGGGTTGGGTGCAGCCTCACTGCTGAGTCTGTGTCCCAGGGGGGAGCTGCACCATGATTTCCTACCTCTGTGCAGCCAGGGTCAGCTCCAGGCACCAGCAGAGGAAGCACGTGCCTGGGGCAGCACATGATAAGGGGCAGCATTCTGTCCATTCTTGGGGCGGCACAGTTTGAGCGGCTTTTTCTTTTTTTTTTTTTTTTTTGCTTGGGGTGGCAAAAATAGTAGAGCCGGCCCTGTGTGCAGCCAGTGGCCTGTGCTCCCCAATGCCGTACTGGAGCCTCCACATTTATTTGACAAAATTAGCAGAATTTTAAAATATTGTGAGTAGACGTCTTAATTTTTTGGCGCAGAATTTTTAACTTTTTGGCGCAGAATTCCCTCAGGAGTAACAGCGTGGCCCTCTCACGTTCACCGCAGTAGTGGAGCTCAAACTCACATCCTCCTGTTCCAAATGCACAGGTCCCTTGAGCTAAGGGAGAATCTCTAGTGGCTAAATGCAGTATAGGGTTAATGCCACACAGAGCGTGTCCGCCCTGCAACTGGGAGGTGTGATTGCAACATGTGTAAACATACCTGAGCTGGATCAGGTAGGTCTGCATATGCTGCAATCACACCTCCGACTGCCGTGTATTGAGACGCAAAGCTGAGCAGTTCTGGTTGCATCCAGTAGAAGATAGTGGTTACACGCACACACACGATTATTATAGTGGCATCTTGAGGCCGCACCCAAAGCAAGGTCCCATTGTGCTAGGCACTGTACATGTACAGGCACCAGTAAGAAACGCTCCCTGCTCCAACCAGGATACGATACAGACGCAAGGCATGAGAAAGGGAAGATTATTCTTCCCATTTTACAGATGGGGAAACAGAGGCACTCAAAGACAAAGTGACTTGCCCAGGGTCAAACAGGGAGTCTGAAGGAGCCGGGGGTTGAACCTAAGCCTGCTGAATCCCCCTGCTGTGCCCAAGGCCACCCTTCCTCTCTGTTATAATTTAACTTTACCCTTTACTGAAAACAGCAATTCTTTCCCCAAAGTACTTTCCACACTATACTGTTCACTCACCTGTTACCCTAGGACTGTGAAATGTGCCGCTCGCGCATTCAGTGAGGGCTTCTGTTGACAGGGCGGGACAAGGCCCCCCAGTTGAAATGTGACATATATATCCTAGGTCACTGAAAGGTCATCAGCTTACACACAGGATATTAGCGGCACCTGTGGAATTGTCACCCTGAAGAGGAGGCTTCCAGTTGGGAGGAATTAGTTCTGTGTAGCGAACTGCAGCTGGGAGCATGGCCAAAGGTGAACTGTCTAAGGCGGTTTCTGATAGTTGCTTCTGCCCCAGTGGCTGGACTGTGCTCACCTAGAAGATGGAGAGGAAGACATGGATCATTTCACCCAGCCCTGGAATGCAGCCACCTCTGGAGGAGAACATGGCGGCTGTTTAACAGCACACAGCAACGACGTCGTTTAGGACCAAAGAAAAGTATCCCGCTGCACGGCAGTGGTGGGGATCTAGCAAGATAGAAAGTAGTTGCCCGAGTTTGGCATGTGGCCAGGACACAGCGTGAGCACCCTGCCCCCCCTTGCAAAGGGCTCTTAATTACCGAAGTTGCACAAGGTCTTCATCTGAAGTCTCATCCGAAACACAGCTCCTGCATCAGCACCGCAGCCCTTGTGCAGCGCGCTCCCCACCTGGGTTTTCTCTGCGGGTCTCCCAGGCGCCCTGGAAGCAGGTCTGACTGTGAGCTCTCCAGGGGGGCACAGCTAGAGGGGGCATAGAAAGACGATGGTAAAGGAGCGCGGACGCGATGTGCAGGCCTGCGTGTGCAGTGCCTGCTAATTAGCACACGAGCTCCAGATTTATTTTGGTTAATGAAATCTTATTAACGAATCGGTGGCAGGGAGAGTCCTGTGGGAGCCAGGCAGCTTGCAGGTGGTAATGCATTCTGCCGAGTCAGTGTAATGCTGGCCTATTAATAATTAACTAAGAAATAAACTACAGACAAGGCAAGTGAACTGGGGCTCGGCCCCTTGCTATCGTATTGCCGTAGCCTTTCACCTTGGGGCCAAATTCTGTGCTTGGTTGCGCTGCAGCGGCCTGGTTTTGTAGCAGAATTATCAGCCTGGCTTTGGTGAGCAGAGCCCAGAGCAAAGGGGCCAGCCCTGTGGCTCAGGGGACCTGCGTGCTATTCCCTGACCTACTGCGTGACCTTGGCCAAGTCTCCTCAACTCCCTGTCTTGTCCAGCTTGGTTTAGACTGCCAGCTGTTTGGGGCAGGGACTGTCTCTTCCTGTGTGCATACAGCGCCTGACACAAAGGCGCCTTGCTCTTGGCTCCAGCCTCTAGGCTCTCCTGGAATAGAAACAGGACTGACCTGGGCGTGCTGCATGGTCACTGCACTACTGGGACTAGACCAGGGAGGCAGGTTTGAAGGGCATGAGCAGAGCTGCAACGGGGCTTTTTCAGCGCTCTGTGTATTTCTCCTTCACTTTCACACCTCGCACTCATCCCGAAATACAGAAATGTGCATCAACAACGCTGTGACCCAAACAAGCACAGGGCTTGAGTCAAGCCTGCCCTGAGACCGCAGAGAGCACAGCTAAGGGACGTCTACTACTGCTCAGGACATAAATAAAACCTCCATTTCCTCTCGGCTGACGGTGGTGGCTCAGGAGATACCCACTAACACACACGGAGGGAGACAGTCCTTGTGCGGCCTGAAAACTCACAGCAAGGGTGCCGGGTGCTAGGTCTTAAGGTGACCGGGTTACCGGAGCCTCTGACGTACTGGCGCCCAAACAATGGGGAAGTGAGCCCGTACTGTCAGCTTCTTGCTTTTGTGGTTTCAGTCGGCCTCCAGGGTCTTTACATTGTCTGGCAGGTGGGTGGCTTGGTTCTAGCCAGCAAAAAGCTGAGTGTGGGTTATGTAAAGTGTGATTACAGACAGTCACTGTCGTGTGAAAGTGACACTTCAGGGTCTCACTCAGCAGCAACCAGATCCAACACTCGGCTGAAGGACGTTTCCCCCCTGACTTCTAATGCTGCAGGCCAGCTAAGCATCTTGCCAAGCCAATTTTGCCTCCTGGAGCATCCTGGCGATGGGGTGGGAGCGGTGATTTCTGTAGAGGCTGGAGACAGAACAGACTTCTGTTTGCTCTTCCTGCAGGGGCTGACGGGAGTGAGAAGTTGTGTGAGGCAGGCACAGCACTTAAAAACATCCCAAACCCGGAGGAATTTTTGGTTAGCTTGTAAGAGAAAGAAGCCCCCAGCTTTCTCTGCCCTCAGGTCTCTTATCTCAGGAGTGAGGCAGGGAGGGGAAAACATCAGCGAGCACCAAACCTCTCCCTGGTGTAAATCCAAGGGCTCAGGCCGTATTGCACCAGGGATGAATTTGTCACAGGCTCTTCAATCTGAGAAGCGTGACAGTAATCCCCCCATAGCAGAGCATCTGGCTTGCTTTTCCTTGCTCCTCTGACAGCCATTGATTTATGGCCTTTTCCCCTACTTCCCCCCCCTTCCCCAAAAATAATAATCCAGGAACAAAGGAAGAAATTGGATCTTCTTTGCCCAACCTCCTGCATTCCCCCCCACCGGAGGCCGTGTTTGTTTTGACATCAGTGTCCAGTTGGCGAGGGCCTTCGATCTCCGAAGGAATTCCTTTCTCCCCTCCGCTGCCCCGTGCTGCTCCGCTGACTCAGCAACACAAAAGGGCCTCTCTTGATTTTCGGCAGGAGGAGGTGGGGTTTTTTTTGTCATTGTTGTTTTCTTTGGGCCTTCAAAAGGGCAGCTCCATGCTTGCCCCCAGAGGTTGCTGCGCACAGGAGAGCAGGATGAAAGGAGCGGTGGAGGAAGGAATCCACCGCGTCCTTAGCACTGCCCTGAAAGTGAGGCGAACGTTTCGGCAACGCAAAATTTCCTGCAAGCGTCTCTCCGCCCTTTCCTCCACGGCCACCAGCTCCAGACCCAGAAATGCCATTTCCCTCCCATAAAATGGGCCATTTTCCTATCAGAATTCATAGATTCGTCCATTTTTTAAAGTCATTCTGATCATCCAGGGCCTGTTTTACGAAAGTCTTTAGGCAGACAAGTACCTAAAGGGATCTACCAAAGCACCTACGTGAGTCAGGCACCTACGGCCTCTCGTCCGACCCCCTGCAGAACACATACGATTCCTCCTGCGAGTGTCATCTCAAGAGCCTCGTCTTGTCATCAAATGTGGTTTTCTGGGCCAATTGATTTTCATCCAGGGTGACCAGAGGTCCTGATTTTATAGGGACAGTCCCAATATTTGGGGCTTTGCCTTACATAGGTGCCTATTACCCCCAACCCTGGTCCCGATTTTTCACACTTGCTGTCTGGTCACCCTATTTTCATCAAATAAATTGGTATAGCCGAAACCATCACATTTCCTTCTCCAGACCATTTCCCATGGCCTTTCAGGCCTGCGTTCGCTCCTTCTTATTTACAACTCAAAAAGCACCATGAGTTTTTAACTGCCTCGTGGAGGGTTGAGGGGTGCGGGGGGAACCATGGAACTTTCAAACTGTCTCCTGCTTTCTACCTGCGGGAGTGCCTCCATTTAAGAAACTGCCTGGCTCACCTGAAGATTGCTGTATCTTACCGCTGGGTAGGGTAACCCCCCCCCAAAAAGTGCCGTGTCCTGAAACATTCCCCCTACCCACACGAACAATCTTTGTGAGTTATTTGTGAATTTCCCAGTGGTTTCAAAGCTGCGGAGCTGGGTAGATAATAACACATCATCTTGGGTCTGACCCTCAATCTCCTGAAATAATTGCTTCTCTCTTTAGCAAGTGACATGGAAAGCCACAAAATAAACTGTATGGAACAGAAGTTGGGGGCGGGGAAATACTCCCTGGATGGAGTAGAGCCAGAGAACAATTCAATTCAACTCCGTACTTTAGTGGCATGGCAAATGCTGCCGCAGTGAACGAGAGAGAGGCAGATTTGCAGCTCACTGAGTTTGGATTTTCATTCCCTGATCTGGTGGCCAGCGGGCTATAGTATGATGCCACTATTGCGTTTATGTGGAAGATGCATGGATACCATGGCGATGGGTGGCCGGAGAAAACCCTCAGTTAAATAGCCAGCTGCCCTCTCTACTGTCACGTCTCCTTTCTCCTAAAATCAGGCACGTTTTTCTTCAGTGCTTTTTCATAACGAATCTTTGACCTTCCCTGAGCATTTGAGACAGTCTCCTCTCACTCCTTTGTATTTCAGACACCAGAGCAGAAAGTGGCTCTCTGTAGGGTGACCCGATGTCCCGATTTTATAAGGACAGTCCCAATATTTGGGGCTTTGTCTTATATAGGCGCCTATTACCCCCCACCAGGGCCGGCTCCAGGCACCAGCTTACCAAGCAGGTGCTTGGGGCAGCCACTTCAGAGAGGGGCGGCACGTCCAGCTGTTCAGCGCAATTCGGCGGACGGTCCCTCACTCCCGCTCGGAGCGAAGGACCTCCCACCGAATTGCCGCCGCAGATCACGATCGTGATCGCAGCTTTTTTTTGTTTGTTTGGCTGCTTGGGGCGGCCAAAACCCTGGAGCCGGCCCTGCCCCCCACCTCCGCCCCGATTTTTCACACTTGCTGTCTGGTCACACTCAAGCTCTCCTCTTAGCACACCGGGTGGCCTGCCAGTGCTCTGGGCTCAGGCTGCCCTTGCTGCCTCTGTAGGTCACCAATTCTGGATTTGGCAGGGTGTCTGCCCTAGCTTTGCGCGGTATCTGCTAGTGGCATGACAGGTCTGTGCAGGGATCTGCAGTGGTCTAGCTTGTCGTTTGGGATTTGTTCTCCCCCCACCCTCCCATGACGTGACTTGGGGTGTTCCTAGGGCTGGCGTTGCCGAGAGCCCGGGAAATGACAGTCCCTAGGAGTGGGATTGTACTTTCATTTGGCTCTTTACGTTTGAGCCTCCAGTTCTTTGGGCTGGTGGCCGGAGAGCTGCTTCGGCTGAGAAGGCACCAGACTTTTAGGGCGCGGTTTTTCAATTCCCCTCCACCGTAGGCTGTCACTGAGACCGGGGCAAAAGGATACATGGGGAGGGGGAGACAAACCACTGCTAAGGTGTCTCTAAGATGCCACAAGTACTCCTGTTCTTCTCTTCACTGCTAGTGTAGTGAGGCTGAGTTTTGCACCCGCTTTGCCCTGGTGTAAATAGCGACCCTTCCCAAGTGGTCTTTTCTAGGGAAATGGAGCCAGCTCTTGCTTTCAGTCCCTGTTGCTGGAGTTCATAGATTCCAAGGGGACCACTGTGATCAGCCAGTCTGACCTCCCCCTCCTCCCTAGGGTGACCAGACAGCAAATGTGAAAAATCGGGACGGGGGGGGAGAGGGGGGGTAATAGGAGCCTATATAAGAAAAAGACCCCAAAATCGGGACTGTCCCTATAAAGTCGGGACATCTGGTCACCCTACTCCCCCCACTCCCTTCCCGGTTTAGCACAGGGCAGAGAATGTCCCCAAAATAATTCCTGGAGCAGAGGAGAACATCCAAGCTTGATTTAAACATGGCCAGGGATGGAGAATCCACTGTTCTAATGGTTCACGGGTACTATGGGGTATTTGTTTTGCTGAACTGCAAATGAAGGGTTGATTGAGCAGTGTTTAGCCTGCCAGGTGTCATCAGCTGGTGAAGCTGGACCCCAGATTTCACTCCCGTCCAAGAGGTTGTCCTGTCATATAGTTTTATCGGTAGTTTTACGGGAAGGTTGGGGGGAGGTTTAGGACATTCTCCTGGCTGCTCCACTCCAAATAAATCTGTGCCCAGCTCTTCCCACCCTAACTGTGCCTTCGTTCACTGAAAGGAAAGGTTTGGCTGGGTCACCATGCTCTTTTTGGAATCCGTTTTCTTTCTGTTGCGTAGGGGGACAAGGCTGGGGGCGGCTGACCTGTCACACAGAGATGCTTTATGGTGGCTCCAAGAGAATTTGCAGCTGCTTCCTAACTGGCTCCAGTCTGGGGAGAGGCACAGCTCCTTGCAGATGTGGGTCAGGGGGATGAAATTGCCCCTGTTAGCAGCACTGTGGATCCATTCTTCTGCCGGGAGCCAGGGATTTTCTCGCCCATTCTCCACTGTTCTGTGAGTCTGCAATCGCTCCCAAATGAAGATGCATGTGGGAAACTCCAGCAGTTTTGCTTCTCAGGGGCTGATGTGGTAGAAACATCATCCGTACTTTCCAGTTCTGATCGAAACCCCAAAATCAGACCTACATTCGCTGGGAACCGGGCCCGGAGTCCCCAGCTCAGTTCATGTATCTTAACAACCCCAGCTGAGTAAGTATCCCTGAAACTACCTCACAAATATCTCTCAGCCTCAACTCCAAACACCTTCCAGAGCGAGTTAATCCACATCTAGGCATCTGACTTTAAACCAACAAAAGCAGGGGAATTTGGAGCGAGAGAAGACAGTGCCAGATCACCTCTCATCCACATCTGTAGTATTTAGGCAACTCCTTTCCCCTTAACAAATAAGAGTAAGCATCAGATGATCTCAGGCAAGGCTGTAGCTGAATTCGCAAAGCCAGCCTTTGCCTCTCACCTTTAATATCATGTAGCCGCTGTGGCTGGGTGGGTATTTTTGCTTTTAAAATGCAGTGAACGGTCTGAAAAGCACTGGCACCATCTTCTTCCCTCTCCACAGACCTGCTCCCCCTGCGTCTAAGAGTCACAGCTGCTGACCATCAAAATTGGGGACAATAATCTTTTCTTTCTCCCTCCTTTTCCCTGTCTGGTGTATTTAGACAGTGAACTATTCTTTGCAGGGTCCGTCTCTCTCTCTCTATTTGTACAGCCCCTAGCACAATGGGACCCTGATCTCGGCTGCAGCCTCAAGACGCCACTTGTAATAATGATGATAAACAAATTTTCACAGGAGCCAACCCAGCTATGAAAGAGCCGGAGTCTAGTCTGCTTCATGCATTGTCACCAGGACTGAGCCACGCTCTGATTGCAGACTCTTTCCCACCCATGTCACAGGCAGAAAGAACCCAGCTGAATTTTCATATCCTGGGGTTCGGCCTTTTAACCATAGCAGAACTGGCATGGCTCAGGTCACGTTTTGGGGCACCAGTGTGAGGGGATCTGTGCTGCTGATTTTCACGATTTTATCACAAATGTCATGAACTGTGGAGATTTCCTAAAGCCCGAGCTCCTGGACTCACGTTATTACATGAGAATCTTGTTGGGTTTTTTTTTTCATTAATATTTCTTAAAGTAAGTTTCTGGGCCTCCTGGACAAGGTGAAAAGCTTGGAAAACATGACCTGCTCATGTCCTAGAGGCTCAGAAACTAGAAGGTGAAGAGAAAGAAGCCAGCAGAGATTATTATTGCAGCAAGGGTGGTTTAGGTTGGACATTAGGAAAAACTTCCTAACTGTCAGGGTGGTTAAGCACTGGAATAAATTGCCTCGGGAGGTGGTGGAAGATTCATGGGAGATTTTTAAGAACAGGTTAGACAAACACCTGTCAGGGATGGTCTAGATAATACTTAGTCCTGCTTTGAGTGAAGAGGACGGGACTAGATGACCTCTTGAGGTCCCTTCCAGTTCTATGATTGTTTAAGATCTCATGAGTCTTAAGCCAATCTCCTGATTTTTGCAGGACTTACCCCCAACAGGGATGGCAGGGGAGCGGGGCGGAGAGGAGCAGAACTTTCACGTTTCCTGTGGGCTGAGTCCCACAGGTCCTGAGCTACCACAACCTTCTCTGAAGTCAACAGGAAGCTGCAGGTGCTGCACAACAGCACGCCATTGGTACTGAAAAGGAACTGCCCGGGGGGGGGCTTCTTATCAGTTACATTCCTGGGGCCTGATTCCCCAGGAGCCAAGGAGCTGCCAGCCAATGCGTGGGCGTGGGTGGGTGGGTACGTACATGCACGTGGAGGAGGAGGTGTGTCACGCGTGTGTGAGTGGGCATGTTTGCCCATGCTGGGGGGGTCTGTGTCCGGGTGGGTGGGTGCATGTGTGTGTTTGTGTTTACACCTCTGTGCGTGTGTGCGCATGGCTTTGTGTGTGTGTGTGTGTGCACATGGTCTGTGTGTGCATGGCCCTGTGTGTGTGTCGGGAGAGAATTCAGCCTCGAGTGCCTGCTCCCCGAGGCACCGGTGCGGGGGAGGGAAGGCGCCTCCCGCCCTGGGATGGGCGCTCCCCGGCTAGGGCCTCCCAGCCTAACCATTAACCCGCCGCGCCGCGCCCGCCCCCTCCCATTGCAGCGGTGACCTTTGCCCCCTGTTCCTGTCAGGCTGGGGAAGGTTAACATTTGACCTTGTCGGGGCCGCGGGGCTGCCCCAGACACCGGAGGGGGGAGGAGCCCCAACAAAGGGAGCGCGGCCCCGTGGCCATGAGACATCTGCCGGGGCGGCCTGTGAGAACAGCGGGCACAGCCCGGGCTGCCAGGACCAGAGCCAACAGGAATCGGCTTCCCCGGCAGCGGGCAGGCCAGCGACTCTCCTCCGCTGGGCGCAGCGGGGCTCTGCCTTGGGCTGCGTCGCTGCCCAACCATCAGAGCACGCGCACGCACATGCACACACACACACACACACACAGAGCACACACAGCATACGCGCACACACACACACAACATACACACACGGAGCACACACAGCATACGCGCACACACAGCATACACACACACACACACACAACATACACACACGGAGCACACACAGCATACGCGCACACACACACACAGCATACACACACTCACACACACAGCGCGCACACACAGCATACACACACACACACACACAACATACACACACGGAGCACACACAGCATACGCGCACACACACACGGAGCATACACACACTCACACACACAGCGTACACACACAGCATACACACACACAGCATACACAGCATACACACACACACACACAGAGCACACACAACATACACACACGGAGCACACACAGCATACGCGCACACACACACACACACAGCATACACACGCTCACACACACAGCGCGCACACACAGCATACACACACTCACACACACAGCATACACACACACACACTCACACACACAGCATACACACACACACAGCGCGCACACACAGCATACACACACACACACTCACACACACAGCATACACACACACAGCATACACACACTCACACACACACAGCGTACACACACACACTCACACACACAGCATACACACACACAGATTACACAGCACACACACACGCAGCACACACACATGCAGCACACACACAGCATACACACACAGCATACACACACACACACACTCTCACAGCATATACACACACACACAGCATACACACAATATATATATATATATATACACACACACAGAGCATAGACGCACACAGTATATACACACACACACACTCACAGCATGTATTCACACACACAGAGCATATGCACATAATCACAACACATATACACCCCCAAGGACACTATATACATACACTCACACACACACAGCATCTATACGCACAGACATATGGCCTCTCACACACACATGCAGACTCACACACAGACTCTGTCTCACACACCCTCACAGAGTGTGCACACAGCACAGACACAATCACACAGCACAGATCAGTCTCTCTCCCGTGCACACACACGTACAGCCACTGTCTCACACACAGACACACCCTCTCAGAGCACACACACCATCTCTCTCACACACACAGAGGCAAAGACTCACAGACCCTGTGTCTCACACAGTCCCCCTCCCTCTCCACTCACAGCCACCAGACCCAGACATCTCGTCTGACCCTGCTCAGAGCATTGTCACAGTGCCAGGAAAGTCCCGGGTTGAGCCGGCCTGCTAGCCCTGTGGCTAGTGCCGGGAAGAAACGCGGCTCCGATTCCCTCGTCCTGCCCCATGCTTCCTTGGCTGGTGCAAGAACCCACTGTCTCTCCCCCGTGAGGTCTGATTCCCACATCCTGTCTCTCACAGCCTGTGGCTAGTACTTCTTCTTACTTATTACGGTAACACCAATGAGATCAGAGCCCCACAGTGAGGGGTGCTGCCCAGACACTTAGGCACCCACAGCCCTTGCTTAAGTCTCTTACAATCCAAATAGACAGGACAGATAAAGAGTGAGAGGAGAAACTGAGGCACGGCGAGGGGAAGTGACTTGCCCATGGTCACACAGCAGAGCCAGTAATAGAACCCAGGTGTCCTGAATGATCCCTCATCCCACGCCCCATCCTCCATTAGACCCCACTGCCGGCTCTCAGATGTCTCCGTCCCCTCGCATATCCTGCAGCACAGACGGGATTAAGGCTCTCTAGAGGCATTAAAACTTTGCTGCTACACAGGCTAGGTGGCGGCTGTGGGGTCCTGCAGGGGGAAAGGCTGTGGAGAGCGGGATCGTGGGTGTGACGGGCGTTGGCGGGGCTCCACATAGACTACGGAAACATCTCGAACAGGAAAAAGCCCCACCTGGCCGAACGTGTCTGCCCTTGTTTGATTGCAAGTGGACTGCAGCCCTGGAGGTGGTGAGGACGAGGTGTATCGGCAGAGCTGTGGGGCGATGGGAGGCCCAGGAGTGGAATAACAGCGGAGACCGTGGATCAGGAGTGTGGGTCATCAGCAGATCTGCTGGGGGAGTTAGGGTTGGAATAGCAGGCAGGACAGAGTCTGGATTGAGGGGCATCAGCAGAGCAGGTGCGGGCGGGAGGCGCAGGACTGGGATAAGAGAGGGGGCTGCAGGCCAGGAGTGAGCTGCATCTACACAGCTGTGTGTGGAGCCCAGGCCTGGAGGCTGCATCTCAGGGCTGAGTGGCATTGGCAGAGCTGATGGGGGCCGTTTGTGAACGACCTGCATACGCCGCCTAACTCAGCCAGCGCTAGCCGCCCACAGCCGAGATCCGAACCAGGCCACAGAGCAGTTCCGTTCCTCTTTTGATTCGTGAAGGTGGCCGTGGGCAGAAGGAATCGAGCCCTGCTCCAGGCGGCGGGCTAAGGTTACAAACACCCTGCTCTCGTTATCACACAGCCCGGGAGGAACAGAGAACGTGATGAGGCTGAAATGCTCCATGTGCACAAGAAATGACTGCCCAGAGGGGCGCTCGGGGTGGGGGGACACACACAGCAGGGGGGGTTAACCCCCCTTATCCCACCCCAGCAATGTCCATGTGGGTCCCCTCTGGAGTGGAGAGCCCCTGTGCTGGGGTGCAGGGCAGTGGTACCGTGCCTTTCCAGCTGAAGATATCCAAGTGCTTTGCAGCCATCACTAACTTCAGCTTCCCATCCCCCCTCTGTACAGATGGAGAAACTGAGGCATGAAAACACTCACCTAAGGACAACAGCAGCCTGATCCTAGACAGCTTCACTCCCACCCTGCACTTGGACCACAAGGCCACGCTCAGGGGCCCCCGTAATAACCCACTACGCTTGATGTGGTGTTTTAATGACATGGACACTGGAGCTGCTCTCACACACACACACCCCTCCACCTCCCTCAGCTGGTGCGCACCCACACCCCCCCTCTGCACCACCCCAAGCTGGCCGCACTCGCTCGGTTTCAGGTTTTGGTTGCCAATTCAGAAATGCCCCCGGCCAGGTTCTCCAGGGGAGCAACTCACCAGGCAGGCCGCGCGCCCCAGGGAGCTAGGGGAACCTCGCGGGTGAAAAAGGTGCAGGATTCTGTGGGGTTGAGCTGAAACGCCAGCAGAGGTCAGGCCGAGTTCTGCTTGGAGCTTTCAGGCCTATTGGAAGCTGAAAATCAAAGTGAAACCACTCACTGGAGCAGCGCATGCCCCAGCCAGAATCCCCCCTCCCTCCCAAACACAAGGTCCCAGGACTCCAGCACAGGGCCCACACCCAGCACTGACTGGGACCCACCATCTTGTTCGGCAGAGGCCATTCCATTCAGTGGCTTCTACTCACACCCTGCCTGGGTTGGATGTGAACCACTAATGCCCTGCCATGGGAGAGCGAGACTCCTGCACCCCAGAAGCAAAGGGCTCTCTGGCCCAATTGGGACATCGGATTGGGCCCCATAGAGACCAAGGACCTGAGTCTCAGCTCTCCTGCTCCTATGCATGGGGCTTTGCAAGCCCTGTATTCTGGGGCTGTGCAGGGCCCTGCTGGCCTCTGGTATAAACTGGAGCAGCCTCAAGGCTGTTTTAACTTATGCAGTGCTCACCATGGCCCACTATGGGTGCTGCGATACAGAAAACCACCATAGCACAGTGCGCTCCCCTCACCCCATCCCCACAGTACTGGGGGACACACCAGCTCCACACCCACTGTGGAGGCCCCCGGTGCTGGGGGAATTCTCAGGGGGCTGTTCCCACTGCCAGAGAAGCCTGAGCATCATGACAAGCAGTCCCCTAGATCAGATGGACGGATGGACAAGGAGAGACAGACGGGGGGGTCTACCAGCGTGGTTTTCATTGTATAGCTGGATGCCCAGGGGCACCACGGGGGAACATGCTACGGATGCTAAGCTCTCACCGCTCCCTGCCCCCCACAGTCACGTCCTCACCTGCCCAGGTGCTGCACACCTGCGGCTCCGCTGGCAAGGCTCCGGGGTTAATCTTGGAACAAAGCAACCTGCCAGGATGACGCAAGGAGCCCAGACGGGGAAAGAAAGCGACGCAAATCCCCCTTTTGCTTGTCTTCCGCCGGCCCAGAACCCTCCCCCCCGCTTCAGCAGCCGGGTCTGGAGCGTTCCGCCAGCCTGGGCGCTGCTGGATTTCCCCCAGAGGTCACCTTTGGAGCCTCTGCCACGCAGGGAGGGGCGCTGGGTCCCCCGGGGGTTCCCTGCAGGATGTGGCAGCGGGGAGGTCGTTGTGTCAGGTGCTGGGTGGGGGATAGCAGGGGGGAGGGGAGGAGAGCTCTAGCTCTTTGCTACGCTCTGCACACTGTGATTTTTTCACAGGCACCCAGGTCCTGGGCCTCGGTCCCAGAGGGGCTTGCCCAGTGCTCCCCAGCCCTGCGTGGCCCCGGCTGCCACCCCATTCCTGTCCACGGTGACTTTCCTGGACCTGCCAAGGAGCAGGCCAGGCCAGGACTCGCGGGACCTCGGCTTTCCTCCTGTCTGGCAGTTCTAACAGCCCCTGTCGCTGTTCATCGGGCCCAGCCACAAGGGGAACCAGGTCAGTTCCTGGATGGGAGAACACCTGCTGCCGGGCTGCACAGCACCCCAGGGACGCCCCCCAGTGCCGAGGGCCCAGAGCCAGGAGCACTCCGTGGCCAGGAGGGGCTGTGATCGGGGCTGTCCCCCAGTGACTGCAAGGCCCGTAGGAGCCGGGGCAGCCAGCATGCTAGCCCTAACCCCCATCTGGCCCTCAGCCACCCCAGGGTAGGTGTGGAGGCTGTCCAACGAGTTGGGGATTCAGGATCTACGGGAACCCGCTGCTGCTGGCAATTCACTAGGGGGCCTGAACCAGCACCCGGCACGGTGCTGCTCCATCCTGTTGGGCAGCGCTGCTGCCTGGTTAAACTGCTGCTGCGTCCCACCCAGAGATGGCTGCATTGCAGTGGCCAGGGAACTGCCTTGCCTCGTTCTCCCGGGGGAGGAGAGGCCTGCCACGCTCGTGTCAGCAAAGGGCCTTGGGTGGGAGGAGGCGCGGGGACGGGTGAAGCGCGGGTTCTGCATGAGCTATTCCCTCCCGCGCTCACCCTGAAAACAGACCAGAACAGAGAGGGGACTTGAAAGCCGCGGCAGCAGCCCCGGCCCTTTCTTTTCGCTCTCGCTGAAGCTTGACCCCGGCTCACAAAGCTCCGAGGACCCCATTTGAATGCGAAAAGGGGCCTGAGCAAAGAGCACTGACCTTCAACCCGCAGGTCAGCCCGTCCAAGGGCCAGCCCCTGGGAAACCCCGCCCGGGGCTGGGGTGGGGGGAGGATTCCACACCAAGCCAGTCAGAGGGGGAGAGACAAGAAAGAGAAGGGGGCGGCAGGGGGACGGCATTGGCGGTTCCCACGCACTGGCCGCAGCAGAGACCAGCGATCAGCCCACGTGTGCTGGGGGCTGCAGGCCTGCTCCATATTTACACGTTTTCGGGCGTCCCCATCCAGCGTGCGGGGAAATTCCCTTCTCCAGGGACACAGGCAATGGGAACCCACTCGGCACAGACAAAACCTGGCCGACGGCTGGTTTTAGTGCTGTTACACTATCTATGGTCCTTACGTGACATCCATCACCGTACCATCCGGGTCCCTGACAATTCCTAAGGTAGCAGTCCCCCAACACCCCGTAGTAAGCTCTGTGGGGCAGGGACTGTCTCTTTGTTCTATGTTTGTACAGCGCCTAGCGCAGGGAGGACCTGGTCCGTGAGCAGGGCTCCGATGTGCTACCATAACACACCTCATAAAAATTATATCACCCCCCTTTGACAGATGGGAACTGAGCCGGTAGGTGACTCAACCCAGGCGTCCGTGGAGGGAATTGAATCTGGGTTGCCAGCTAGCATCCTAACCACTGCACCATCCTACGCTTCCCTTGGGAGCGGCTGCAGCCCTCTGCCCTCCTCCCGGCGCAGTCAGCACAGGCGTTTCCCCGCCACTGGGCTCCAATCCCGCTGGCTTTGCTCAGGAAAGCTCTCCCTGTGCTTGGCCCTGGGGGGATTGAGTGCACGTGGGCCAGGCCCGCAGAGCATCAGTTTGCAGGGAGTAGGGCTCTGGGGCCCTCGCCGGCGGGATGGGGCTGAATGGCTTTTTCCCCTGACCTGCAGCTGGGCAGTTTGCTGGTTACTTATAGCTCTGTTGACAGAGGCCAAGAAGTGGCTCAGTGGAGATTTCTGGCAGGGGGTGGCAGTTTCCATGGGGGAAAGGTATGTTCTCATCCATCCCTCGAGGCAGCAGTCAAAGGAGCCCATACACATTCATCTTTCATAAAACCTACACAGATGTCACGTTCTTTGCATAGGATGAGGCTGTTGGGAACCGAAAACACGGCTGGTGCTTGAAACAACAGGCTACGGGGATGGGGCTAATCATAAGAATAGCCCTACCAGGTCAGACCAAAGGTCCATCTAGCCCAGTATCCTGTCTGCCGACAGCGGCCAGTGCCAGGTGCCCCAAAGGGAACGAACAGAGCAGGGAATCATCCAGTGATCCATCCCCTGTTGCCCATTCCCAACTTCTGGCAGAACACAGGGTTGTGATTCTTGTCATGAGTCTTGTGAAATTTGGTGCTTTTTGCAAAGCTCCAGCTCCTGGAGTCCTGTGATTTACGCGAGACTCCCAGCTTCCATTTCAACTAGCACCCCCTGCCCTGAAGTTTCAGGGAACAGCTGGTGAATGTGACCCTAGGGGCTCAGAAGTACAGCTGGTTGGAACATTTTCAACTAAATGCGTTTTCCTCAGAAACGGCCTCTCCTCCAAATCAGAATGATTTGCGGAGCCGTTACTGCTTGTCGACAACATTTCCGACAGAAAGGTTCCCGCGTCCCTGGTGGGCTCCCCGCTCGGTTCCAGAGCGAGATCCGACCTGCAAACCTGGCCTGGTGTGCCAAAAAGGGACCGTCGCCAAAACCCCACTTCCCAAAAATTCAGCCTGTGTTTTGTTCCGATGTGAAATGAGAAGAGCTTTCAAAGCTTCGCCGAGCGGCTTGATTGCCCTGCAGACAGTGCGGTTCCAACGCCTCAAAGCCAAGAAACACAAGCCAACGGTTTTAAATCTCGTGGGTTTTGGAGCCCGACTCATGACTTCTGAGGCTGGTGATCCTGCAGCCGGAGGTACCCCTGTCGTCTGCCCATTCCCATTAACCCCTTCGTTGCCAGCCACCCTGCAGCACAGCTCCTCGGCCTTCCACTGGGGTGTTCCCAGAGAGACCCAGAGGTGAGGTCAGGCTGCCTTCTCCCGGCCCGGTTTGCACTTCCAGAGCAGGGCCGCTAGCGCTGGCTCCCGTTCCAGGGCTGGGCCATGCTAATTGCCACAAACCTATTTCTGTGCCCGTCGCGCTGGTGTCCTGTGTATTGGGTAATTAGCTCCGTGGGCTCGGCAGGCCCGGGCTCTGGCGGGGGAGGGGATAATTTTTCTGCAGCAATTAGCTACAAACTGAAATTGTCCTTGAAATCCATGTGACTTGAGTGCTCCTGTTTTCACTGCAGCGTTTCCCTGCTGGGTCCACCCCCTTGGGGCGTTTCCAGAGAAGCCTTTCTTAGCTCCAGTCTTAGCCTGCCCTGGGAAGAAACACGCGGGCGCCTTCCTCCTGCCAGATTGCGGCTACCCAGTTCCCAGCCGGCGTCCTGCAGCTCCAGCTCCCAGTGCCTTGTTGAACTCCGTGGGTGTCCGGACTGGGCTGCTGGGACTCCCCGTGTATTCAGCACTGATAAACAGGCCTTTTGCTTCCAGCGGGAAGACGCCATGGCTGGGAACGGACCCAAGTCTCCACCGTTCTGGAGTGTGCACTTGTGTGTGGTTGCAGGACAATTGTGGGGAGCCTGGGGGTGGATGGGTGATGGGCCACAGGGTCTCCCCAGAAAAGGCCAGGGACGGTCCCTCCAGCAAAGCAGCGTATGACAGCGAGCTGAAGCACCTCGGAGGCTACACCTGGAAGTGGAGACCTGTGCTGTCCCCCAGGCCACATGGTGGTTTGTCTGAATCAGGGCTGGCTCCAGGCACCAGCGAAGGAAGCAGGTGCTTGGGGCGGCCAGTGGAAACGGGCGGCACGTCCGGGTCTTCGGTGGCGGATCCCTCAATCCCTCTCGAAGGGAAGGACCTGCCGCCGAATTGCCCCGAAGAATGAAGTGGCGCGGTAGAGCTGCCGCCGAAGTGCCGCCGATCGCGGCTTTACCTTTTTTTTTTTTTTCCGCTTCGCCGCTGGGGGCGGCAAAAAAGCTGGAGCCGGCCCTGGTCTGAATACAGGCAAGGCTGCAATGCCCTGCGGCTGAATAGCAGGGCCCGTTTCCCAGCATATGGGCGAGGTGTCAGTGCCCGTTTGCTCCCCTCCAGCTGAGGTGGCAATGCCTGTCCGTGTGGCACGCCCGTCTACACCCACCCAGAAGAGGGTGCGTGAGCGCAATGGGTCACACGTGCACTTGGAGTGCACGGCCTTTACCCCGCAGTGAGGAACACGGAACCCAGCGGATTTCCGTCGCTGCCCGCTTGCCCCGGGAACTGCCAGCCTGACCCCGTCTCAAGTGGGGCCAACCCCCCATAGAATCCCGCTGACCCCAGGCCTTGTGCCTCTGCCCGGCCGCGGGTGCCCACCCGCTCTTGCCGCTCCCCCGTTTTCACATCAAAGACCCACGACCGTGCTCAGCTGTCCCTTTGCACTTTGACACTTGGCCTCCTTGGGGAAAGGCCGACGGTTGGTCGGCGCTAGGTGAATCGATAGCGCCGAGACAGTCAATTACCCCGGACGACGCAGCAGCTCCTCAGCCCCTTAGCACAGACTCAGAAACCGGCAGGGCTGGCCCGGCCCACCAGGGGTTAGTGAGTCCAGCCCCACACCAAGGCAGGACCGAGGAACCGCAGCCCGGCCCTGACAGGCGTCCGTGCAACCATCCAGTGCCGGGTCCAGCAAAGCAGGGGCCACGTGGGAGTCCACAGCCCATGCAAGTTCCAGGGCCAGCCCCAGCTCCGTTGCTAGCAGCCTGGGGGCCTCCCTCGTGGTTTGGGACCCTGCAAGATGTCAGCTGGGTCATGCGCCAACCGGGTCCTGAGTGCGGGGTGACTACAAGATTGCAGCTGGCTCCTGGAGAACGAAAGCCCCCATACAGCACCCCCACGTCTGCCCACTGGAGCCAACGGGCCGCGCGTCAGTGCTGGGCCGAGGCACTGAATTGGGGGCAGATTCTGCTCCCTCTTGACGCCGGGTGACTCCACTGACTGCAATGGCTTTAAGCCTGCATGGCTGGGCCCCGGCTGCATCCTGTCCCTGGAGACCATCCCTCCTCTGTCTGCACCGCCAGGGAGACCCCCACCCGACCGAGGTCACGGCCTCGCTCCTCTCATGAATATGCATCATGCCCTTCTGCCACCGTCACCTCTGATCCCACTGTCAGGGCTAACAAATGTCTTCATCGGCGCCCAGGAAATATGGTGTGTGTGTGGGAGGGTGTCTTTGTTCCCAGCGAGAATGAGCTGACCTCCTCTGCCGCAGCCTCCCACCCCAGCCGCCTGTGACCCCCGAGAGCAGCTGGGGGCCTGGTGCTACAGAGCCTGGTCCCTCTGGTGTCACCTTCTCCAGCCAGCCCAGGTTGGGGGCAGGGAGGGATTGTGGCTGCAGGCTGAGAGCTGCAAATGACGTGGGTGCATCTCAGTCCAATTTCGAGTGGGCAAGGCAGGCAGAGAGGCCAGGGGGTGGGGAGGCCGGGGAGCTGCGCTGTGCTCGACGGGGTCGGGCATGGCAGGGAAGGGTGGAGAAGGCTGCATTGCTTTGTGCCTACGGGTGTCATTCTCCTGGGCTGTCCTGGTAATGCCCAAATCTCCTGTCTAACCCACTGCCTCCTCGCCACAGCCCCCTGTGCAGCAGCCCCCTTCTCGCCAGCTCTGCCTCCGCTCGCCCTGGCCCTGGGCTCTGCGCTGCGCTGCGCTGGGGACACAGTCAGCATGAGGGACGCCGTGCAGATCCCAGGCCAGCGACAATACCCGATTTCCGCTCCGGCTGCCGGGCCGGGGGAGGCGGGTTTCCTCTCTCCACCAGACCGATCCGTCCTGGGTGCAGTCAGGGCAGCAAGTGACGGATCACCCAGGCGCTGGTGCAATGCAGGGGCAGGCGGGGCAGCCGCTCCCACTGCTCCGCGTCAGTGAAGGGCCTGTTAGAAACCGCTGCACAGAGCGGGGTCAGGCTGAAGGGGGGCTTGCTCTGAGCAGCCGTGGGTCCAGGGCTATCGGCTGGCCCAGGCTCGGCGCTGCTATTAAACCGCGCCAAGCACACATCAACTCCCTGGCCTCAAGAGTGATCGCTGCTTCTCCTGGCGCAGCGGGCACGCTGATCAATGGCTCTCCCCCCTCCCCAAGCTGCTAGTCACATGACTCCACTGCACATATTCTCCGAGGCTGCTCACAGCTTTCTGGGGGGGGGGGGGGACTCGGTTTTTCCTCCTCTCTTTCTGCAATGGCCAGATCCGGCTAGTGGTTCTTTCCACAATCCGACTAACACATCCTGCCCTTCCGATGGAACATGGGCGCGAGACAGTGCCTGGGAGAGACAGATGCTGCTCTGCTCACGGGCCCCTGCCTGACCTGCTCAGTGCTGGCTGGGAGCTCACGGTGCAGGTCGGAGCTCGCCTTGCCCGAAGGCAATGGCAGACGTCAAAGCCGCTGCGGGCTGCAGAAACCTCATGGCCCACAGCTGAACAGGAGCAGAACTGGGGGGACTGGCCCTGGACTCCTCCCCAGCTCTCGGCATCGACAAGAACTTGTGGCAGAGAGTTCCACAGGATAATTGTGCATGATGTGTAACAGCTGGATCTGTTACCAAAGGCAGCTGAGTTCAGCGAGGGCCTCCCCTGTATGCTGCTCTGTCGGAGGCTACAAGACCGGGCTCCCCTGGGAAGGTCTGGGCCCCGTGCTCGGGCCGCACTTGGCTTTGAGGCTCCCCCAGTCGATTTCCATTGCTGGGCTCCCCCAGGGCAGAGAGGCTCCATGTTGTGTGCAGAGGCGCCCTCCGCTGGCTCTTCACTGGCACTGCAGGTCTGTGCTGGGATAGGTGTGAATGCGGAAAGCGCCCGGCTCCATTCAGAGAAGGTCAGAACTTTCCTGTTCCCATTCCCACCCCCTGCCACCCCTAGGAGAGGCCCAGGGCAAAGGAGCTGTGTATTTTCTTACAGAAGGGACTGGAGTCCAGCAACCCCTTGTCTCTAACGATGCCCAGAAAAGAAGATGGTGATCTCCGGGCCCGGCGTTAAGGATGGAGCTGGAGAACCTGCCATGCCAGGCGTCCCCCTGGGCAGCTGAGAGGGAACATTGATGGGAGTCTGTAACAGAGGACATGCAAAGAGCAGCCCGGCTAGACGCAGACAGCTCAGCCTCGTCCGTGCCCTCGCGGATGTCGGAAGGCACAGGGAAGAGTCCCATTCGGCCTGGAGATCTCTTTATTGAGTGACTTCCTCGCCACGCAAATGCCACAGCCCCTGGGCCCAGCATGGACCAAAACCCGACCCAATTCACCTGTACAGCCCCCCGCTATGAACCCCTTCCCGATCTGCACCGAGAATAAACCTCCCAAGCGCTAACCTCCCCCCAACGCTTGGCCCAGTGGCAGCAGCAGCTCTCTGTATGTGGGAAACCAGGACAGGCCGGGGGGCATCGGCACAGCTGTGTGTGGGGAGCCCAGGGCTGGGCTAGCCGGGGGCCGCGGGTTGTGATTTATGAGTAATAAACTCAACCAACAGAAGACCCTCTGCTCCCAGCTCCCCATGGATTGGAGAGGCGACCCCGGGCCCTGCCAGCTGGTCTCCCCCTGCACGCCCACGGGAGGGACTCGGCCACCCCCACTGCCCGCCGTGGCTCTGCCCTAGATGCAGGTCTCGCTGCCGGCCGCGGCCACGCGCCGCTCTTCCAGCCTTTGCACGGCCTGCGCGAGCGAGCGCAGCTGCTCCCCGTGCCGCTCGCCCATCGCGCCCATCTGGGCCTCCAGCCTCCGCAGCTGAGCCTCCTGCTTCCTCCTGGCATTCCTGTAGGCCAGCACCAGGGCGCTGCGGAGAGAGGCAGGGTCAGGAGCAGGGACTTGGCTCGCGGGGGGGGGCAGGAGAGGGAAGCTGCTCACGGATCAGCTGGGGGGGGGGGAGAGCACAGGGGGGTGCAGAGCTCGGGACAGGCTCAGAGAAGCCCCTGGGGTGATTCTGGGCCTTAGCCAAAGTGCAACTAAACCCCTCCGCTGGGTGCACATGGACTGGCAATCTCACCCAAACGGCCTGCTGCAGACAGAGCTGCCTAGCAGGGGGCTGGGAGCCAGACTTGTGGCCCTGGGGTCTACCCCCAGCTCTGGGAGGGGAGTGGGGCCCAGTGGTTAGAGCAGGGGGCTGGGAGCCAGGACTCCTGGGGTCTCTCCCCAGCTCTTTCGCAGACGCCCTGTGCGACCTCGCCTCCATTCCCACAGAGATCTGGGCTCTGCCCTTGTCTTTACCAAGCACTGGGAGCCGTTCAAATGAGGCGTCACCAGGTTGCTGTCTTGGTCCTTTCCCCTCGGGGCGTGTTGCCCCAACTGGCACCTGCAGGCACCGGACAAAGAGCTCCCAGGCCGGGCTGCAGCCCCAGGAGAGTGGCAGGAGGGAGCCCTGGGAGAGTCTGGCCTGAGGCGGGGGGTGCAGGGGCTCCCAGCGGGGCCTTGGGGGGTGAGCGCCGGGATCTCCATCCCCTCACCTGTGAGCCTGGAAGAAGTCTCTGGTGATCCCGACGCACTGGGCCCGCTGCGCCCGGCTGGCTGCACTGCGCTGCTCCAGGGAGGCCGCCAGGGCCTGGGCCTGGCCCCTCAGCTCCCTGCTCCTGCCACGGAAACAAAGGCTTGACGGAGGATGCCACAGATCCTGTGGAGAGGGGAGCCCCCCTGCCCCCCACATTGAGACTGGATCTCCCCCTGCCCCCTCGCCCGAGATGGGATTCCCCCTCCCCCCAGCCCCTGGCTGAGTCTCCAGCCGTGGGGCGCTGCACTCTGCCCAAGATCTTTCCACTCTGTGCCCCCCTGCCGTGCAGGGCCCCTGATTCCTCCCCCCAGCCTGCGGCCCCCGTGCAGTCAGTGATGCTGCTAGGGCTGGGAGGGGGATGTTGGGGACATGGGGCTCCCCATGGAGGGAAGGGGGTGCTCACCGGGCCAGCACCCCGACCAGCTCCAGCATCATCGTCTCCCGATCCAGGGCAGCCTGGGGTCTCGCCGCTTCTGCCTCCCGTCTCCCGACGTCCTGGAGAAACCCAAGAACATCCCTGAGCTCCCCCGGCACCGCGCAGCGGCTGCTGGGATGGGCCCTGGGGGCACCTGACAAACCCAGCTCACAACCTCCCCGTCAGCTGGGCTCAGACTCCGCCGGCACCCCACCCCCGGCAGGGACATTGGGGTCACAACGGCCTCTCGGCTCCTTGTGAACCCGGCAGAGGCACCGATTCTCACCTGGAGCCTCCTTGCGGGGCCCCCCACCCTGTCCCCCAGGTGGGGCAGATCCCCCCGTCCATGGGGCCATTTACACCAATGCACAATGGATGTGAAACGCCCAAGTCGGGGCAGAGCTGCTCTCCCTTTGGGGTCCGGGGCTGCCTCGTGGGCCAGGCCCCAGGGAGTTTCCCTTTTGTTCCTGCGTTTCCCTGACCACCTCCAGCTACCCCCCTCTGCCTCGGGGCCCGGACGGGTGAGGCTGCCGTCCACCTGGCCGAGCCTGTGTCTGCAGGCGGGAGCGCGGCGCCCAGCCCCTGACGTACCCCGCGGCAGCTGCTGCAACTGCTGCTGTCTCCGCTGCTGCTGCTCCCGGAGCTGGGGCGCCGGCCCCGCTGCTCGTCCAGCTCCCCCTGCAGGTGCTCGATGAGCAGCAGGTGGGCGGCCTCCTGCGCCCGGTGCGTGTAGGTGCAGAGCTCCAGGCCTCGCGTCTCCTTCTCCGCCAGGTGCAGCCGGGTCTTCAGATCCGCCATTGACTCCTGGGGCCAGAGGGAGGCGCCGTCAGGGAGGCAGCCGCGAGCGGCTGGCCCTGGGCCATGGCGAGCTCCGGCTCCCCAGGCCTGGCCCCTCCGGCCCGAGCTAAACGCAGGGTCCCAATAGCTGCAGCAAATCTCCCGGCTTGTGTCCCTCTGCAGGGAGCAGCCACAAGAGGGTCCCGCGCGCTTGACAATCCCACCACTAGAGAGCCACGTGCCCCACGTGTTGTGCTCCCTCAGCCCCTCACCCCACCCTCTGGGTTCCCGTTATGGCCTGCTCAGCAGTTACCCCAGTAATAATATTTCACAAACGCTAACCAAGCCTCACAGCCCTCTGGGTCCCTGATTTACAGCGAGGGAAACTGAGGCACTGTGGGGTGTGTGTGTGTGAATTGCCCAAGGTCACCCAGCAGGTCTGTGGCAGAGCCAGAAATAGAACCCAGGAGTCCTGACACACACACACACACACACACTCTAGCCACCAGACCTCTCTCCCCTCCCAAAGCCATAAACAAATCCCAGAAGTCCAGCTCCCCCCAACCCCGATCTGGCGCTAATCAGTAGGCTGCACTCCCCTCCCAGAGCCGGGAACAGAACCCCGGAGTCCTGGCTCCCCGCCCTGCACTCTGGCCGCTAGCCCAGGCCGCCTTGCCCCGTGCCTACCCTGATGGCCACTAAGTCGTGCAGCAGCTGCGGCTTCTCCATCTTTGGCCTTGGTGTCTCCCCAGGCAGGACCCCGCCTGCGACCCTGACGGCCTCGTCCACCATGGCCTTGATGGCGTCGTTACTCTGGATCATGGCACCGACGGAACCAGGGGCCGCCTGGCAGCCCAAATCCAGCAGGGAGACCTCCACGGAGGCCTGCTCCGCCCGCAGCCGCCGGATGTATTCGTACAGGATCCCCTCCTCTGCTCCCCCGGGCGCCTGGGCCCCGGGACTGGGGGCGCTGCTGGGACGGAGAGGTGTCGAGAAGAGCAGGCTGGGAGAAGGGGGTGGAGGGGGCCCAACAGCCCTTGGACCTGAGTTTGGGGCTCAAGGTCCAATCCCTGGCATGGGGCGGGGGCTCTGGGGTAGGAGGCTGATGGTCCCATCCCCTGGGACTGGGGGGGCTCAGAGTCCCATCCCATTGGATGGGGGGCGCTCTGGGGCTCAGGGTCCCATCCCCCGGGGTTGGAGGCTGCTGGACTCATCACCTGGACTGGGGGCTCGGGGTCCCATCCCCCAGGGCTCAGATCAGAGTCTTGGGGCCCCTTTCAGAAGCCTGCAGCCCTGCTCCCTTGACAACCCTCCCATAGGAGCTCTGCTACCTTTTCCATCCATGGGTCCCGGCAGCCCCGTCCTGCCCTGACCCGGCCTCCTCGCCCTCGGGCTCTGCTCTCCCCAGGAACCTCCTGGCCTCGTCCAGCACGGCCCCCATCCTGCCGCCCAGGCTGTTGGGGGCGCGCTCCCCGGGCTCTCCTAGAGCAGGGAACAAACTCATGCTGGTGCGTCCTCAGCAGGCAGGGTCCCCCGCTCCTGGCTGGGATGGACCCCGGGGCAGAGCCGGGCACATGGCAGCCGGTTCCCCCCTCACCCCTGGGGGCGCCGTGGAGCGATGGGCTCCCCCCGCCCACCCCTGAGCTGCCAACCCCACAGCGAGGGGCGTTTGGTGGCTGTGGGGCCAGAGGGGACCAGTTGCAAGGACTCACCTTTGTCCAGGGCATCTCCCTCCTCCTCTGGCTCCAGCCAGGGCCCCAGCTTCACCCCGGCCAGGGGCAGCAGCACCTCGTAGGCCTCCATGCAGCGCTCGCTGCCGGGCCGAGCACAGAGACCAGCCTGAGAGCTGGCGGGGCCCCCAGCCCCTTGTAACCCGTCCTGAGCCCCCACAGGCCCTCGTGCCCCCTCCTGAGCCCCCCACAACCCCTCATACTCCCTCCAGAGCCCCCCAGCCCCTCACACCCCCTCCTGAGCCCCCACAACCCCTCATACTCCCTCCTGAGCCCCCCAGCCCCTCACACCCCCTCCTGAGCCCCCACAACCCCTCACACCCCCTCCTGAGCCCCCAGCCCCTCACACCCCCTCCTGAGCCCCCCACAACCCCTCATACTCCCTCCTGAGCCCCCCAGCCCCCACACCCCCTCCTGAGCCCCCACAACCCTTCACACCCCCTCCTGAGCCCCCCACAATCCCTCACACCCCCTCCTGAGCCCCCCAGCCCCTCACACCCCCTCCTGAGCCCCCCACAACCCCTCATGCCCCCCCGACCCCTCAGCCCCTCACACCCCCTCCTGAGCCCCCCCCCACGCTCCTTCCCAACACCGGGAGCCCCCCCGTATCCCTGTCCTTCCCACACAAGTCCATTCCCCCTCCCAACCCAGCTCCGCCCCCTCTCCCCGTGGGGGGATCCCGGAGCGGGTCTCGGGGCCGGGCCCCTCACCTGTACTGTGCGGCCAGGCGCAGGGCCGTGCTGTTGGACTCGTGCTGCCCCAGCTGCATGCTGAGCCGCTCCGAGTGGCCCTTCCACTCCCGCAGGGTCCCCGAGAGCAGCTGGTTCAGGCCTTTGAGCTGCTCGATGCACCTGGGGCGAGAGGCGCGGCGCTGACGGGGCAGAGCTGGCTCCCGGGGGAGCCCAGGGAAGGGCCGGTTTATAACCCACCCGGCTCTTCCGCGTCCCCGAGCGATGCCCAGACAAATACACCTCCCGTGCTATCCACACATCCTCCTCCCACAGGGACCCTCACCACCCGTCAATGCAGCTGTGGAACCAGCCCCAGGGGGCGCCACTGGACACCCTGCAGCCCTCCCCAGCCCGGAAATTCAGCCCAGGAGGAGGATGTGCCAAATACTGGGGCCATGGTGGCATTTCATTGCACCATCCTCGGGGAGGGGGGGCGGGAAGGGGTTGCCCATTATAGCTTTGGACGTGAGAGTCTGCTTAATGCAGGGGATTGGGAGTCAGGACTCCTGGGTTCTATTCCTGCTTTGGGAGGGGAGTGGGGTCCAGCGTTTAGTGCAGGGGAGGGGGGTCAGGACTCCTAGGTTCTATTCCTGGCGCTTCTATTCCAGACTTCCTATGTGACTTTGGGTGAGTCACTTCCCCTTTCCGTGCCTCAGTTTCCCCTGTCTGTGCCGGGGCGGATGATCACACTCATTGGTGGGGAGGGGCCTGGTGCAAGGCTGTCCCATCCAACGTGTAAAGTGCTTGGTGATCCTCTGCCCTCACCCTCGCAGCTGCTGGGTCCGAGCTTCCCACTCCCTGACGTGGCTCTCCGACGCCGGGGGGCGGTGCTGGGGGAACAGGCGGCAGAGGTGCTGGGTGCTGGAGCAGCTCTGAAAGCACCGGATCAGGCTCTGGGCCGCGGCAACTGGGTCCTGCAGAGGGCGCCAGCAGGGACGACAAACAAAGGAATGAGTCTGTGGATGTTAACGACGCCCTGCAGGACGGCCACGGGCCTGGGGGCTGGGATAGGGGCCCACGGGTGCTAGTCGAAATGACACCCAGGGTGGGGCATTAACCAAGCTGCGGTTAAACACCGCAGCAGGAATGGAGCAGCCCTGGCGTGACAATCCACAGCCACCTGGGACCTGTGGCCACAGCCATCAGTGGAGACTGGCCCAGCCCTCTCTCAGCTGAGCCGAAGGAGTAAATCCCCTGGCTGTGAGAAGCTGCCTGTTGTAGTTGCTCTGGCCAGCTCTGGAGGGAGACACGGCCACATGCCCGCAGCCCGTGTATTACACCCCCTTGGCTCCTTGCCTGTTGCAGGTGATGCACGAAGCCGGGCCTGATCCAAACGCCCTGCGGTCAGCTGGGGAGTCTCTCCATTGGCTGCAGGGGGCTTTGGAGCGGGCCCACAGCTGGCTGGCAGCTGCTTGTCCCTGTCTACGGCAGCCATGTAACCCAACAGCCTGGGGAGCAGCGGCCCGGCCGGCCTCCTGACCCCTGCAGTGAGCAGGACCTAGCGGGATGGGATGGAGAAGCAGCACTGAGACCTGGGCCAGCCCCTGGTGCTGCACTCACCTGGAATGGCCAGGGCTCCCCTTCCCCGCCGGGGCTGACGGACCCCCTGGTGCTGACAGTGTCACTGGCGGATGCTGAGGGGCTGCAGGGCTGGGACGGCGTCTCCATTCTGAGCAGCGAGTCCTGCAGCTCCTTGACCTGGGCAGAGAGCGGCACCCGTCACTCCCCTCCCGGCTGCTGCACAAGGGCGACCGGAGTCGCTCCATGGAAGTGAGGGGTGTGAGTCTGGATTGCACCAGTGGCACAGAGATCAGACGGATTCTGACAGCACTTTCCCCGCAGGGATCCCCCAGGAAATTAACAAGCCGAGTCCACATAGATCCCAGAGCTTGTGAAAGCGAGGTCCTCGCACCCCAACACGGACACTGGGAAATCCCTCCCTCCTTCAGTGCCCCGTCACCCAGCCACCTTCCAGTGGAGTAGCTCAAGCAGGCTGAGCAGAACCCTGCGTCCTGGGGCCCAAGAGCTCCATTCCCAGGGGGGTGGCCCAGCCCTTCACCCTCCCGAGGCCGGTCATGTGACCCCCACGCTTTTTGCCACAAGATGAGAAATCACGGATTCGATGAATCAGAAGGGGTGTGTGGAACAAAACGGCCACAAACACACAGGCTTCCCCACAGCTTGAGTTCTCGCTTTGTCTGCTTTGTTTACCAGGGAGCCCCCCCACCCCACAGGGAATACTACACAGCCACTCAGTGACATGCAGTGGCCGAATAAAATACAGCAAATAAAAAGGTCACCCGTGTGGCTGGGTGCTTGGGGTGGTCGGGTTGAGACCTTCCCAAATGAGGTCCTGGCTGTTCTGCATGGACAGTAAAACATCCATTGCACTAGTCAGAAGACCTGAACCTACCACCCCTGGCCAAAAGTCTCTTTTCCCGCAGTGTGCAGCACTGCTGCCCTGCCCCCGGAGGTGGCTGCGTGTCAGTGGCCGGGGAGCCATCACCGCTGTCATGCATACCTTTCTCTGGAGCTTCTCCCGTTCCTCCTGGAATGCTTGCAGGGTGACCTTGGACCTGCTCAGCTCCTCCTCCTTGCTCCCTAGCGCCACCCGGAGAGCCGCGTTCCTCTCTGCGTATGCGGCTATTTCATTCTTGATCCAGCTCATGTCCTCTGCTGAGAGCCCTGGGCTGGCCTCGCTCGTCTTCTCCCCTGGCGCCCTGGGTGCTGACTTCCAGGGACAGCTCCCGTTGTCCTCCGGGAGTCCCGCAAGACCCCCCAGGCCTTGTTCTAGCTCTTCCAGGGTCTGGAAATGCAACCCCCACACCCATCCCAGTCACCCACCGAAGCTACAGTCACTGCATCATGCCAGGAGTTCAGAGCTCTCCCTAAGGCACCTGTCACCTTGGTATCTAGGCTTCATTGCATCCACACCACCTCTGGTTCCAGGCAATTTAAACACAAACCTCCAAGATCAGGGGACTGGCTGGCTCAGGGGGGCAGGGAATGGGACAAGGGGCCTTTCCCCTCTAGGGGCGCCTGCTCCAATCTGCCCCCAGGGCGGGGGGACTGGCTGGCTTGGGGGGAGGCAGCCCTGATGGCTACTTGGTGGCCTCTATGGGGTATGTGCTGGCAGGTCTCGGTGCACTTCCACCTCAGACACCATCACAACTGGCTGTAGCTGCCCCCTCGTGGGTACCCTCTGCAGAGAGGACTGGCCAGGCCCCAGAGAACCTGCTGCCCCTCCCCCAGGGGTCTGGGCAGGACAGAGCTGGGGCCCAGTGCCAGGGCAGGTCGGGGTCGCTGCACAGGGAAGGCAAACCCTGCCTGTCCCAGCATGGGGCGGCTGTGAGCCCAGGGCAGGCGTTCGGAAGGGAGAGGGGAGGGGGGCGGTTAAGAAAGTGGGGGAAGGGAGGTTTGCTCACCTTGGCTATCTGGGCCCACTCCTCCCCCGCCGCGCTGGGGCCACCCGCGCCCGTCTCCCCACCAGCGCTGCCAAGCAGCCGAGCATGGCTCCGCCGGGAGAACACGGCGTTCTCCAGAGAGGCCACAGCCTGCTGCAGATCTAGGAACACGTCGGAGCTGCCTCCTAGCGGGGGAGAGATGGGGACGAGTCGGGGGGAAGCCTGGTGGGGCTCGTGCCCCTTCCATCCTCGGGGATCTGGGCTGCATCCCAGAGGGGCTGCCGTAAAGAGGGACAGACCCAGCAGTGCGGGCAACGGCCATGGCTCCTCTCAGTGCACAAGGGGACGGAGCTCCCGGCACCACACAACACCTACCACCTGCGTGGATTTAGCAGCAGGCCCATCGCCGGAGCACGGGGCAGGAAGAGAGGGGCCCATGAGTCTGTACCACCAGGAAGCAGCTGGCAGGCTCTGGCCCCCGGCCATGGCATCCCTGGGTTCACCCCCTTCGATCATGGCAGTCCCATCCCGCCTCCCTCCAGCTCCGCAGGCCTGTGCACCGTTGCCTCGAGCCCTCGTTGCAGTGACCCAGGTGGACCAAGGCAACGCGGCAGCATCTCGATGGGACGAACACAGGGGGCAGCGACCCTGGCTGGGGATGGCTTCCATACACAATAGCCAGCCTGCCACTTCTGGGCCCCCGGATCTGTCAGAACCTGAGCATGGGGGAGCCGGCTCTGGTGAGAACGGGGCTCCTGGCGAGATGAAACCCTTTCAGTGATAATAAACCTTGTCAAGAGCTCTTCCCCCAGCGATCTCAAAGTACTTGACATAGCAGGGGTGGTATCATTTTCCTCATTTCACAGCTGGGGAAACTGAGGCATGGAGGGGGGAAGTGACTTGCCCTGGATCACTCAGCAGGCCAGTGGCAGAGGCAGAAATAGAACCCAGAAGACCTGGGTTTACCCACTAGACCTCATTGCCTCCAAAAGGCATGGGATAGCTTGGGGCAGAATATAATGAACCCCCTTTACCTTCCTCCATGCAGCCCATGGGGAACGGACGGATGGCCAGGCTCCGGGGCCTCTGCACACACCTGGGAAGGCTTGCTGTGTATTCGGAGCACTGGTCTGAATACTCATCTTCCTCTCTGCAGGAAATCAAAGCCAGAGGATGGCCAGGGTGAGAGTGGTCAACTCCACTTCCCCCGGGGACATGGCAAAGGGGGCAGCTGATGTGAGACAGCTGAGTTCCAGGTGTGAGTCTAACCACCTGAAACCAGCCCTCTAAAACACCAATATTTTGCTGCCAGATTAATATTATGCCACTGAGCAACAGTGACATCTAGTGAGCACATGCATTAATAGCAAGCGTCTGTTCCCAGCCTTGCAAAATTAGAATCGTTTTCATGGGTGAGTAAAATATCAGGAGTTTTTTCATCATCATGGGACAGGAGGACAAGAAAAATGTGGCTCTGAGCCCGTAAATGTTCATGACACTTGGACAGGTCTGATCGAAAGCGGGGGGTTAGAAAGTTCCTGTCTTTTTTCCCCAGGGCTGCAGGGAAAGAAGAACACAAAGTCTCGGGTAGATGAAGCCAGGCAAGTCAGACCACAGCAGCCAGTCCATAGCCTTTAAAGGAGACCATGTTTTCAGCTAAAGAATCAGACGCACAGATACCATGGTGACGGGCACGGGCTGCGTACAAGACCCAGAATGGAATAGAATACAATAGATGACAACGAGCATCTTTGCTACCCAGAACTGCTTCTCAGAGTTAACTGGTCCAGAGTATCAAAGGGTCAGAGAAACTGAGGGCTACCAGCCGGGGAGGCGCGGGGGTTTTCAGATGAGAATGAGAGTTGATGAAGTGGCGACGCTGTTCCCGATGGCAGAGGAGAAGGCTCTCGTGCCCCAGCGGAGGAGCTAGGACAGACAAAAAGGGAGCTATTGCTCTGAGGGAGAAGGGGAGTTGAGAGAGAGGCCAGGTCTCCGGCACAGGCTGGAGGGTAATTTTGAACTGGCCCCTGGAACGAACAGAGTCGGGGAGGGTTTGAATACGGAGTGGAAGTGGGTGTGGGAGAAGGGGAGAGGCAGGACACTGGGGAGTGGGGCTGAAAGGAGGCCATAGAGTATGCCATCGGCAGGGCGAGAGGAGGTTAAGGCCTGGGCAAGGATTCATGGGCAATCAGTCCCAGGCCCAGCGCGGCTGTATCAACCCCAGTCCTGCGCTACCAACAGAAACTGAACCTGTGACAAGCAGGGCAGGTACCTGGTTCTCCTCTGCTGCAGCCGCTCGGCCTTGCTGTGGAGCTGGGCGATGGTGACGAGCAGCGTGGTGATGTGTTCCTCGTAGCGCAGGATTGCCCGCTCGTCCGCCCCTGCTATGTCGGCCTCCTCCTCCCTCTCAGAGATTGAGTCCAGCTCGCCCTGCGGAGAACCCCACCCAGAGAACCCCGGACATCTCAGGCTCCTTCCATGCCAAAGGATCTGAGAGCCCTGTACCGACCCCGGCCCTGACACCAGTGCAAAGCGCTACATTCGTTTTCAGCAGTGTTTCCCAGTCACTTTGCACGGTAAACAACAGCACCAGGGGCAGGGCCACAGAGAATCGGGCCAAGAGGGCACCCACCCACCCACCAGTGAATTGCTAAAGCAGCCAGCTCTGGTGTGGAACACATCAGCCAGTCTGAACTAGCCGCACGACACAGCAATTTCTAGGACAGGAAGTAAAGAGTATGGTGGCCAGATGAAAGGTTTCAGGGAGACAGAAGGCCCCAAGTATGCAAAAGTCATGAACCAATCTCCCAATAATCCAGACACTGGTTTAAAAATCCTGAGATTTTACAAGTGAAATATTGGGGGTGTTTTATTCACCGTTCAGGTTTTGAACCTTTGGGGGTCACATTTTCAAGCTTTTCTCCACAGCCAGGAGGGCTGGGATCTGACTTTTAAAAACATGGAAGCTGAAATTCTCCCATAATCACCTTACTTCAGCACCTGGGGCTTTAAGGGGGAAAAAACAGCAAAATGCCAAGAGTGTGTATTGGAATGGGGCCAGGCCACTAGAGGATGGGGGGTAACCCCCTGAGTCCTGCGGAGAGTGGCATAGGATCTTTAATGACCACACAGACTCGGGATGCCTGTTTCACACCTCAGGATCCCCATCAACCCCCCCTCGCACTCGGCCATCGTTTGGATCACCGGCACCAGTCACTCAGCGCCGTGGTGCAGCTCCAGCCTCCCACCCCAAGCAGCCTGGCTTTGGAAGCTGGACTAGGGAGATGCCACTCCTCCTGCGGGGTGAAATTCCCCCTGGGCAGAGAGGCCAGCCTGCGACCTCAGCAGCACGTCAGTCCCGTTACACCCTATGCGAGGAATAAACGGCTCCTGGTTACTCTCCATGCCTCTGCGGCTGGTGCTTTTACATGCCATGCCATGCCACCCTGCAGCTTCCCGCCTGCGCCCCCTTTGGGCTGAGGGGGCAGTGCAGCCTCCATGGGTCGGTAGGCAGCGGGTTTGTTAGCATCCCATTCCCAGCCAGCATGGAACCAGGAAAGGCTGGAGCCGCTTCCTGTTTTCAGTGGGAACAATGTCCTCCCCGCAGCAGCACGGGGTTAGCGCACTGGTGCCTAGCGTGAGCAGGGAGCCCTCCACCATCCTGGGCCAGCGCCCCCCACCGCACACCCTGGGCATGCTGGGTACCCTGGCACTCCTGGGAAGTACACACTGCTCGCTCTTGGGCCCTTTCCCCAGGGCCGCACAGGATCCCTGCAGCTGGGGGAGGGGGAGGTCCTGCCGCGTGAGGGTAGGATTTCTGGAGCTGCATGCCCATGCGATGCCGCGCTCCTCCTGCAACCCCACGTGCAACTGGCTTGTGAGGAGCAGGGCTAGGACTGCTAGCCATTCCCACCTCCCTGGGGATCGGTCTGTTCCCTGCGGGTTCCTGATAGGCGGGGAGAGCGAGACAGGGGCCCAGGGCGCCTTGTCCTTCCCCACTGCAGAGCAGCACAGCAAGTCTAAACCCTGTCCCCTCCCCAGAGGTGGCTCTCTCACGGGGAGGGGGAGGCTGAGAGCAATTGCAAAGCCAAGCCAGACCCATAACCCCCCTGCCTGCAAGGAGAGGCTCCCTTGTCCAGGCCCCCCAGGAGGAAGCCACTTGCCTTCTCCATCCCTGTTCCTTTGCCCCTCTCTCCTTCCACACGAGAGGAGTCACGTCTGAGGAAGCAGCAGGGTCCTATCGCTGTGGTGAGAAAAGTCAGGGGAGAAAATCAGGCAACACCATCGCGTTTAGAAGCTCCCTTCTCAGCAGCTGCTCTCCAAGACCCGCAGCCCAGCCACCTAGCAGACCATCCCAGTGCGAGGAGACTATGGCTCTGCCAGGATCTCCCCGCCGTCTGTGCTGCTTCCCGGCCCATTCCCATTTCCCGATCCTGTGTCTATTTCCTCTCCCTTGGGAAACTTGGCTGCAGGCGCGGCCTCCGGCTCTGTTGCCCTTTAACTCTTGCGCGTCCCGTAGACAGGAAGGTAGAGCTGGTTCTGCCCTGCCCTTTGTCTTCGCTACAGCCGAATGAAACGTAAGCCTCTCTCTGGACCCAGAGGAAAGGGTTCGAAAGATCCTGCAGGTTGGAAGGTAGCTGGGATAGTTATAGTGTCCTGCGTTGGTTGTGGCCCTAGCCCTGCCCTGCCTGACAGGGGTGTGAGGCGCTCAGTCACGGAGGCCAGATAAGTGTCTAGATAGAGGGCTGGGTCTGCCCCATCTGAGACCCCTTCAAGTGGCGCAGCCAAGGGTATGTCTGCACTATGGAGCCTATGTTGGCAGAGCCCCCGCGTGTGGCTGGAGCCTAGGCTGGCTGAAGGAGTTTTTCTGTCGGTGTAGGAAGCCCATCTCCCCGGACAGCGTTAGCTACACTGACAGAGGCCCTGTTCCGTTGGCCCAGCTGGGGTTTGTCCCCACCCCGACGGACGGACGTAGTCATGCCGACAGACTTTTCAGCGTAGACCATGCCTCAGGCCAAGTCTGCACTAAAAAGTGAGGTCGACCCAGCTACGTCACTGGGGGGGTGTGTGTAAAATCCACGCGCCCTGAGAGACATCGCTAAGCGGAGCGAACCCCCCGCAAAGCCTCCTGTCGACCTAGCTACTGGCCCTCCTGTCGCTGTGGTGAGTGCTACAGCTGCAGGGTTTCTAGCGAAGGCATAGCTTGGGATTGGATACGAGACGCCTGTCCCACAGCACTGGCTATGCTGGAAGGCACGTTATTCTTTGGGTTTTGCCATGGCCCCCGGGAGTCCCAGTCATGGCCCGGCACCCATTGTGCTAGGGGCTGTACAAACAGAACAAACAATCCCTGCCCCCAGCGGGTATTGACCACAAGCTGAAGTGTATGGCTGTCTGCAAATTAGCCGGTGGAATAATGTACATACAATGGCACCTACGGAGCTGGGAAGCACCTGGTAGCCACCCGTGTTGTGGGTGGGGGAGAGGATTTAGGGCTATATGCAAATTTGAGAAAATATGCATGTCAGAGATATGCTAATAGACATGCAAATTGCGATGCGCCACGAGGGTAGGTCTGTGCATGGGGGGGTGATGGGCGAGCACAAGGAGTGGGGGCGGGGCTGGGTTCGCCACTGGCTCGGGGGCAGCGAGGGAGGCCCAGGAAACTACATCTCCCAGCGGCCCTAGCGCTGGCGGCGCCCAGGCTACTTCCGGGTTGCGGATCGCTGCGGGAGAGGCAGGCCGGGGTGAGCAGCGACCGGCCGGGCTGGGGGGGCCGGGGTGGGTTGGGGGGAGCAATGGGGGGACTGGGATGGGCTGGGGGGGAGCAATTGGGGGGGCCGGGGTGGGTTGGGGGGAGCAATGGGGGGACCGGGGTGGGATGGGGGGAGCGATGAGGGGGTTTGGGGTGGGCGGGGGTAGCAATGGGGGGACTGGGTTGGGGGAGCAATGGGGGGACTGAGATGGGCTGGGGGGGAGCAATTGGGGGGGCCGGGGTGGGTTGGGGGGAGCAATGGGGGGACCGGGGTGGGATGGGGGGAGCGATGAGGGGGTTTGGGGTGGGTGGGAGCAATGGGGGGACTGGGATGGGGGGTGCGATGGGGGGACTGGGGTGGGTTGGGGGGAGCAATGGGGGGACCGGGGTGGGTTGGGGGGGAGCGATGAGGGGGTTTGGGGTGGGGGGGGAGCAATGGGGGGCTGGGTTGGGGGAAGCGATGGGGGGATTGAGATGGGCTGGGGGGGAGCAATGGGGGGGCCGGGGTGGGTTGGGGGGAGTGATGGGCTGGGGGGAGCGATGGGGGGACCGTGATGGGCTGGGGGGAGTGATGGGGGAACAGGCTGACTGACTAGGGTGCTGGGGACCCCTACCCAAGGGCCAGAGCCCGATGCCCTCCCAGCAGCAAGCCATAGTGAGGGGAGGGGAGAAAGTCCCGCCAGGCCCCGTCTAGCCCACTCCGGCCAGTGGAGGGCTGTACACGGGGTTGTCTGTGCAGCATCCCTGCACCGAGCCGCTTATCTCCCTCTGCCTGAACCAGGGAGCCCTGTGCTGCATCCAAGCTGGAGTCGCCTGTGGAGCGCAGCAACCTCATGGACACCTCGGAGCCCGGGAGCGCCGCCGAGGAGGAGGAGGAGAAGGTGACGGAGCAGAGGCCCAGAACCCGCTCCAACCCAGAGGGGGCTGAGGACCGAGCCTTGAGCGCGCAGGCCAGCGTGGGGAACCGCAGCGAGGGGGAAGGAGAGGCGGCTAGTGCCGATGACAGCCCGCAGAGCGCTGCCACGCCCAACGGCAAAGACTGGCAGGTCCCGGCACAGCCCACGGAGTTCCAGGTCAAGACACCCAGGGTGAACTGCCCTGAGAAAGTGGTGAGTGCCAGTGTCACACTCCTGGCCTGCCTTCCGTTGGGTGGATTTCCTGCATTCTCTGCCAAGACCCTTCTGCTGGGAGAGAGTCCGTGCCCAGGTCGCTGAGCCGAATGGACCCGATTTAACCCTGCACCCTTCTTTTGGCCGTGTGTGTGTTTAAACCTTGCCACTCAGCCGGGCCGTGGGGGCTAGTGGTCCATGTAAAGCCGAAGCTCCCGGTGTGATGGGCTCATGAATGACATGAGATGCTAATGCTGCTGTTTTCTTTAATGCAGATCATCTGCTTAGACCTCTCTGAGGAAATGTCTCTGCCCAAACTAGAATCCTTTAACGGGTGAGCAGCTGCTGTCTGTCGGTCAGTGTTTTGTGAATGCCGTCCATGCACTCTAGCAGACAGGGCACCGGCCTGGGAGCCAGGAGATCTGAGTTCTGTTCCCACCTTTGTCACGGACTTCCTGGGCAAATTGCTTCCCTTATCTGTGCCTCAGTTTCCCCATTTGTGAAATGGGGCTAATGATACTGACCCTCCTCTTGTAAAGTACTTGGAGTTCTATGGATGACATGGCCTCATGGGCATGGTGAGGAAAGGCATGGGTGACGGCGGGGTCCAGGTGTCAGGCCAATGTTCAAAGCATCAGACAGTGCAGCCTGGAAAATAGGGAGGGAGTGATGTTAAAGTGAGCCAGAGGGAAGAGGCAGAGAGGTGTTGAGACCCAGTTCGGATCAGCCCTGCGGATCAGGGGGCTGAGACTCCCTCAACGCCCCCTTAAGGATGTGATGCATGGATGCTGGGGGAGGAGGGGGATGGGAAGGTGTTAGACAGTCGCTTGACCTTGGTGTGCTCTCTCGCTTGCTCTGTAGATCCAAAACCAATGCTCTGAACATCTCCCAGAAGATGATTGAGATGTTTGTGAGGACGAAGCACAAAATCGACAAATGCCATGAGTTCGCTCTGGTGGTGGTGAACAATGATGCCACCTGGGTGAGTGAGACCCCCGCAGGCCTGGCACTTTCCTTTCGGGTACCGAGGAGCAGCCAGGCTGCAGCTGTCCAAGCAGCCATCTAGTTGGGTTTTCCAGGAAAAACAGGAGACGAGCCCCAAATTCCTAACTTGTAGAAGAAGTAGAAAAAATTGAAAACAGTGATCTCAACCCCCCCTGGCAGGCCTTTATCCATCACAGAAAATACTCAGGGGCAAGCCTTGGGTATCATCTTTCCAGATCACCTTTAATAGCCTCTCTCACAACAGGACCTAGGGAACCCATTGTGAGACTGGGGATCCCGTTGTGCTAAGCACTGAACAGATATATTTCTCCTCGCACCACCATTCTGGTGTGATTCCAGAGAGAGTCTCTGTTGCTTTCCTTTAACATCCTTGTCTTGTCTCTTAGCTCTCCGGTTTCACCTCTGACCCCAGAGAAGTGTGCAGCTGTCTGTATGACCTGGAAACCGTGGTCTGCAAGTCATTCAGTATCCTTTGATGGGGGTGGGGTCTGTGCTGTAGATGAATGGGCCTGAGATCCTTCTTGCCTTCCGATCCCCCAAAGCCACTAGTCGCCCGTGAACAGAGTGACATTGGCCTTCAAAACAGGGCATGCGAGCCCTGCAGCCACGGAGTCTTTTGGCAATGTGCACGTGCAGATTCTCAGCCCCTTGACTTTCTAGGAAGCTTAGAGCCCAACTCAAGCCTGACGTCAGGAACTTCCCAGATCCTGAGAGAGTGAATCCTATTCTGGGAACAAAGGACTGGGTTGTAACGGATTTATTTCATGAAGTGTGTGTATGATCTGGGGGATCCTTTGATATTTCTGTTATTATTTCTGCTGTTTTGCCAGAAGATGGCAGCAGATCTCCGTGTAAGCCAGTGCTGCTTGTAGGGAACAAGTGCAGAGAGATCACAGACATCCCTCCTGGTGTGGTGACTCAGCTGAGCAGGGGCTGCAGTCAGTGCTCATGCACCCTAGGAAGGATGGTGCAGTGGTTAGGGGCACTGTCCTGGGTCTCTGAAGACCTGGGCTGAGTTCTTTTTTCTGCCATAGACACACTGGCAAATCACTCCTCTCTGTGCCTCGATTCCCCACCTGTCCCATATGACTAGTAGCCCTGCCCTGGGAGGATAAATACATTAAAGGTTATGAGATGCTCACCTACGCTGGTAGCAGGTCACCTAGGATAGATGGAAAACTCAGCATTTTATTTGGGAGTAGTCTGCCTGCCCTACTAAATACGTGTAGATGTTCCAGCCCGTCCCCATCCGCTCTGTCTGTCTCTAGAGTGTGACCGATCAGAAATGTCTGACTGCTTATCACTCACAGTAGCTCCCAGAGGTCCCCGCAGCTCGGGCCCCCTGGTGCTAGGTGCTGCACAAACCAAGTGCCATGCCAAGTGACCCCAACGAGCTCACCAGCTAAAAACACCTAAAGGCATCTGGAAGGGCTGCGTGTGTGTAAGGACAAGTCCTTATCTCTTGGACCCTAGATCTTGAAGGCCTCTTCAATCTCATGTAAGTTTGCTGCTCCGTGGAAGGCAGAGATTACAAATATTGCTTTTATAGTTGCATTGCCCCTTTGGTCTGAGCGGTTTAGCCAATGTCCAGGGCCTTGTTTCCATTAGGATGAGAAATCAGTTATACGAATCAGGTCTCGTTCTTGGTGTATTCTTGCTGATTTAAAAAAAAAAAAAAAGTCCTGTTTTCATGAACACAGTAGAAACAAACAGAAGCAGGCAACTTCTTTGCTGAGAGATCCCCAGGTCTGCCACTCCAGCGAGCTCTGTGCCCAAGAAACTCTCTCTCTGCTTCCTCTCTGGGTCCTGCTCAGAACTCCTCCTGCTGGGCTTCTCCAAAACACACCGGCTGCAAGGGATGTCCTAGCCCTTATATCCACAACCAGGGAAACCCCTCCGACCATGGAGCTTAGCTCTTATCTGCCATGCAGCCCCATTGTCTGCAGCTGTTTTTATTGCATGTTGTTTGCTCTTTCTGTAGAACCTGAAAGCAGATGCTTGGCCCATTGGCTTTAACAGAGTCTGTGGTCATCTCTGGAGCCAAGATTCACCTGCTGGCAGCCATTGGCCCCTTCCAGCATAACCGTAGCTGTGTATGTGCTTATTTAGCAACCCGACCCAGCGGCGTCGTGAGCGCGCGTGCTGGTATTTCTGAACCGCGTTCTTTCTCTTTAATGGCACAGACAGCAGAAGATTGAGCTGCCAGTGACGGAAAACATCCAGACAATCCCGCCTCCCTATGTGGTCAGGACCATCCTGGTGTATAGCCGGCCGGCCTGTCAGCCTCAGTTCTCCATGACAGAGCAGATGAAGGTAGGTGCTTCCTGGTTTTCCTACTCGTTGGCCAGAAAGCAGCGTTCCAGTGCTGCTGGATTACTGTCCGGGGCGGGCGGCTGTCAGAGGTGCTGGGGACCCTCATTGGAATCAAGAACCTTTGTGAATAAGGCCATAAACCCCTGCAGTTCTCAAGATCCAATAGTGCCTGCTGGGGCCTGACCCCAAAGCCGAGTTTTCTCCCGTGCTTGCTATGGGGGGAGATGGCGGGGCTGGATGGCTCAGGCCAGATAACGGAGTAGTTTGCATCCAGCCCAGGTCAGCAGCGATGGCCATACGATGGGCTGTTGGGAACGAGCTTAGTCTCGGCTCGGTTCCCAGCCGACTGGCAATCATGGCACAAAAGCCACAGCTGCAGCCAGCACCAATCGGCCACGGAACTGTTAGAATAAAGGCCAAATACTTGCCTATTATCCCAGCTGTTTTTCCCATATATAAAGGTATAGCAAGACAATCAATCAAAGAGGCCCAACAGCAAGGAGGCCCAGCAGATGTATCCCATTACCCCTACCCCTGGACCCTGGAAAGGCAATCAATCAAGGGGACCCAACAGATGTATCCTATATACCCCTAGAAAGGAATTTAAAAATTCCTTAGGTCAGCAGAAAGTATGCACGTTAAGTCATTTGTTACTGGGTATAAAAAGGCTTGCTCTACGCTTGTAAGGTGTGCTCCTCCCTCTGGCATGAGTCGAGGGGGACACCCGCTCAGCTGACTGATCAATAAAGAACTTGAAGCCGTCTTCTCGACTCCCGTGCCTCCTTGGGGTAATTGGGCAGCTCCAGGGGGAAACGAGCCCATTTGGCTAACAGAACCAAGGCTTTAAGTGGACCAGGGACACCAGTCTTACCTTAGAGATGAAGGGGTCCCATCAGGAGGGTGGGTGAGGCACAGGGCGGGTGCACTGCTCCTTGCTATACCCAAAGATCTCAAGCGCCGCATCGGTCAGGTTGGTACCTTTCCCCCCCAGCCATTTACCCTGGGATTCGGCTTTGCCGTGGAACCTGCTAATCAGACTCTACAGTGAGAAGGAATGTTCTTTTTTCCCCTTCTCTACAGAAAATGCTCCAGTGCCCTTATTTCTTTTTTGACGTGGTTTATATCCACAATGGTGCCGAGGAGAAAGAGGACGAGACGAGCTGGAAGGTGAGAGCCCCATGGGATCCGTAGTGTGACCCACCCTCTCTTGTCTGAATCCTCCCCACTCCATCAGACATCGCTTCAGGCACGGACGAGGCTCTGCCCTCCCCATCTGTCCTGGGCTGTTCCTTGCACGTCCTCTCAGCGGTTAAGATCCATTGATTTTTTTTCCTTCCCCGAGAGCTGGTTGATGGAGACGTTCTTTCAGTCGGCCCCTTTTGCGTGTACCTCCAGCTGCCCAATGGCGATGCCTGTCATGGCAGACACGCTGGCTCCATTCTTAGCATGTAGCCCAGCGATCCCCGGAAAAGGAAAATGGCAAACATTCGAGGTAAAAGCTTAGGACATCAACTGAGGACAGAGCCAGTATTTGGGTGTCTCTCTGAGTGTGTGTCTGGACCCACTCTCTGTTTTAATAATCTCTAGGAATAGGACTGCAGCAGCTGGAACAGTGTCTCAAGTCCAACGCTTATTAACTTCTCAATTGCTGCTGGGGCCCTGGTATTACAATGGTCTAGGCCCGAACACTGTTGCATATTTGTGCTGTAATATCTAGGCCCAACGGGGTTCCATGTGCGGTTTAAACCGTTGGGCTGACTCTGATATTGACCTGTGGGATTGGTATTTCCCTGGTAAATGGTCAGTTCAAATCCAGCCTCGGTTAGTACCGTTCTTACTGAGCAAGTGTTGGCATCACAGTAGGCATCAGCTCGTGATCCGATTGTACATTTCTAGTGCCGTCTGCCTGAGGATCACATCCAGCTGCTAATGAGTTAACGTTAATGAATTAAACCCCATGGCATCCCAGAGGTCAGCCCGCAGTAACGCCCATTTGACTGATAAGGCAACCGAGGCCTGGCACAGAGTGACTTGCTTGGAGTCCCACAGTGGGTCAGTGGCAAACCCACGTCTCCTGACCCCAGCAGTGTGCTTTAGCCAGCCCTCGCCTCGGGCTCAATGCCGGATTGTAACTGGGCTGTTCTGTTCCTTGCAGGAGATGTACGCTTTTTTCAGCAACCTGGACACCAAAGGCACCAATTACAAATATGAAGTGTCTGTGACAGGCCCTGCCGTGGAGCTGCACAACTGCATGGCTAAGCTCCTAGCCCATCCCCTCCAGAGGCCCTTCCAGACCCACGCCTCCTACAGCCTGCTTGAGGAAGAAGAGCCAGCAGAAATCGAAGCCACTGTGTAATAAATGATCCTTCAAGTGCCCAGTTCTACCTACCAGTGTCGCATAATTCAGGAGGCCTCTTCTCGCTGCAAGGTGTCTTTTGCACTGGGTACTGATGAGCCAAAAGTCTTGTAACAGTTTTTTTCGTTTAACTGCCCATAGAATTGCTGCCTCTGTCAGGCAGAGCTCTAGGAAAACTGTTCATCCAATGAACTCTCTTCATAAAGCTGCCTGTATGAATTGCCTTTAATATTGTGTTGTTGCCAGTTAAAAGATGGGATCTTTGCATCACAAGATAAAGCTTGTGACAGTGGCTTTAACTGGCTGGACAACTTTCTGCCTCTCTGCGTGTCCAAGGGTTTCACTGGCCAGACCAGACGTGTTGTGTTTTAAATAGTTGCAAGGAACACAAATGGGATTTTCCGTGTTACAGGCGGGTGTTTGCTGGGTTGGCCAGCTCCCCCCTATGTTAATTTCCACACCCTGGAGCAGCCTGGGCTTTTGATGGGCCGCCCCCGCCAGGACTAAGGGCCATGCTGGATGTTTTACGGGCCATCCTAAGGGGTCGGCCGGTCTCGGGAAATGATGGTTTAAACAAAAAGCTTTGCAAAAATCTGCCTTGGAGCCAAATCAGGTGAATAAAAGGAAACTTTCAGCGCCAGGGTCTCTGGCTCGTTGTCTTGTTTTAAGCCCAGGTCCCTCCCGTCCCCTGCTGCAGCCCCTGGGCTTAGACCAGCGCCTCCCTGGGGACCCCCCTGCTGCAGCCCCTGGGCTTAGACCAGCGCCTCCCTGGGAACCACCCCCCCCCCATGCGCGCGAGCGGCCGCGCCTTCGCCCATTGGCTGGGAGGGAGAAGCCGGGTCGGCCAATGAGGAGCGGGCGCGCAGGCGCAGTCGGGGCGGGAGGGCGATTCGAAGCGGACGGGCGGACGCGGCCCGGGGCTGAGGCGAGATGGCGCCGCCGTGAGCGGGAGCCCCCCGGGGCGGCTCCGGACCCTGCCCGCGGGCGGAGGAGCGGCGGCGGCCCCGCCCTCCGCGAGATGGGAGGGGGCGGGGATCGGCCCGGTGTGCGCATGCGCTGAGGGGAGCGGGGCCCCCCCCCCACCCCGGAGCCGGCATGAGCCCGGTCCTGGCCGCCCGGCTGTGCGAGGCGCTGCACGGCGAGGAGGCCCCGTAAGCGGGGGAGGGGCGCGCTGCAGGGGGGGGTGTCACTGCATGCACTGCACTCGGGGAGGGTGTCAATCTATAGGTAGCCGTGGGGGTGTCACTGCACTGGGGGGGGGTCAATGCATAGGCAGCAGTGGAGGTCACTGCATGCACTGCATTGGGGGGGGTCAGTCTATAGGTAGCACTGGGGTCATGGCACGCACTGCTCTGGGGGGTTAATCTATAGGTAGCAGTGGGGGGTCACTGCATGCACTGCGGGGTTAATCTATAGGTAGCAGTGGGGGGGTCACTGCATGCACCGCACTGGGGGAGTTAATCTGTAGGTAGCAGTGGGGGTATCACTACACTGCACTGAGAATGGGTCAGCAGGCAGGCTCAGTGGGCAGTGGGGGTTGCTGCACTGAGGGGGGGCCACCTTGCTGCTATGGGGCTACCGGGGGCACACTGCACTGGTGACAGGAGGTAGCTCGCTGTGCACTGAGGGGCTCGCTCACTGGAGGAATGGCTGCTCACCGTGCACATTGCATTGCTGTGGGGAAGGGGAAGGGATGTGCAGCACTGGGGAGGGGAGGGCTCCCTGTATTAACTAGCTAGCAAGTTTGTCCCTTGCCCTGACTCTACGGCTGTTACTCCCTGGTTTCCACTCAACCCCCATGGAGAGCACAGCCAAAGAATGCAGGCCTATGGTGCTTGTGTGGGTGTGCGTCTGCCCACTGCTCTGCCCATCCTGCTGTCACAAAGCAGCGCTAATAAAGCATACGGTGGAGCAGTAGCCAGGCATTGAGGATTCTTGGTGGCTTGCTTCTGGTCATATTGCCTGACCTTGTGTCATCTGGGTAGATTAACCTTTTCGGGCAGAGCCTGTGTCTTTGTATGTCTCCAAGTACCTAAGATGCTTCGGAGGGTATGTAAATAAGCAGTAGTAACCTTGCACTCATTGCAGCTCTGAGCCTGCCTGCTGGTATGATCCAAAGTGTACAATAGAGGGTAGCCGAATGCTATTCATGAAGTATTTTGCTTGAATATGTGCAATAATATCTGATACCTTTTTGCAAATCGTACCTCTTAGTCATTGCAATTCCAGTGTCAAGCGATTAATTATACTTGTATTATGCTTACCAAGAAAGGAACTAGTTGTATCATGGTAATTTGTCATTATTTCGCACCTTGCTGTGTTTTAAGAGGTGGTAATAATGCTTTTATCAGTAGATCACAAGGCAGATCTGTATCGTTATTTCCATTTCATAGATGGAGAAACTGAGGCACAGAGAGGGGAAGTTGTTCCTGTCTCAGGGGATTAAATTTCTCTAAAGTGTGGGGAGAAAAAGGCTGCTCTGATGATTGTATGGTAGAAATGAGAGGATTCAAAACCCCCTATATTTTGCTGAAAACAACCAGCCATCTAATCTCAGAATGCAAGGAAATATGTCTGGACTTGTTAGTAGAAGCCTGAGGTTTGTCTGACTAAAACAAGGGGCGGAGCCTTTGCTTTCTCACTGAAAATAGGGCCTCCGGGTTAAACAAGTAATCAGGAGAAACCGGAAGCATAAGTCTACAATGCACGGGAAAGCTATCCGAAGCAGGGAGCGCCCCACCAGGTGCTGCCTCTGGAAAGCCAGCAGCCAGAGGCAACAGGAAGCTTATGACAAGTGAGGGCTACTGATAAAAGTAGTAGGTTCTCCTTGTGTGCATTGTTTTGAGGGTCAGGAGTTTGTTGCAAAACTTATAACAATCTTGAATCACTTGTGAATTACAAGTATATTTCCCCCCACCCGATGAAGAGTGAGAAGAGAAAGTGTGCGTCGGCAGGCGTTTTAGTGACAGACAAATTATTGTTATAAACTGCTGCCAAAACCTTCCTCTTCAAAAAGTGCATTTTACTCTAAGAATCCCTTTCTACCCCTCTCCCCAAGAAAAAAACAATCCAAGGGAGAAAAGCCTGACCCAAATCAATTCAAGAAAAACAAACCAGTAAATTTAATAAAATTTCAAGTATGCACAACGTGGTCCCATGCAGAGTTTATCCTGAAATGGGAAACGTGCATGAGATTTAATGAAGTCCAGTAAGGACTTTGCAATTGCTAATAGATTTTATGTGGCAGGTGCTCAGATACCATGGCTAGGGGCAGAAACACAAAACCCTAAACGAGATTAAAAAAAGGAAAAGATTGTTACAAAAAATGACATTTGTCAGGTGATTACATCTTCTAGGGAACACCAATCCCTAACCAGCACGTCTGGAGATTTTTGGGGATAAGGAGAGATTCTTGCCAGCAGTGTAACCTCAGTTGAAAGATGCATCTTTGGACATTAAAGTTATGTATCTTCTGGCACACCCACTCGCATCAGATAGACTTCCAATAAATTACAGGTCTACAGTATTGTTGTCTGATACTCACATAGTGGAATGACTGTTGTAGAAACTTTAAAAAGACATTGTCCCTGCCCCGAAAAGCTGAGTCTCATGTTGAGTGGTCCCTGTCTAGTCATGCTGTGTGACTATCCCATGTGGGTAGCGTGTAAGTTGGTGTCCTGTTGTACATCTGAAGGGTTGTGGAAGCACTGCTGAAGCAGGGTGCAGATCCTAACCTGGTTCTGCCAGAGGGAATTGCAGCGATCCATCTGGCTGCTGGCAAAGAAAGGGAAAGCGGAGTTCGTTGTCTGAAGCTGATTCTCCAGTATGGTGGAAACCCAAATGCCAGGTAAGGGGGAGGCTTTTTTATCTGGGGAGAAGGGGGGTGGGTTTTAGTTAGCCGATGAAGCCCATTTAATACTTTGTGCACTTCAGACATTAATGAATTCATCCTTCTCCCTTTCCAGTGCAAAGCAACATCTTTGTTGTTCAGATAGAAAAACTGAGAGGTGAAATAACTTACCCGAGGTCCCATGCCAAGCTATTGGCAAAGGTGGGAATAGAACCCAGGAGTCCTGACCCCTACTTTTGTGCTCTAATCATTGGGAAATCTCCCCCAAACTTGTGATCTTGGATAAGTTAACATCTGCCTTTCCTTATGTATGTCTAAAAATAACTTGGAAGCACAAAATGAAAGACTTTCTGTTCGGTGGGTTATCACAGTGCGCTGATGTACGGGGGACTGTTGCTCAAGGGTCTATCTGGGAGCGCTGAAACTGACAAACTGGACACAGATGCGTTCAGTGTGAATTGTGTGGCTTTATTTCTCACCTGCTGAAAAGGCAGGACAATCAGGGAGGTACGTAGTCTCTTCTCCAGCCCAGTGTGGAAAATGTGTGAGATCCAGGTATGCTGTGTCCTGTTGAATCACATTTGAACTGAAAGATGCTGGAGTGACTTTTTGCCTTTCTTTTTTGCCCAGCTGAAAAGATGAGAGGCATGTGAAGTTTGATCAGAGAAGAATAGTTGTAAACTGTAAACTTGTGAGAAATGTTACTATTGAAGATGGTCCAATTTCAACCAGGGCATTGCGAGCCAATGTTCAGAACTGCATTCAGTATGATAACAAGTCTCCGGAATTTGCCTTCCACAGAATTGCCGTTTAAATCACCCTTTTACATTTTAAATGTTTGTCACTCTTTTAGAAGTTGCATATGCAAAGACAGACAAAATATGAAACTTGGATCTCTTATAAAACAATAATAAAATTTCCCTGAATTATGTGTTTCTTAGAAAGCTTGCAATAATACAAACTGCCACAAACCTTGTTATGGTCTAGGTTGTGCAAGGAGTATATGTAACCCGTCTGCAAGACGGAGTCGGCAGTAACACATGCCAGGTTCAATATCCCGGGGCCCCTCTTAACAATATAACACAAACACGGCTTGAGCCCCCACCCAGTAATCAGTGATTTGTAACCCAACACCAACCAAAATTGATCACTTTGGCAATACAGCTCTGTCTGCTGGATACCTAGGCAGAGTAGGTGTGTTCATGTAAATACCATCTGGTCCTGAAGCCTTTTCCCCCCAGCTCATCACTAGCTGGCAGCGGAGAGCTCATTCAGACGTTGCTTACATATAAAAAGAAAAACATTTGTGTGCCTTATCGTGTTAATATACCAATATTTAGAGTGGTTGCAGTCCATTCCTCCACTAGAATCAATCATACATTTGATAAGACATTACTAAATGAAATGTCTCTTCCTTTGTCAAATAAGATTGGAAGTAGTTGCAAAATGGTACGTACCAAAATATACACCAATCAGTGGGTGTTCCTCACTATACTGTATCATAATCTCCTGTTTCCTTTGTTGTGTTTTAATAGACACATGGTGGCATTTAAAGAATTTTTTTCCTTAAGGCACATAAGGGTATTGGAATGTAAACATGGGGCACTGTGTATTTCAGGTCAGTAGAGGAACTCACGCCATTGCATGTAGCAGCTTCTTGGGGATGTTACAAATGCTTGAAGCTCCTACTGCGGAATGGAGGGGACCCAAATCTCGAAGACCAGGTTCGTAGAATTATGATTTCAGTGTTGTCATCCCCAAGGTCTTGCTAACTAACTTAGGGACAGGCATTTCTTAGGGCTGTGATGGATTCTCTCCTCATTTTATCTAGTCTTCTAGACCGGATCTTTCTAACTGATACACTCTCAACCTAAGCTTGTGGGCTTGATGCAAGACTTGCTGGGTGATGTTCTGTGGCCTGGGCTGTGCCAGAGGTCAGACTAGATAATCATAGTGGTCCCTTCTCGCCTTAAGATCTATGAATCTATAACCAGTGAGGGACCTTGAGTGGATAACCATGTCTCCTTATGGTCCTGAGCAGAGATTACTGCCTGTGCTGAACTGACTGGTGATTTTATGATGTGGGTGAATGTCTTCAAGGGATTAGAGCCACCAGATTTGTTCTATTTGTCACTTGGAGCAAGAGCGGAAATATTAATGTATTAAACTGTCCATGGCCCTGAGCACTTGTCATTGAAGCTTATTATTTAACTGCCAGTTCAGTACAAGGCACAAATAAAGGCATGGTCCCTGCCCTGAGGAGTTGACATCTCGTGGCTGTGTTCGCAACAGGAGGACGCACCTATATTCATTCACCCCATGGTGAGCCTTTTGCTTTACCTGGGTACAGTATTCTTCTACACCTCCATTCCTGTTGCGTTGCTGTGTGCTGTTAAACAGCTGCCACATTCCACGTCAGAGGTGGCTGCATTTCTGTAATGAATGAAGAGCTTCGTCCATCAGTAAAGTGCTTTGGTGTGATCAGCACTATTTAAATGCAGCTTCTTCTTATTCCACTAGAACCCTTTACTGTTTAGCTTGAGACCCTTTGTCTCTGGAAACTACATACATCACCTGCATAATGGGCAATCTTCTTCCAGCCTAAGGTTGGCGGACCTCCAAATGTGGCTTTCCAGCTGAGTAGCGCAGCATGGTCCTACCTTTACGCTTGGGTAGTTCCCAGCAGAGTGTTTCCCCTTGAGAAGCAGAGCATGATAAGGTGGTGTGTCTTTAATACATTTTAATAGTAAAATGTGTGTGTTTATTTTTTGTGCCTTTGCTCTTCAGGATGGAAACAGAGCAATCGACCTAGCCTTGGAACAGGGAAACAAGATGTGTGTGCAAATCCTGCAGGGCTTCCAGTATGCCTGGCGCCCAGAGGAGGCCAATGGAGCAAACAAGCACACGTGTAAGCGTTCTGAATGAGTGCTAGGCTGGTGCTTCTGCACTGTGAATGCCCTCGTTTGTAAGGGCTTCAGCTGCCCCGGGAGAATCACCTTCTCACGAGCTCTGTCTAGCCCCTGTTTGAAGCAGGAATTGACACTTCTTATTTAAGTGCAAAATTGTATTTAAAAACCCAACACTTAACACATTCCCTGCAATAAGTGCTGGAGAAAGGCTTTGGATTCTAAGTTTCAGAGTAGCAGCCGTGTTAGTCTGTATCCGCAAAAAGAACAGGAGTACTTGTGGCACCTTAGAGACTAACAAATTTATTAGAGTATATGCTTTTGTGGGCTACAGCCCACTTCTCCGGATGCATATAGAATGGAACATATATTGAGGAGATATATATATACACACACATGCAGAGAGCATGAACAGGTGGGAGTTGTCTTACCAACTCTGAGAGGCCAATTAAGTAAGAGAAAAAAAAAACACTTTTGAAGTGATAATCAAGCTAGCCCAGTACAGACAGTTTGATAAGAAGTGTGAGAATACTTACAAGGGGAGATAGATTCAATGTTTGTAATGGCTCAGCCATTCCCAGTCCTTATTCAATCCTAAGTTGATTGTATCTAGTTTGCATATCAATTCCAGCTCAGCAGTCTCTCCTTGGAGTTTTTGAAGTTTTTAAGCATTCTTAAAACTATAATACCCACCTGCTGAAGTGAAAAAACAGATTGACAGAGCCAGATGAGTACCCAGAAGTCACCTCCTACAAGACAGGCCCAACAAAGAAAATAACAGAACACCACTAGCTGTCACCTTCAGCCCCCAACTAAAACCTCTCCAGCGCATCATCAAAGATCTACAACCTATCCTGAAAGATGATCCCTCACTCTCACAGATCTTGGGAGACAGACCTGTCCTCACTTACAGACCTAAACCCCCCAACCTAAAGCAAATACTCACCAGCATCCACACATCACTGAACAAAAACCCAGGAACCTATCCTTGTAACAAAGCCCGATGCCAACTCTGTCCACATATCTATTCAAGTGACATCATCATAGGACCTAATCACATCAGCCATACCATCAGGGGCTCGTTCACCTGCACATCTACCAATGTGATATATGCCATCATGTGCCAGCAATGCCCCTCTGCCGTGTACATTGGCCAAACCGGACAGTCTCTACGCAAAAGAATTAATGGACACAAATCTGACATCAGGAATCATAATACTTAAAAACCAGTGGGAGAACACTTTAACCTGTCTGCTCATTCAGTGACAGACCTGCGGGTGGCTATATTACAACAGAAAAACTTCAAAAACAGACTCCAACGAGAGACTGCTGAGCTGGAATTGATATGCAAACTAGATACAATCAACTTAGGATTGAATAAGGACTGGGAATGGCTGAGCCATTACAAACATTGAATCTATCTCCCCTTGTAAGTATTCTCACACTTCTTATCAAACTGTCTGTACTGGGCTATCTTGATTATCACTTCAAAAGTGTTTTTTTTTTCTCTTACTTAATTGGCCTCTCAGAGTTGGTAAGACAACTCCCACCTGTTCATGCTCTCTGTATGTGTGTATATATATCTCCTCAATATATGTTCCAATCTATATGCATCCGAAGAAGTGGGCTGTAGTCCACGAAAGCTTATGCTCTAATAAATTTGTTAGTCTCTAAGGTGCCACAAGTACTCCTGTTCTTTTTTTGGATTCTAGGCCGCTGTCTGTTTGCAAACTTCCTCCCACACTCCGTCTGTCTCAGCCATGACTTGGAGGGACCATCTCCACGGCGCTGAGAGAGTACTGTAAGTCTGTGGCCCCTCAGTCTTTGGTCTCTCTACTGACCTAGCAAGGCACTCAACGAACAGCAAAAGTCCTCACCCGTTAGTTCCTGATATGACCTAGAAATGAAGGGCTCTGGATCCCTCTATTGCCTGACCCAGTCCCACAAACTGCTCTCAAGCATTTTCACTTATCTGCAGTCCAGAAAAACCAAAGCAAACTGGATTAATGCTCCGTATTGCTGCGATATTAACAATACCCAGCTCATATGTAACACTTCATCCGTCCATCTCAAAGCGCTTTACAAAGGAGAGCAGTAGTAGTATCCCCATCTTACAGATGGGGAAAATGAGACACAGGGAGGAGAAATGACTTGACCAAGGTCACCCAGCAGGCCAGTGGCTGGGAATAGCCCTGGTCCTGTGCACTGTCCACTAGGCCACACTGCCTCCTTTTGATCTGTACTGTGCTTTTATTTGATCTCAAAGCACTTTAAAAACGAAGCCTGACAGCATGCTGTGAGGTGCTCCCCACATTACACGCGAGTGAACTGAGACAGACAGGTGAAGTGACTCTCTCAAGGTCACACATGGAGTCAGTGGCAGAGCAAGGAATCGTTTCTAGGAATGCTGGTGCCTGTCTGTCTGCTTTGCCAGCGAGGTGGTACTGCAGATGAACTGCTGTGTGTGTTTTGTTAGCATGGTTTGTAAGACGCAAACGTACGTTGATGTTTGCTGTTTTAATATAATGAATGCTGAGTTGTGAGTGTGTCGCTCTGTCTTGTACAGTCTGCCACGAAGGCTTGAGAAACGCTGAGAGCTTCCTTTCCACTCTGACTGACGACTGCACGGAAACCGGTATCATCTCAAGACTTTCTGAAGCGTGGGATGATCCTGGACCGCTTAGCAGCACCCAAAAGTGTCTGCCAGACGGGAGTCCCAGTAACTCAGGGCTGGGTGTCACCTTTAACAACGCGGCAGCTGCTGATGCAAGTGGCCGGCTGAGTTGTATCCCAGGGAATCTCCAGGACCATCCGTGCTGTTCAGTGCCTCAGTCCACGTTGGCCTTTTGTGCCTATTCGCACCCGGGGCGTTCCCAGGGACCTGCCACTTTGTCTGACAATGGTCCATGCAGCCATCGTGGCCTACCTCAGCCAGTGCTGTCCAGCACTTGGCTTTCAGCCAGTAATGAGCCTCGAGAACTAACTTCAAGTCTGACTACAACACAGGGCCTTCCTGGGGATGAAGCATCTGCTTCTCTTTCCTCAGAGACCGACGACAGTTTGACACCACCTGGCTATGAAGACACAACAGACAGTGGTCACGGTCTATCTTCCCAGCCAGTGCCTGGCCGGGATGAATCCATTTCAAAGGAGCCTGTGATCTTCTCTCAACCACAGCGTTGCAGCATGAGCCATGCAGCGCGGGCACGGAGAAGTGTCAGTTTCTGTGAGTCCCCTAAAATGTTCCCCCTCCGTAACAATGGGAACTGGAAGGAAAGCCCTTCGGGGCCACGCTGCCACCCCAGAGTTAGTGCTGCCAACGGGACTCTGGGCCTGTCCCAGCTCAGTGACGTCCTCGATCTCGAAATGTTAGGAAAGGTGAATGGCCAGGAAGGATTGGATGTCACATCCCCAGACCATGTGTACCTGTTCTGTCGGGCCAACTCCACAGCCATCTGTGACTTGGAAAAGACAGTGATGGAGCCAACGTTCCTGGCCAGAACACACGAAAATTCAGACTCTCCCTTCGCCGCTGGACAGGTGCTTAGCAGAAGCTCCGAGAGCGGCAGTAGCCAATATACCAGCTGTGACAGCGACTGTTACGTTAGCGCCGCAGACACTTCTGACCACAGTGAGCCGAAGAAAGGCTTGGAAGGGAACGAGGGCTGTATGCAGTGCCGCAGCTCTTCTCTGTGTGCCGGGGACGGAAGTGCTGATTCCAACAGCGCTGGCAGCACAGATGGGAGTTCCCGAGTGCGCTTAGGCAAACGGTTGATGGCCAGCGCCGCAGGGCAGAGCTGCGAGAAGCTGGTCGAAATGCCATCTGCAGGGGAAGCAGTTACGCAGCACGTGCCGCCCTCCGGGTCACAGAACACAGGAAGGCATTTATCTGCTAGTTCTGAAGCATCCTACATTAGCAGGGAGGGTTCTGGTTTGACCTCCGCTGGGAAGCCAGCTTCAGAGCTGTGTACCTGCAGCACTGCACGCGAATCTCTCAAACACACGGGGGTATCGAGCCCTTCCCAAGAGTTACAGGCTGAGTGTGTCTCTCACAAGCAGAATGACAGAGGCTCAAACATCTTGTCGACTCAGGAACCACATCAGTTGACCCCAGCTGATGTTGCAGTTGAGGAAGCTGGTCCTCGGGAAGCTGCCGCCTCTGTGAACTACAGGCAAATTATTGCAGATTGGAAACTGCAGGGTAAATTGAAGGGGATGCAGCTTTCCACAGACAGCAGTCTCTCTGCAAGGACAGAACTGACCAGTAGCCAGTGGGTAGCAAGAAAAGCCGATATTCAGGAATGGGATCCCTCTGCAAATGGGTCTGACCCTGAGATGCCGGACACGGTGCTGCTCAGTGGGGCCGTGGGCGGGACGCCGGACATGGGGACGCCAGGCGGGGACATGGAAGACAATAACAGAGAGGAAGAAATGAATGGCAACCCATTCCAAGGGAGATCGGTAAAGCATCCCAGTCTGAGCAGTGAAGCTGACACCTTAGTGATCCAGCACCTTGCCAGTCCCGCTGACGGTTCTGGAGAAGACGAGCTCTCTCACTTGAACGAGAAACAGAAGATGGTTCCCACATCTTCAGATGTTTCCCCACTGCTTCAGCTGCGTCCCAGGTCCTGCCACGTCACCCCCAGAACAAAGAGCCGCTTGACCTCTGCGGCGCTTGACAGCAGCTCCTCCTCATCGCTCTTTGAGGAGACGCTGGAGATGCCAAGGCGGCCCAGGAGAATTCGGAGCCCCCTGGGGAGGCGTTGGATGCCAGTTGGCCCTGCCGCCTGTCTGGAAGGTAATACCGCGGGGGGGAGCTGGGTCGCTCAGGGGGATGAAAATGCATCTTGTTGGGAAGCAGAAGAAACGAATGACCTGGATGATACTGAAATAATTGCAAAAGCCACCAGCCACTCAGGGTCCTCTGCTGGTCATAGCAGCTACCCAGATGCCAGCCCCACAGTGCTGCTAGACTCTGCCGGGGGCACCGATGAGCAGTCCTTGTCCGGTAACAAGGGGAAAGCCGAGACAGGTGCTGCCTGCCACCCTGGCCTTCCTCCCCTCCTCCCAAGCTCCGATACAGACAACTCCCCGTCAGACAGCATGTGGCTGACGGAGGATGGGGAGAGTGACTGCACAGACCCAACACGGCAGGTTGCTCTCACCAGACCAGCCTTCTCCCAGGCTGAGTCAGATGCTGCGAATGAGGAAGATGGGAGAGTGTTGCCCAGCGCGTGCCCACAAGAGGAGCGCCGTCAGCCTCCGCTGGATGCCAAGAGGCAGCCTGGTCCCTCCAGGGTTAGTTTCAGTCGACTGTCCTCCAGCAGGGCTTCTTGGGCAACGTCTGCCACCGACCACCCTTCGAGGCTGAGCCCCGTGCCGGACTCATGCAGCCAGGACTTTCCCCTCTCGCCCGGCGGCCGGCCTGTGAACCTCAGTGCCCGGGAGCCGGTGGAATATCTCTACATGGACGAGGAGGAAGGGTACGCGCTGATCGAGCGGCATGTCCCTTGCACGGACGACGCATCCGTCCTCGCAGACACTACGAGCTCTGATGACACTATCGTTTATGACTGGAGAGCCTACCAGAGCAAACTGGCGGAGCAGGCGAGCAAGGAGAACCAGCCCCCGCAGTGCAAGTCACCAATGGCAACCTCCAGGCTGCATCTCCTCTCTGATGAAGCCCTCATTAGGAAGCTGAGAAACCTGGGCGCGAACCCAGGGCCCATTACGGGTCTAACGAGGAAGTTCTACTTGCAGCTGCTCGACAAACTGATGAAAGACCCGAACGCCCAGGCCAGGAAGAGGTCTGCAGGTAAGCAGTTTCTTCCAGGGAACAGGTGGGTGTGGAGCGTCTAGCTAAGCTGTTCTGTCAGAGATGGGGCATTTAGGCCAAGTCAGCATGGAAAAGCTGCACCTGTTTAAATTGATTTAGTTAAACCCATGCAAAGTCCTGCTCCAATTTAAACTGGGTGTATTTGGTTTAGCTAAAGTGGATTAGGAACCTGAAATAAGCCCCTCGCCAACTGAAATCAGTGTCAACACAGGGGTTTGCACTGGTTTTACTAAATCGCTTTAAACAAGTGCAGCTTTCCTGTGTGGACAAGGTCTGCAGCATTAACATTTTAACAGATTTTTCTGTTGCTGCTTTTCCAGTCCTGGGGCCTGATCTTGTCTACACACAAACTTGCACTGAGTTAGTTAAACCAGTTCAGACCACAGTGTGGATGCTATAATCTTGGTTTAGCTTAAATCTGTTCCTAATAGACTTAGGGCTTGTTTACACTTGAAATGCTACAGTGGAACTGTAGTGCTTCCGTGTAGACACTACCTATGCTGACAGAGGGCACAGCTAATCCACCGCCCTGACAGGCAGTAGCTAGACCGATGGAAGAATTCTTAGCGCTATCTTCACGGGGCATAGGTCAGCGTAACTACGTCACTCGGGGGGTGGGGGGTGTGTGGATTTTTCACATCCCTGAGCAACATGGCTGGTCAGACAAACCAGGCCTCAATCTGCTTTACCTTGAAATAAAGTCCCACTTGTTAGCACCAGTTTAACAAAATTGGTTTAAACTCTCACCTCAAATTAAACCAGTGCAGCTCCTGTGTACGGAGGTTTCTTTAAAGGTGCATTTGACCCCAAAGAAAGCAACCACTTACAGGACCCCTTTTCTCCCCTCGGCCATGCCAACCCCCTTGGCTTGTTCCATGTGCGCTCACTGCTAGAGGAATCATTCCTTGGCAGCATCCGAAAGCACCTACTCCCCCTTCCCCCGCGGGTCCCTTCCAGGTGTTGCGTTGTTTTTACCAAGCCTGGGCTCCACTCTGTATTGGCTCTGAGGCGCTAAATGCTCCCAGTTCACTGTGGTGACCTCCCTACAGCCTGGAGCACCTAGTCGGATACTCCGAGCCAGGGAATTAAGTGGCATAAAACCCAGTTGGAGCCGACTCTGCTGAGGCAGTTTGGAATGGCCGGAGTTCTTTATAGCTTTGCCCTGGCTGTGATGTGGTGACGTTCACTGAAAGGACTAGTAAAGGCTGGCGATCCAAAGGCCGAGAGGACGGTAATCGGTGTAAAGAAACACAAACCCGATAGCCCAGATCCGGCGTGTACGAACCTGGTAACCTGCTGCACTCGCTAGATTTCTGCTCTGGCGGTGTCTCTTGGGAAGAGGCATGTGCACATTACTCCACGTTGCCTAGCCATGTCTGGCTCGCCTTGCCTTGTCTAATCCAGCTGTATGCTCTCTCTCTCCCCCTTCACCCTCTCTGGGGAGGGCGGGGGGGGAGAACGGGCTGCTTCTTGCATTGGCACAGGACACAGCCCTGAGCTGGCCTCTGCGCTAGAGACCTTTCAGATCCCCGACTGCAAGGACGACGAAATGGCTCTCTCCAGACAGTTCGACCAGCCCGACAAGAACAAGAAGTGGAGGGAGGGCGTGCTCAAGTCCAGCTTTAACTATCTGCTGTTGGACCCCAGGTATGGCCTCTCTCCCTGCACCATGTCCTCGCAGGGCAGCTTTTGCCATCTCTCTCTTAGAGGGTCTCTCTGAACTCTTCCCCCTTAGGGACAAAGTTTGCAGGTCCCGCATCTGACCTGCTTTAAAACTGCCATCTCCTGGGGCAAGTCCACTAGGAGAACTTTCTCTTCTACCCTCCCGCTCCATTGGCAAGAGCGACTCTGCTCTCCTGTTCCCGCAGGGCCTATGTGGGGCGGTGGTGGGTGAGTGGGGTATGCCGTGTTTGTACCAGCAGGGAACTGATGTCCACTGGCCAAGCTTTTCAGAAGTGACTGGTGATTTTTGGGTGCGCAACTTGAGACACCTGAAAAGAGCCTGAGCTAATAACTATACATAGAGACTAACCGGGGCCCAGCGGAGCTCTGCGGGGCAACAGCCTGCTGAGCCGGAGACTTGGGGCGTGTGGAAGGAACAGCAAATGAGACCAAACCCTTCCACGCTCAGCGCTGCCTCCTCCTGCAGGGTGACTCAGAACTTACCTTTCCGCTGCCACCACCTGAGACAGGTTGACTGCTTTAGGAGTTTCGTCAGTGCCATCTTCTACGTGGGCAAAGGGAAACGCTCCCGACCCTACAGCCACCTCTACCAGGCCCTAACTCACTACAAGGGTGGAAAGAAGCAGGTAACTGGGCAGGGGAGTCCTAAAACAAACTGCCACTAGGTGGCGATAGGCCCTAAACTAGACTTTTCTGCTCTGCCCGAGGTTTAAAACCCACATTTAACACAAGCTCTGTACAGGTGGAAATCAGTGTGATGCTGGAGCTCACTGATTTACGCCAGCCTAGAATCTGGCCCAAAGCTGTTTAGTCCCCTGTGGAAAGGGGTGTGGGGATTGCGTGCCTCAGGAGAGCCCTTTAACTTCAAGGTTTGCCACTTTGACTACTCCTGGTAGTGACAGGAAGCTGGTACCAGCTGATGGCTGGGCGCTGGGAGCAGGCCTGCTTTGTGGATGGAACGGGCTTTGGGCTGTTACCCGGCACCATTTACATTCGCACCACTTGTCAGTGAGGGCCTGGGGAGATGGCCATCGCATGGAGAACGACCAGGAACCTGCCAGGGGACAATGAGCTGGCTGCTCCAGATCTGGCCGAGAACCAGTTGGAAGAATAAAATTGCTTGGGTTTAAACGTCTCTGGGAACGGCCCACGCCCAGTGTGTCTATCGGGATAACTCGCCTGCCCCCACCAGTGGTTTTCAACCTGTGGTCCGCAGATCCCTGGGGGTCCGCAGACCGTCTAAGATTCCCAAAGGGGGCTGCACCTCCATTCAAAATTGTTTTTAGGGGTTCACAGATGAATGAAGTTTGAAAACTGCCATGTTAGGGGGTTTGTAGTCACCATCGACTGTATGTCCCACAGGCGTGCCCCAAAGTGCAGCACATCCTGGACATCTGGGCGGGCGGCCAGGGCGTGATCTCCGTGCACTGCTTCCAGAACGTCATCCCGGTGGAAGCTTACACGCGGGAGGCCTGCTTGGTGGATGCGATTGGTAAGGCAGCAGCAAGTGGCAGGATGGTTTTGTCCTAGGTTTACATGAGCTTTCCCCCCCCAAGAGACCCTTCAAAGACGTTCCCGATCTGGCCATTCCCTCCGTAGCCCCACGGTGACGTGGTTTAGAAGGAGAGGGGCTGGGCTCTGAGCCCACGACTGGGAGCCCCAACTCTGAAACTGAATCCCCCCTCCATGACCTTGGGGAAGTTTTCCCAGCTCCGTGCCTCGGTTTCCCCATCTGTAAAGGCGGAATGGCGATGACGACTTGCCTCCTAGTGGGGCGGGGAGGGTTGGCTTGTTTTTAAAGCACTTTGAAGATGAAATATTTGTTCTTGGTTTCACATGAACCTCGGTCTACTCCTGAGCTTCTAGCTATCCCATCCTCTGAGGTCTGCGTCTTGGGGGGCTAGCTTGAACACGCCCTGTCCTATTCGTGGTGGGAAGGGGGCGGACAGGGCTGTCACTGAGCTGAACTCACTCCTGATACAAGCAGCTGTGACTCTGTTGCCCTCCGTGGAAACACACCTCCTTTAGCAGCCTTCCCATGGGGCAGCCAGAGAGAAGTTTCCCGTGGCTGGCACAGGATGGGGGTGATTCCGCTGAGGGATTTGGGGGGGGGAATCAAGCTGTGTGCTCCCCTGCTAGTGGAACCCCCTGCTCCCCCCACCTCCTTAGTGCAGATGGCTCTAGTGAGCATGCTTCCCCTTCCAGGGTTAAAGATGCTCACCAATCAGAAGAAGGGGAATTACTACGGCGTGGTGGCGAGCTGGCCCATGAAACGCCGCCGGTGCCTGGGGATTCACATGCTGCACAGGGCCATGCAGATCTTCCTGGCGGAAGGGGAACGGCAGCTGCGTCCGGCAGACCTCCAGATTGGGCAGTGAGGATGCTCCTCTCGCCTGGCTGGCGGCTGCAGCTCTAATCAGATGGCTGCGTAGGGTGAGCCAGGGAGGTGTACGGCTCGCAGGAGGCACCGGGATAACGGAGCTCTTAGCTAGACGGGGTCTTGGAGTCATTCACCACTGGCGGCAGCTTGAGAAAAGGGCAGATCCAAGCTGCTGTGGAACTGAAGCCGGCTCCCCTCTCCCTAGAGAAGGGGGAGCATTAAACTGCACTTGGCCAACTGGCCGTGGAAGGTGTCTCCTGCCTGCCGGGGGCGGGATTTTTAATCACCGAAACGTGAATTAAATTTGTCTTTTATCTCTGCTGCTCTGAGGTTTGGCAGAAGTCCGGCACAAAGAACCCCCGGGGGGTTTACAGTGTTTGTAGCAAGCAGAATCATTCCCTAGTGTCCCATGCTGACCGGCCTGCGAGGGGCAGGGGACCTGTCAGTGGTGCCCGTGTTCTTGATTGTGTCTGTGGAATCGCGCCTGGAGAATGATCTGCCGGAGAGCGGGCACGTGGGGAGCACTACCTTTTACATACTGCTAGTTTTGTGCTGCTTTAAGGTTTGTATTTTTTTATTTGTCTTTCCCAAAAGAATGTTTTTTAAAAAAATAAATCATTGTGGATGGCTCTTAGCTCAGAAGTAGAAGCTTTTCAGCCTGTCTGTCTGCAGGGATCTGAACTCTCGTGTCTCGGTCCATCCCACAGCCTCTGTTCTGCCAGGATCATTCCTCCACCCCAAAGTAGGGAGAGGTGTTGGGCTTCCCCGTGCCTTCTCTCACACATTTTAATCTCTCTGGTCCATTGTGCTGTAGCTGGTTTTCTCCCACCCCTTTGACCCAATCCGGGCTGTTCCCAGTACTAGTTCTAATAGGCTCCTTGCAGAGCGATAGGACTCCTGCCCGGCCTGTGCGACGCTCTGCTCCCTTGCTCATGCTTTAAGACTCTCCTTGGGACCAGCAGTGAGGTTAACCGCTCAGAGCGGCAGTGACGGAACTGCAGCCTGTGTCCGAGCACAGAGCAGACCCTGCCCCAGGGCTGCAGGAGCCGGCCAGTGAGTCAATAAAGTCACACGTGCTGAGAATAGAATGGCTATTTACTGTATGAAATGGCACGCTCACAGGTTAGGGTTTCATCTTTAAATGGTGGATTACAGTGCACAACTTTCCTTTTGCTTCAACACAAGCAGGGTCAGGTACAAGCGGCACAGACTCCGCAATTCATGGCAACAAACACTGAAAAGAACGTGTACCACGACCAGGGCACAGTAACAGTCACCTCAGCGCAGCGGCAAGGTCACCCCTGTGTTTCCAAGTACAACTCAGGAGGATTGGGGGGGGAGGGGGGGGGAAGCAGCTCTTGGAGCCCAGCTGCAGGGAGGGAGTGTTAATGGTCAAATCAGCCAGCCTGGCAGACCAGTGCCAGCAGCAGGCTTCCGGCCCCAGCCTGCCTGGTGCTGGTGGTTAGAGACAGTTCTCTGGGAAGCTCACCCTTGCCACCTAGTGGGAGAGAAGCTAAACCAAAGCATTGGCCTTTTCTCTCTCCCTCCCTCCTCATGAGAACAGCTCCTCCCCCCGCCCCATCAGTGGGGCTAGTTGAACACACCCTGCTCTAAGGGTGAGGGGAAGGGGGGGGACAGGGCTGCACCCAGGTGACCCACATCCTCTTCACCCCACACCTGGGGCAGCCATTAACCCCTAGTGCTAAGGTGGTAGCATTTTACACCCACTGGTGTCAGTGACTGCACAGGGTGTGGGTGAGAAGGAATTGGGTCCAGGGCTGCTTCCTTTGCCATGGTCAATTGCTGCCCCTGTTTTGGTGGGTGATGGGGGGGAGACTAGTCTGTCTACTGCAGTAAGCAGAGATTTCTTTGAGCTACAGCCACAGTGTTCTCCTGTGGCTGGCTGGCGCTGCAGCCGTCCCCAGTCTGCACTCAGTGCAAATCCACGCTCTGGCAATGGGGTTGTTACTGCACATTCCTCAGTCCAGGGTGTGGCCGACAGACTCCTCGGCGTTAGCGGTTCCGGCCCCCATCAGAACTCTGAACTAGAGCCAGGAGCCTGTCTGCCGTTTAGTCCTTCCTCCTTGGAAGCTGCTGGGTCGTTTTCCTGCTGCTCGGGGCCAGAGGTGGCTGAGTTGCTGCTTCTCTCCGAGATGCCCCTGCAAAGAGAATCTGTCTGTAGTTTCCAGCGAGCCGGGGCTGTCTGAGCCACAGGGGGATAATTTCACTGCCCACTGAAATGCAGCAGCTGTTTAATAGCAGGCAGCAAAACTGCGCCCCAGTTTCAACTGGAAATGGCAGGGTTCATTTTAAGCAGGCACAATGTAATTGCCCAGAGTGGGCCTGGACCAGAGCACTGAGGTTAACATCCCCCTGCGCTTTACCAATGGGCTGGGGCGTCTTTCCTGACCAGTTCTACGCTTCACTCAAAAGGAAAGTGCCTCCGAGCCCCACAGCAAGAACCAGCGAGGATTCAGCTCCCAAAGGGATAGGCCCAAAGGTTACGACAGGTCTATGCACATTTCTGCAACTGGTCTGAAATAAAACATCAGAAGGCTGAAGTGCTGGGCAGTGTCCACGAAGAATGAAGGACCCAGAGGATAATAGAGATGCTGTAACGTGGGGGTCGTCCAGCCAGGTCACTGATGACGAGGGTGTCTAGATGGCATTAGTCTAGAAATTTCTGCCTCCGCAAGTTAATAGCAGCCACTTGGTCACACAGTTCACTGGAGGCAAAGTCGACTGTGTAAATGGAAACACGTTTTGAAGCTCCTTGTAAGTCATTAAAATTCTCATCATGAGACAAACCGATCCGGAGAGCGGAGCACTGGGCAGGGGCCAGGAGCCAAGTCTGGCACAGCTACATGGGTCAGGAGCACCCGGGAGCGACGCCCTTCAGTCAGTGATCAAACCCCGCTGGTTCCCGGGGAGCCGCGGGGCGGGGAGTCGGGTTGCTCTCGCATATGGTGGGTTGCCACACTCAGGCTTCCTCCCCACTAGAACCTGCTGTCTCGGGAGAGGGGTTAGGTTCTGGAAGGGCCATCGCTAGGCTTATGGTGGTTCCTGTTGTCATGTCAGAGACCCTGGGGCTGTGCTCCCCGGGGGCGAGCCAAGCTCAGCAGTGGCTTTTGGCTTGGCCCACGGCCACTGCAGTCCGTGGCAGGGCCGAGCGTGCCTGGAGCAGGCTTGGCCTTGGAGAAGTGGTGCCATCACACAGGTGGGCGCAGAAGCCCCTCCCATGGCCTGGCACTTTGGAAGCACCTCAGCCCTGGCTGTGCAGAAGAGCAGGGGACCAGCTGCCCTCAAGAGGCCCCCAAAGGTCCTTCCAGCAACTCGATCCAGCTCCAGTAGAGGATTGGCTCAGCCTCCGTTCTCGGGGCGAAGATCTGCCCCGCCCCGCCCTGTTCCGTTCTCTGCAGAGTGCAGGAGCTGCTCTGTGGAGGGCTGGTTTGTATCTCTTTGGTTTCGATGCCAGAGCAGGGAAGGGAGAGATCCCTGAGCCCGGCGTGGGCTCTGGTGGCCCGGGCGATGCCGCACAGGGTTGGTGTGCAGCTGTACACCCACGAAGTGCTGTTCCTTTATGGGCAATAATCCAGTGTGGGGAAGGAGGGAGCCGACAGGCGGCCTGCACGGCTGTCCCAGCCAGGCCTCTGGCACGCAGCAGCCCCCACCCATCCCCTCACTCCTAGTAGCTGAAAATGAGGGGTTGGGGGAGACTTTTTTTCCTCTGCCTCTGGGTCAGTCTGGCCTGCAGCTGGACGCTGCTGTCAAAGTGGAGGGGGAGCCTCAGAGCTCAACTTTCAACTCTTCGGAGCCCCTGTTCTGCAACGGACTCAGCCCCTCCCAGACGGTGCCTGCCCCGCTGCTGGGTTTGCCAGGGTCCAGCGGTTGTTTTTCCATAGTACTTGCATCTAGAGGTACGTGACCGATTTTCTTTTGTAGTTATTCTTTCATTACTTGCAGTGTTCTCCTCCCCGCACTAACCCCGGGCTAGATTACTCCACGCCCACCAGGTTTTGGTGCAAAAAGTGACGCTAACGGGGCTGGACGGACGCTCGGGGTTGCTGGCTAGAAGATGACGTGTCACGGCCCCCTCTCCGCGTCGCATGCGGACGCGCTTTAGCTGCCGGCAGGGCTACCAAACTGCATGCTCGGGGGCTGCTCAGCGGGAGGCTGGCGAGGAAAAGGCTTGGAGGCAGGGCCTGGCCGCAGTGAAGGGAGCAGTCTGGAGTCGTCGTGCAGCCGGATGCAGTGTCATTGACCTACGGTCTGACTGATCATGGGGCAGCTTCAAAATCAGTTCCCCAAGACCCTCCGCCGGCCCCATCGGTTCATGGCAGGTTGTGTGGGGAAACGGAGGGTCGGCGTGTGGATGAAGCCAGGGGAAAGGTACCTAAAGCACTGGTGGTTTAGGAGGTGGAAGGCGTGCCGGGGGGCGTGCTGAGAAATAACAGGAGATCCTGCTGCTGGACGGCTCGTCCTTTGCTGAGCCGCCCCCTTCTCTCGGCCAGCTGGTGTCAAGCAGATCTAGGGGCCCAGCCCCAAGGCAGGGCAGCTAGGGGTCAGCAGGAGCCAGGCTCTAGGGCTGCATTTCGGAGTCTGGCACCACCAGTCACGATCCCGCCTTGCTCTGCTACCAGCCAGACATGCGGGGACCAGTCCTCATTTCTCCCTGGGACAAAAGCCGCCCGCCATTTCGGTTGTGAGCTCCTCGGGGCAGGTACCCTGTGTCGGGCAGGGTCAAGCCCACCACTGGCCCTCTGGCTGCCCGGGGCTGGCACACGTTCAGCCGAAGCAAAGAGGGGGATCTAGTTGCTAAGAGCTCATGGGAAGATGCTGCCCCTTGTGGCTTTGTCCAGGGGGCAGAGCCATCCTCATCTCTTGGCTTCCCCCTTCAAGCACCCCTTTGGTGAATGGGTGGTGGGATGCTCTGGGGAGCGGAGATGCCCCTCGTGCTGTACCGAGAGGAACCGGTCTGAGCCCCTCCCCACAGTCTCGCTTCTCCACCCCCTGCCCCAAATGGGGCCATTGCATGAGAGAAATTATACTACAAGGAAACAGGATGAAGATGCTCCAGCAGCGGCCGTGCCCTCCCAGGGAGCGCGCCCCTCGGCCAGTTTGCCCTACTCCTGCCGCCAGCCTGCGCACGCCAGGCCCTGCAAAGACGCTCCCCTTGAAGCCATTGTGCTTAGCCGCCAGCCAGCCCAGCTTCCAATCCAGCTGTATCCAGGGAAGGAAACAACTCCATGCGTGGTGTGGGGGGGGAGCCTTTCCACCACACCCCACTCTGCGCCTGCACTCAGACCCCGTCTCTCTCCACGTGGAAAAGTCCCTCCCGTCAAAGCACCTCAGCCGGGTCACCGCTCGCTGGCTGGCTTATTTCTTCTCCCCTTCTCGCCCTTCCCCGGCCGGCATCTCGGGCTCCCACAGGAGGAACTCGTGGAGCAGGGTGTTCACTGTCTCCGGACACTCCATCATCACCATGTGACTGCCCTCCTCAATCACCTTCAGGAACGCAAGCAGCAGGATCTGGGAATAGAGGACAGGGCACAGGACGGCCATCAGGGCTTATGGAAACTGGACCAGTCGAGCTCCCAGCCAGCAGCTCCCCCTCCCTCACAGCTGGGCAGATACCAGGGCTGTACTCCTGCTGGTGCAAGGAGGAAGTCTGGAGCTGTCAGACTCAATGGCAGAGCCCCTGGGGCTGAGGTCAGGCTCAGTGGGCATGGACTGATCCTCTCCCACCCGCCCCCCGCTTTAGTCCTGTCACCCAGCTCTGGGCTTATCTCATTGGGACACAAGCTGCTGCGAGAGCCGCCCTGCCCCTGCCAGCGACACGTTCCATGCTGCTCGTCCCCGGAGGAAGAGGAGATAACGCCGGGCAAGGGCAGCTGAAGGGCTCTGCCTGTCTGTTCACACGTTGGCAGGAGTCAGCCTTCGCTCACGCTCCAGCTAACCTGGGGGAGCAGGGTGACCTCCAGGGAGGTGACTGCTGGCCTGGGCTGCTGGCTGGCAGCACGGGAGCCAGAGAGGAGAAGTGCCCTGAGCCCATCATGCCCTCTCTGATCAGGGGCAAGGAAGGGGGGCAGACAGTGGGGGAGAGTCCACGCCCTAGTTGACCAGCGTGTGTTGCACATGACTGTCCACACAGGGGGGGCTCTGCCCCCAGGACTGCATCCAGCTGGACCCCTACTCTGCCCCTCCGCCATGGCAGCCAGGAGAGTTCAAGGGGAGGATGTTGTATTTGCACATGCAAATCAGAACCACATTTCATCCAATGGCTGCACCAGCTAGATTGGTCTCTGTCCAATGAGAGGGCTGGTGGGGTCAGGGCACAGTGCACCTGCGGGATGTGTTGCTTCCAGCCCACTCCGGGCTGAGGGGCTCTAAGGGGAGGGGAGATGCCAGGGCAGGGGGCTCGCTGGGGGCAGCAGGGGAGAGGCAGAGAAAACCAGGCGCGATGACCGCACGGGTCTGGTCCGGCACAGCTGACTACACAGACCAATGCCCTGACCCCACGTAGCAAATCCCATCGTTTCTAACTCACGCTGTGCTCCTCAGCCCACGCAGGTCTGGCTGCGGGTACTGTACCTCGGCCATCCGCTGATCCTCCTCCACTGGCACAAACTTGTCGTGCATGCCGTGCACCAGCAGCACCGGCACGGTGAGCTCGGCGTGATAGACCTCGTCGCCCTCCGGCCAGTACTGGCCACTCATCATGGCCCGCAGGACGAAGGAGGAGACGTTGAAGGCGTTGCCTTCCTTGAGCAGCTGCTTCTCTTTGGCACCCTGGCGAGCGAAGCCAGCCCTGCCGGGCACACGACAGAGAGCGGGGGAGAGTTAACAGCACAGCCCAGGCCAGGGGGAGCCCAGCCTAGCACAGAGAGCTGGCGCAGAAGACGCCTGGCACAGGGAGTGAGCCCGGGCGATGGGCTGGGGGGAGAGCTGCCGTTTGCCTGCTGGGCAGACAGACTGAGTGTGTCTGGGTAATAGCAGAGCCCAGATGATCTCCCCCTGCACGTCTCTGGTCAGCTGGAGCCAGGCCCCTCTTGGGGCTGCGAGAGGCCAGGCTGGCCCCTGTCATGGGTGCATACTAGCCCCTTCAGATGCCGTGCTCAGCGGGACAATAGGTGAAGCTGTGCACGAGGGGGGTGAGAAGCAGATGTGGGGAGCTGCTGCCAGATGTGGCTACCCCTAGTCCTGGCACATCCCCAGTGCTGCCTCTGCCCTTGCTGGTACGGCCCGTCGTACCGAGCGGAGGTGGGGGCAGCTTTTCATTCCCCTCTGCAAACCTCTCCCTCCCCAGGGTTAATTTGCTCCAGCAACAGCTGGCAGAAGCGTTGGCAACTCACTTGAGGAAGCTCCAGGCCAGGCAGGGGGACAGGCAGTGAAGGACGCAGGTTGGCATGTTGAAGATGGAGCACAGGCTGGGCTCCAGCGCGGTGGGGCCGCCCCCGTTGATCATGATCACCTTATGGACCAGGTCCGGGTACTCGTGGGCTAGGAAGGTGCAGAAGGAAACCCTGCAAGGAGGAGACGGGACATTATCTGATTGGGCTCCCTACACACTGCTCTGCCGATCGTCTGTAATCCTCCCCTGCTAATCCAGTCCTACTGGAAACATGTGGGATGACCGAGAGCCGAGGAACCCCAATATCACTGCTCCAGCTTGTACCATTTCCTTTGCCTGGGACACGTTCTGAGCCCCAGGGCGGGCGGGAGGGAGCTGCTCGGTTTAGTCCCACACCTGAACTCAACCTTCCCTGGGGAGCTGCTAGGCCATCTCTGCTCCATAATTACTGGGGTCTGAATCACACCGACGCTCCAGAGCTGGGCCAGGGATGGCCTGATCCTCGCTGCACTGCAAATCAATCATCAGACAGCACGGATGAGAGTGTCCATCGCACAAAGACCCGGGTGGCGGCGGGAGAGGGGGGTTCACCTCTGATCTACTTCAGAGCCAAGATCCCTTCATGTTCTACGGCTGCCTTTCAAATCTCATCCCCTTTCACTCCCCGGCTGAGTCAGTCTCTGTCTCCTCTATTCTTGTCCACGCCATTAAATACCTCGGGGGGCTGCAGCGAGGGCCTGCTCCCGCCCTGTCTTCGCACTGCTTAACTGCTGCCTAATTGACTTTCTTGGACTTACTGCTATTTATAGGGCCCCCTCCCCCTTGCAGGACAGGTCATCAGTGCCGCTTGGGAGCAGTCACTGAGGTCACAGGTGGGGGTCTTTGTGCAGCCTAGCTTCCAGCATTAGAGAGCGGAGGGGAGGGGAGATGGTGCTGAGCATAAGTGAAATGAGGTTTCCAGGCCTCAGTTTAGACTAGTGGGTGACCAGACAGCAAGTGTGAAAAATCGGGACCGGAGGTGGCGGGTAATTGGCACCTATCTAAGAAAAAGGCCCAAATATGAGAACAGTCCCTACAAAATTGGGACATCTGGTCACCCTAGTTTCGACGCTGGTAGACGATGCGTATTGGTCCTGCCCGGAAAGCAAGAGCTGCCTGGCTCTGCCTCACTGCCAGGAGCACTAGGGCTGCAAGCCCCCGGGGCAGGATCGAAGCTGGACAGGCCAAGGGGGTGGGAACGAGCTACAGAAACGTGCAGGTGCGGTTTCCCAGATCAGGTCTGCCACAAGCCCTTTGTGCAATGAGGTGGCTGGTCTCAGCTCAGGTGCCTGCAGCCCAGGACTTTCGCCCCACCGGCCGCTCTCCAGCCCTCTCGTCCGTCGGAGCTCTCAGCAGAGAGGCCAAGGACGGGAAGCGCCCTCCCCTGCGGGTGAAGCACGTGCTGTGGGGAGCCTGCGCAGGCTCCTTTCGCTCCCCGGGCAGCAGTGAAAGGGGGGAGCGGAGCTGACACTCTGGCCAGCCAGCACGGCACAGCCCCCCAGAGCGCACGTTTAGGGCCTGTGAGCTGGGGATGCAGACTGAATCCGCCTGGGGGTAGGGATCATGCACCAGTTGACAAGAGGCAGCAGGAGATGCACTGGGCTTTGCTGCAGCTGCTGCTGGGTTTGCAGAGTTTCCTCCCAGATTTAAGAACCAAATAAAAAATAATCAAGGGAGCAGGAAGGAGGCTGACTACTCCCAGCCACCCCCGACAGAGTCACAGACAAGGAGCCCGCTGGGGAGAAGCTATCATTAAAGAGACAGGCCACACAGCTCCCCCACCGATCAGAGCCAGAGCGTCAGAGGTCTATATGCATTACTGCTTCCTCTGGCTGCAACCTGGGCTGCTAGTTTCCTTGACGGGACAACGGGCCAGCTGCATGGGGGGCTGTGACGAACTGGGACTGTTCTTGCTGGGGTGTGGGAATGCTGACAGGGGAGTGTGACTAGGATGGTCTGCATCGGGGGATGGGAATCTGCCCAAGGGAACATACCTGAGCTTGTAACATGAGAACCCAGGAGGGGGTTGGAGGTCAGGTAACTCCGGGGCCCGGGAAACTGAACAAAGGCTGTGGGAGGGGTCGCGGAGAGGGGAGTGCTGGAAGCAGGCTGGAAGGAGGCTGGAGAGATGGCTGGGAGGCAGAGATGGCTCTGACCCCCCAAAGGGGGGTGGGCTGGCATGCCCTGGGACCCCAAGCTGGACCTAACTGAGGGGGGCCCTGTTGTCTGTGCCTGCAAGACCTGTCTTGGACTGTATTCCTGTCATCCAAATAAACCTTCTGCTTTACTGGCTGGCTGAGAGTCATGGTGAATCGCAGGAAGCCGGGGGTGCAGGGCCCTGAGTCCCCCAATACTCCGTGACAACTGGTGGCAGCGGTGGGATCTACTGCACCCCGTGGACGGCGCTTCCTGCAGTAAGTGACTGGGGAGCAGTAAAACGAAGGGGGATTGACGGGGACCAGGCGTGCTGAAGAGTGAGAGAGAGACGGTTATTACCCCTGGGAGTGTGTGACCAGCGAGAAGGACTTTTGCAGTAACAGGGTCCCCCGGGGGGATCGCAGCGAGTGGTCCCAGGGGCGGAGGAGTCTGCAGCTCGACCCTGGCAGAGAGGCGGTGACCTCGAGAAGGGCTGGCACACTAGGGGTCCCCCTGGGAACTGTGGGGAGCTGTGAGCACACAGGCCGGTGAGTGGCCAGCAGGAAGATGTATGCCAAGCGGCTTAAGAGCGACCTGGTGGAGCTGTGCAAGCAGAGGCGGCTGCGCATTGGGAGGCTCACCAAAGAACAGCTCATTGCCCGGCTGGAGGAGGAAGATCGCGCGAATGAACTGATCCCTGTGTCTCAGGGAAGCAGCCTGGCAAATGCAGCGCAGGCACCAGTGTCTGTCCCAGCTGGGAGTGGTCAGCCGGCTGCTGAGGGCTTCCCGAGACCCCTCCTTCCTATGCCTAGGGGAAGGGTGGGGAGGAGCCCAGCAAATACCGAAGGCGCCGTGGCCCCCCCGGCCAGCAGGGGATCCCCCCGGCGAAGCTCGCTGGCCAGCAGAGGATCCTCCCGGCGACGTTCGGCATCCGTGGAGCGGAATTGGCTGGAATGGGAGAAAGAGCTAAAACTGAGAGAGCTGGAGGATCGTGAACAACAGAGACAGCATGAACGGGAGGAGAAAGAGAGACAGAGACAGCATGAACGGGAGGAGAATGAGAGACAGCATCAGCGTGAACTGGAACTGGCGAGACTGAGGGGCAGTGAACCCCCGGCTGCGGTGAGTGAGGGGGGACCCAGGACTGCACGGAGCTTTGATAAGTGCATCCTGGCCCCACACAAGGAGGGGGAGGACATGGACGACTTCCTGGAGGCCTTTGAGACGGCCTGCGAGCTGCACCGGGTTGATCCCGCGGACAGACTCCGGGTCCTTACCCCCTTACTGGACCCCAAATCCGTGGCATTGTACCGCCAACTGGGAGAGGCAGAGAAAGGGGACTACGAACTATTCAAAAAGGCCCTGCTACGTGAGTTTGGGCTGACTCCTGAGATGTACCGGGAAAGGTTCCGGAGTCAGGATAAAACCCCTGTGATCTCATATCTGCAACTAGCCGTCCGCATGGAAAGATACGCCAGCAAGTGGGCTGGTGGGGCCCAGACGAAGGAGGACCTGATTAAACTGCTGGTACTGGAGCAACTGTATGAGCGGTGCCCATCCGACCTGAGGCTGTGGTTGGTGGACCGAAAGCCAGAGAACCCGCGACACGCAGGGCAGCTGGCCGATGAGTTTGTAAAGAGCCGGTCAGGGGGTGGCAGGGAGGAGCCCCAAAGGAACAGGCCCGCCGCGATGCAGAGAGAGAGTCACCCTGGGACCTCCCAAAGGGGGAATATGGGGAATCCCCTCCCACGGGGAATGCCCAGCATCAGGGACAACCGACCGGCTCGAGGGGACCCACAGGACATGAGCTGCTATTACTGCGGCCGAAGAGGCCACGTTCGGGCCCAGTGCCCCAAGCTCAAGGACAGACTGAGCAGACCGAACCCGCATAGGGTTAACTTGGTAGAGGCCCAGACGGACGAGGGGCAGGCTTCTCACGCAAGAGGGGCTGGCAGCTTATCAACTGCTCAAGAGAGAGAAGGGCCCCAGGCCAGCTCCTCTAGGGGGCTGGATGCCCCCGACTCAGGGTTTTTGGTTTATACGGTGGGCGCGGGGCTGTCCCTCCGGAGAGAGTACCTTGTTCCCCTGGAGGTGGATGGGAGGAAGGTCAATGGATACTGGGATACGGGCGCAGAGGTGACGCTGGCCCGGCCCGAGGTGGTGGCCCCAGATCAGGTGGTGCCCAACTCCTACCTGACCCTGACAGGGGTGGGCGGAACACCAGTCAAAGTGCCCGTGGCAAGGGTACACCTGAAGTGGGGGGCCAAGGAGGGCCCCAAGGATGTGGGGGTACACCCGTATTTGCCCACTGAGGTATTGATGGGGGGGGACCTGGAGAACTGGCCAAGCAACCCCCAAAAGGCACTGGTTGTGACCCGCAGTCAGAGCCGGCGAGGGGCCTGGCCCTGGCCTTGGGGGGGGTGCCTTGCCTGAGGCGCAGGACCCTAACCTGGTGGGGAGGGAACGCCCAGGGACACGGCTCAGGGAGGCTGCAGCTTCAGACCCAGCGGGCGAGAAAGAGCAGGTGGCCATCCCTGTCCCAGCTGCTGAGTTCCAGGCCGAGTTGCAGAGAGATCCCTCCTTGCGGAAGATAAGGGACCTGGCCGACCTCAATGCGGTACAGACCATGGGACGAGGTGGCCGGAAAAGGTTCCTGTGGGAGAAGGGGTTCCTGTACCGAGAATGGGCTCCCCCAGGGAAAATGGAGTCAGGGGGGATCAGGAGGCAGCTGGTGGTACCCCAGAAGTATCGCCGCCAGCTGCTGTGCCGGGCCCATGACATTCCCCTCTCAGGGCACCAGGGAACCTGGCGTACCCAGCAGAGGCTGCTACGGAGCTTTTACTGGCCTGGGGTCTTTGTTACTGTCCGACAGTACTGCGGATCCTGTGACCCCTGTCAGAGGGGGAGGAAGGCCTGGGACAAGGGGAAAACAGCTTTAGGACCCTTGCCCAGCATAAAGGAGCCTTTCCAGAGGGTGGCCAAGGTTAAAAGGGCGGCTCTAAACCAAGAGAGCCCAAAGCACAGACCTCCAGACTGGAGCGCTGGGAGAAGACCACAGCCCAGTTGGAACCCCAGAGGTATGGGGGTGGAAAAAGGGCACAGGCCGCATAAACCTTCCCACATGCGAACTGCGAGTGCCATCAAGCACCCCCGACCGAAGGGGGGGCGTGGAACTGAAGGGGCCTGGTGTAACTCCCACCAAGGAACTGGAGGGATGCGGGGGCATCCATGGGAACGGGGGTAGGTTCGAACTTCCCCAGGTCACTGGCTAAAGTGACCCTGCTCAGTTCGGTCTCGAAGGGGGGAGAGATGTGACGAACTGGGACTGTTCTTGCTGGGGTGTGGGAATGCTGACAGGGGAGTGTGACTAGGATGGTCTGCATCGGGGGATGGGAATCTGCCCAAGGGAACATACCTGAGCTTGTAACATGAGAACCCAGGAGGGGGTTGGAGGTCAGGTGACTCCGGGGCCCGGGAAACTGAACAAAGGCTGTGGGAGGGGTCGCGGAGAGGGGAGTGCTGGAAGCAGGCTGGAAGGAGGCTGGAGAGATGGCTGGGAGGCAGAGATGGCTCTGACCCCCCAAAGGGGGGTGGGCTGGCATGCCCTGGGATCCCAAGCTGGACCTAACTGAGGGGGGCCCTGTTGTCTGTGCCTGCAAGACCTGTCTTGGACTGTATTCCTGTCATCCAAATAAACCTTCTGCTTTACTGGCTGGCTGAGAGTCATGGTGAATCGCAGGAAGCCGGGGGTGCAGGGCCCTGAGTCCCCCAATACTCCGTGACAGGGGCTTCCCCCACTTTCCAAAGGGCCAGTCCAGGAGTGGCCCAGTAGTGTGATCCAGCCTGAGGGGTGGGTGGGCCATGAGACCGGATGGACCGATCTGGAATTGAAAGACCTCTAGTCCGATCATCTTTCTTTCAGCGGTGAGTCCTGACCCACACGGTGTGTTGAGAGACCCATTCACTAGGGAAGACTATGCTGGGGTGGGGAGTTACCCGCCCCAATCTCTCCCCTCCTGGGCACCCGCCGTGCCAGCCTCTCTGCCGCCCGCCAGTGCCTTACCCATACGAATGACCTATCAGAATGTTCCTCTTCTTTGCATATCGCTTGAAGACGGCCCTCATGTCCTCGGCCAGGGCGTAGAAGGTGTAGGCGGCCGCGATCTGAGGGGCGGAGCTAGAGCCATGTCCGGCCAGGTCCGGGGCCACCACCTCGTAGCCCAGCTTGCTGAAGAAGTCCAGCTGCTCCTTCCAGATGTCCAGGGAGCCGCCCACGCCGTGGATGAAGAACAGCACCACGTCGCTCTGCGTCCCCTTGCAGCTGCTGATCTGCTTCTTGCAGTCGATGTTGACGACCTTCTTGGGCTTGCGCTTCCGGCGCTTGCCGGGCGCTGGAGCCTGCCGGGCGCCGGAGCCTGGGTTGGCAGCGGTGCCCTGGGTGGAGGCATTGCCGGCAACGTCCGAGAGCTCCAGTTCCATGGTGCTCTGGGGCTCCACAGGGCCGTTCTGGCAGTGCAGGAGCTCGGAGCGGATGGCATCGCCCAGGTTCTCGATCACCAGCTGCCCATTGCGGTAGAGGGTGATCTTGCGCTTACAGTGCACCACGCCCCGCTCGGGCCCCTCCTCGGGCCCCTCCTCGGACTGGCGGGTGGGCAGGGTGTGTTTCACCCGCAGGACCCTCCCGGGCTTCACCTCCAGGAAGCTGTAGCCGTCGCTGGACTCAACGCTGTCCACGGGCCCCACCGCGTTGGTTGTCTTGCCCATCAGGCAACACATGATCCCATCGGCGATACTGGTCAGCATGATGCTTCCTGGGAAGGGGCGAAAGGCAGGCCAGAAGGAGAGCTGTTAGCAAGGAGACCGACTCCCACTGAACCCATCCGCTCCCCCGGGGCTCCCGTCTGCAGCGGGGTGTGACTCAGAGGATCTGGCCTGTCTCAGGGCCGGAGAGCCAAGCAGCCGAGTGGGAGCAGGACACGACTGAGTCTGGTTCTTCTCTGCCCTGCACTGCGTGTCCTCGCCCTCTTTGTCACCCTCGCCCCAAATCAGAAGAAAGAAATCCCCAATGTGGCCCCAGGGGGCCTGATTCTGCTCTTACTTACACTGGTGTGAATCAGCAGGAAGTCGAGGCAGAGGAGTCGCCCGGGGTAAAGGAGATCAGAATGGGGCCCACAGGCTCTGGGCAATGCGCATTTCTCCTGCTTTGGAGATGGTAAGTGCGGAGTGTTAGCACAGACGCCTCCCCGGCAGAGACACTGCAAATGCCCAGATGGGGCACTGGCGACGTGACGCAGCCCGAGTCTCTCCTCGTGCTACTGGAGCTCCAGCAAAGTCACCTCCGGGAAAGTCAGAGGAGATTCAAGTCCCGTGAACGGTGTCAAAAACAGAACCCCGGTGTCCTGACTCCCAAAACACAGTAACAGCCCCCCCCCCCCCCTTCGCTGTTGCAGCCTTCCTGCTGCCCAGGTCACCAGACACATGCTTTGCAGGCGATTGAGAAATACCCTTTGATTTATCTAGTCCCCTTTCGTCAGGACTCCTGGGCCTGACTTGCTGAGTGGCTGTGGATAAGTCCCTTCCATTGATGGCAACTGTGATTAAGCAAGTGTGACGCACAGCCAGCCCGGCTGGAGAGAAACTCAAGTGGCAATAAACCAGCGACTAGATAGCAACAATCCCTGGCATCTCACAGCCACCCAGACTGGCAGAGACAGGCCCCAGAGGAGCTATGCATCTAGGTCACCACACACACACACTCATGCTAATTCTACTCCTTTGCTCTTGCCTAGCACCCACACACCCCAAAACACTTTACAGACACACTCGTTAATCAGAACTTACAACAAACATGGGAGGAGAGGAAGATTATTACGGTCATTGGCACAGAGAAGGGACTCGCCTGAGCCCACAGGCCAGGCTGTGCCCAGCTGACAATTTAAACCTGAAACATCCCCACCCTCTGAGGAGGGGCCGATTCTGCTAAGAAAGGGTTAAGTGGGTTCTGGACAGAAAGAAAGAGAGCGAGGATCTAGGGTGTGGGCTGAGCAGGCCTGAGGGAGGAACAACAGGTGTAGCCAAGCCTGAAGGGAAGGCTTGAGCTGGAATTTAGGTTACTGCTAAAGCCAAATCCCAGGAAGGGGCGAGTTTGGAATGCGGGCTGGGAAAGGAATCTACTCGCAGAGCTGGACAGCAAAGGGAATGTAAATGTATTCTGTGACACGCAGTTCCATTGCTGCTTCTGACGAATCACCCTCCCATCCCTCCACAGACACCCCTTCCCCTCACCCCGGTAACACGCACACCTTTGCTATCCCTGCTCAGCTCTGAATCAGCTCAAACTCTCAGGGAATCGTTTAAATCAGATTCTTCGACTTTTCCCAACAAAGAAACTCCCAAAGAAGAGCACATTCAAAAAAAATCTACATTTGAATTCTGGCCCCGAGTTAGCCGCTAAGGAAAGGCAGCTACCACCACCAACATATCTAGATTTGAATGGTCTGAATAACGCATCTCCCGTCAAAACCACCAGTACAAATATTGGGAGCTTGAAATTACAGGGAATGGAGTTGGAGGGTTTAATTACAGTCATTCCCTAAACCAAGTCTGAAAACCACGTGGAAGGGGAGTTTGCGGGAGGTGTAATTGTGGCTCCCCTTCCTCAGGGGGCGGGAGGGATTCTTACTGGCATCCCAGCCTCGCACCAAGGACCAGACCTTAGAACTTGAAGGCCCAGCTGAGGATACAGATCAGTGCGAGACCATCCTGGTCCGGGCCACCCCCAGTAAGAGGATCCAGGCCAAGCTACGACGTCTGCCTTCACCATCCCAAACCAGCGAGAGCCTGGAGGGGGCCTCTCTTAGCCTGTGAACTCGCTGGAGCAGGGGCCGTTGGGGCAACATTGAGCATTGCTGGTGTGTAACAGGGCAACCGGCCAGCCTGCGACACCTGCCTGGGCTGTGGGACTGAAAAGGGGGAAAGCCCAGCTGAGAGCTGGTTGGAGAGGAGGGTTCCTGCAACCTTGAGCCTCCAGGTGGGAAGCCCGAGTCACTGCTCCCCAGAGAGGCTTCTGCAGGGAAAAGACTGTGGCCAGATGGGGCTGGGAGTGGATTGACGAAGGTCCCAAGTGGGGTGGAAGAACCCTTGGGTGGACTCTTGTTATCCCAAAAAGGGGCCTGGACCCTGAGAGTGACCTTGCTGGAGGGCTGAGAATCCCCGGGAGGGATGGAAAACCCTGGTGAGGAGAAACCAGAGGCAGGGACCATAGAGCCCCCCTGGCCTTGAAGGGGTGCTTTGGAGGGGCACTGCCTGCGTAGAGGGGCCCCGATCCTGACCAAGGCCTCCGGGCACAACCTATTAAATACCAATAGGGGATGGGATGTGGCGACTTGCCCCTGCAGCGCGCTGGTTCAAAGGCAGCCCAGGTTGGCAGGGGCTGACAGACATAACCATCTGGTGGCCCCTATGTGAAATGAGTTGGTGGGTCTCCGTTTAATCGGCACTACATGCCCCCGCCCCGCTGGCTGGCCGTTCTCAGTGGGGAGGCCAAGGGTGAAATAATCCTGGAGACTGGGCTCCTCTCTCGCCCCGGGGGTGGCTCTTCCAGCTCAGTGCTGAGACGTCAGCAGGCTCGGGAGAGGGGACGCTTGCCCATCACTGTCCCAGTTCTGTGAAAAACCAGGTGACTTCTAGCTCCAGGGCTGCCAGTTTGCTCACCATCCACCTGTGTCCAAATCTAGCCGCTGTGAGCCAAGGCGACTGCGAACGTCCCGGCTGCTGCCAGTCAACAATGTGCTGGGGAACGAAAGCAACAGCGCTAGCATCCAGCTCCCTGGCCCCGTGTGTCTCTGGAGCAGGGTCTCCTATTCCCCCCTCCCCACAGCTGGCTCGCCAAGACAACAGTGGCCGTTCCCGTGTCCCAGTTAGACACAGAGCTGCTTTCCCCAGAGCGCCCTGCAATGCTGCGACATCCAGGAGAAACAGCCCATCCTATGCAAGTACTGGACGCTGGAGTAATGTGTCGGAGGGCTGCAGTAACTCTACTGCCAGCTGTAAGGTGCTGGCTCTTTACTGAAGAATCCTCATGTCCTCCTGGGTCCTCACCAGAGGTCCCCATGGTTGCAGGAGTGAGTCTCAATCCAGATCAGAAACTGCCGGGGTTGCTGGGTGTGCTGCAGCATCTTTGTGTCTGGAGAACTCTTCTGCCAGCCTGCGTCCCTCCTCCCGCCCGTCCGCAGTGGGCACGTGGGCCAAGCCAGTGGCCATGAAGAGCAGGAGGCACGGGGGGAATCCAAGCGATGCAGAGTCAGGGTTACAGGGAAAGCTGCAAAATACTTGTGCAACAAGCTTTCAACCCAATGCACAAATGTGGGGTAGGAAGGAGGGAAAATGGCAAAGGTCACAGCAAAGGGTTCAAAAAAGAACTCGATAAGTTCACGGAGGACAGGTCCATCAATGGCTATTAGCCAGGCTGGGCAGGGATCGTGTCCCTAGCCTCTGTTTGCCAGAAGCTGGGAAGGGGCGACAGGGGATGGAACACTTGATGATTCCCTGTTCTGTTCATTCCCTCTGGGGCACCTGACATTGGCCACTGTTGGTAGACAGGATGCTGGGCTGGATGGACCATTAGTCTGACCCAGCCTGGCCATTCTTACGTTCTGTTCAAACCTGCTCTGATCCCCCAGAGACGTCGCCTGCACCTGTCTCAAGGAGAGCCGGGGTGACTGCAAGCCAGGGACTCAGCTCAGCGTGTGTAGCTATGGTGTGTGGGTGGGGGGTGGGGGGGGGCATTTTGGCACCAGTAAGATGGGATACACGGGAGAGTCGCTCCTAGCTGCTGCGGCACTGGGATGCTAGATTGTGCACTGGGGGAAATTCATGCCAGGGCAGGGAGACAGCAAAGTTAGGCTCCCATAGACCGAAGAGGAACAGAGGCCTTGTGGGTTTTAAGTGATACCTGGCCCCTCGGCACAGGGGTCAATTTCACCCCATATGTTTGGAGATCTGAACTCAGTGCAATAGCACCAGTGTAGCCACCCTCAGTGCAATGAGCTCCTACTAGCCATGCTCTCAAGTCCTGCAACCTGCCGCTCTGGGAGGTGGGCCAGGGTCATTATCCCTGTTACTGATGGGGAAACAGGCCCAGCGAGGTGGTAGGACCTTGCTCAAGGGGCAAAGCAGGGAACAGAAGCTGGGAGTTCCTGACACCCACTCTAATGCTTAGCCTTCCAGATAAAACAGTAGGTCACAGGATCATCCCCACTGTTGGAAGAAGGACGAGGGGGATGGTGTCCTACAGTGAGATGGCCCTTTGAGGGGGCGTGGCTTGCACCCCACCTGTGACTAATTAGCTGCCCCCCAGGTGAATAGTCTGAGGCCAGGTGATAAGATTCAGGTCACCTGGTCCTTGGCTACAAGGCTATCAAGCAGCCGCGGGGAGTGAGCCAGGCCAGCCCCTGTGGAGAACAGGGCCAGGTGTAGCTGTTGGATTCATGTCAAACTGTTGGATGTGGAGAAGCAAAACCCAACACCGAAGAACGGGGACTGAACCGCTGCTGTTGGATGACCTGGCTTACGGGGGGGGTGTTTGGTGCGCGCGGAGGGAGGCTGTTCCATGCAGATGGGAACAGGAGACGGAAGCCCAGAGGGCGAGAGGAAGAGCTCGTCTATTACCCAAGTTCATCTGTAATCTGAATGCCAAGAGCAGTTACAGAGGGGATCCTGGGAACGTAACCTGGGTCGGAAGTGACTCTGACTGGCACAGCACAGACACCCACCATCCCCGCAGAGAGAGGCCCCAGGGCCCAGGTAAAGGATCCGCACCCAGATATCTGTGTCGACCTGACCCCCTCCCTGCAGGAGCCAGGCAGCCCGTAGGACGCAGTCCCTGCAGGGGGGCTCGGGAGATCCCCCCTCCCGCTGGGCAGGTTGAAGTGCATTTCTTATTTACCAAGCCCGGGCTGGTGCGTGAATTATTGATGCTGATGGGCTGTTAGGGCAGGAGAGCACAGCTGGATCCATTGCTGTGCAGAGGGGGCTGGTTGTTGAGAGCTCCCCCCGCCAGCCACTAATGCCTGCACTTACTGCCAGCCAGACACAAGTCCCTGCAGAATGGAGGCAGGGAAGCGCATGCTTCCAGCAGGGAATGAAGCGTATAAATTCCAGCAAGGCTGTCAGGAGCTGGCCACTTCACTCCACCAACGCACTTCAAACCCACCCGCCGGCAGGATGACAAGAGCTTTGTTCACAGACGGCAGGAGAAGGAATTAGTGCAATCAAATAAATCCTGGGGGACAGGTGGTCTGGTGGTTGGACCAGGGGGTAGAAGTCAGGACTCCTGGGTTCTGTTCTCAGCTTTGGGTGAGGAACAGGTGCTGGAGGGCAAAGCAAGGGACCCTGCCTCAGGACTCCTGGGTTCTAGACCCATCTGCTGTCTCCCACAGCTGAGGATAACGACCCCGCCCTGCCTCCCAGCAGGGACGGGTGTGGCTACACAGGTTCATCTTTGTAAGGGACCGGGAGGCCTTTGACGGGAAGGGAGGAGAGGAGCAGGGGGTGACTATAAGCTCGAGGGAAGAGACCCAAAACCTTTTTTACATGTTGGATCCTGTGCTCTTCTGCCCATAATGGCCTTGGCATTGCATTACAGACCCCCCCAGCACCCCGCACACCATCCAGACTGTATCAGCCATCCCCCACGCCACAGGGGCTCCAACAAACGCACTCGATGGAGAATAAAACTTTCATCCATCAGAAATAACCTTCCCCCTCCCAGTGCCAGTCCAGAAGCTCTGATACCACGACGCTGGGCGCAGTACAAGAATCTGAGCGGAACAGACTAGATGTGCCAGATGCCAGCTCAATATCAGCAGCTAGTCCCAGTAAGTGGTTTTGCCCAATCGGTCCCCAGCACAAGTGACCGGGCCTGGGGATTTCTCACCACAGGGGCAGCCTGTTTACGTCACGCAGCTCATCGGAGCACCAGTTCCCTTAGCAAAGTCAGAGGGGAGTTTCCTGTCAATTCCCTTCTTCCTTTTGGGATAAGTAGCTACAATTCAGTTCTCGCCAAGCTCTGAAATCAAGGCTCAGAAAGTGGAAAACCCCCCCACATATGCCATGTAACAATCTGGACAGTGAAATGTACCAACAGGACTTGACATGTCGTCTCACCACAACTTCCCTCTGAATTCCTGACATCATGCCATTAGCCTAGATTGTGAACTCCCCATTGGTCAGGGACTGACTTACTGGTACCATGCCCAACACAACGGAGCCCAGACACTGGCTGAAACACACACACCCCGCCCTCTGGCGAGGCCAGAGTCCAAATAATAAAACCATGGGGCTGCAGGTTTAGTTTTCCCATATTTTAGCTTGTGCCTGCTACAAACACACGTGCACACCATCTGCCAAGATCCATAACACACAGCACAAGTGTGTACGTGTTCCTTAATTCCTGAATTATATCCTGCAAAGATCATCCAAGGTACAATGTGCCCGATTCACTGGTACTTGTGTCACCTGTGCAAAGCAGATGCATGCTGCTACCCGATCGGAATGCACAGGGATCACTGGCGGTGCAAGGGAAAGGAGAATCAGGTCCCACGTCTAAAGCTGCCGCGTCCCTTTGCTATCATGTCCGTGTTAGCAGAACCCATGCGTCCCAAGGGGACATATTAAAACCTGCCTCCTGTCAGGGTGACGGAGCATATAAAGATCCAGCTGCTCTGCTTTGTGCACTGAATACAGCAGCACCTCCAATGGCTCCTGGCCCTCAGAGTCATGGAAGTGGATAACTGGACCCTAAGATCAGAGGGGGAGCCGTGTTAGTCTGGATCTGTAAAAAGCAACAGAGGGTCCTGTGGCACCTTAAAGACTAACAGATGTATTGGAGCATAAGCTTTCGTGGGTGAATGCCCCCTTCGTCAGACGCATGTAATGAATCCTGGGTCAGGCCCAGGTTAGTCCCCGTCTCTGCCCCAGCGAGGAAGAAGACACCAGTGGAGGCATTAGAGAACTTACCCTGAAAGCAGCCAGCGGGTCTCTCTCTTCCCATCACATGGTGGAGCAGCTACTGCAACCCTCACACAGGCCAGGCAATGTCAAGCCAGTGCCCTTGTGCTGTGATTTCTGGACCCAGCGGAGTTCATGTCTGGGCGTCCTCTGCTCCCCAGCGCAGACATGCCTCAGGGGCACCCGTGCAGGATGCGGCACAATCCCTAGAATGCCAAGATCTTTCTGGCAGCTTCCTAATCCTTGTAACTGTTAATAGCTGCACTAAACCAGCTTGTGTCATCCACCCCAGTTCTCTTTGCTCTTAAAGGGACAGCCCCTTCCCCGGCTGACACAGCAAACGGGAGTCAAAGCAGGAGACTTCCCAGCATATGAAAAGAGGGGTCAGTGGGGTTAGACATGGGAATAACTGGGGGAAATGTTGGGGGTGGAGCCAGCAGCGTAAACTTGTTCTGCTGACCCCCGTTTTCAAACCGTTGGTGGATGGGGCACCACCAGGATCCTGAGTTCTAGTCTCATCTCTGCCACTGATCCGATGTGTGACCATGGGGGCAGATCATGTCTGCTTTCTATGCCTCAGTTTCCCCATCTGCAGTAGCCTTGCAAAGTGCTTTGAGATCGATGGATGAAAAAAGTCAATGGAGGAGCTAAGCTGTATTATTGAGGATCAGGTTTAAAGGGAATTTTGTCCAGCTGTTTTAAGGTCCCTGCCACAGTCGGTGTCTTGTGACCAGCAGGGGTCAGTTCTGTCCTCCCACTAGGTCAAATACCTTTGGTGGGAGTTGGGGAAACTTCTTCTCTTTTGATTAAATGCAAGTCAGGATCCTTACCAACATGGGAACAGCGACCACAAATTGACCGAAAACAAGCTGAGAAACACCTGTGTCCTATAGAAATACATTTACCGACACCAGAGGTCAGTCAGCACTGCCCGGCGCCTTCGGCACTTGGCACACCCGGGGCCAAGCAGATTTAACAGCCTACTACACAGAGATGGTAGCTTGCTGCACTCAGCTGCAGGACGAAGAGGAATCGGACCCTCTTTCCTTACCTGACCAAAGGCAAAGGGAGATGCGTACACACCTTCGCTTGTTGGGAAAGGACACACCTTGCCATGACATGGCACTCAGCTATCCAGAGCCGGACTGGAACCCCCAGCTGGGAGAAGCCCTGACTGCCTTTATGATGAACAGGAGACACTTTGCTCCACAATGCTGCAGGTAGTATTGGCCTGCTTTGGAAGACAGGCAAGTTGGTGCCAGACTTGGGCTGGTGACCAAGGCCCCATTAGAAGAGTTAAACTGACACTTTGCACCAAATGTCTCGCCTGGCACAGGCCTGGGGCCCTGTCAGAGCAGAGGACGGCGTCTGAGCTTCTGAGCGGTGGAGACAGCAGTGAAGTATTGTCTGAGCACTTGCTCCAGGGCAAGATGGGATTGCAATTGCCACCCTCGCCCCTGCAACAGCGCTGCAAGGAAGCTGGTGCAGGACAATGTGGGCATGGGGGAAACGAGACTACCCCAGGGGGCCGGGAAGGACTGGCCACCGCTCCAAATCTGGGCTTTGTTATGGAAATGAACTGGCAACTACCTCCTTGGCCAGGAGTCAAGGGCTGAATGGGGCCCGAGCTCCCCACCTACCCCAGAAGGGGGCTGCCAGGGCAGGGCTGGGCAGGGCAGAGGGCCCTGCCTCAGAGAAGGTAACTCTGCCACTGCCCGTGCTGACCCTGCTCCAAGGGTAGACAGGCTGTGGTCACCAGGCAGCATTGAGCCCAAAGGGTTAACGGTTCAAGCCCTGTTCTCATGCACCTCTGGTTCTGTTTGTTTGTTCTGAATACAGACAATAATTAGCCTTTTAATTAAATGAGCCTCTGAATGAGAGCAGCAGATCCCACAGCCTGGCCTCCCTTCCCCCTGGCACGGCGGAAACCGACTGCCCCGTTCTGCCTTTGTCTCACTTGGCTAAATCCTCCCTCACCCCTTTGGGGCACCAGGCTGCAGGCTTCGTAGCCTGGATGGGAGACAGAAGAGGCCCATCGGTACCAGGGTCACTTTGAGGAGAGTTTGTCTCGGCTGCTCAGGGGGTCACTGGGGAAACAGAGATTTCTGGAATGCCCCTATAGAATATATACCTCCCCCTGACCCCAAATAAATCCCTCTCATTCTGCCCTTTCCTCCCCTCCCTGTGAGGCTCTCCAAGCCATGTACACACTTGAATTTTCCCAATACCCCTGTAAGTCAGGTATTATCGCCCCAGTGTTACGGACAGGGAAACTGAGGCATGGGGTGGGGCACAGAGGTCACATGGTGATTCAGCAGCGGAGCCAGGACTATAACCCCGAAGTCCTGACTCCAAGCCCACCGCTCTAACTGCTACAAGTGCTCCTGCCACCCTCAGGCTGTGGATTTCTCCCCTTCCTGCCCTCTCTCCCCATCCCTCTTTGCAGTGTTCATCTCTCAGTGAGCCTCGTTTCCTTCCTCTCAAGAGCAAATGCCATCAGAAGGGAGTTAATAAGGCCTTTGATCTGGCAGCGCAGGACTGCGGCTCTCAGCAAATACTAATGGACAGGCTGCAGCGGGAGCCGAGCGGCTAAACGGATAAAGCGTCTCCTTCCCGCCTGCATTTGCTGCGGCTGAAGAAACCTGCTTTTCACAGGCTGAGCTGATCTCTTAAACGCTTTTGCAAGGCTGCTCCTTCCACTGCTGCATGGCTCCCGCCGCTTAGTCACACACACACATCCTGCTGACACTGTCTTCCCCACGGCCAAGATGGTGTTCACAGCTCCTCCACCGGGGGCCGGGGGGAAGGAACCGTCTGGACCATTTTACCTGCCCAGGCACAATCCTTACTTGGCCTCCCTCCCTTTCCCGTGAAGATGGATCAGGACAGCTGGGGAGGTCTCCCTTGCCCATCAAAAAAATGCACTCTCCCAGGCAAGCAGATTTTTGCAAGATTGCACACATGTGTATGAGCCAACCCCCACTCTCTTCAGTTCCCCTGCAAAGCAAGGAGAAGCTGTGACCATCAGGCTGAGCAAGACCCAGACTTCCTCAAGAGGAAAGGAGTGCTGAGCCTTGTCTCTGACTTGCTCCTAATGGCTCAGTCTTACCCATCTCTCCCTTCAACAGGTCTCTGCGGCATCTTGGCTCACCTGATCCTGGCCCCCAGGATGGCAGATTCCCTACAGCTGTTAGTGGGTTACAGACAGAAATCCTCCCTTCCCAGTGCTCCCCACCCCTGCTGAATTGGGATCATTGATCACTGAGCCTGTCCAGAAGAATCCTGCTGTTGCTTCTCTAGTTCCTTTCCTACACGGACCTCAGAGCAGACATTCATTAATGCAACTTTACTCACCCGCCACCTCCCAAGAGGTCTGTACTACCCCATAGTACAGCTAGGGAAACCGAGGCACGGAATTTACACCGTGAGTCAGGAAGAGAAGTGAGACCAGATCACAGGAAGCCTGCCTGCCAGCTCGCTGCTCTAGCCACGGGGTGACACATGCTGAACGAATAACATGGCTATTACATCAGCTGCAGAGAAGAAATAAATCCAAGGGGTGGTAGAAATGGGAGTTTTCAGCAGTTCACTACAGGGACACTTACTCACTCACATGGGGCTGACCTGCTCAGCAGATTCGGGGGTAGGGCGCTCAGTCCTGCCCACCTCCTCTCCATATTGCCAGTGGGGCTCTAATCACGATTGAGAGGGACCCCTACTGAAAACCCCAGGAACCAAATCATCCAAAGGCTTCCAAATCCCTCCCCACACATCAGAGTGAAGACAGGATGACAGAAACCAAGGCAGAGCTTGTCTATTTCACAACCTGCTGAGACAGCCCTTGGAAGATTTTCTCCCTAATTCTTCCCATTGTGCTGGGTGCCTGACTCCCACCTGGCAATGCTCAGCGTGGGACAGCGCTCAGCCATCAGCCCTGACAACCGGCAAATTAGCACAGCTGCAAAGCCCAGAGTCAGCTAAACTCAGCCGCTAATGAGGCTGGACTGCGATACGGAAAGGCAGAACGGAAGGAAGCCAGGTGCAGTGCAGGGATCGTGGTCTGGAAGGAGACCCCCTCGGCCTTCTCTGCACTAACCTCTTTCCTAGATTCTCTCCCTCTTGCACTGCTCATACCCTTCTGAAATGGTGGGAGGATCAGTGTAGCCAGAGCTGGAGTATATTTAAACCACAGGCTCAGAGGTGGGCTACAGGATACAGTGCTTATAACACCAGTAGGAGCGTCCCTACTAGGGTTCCCAATGTTGCTGGTGCCAGTGGGGCTGAAGCAGTGGTAGCCATGGGGTGCAATCTTTGCTTAGATTTCCCTAATAGAGCCAGGGCCCATGAGCGACGGAGTCAGTCTCATATCGCCCTGGAAGATGACTCCACCATCCTTTCCCCATTGCAGAATCTTCCAGTTGAGAATCTCCAAGCCCTTTGCATGCTTTAAGTTGCACATCACCCTTGTAAGCAAGGCATCCTCCCCCATTTTACAAATGGGGAAACTGAGGTGCAGAGAGACATGACTTGTCGAAGGTCACAGAGGGAGCCGGTGGCAGAGCCTGGAATAGAATCCAGGAGTCCTGACAGCCAGTCCTCTGAACTCCTAGGCTACCAGGAGCCAAAGACCTCAGACCTCACCAGAAAGGTCATTTTCCCGGGATTTCCAATAAGGGTTTGGATTTAAGCTATGCCCTCAATAACACGAAGTATTAATGATCTCCGTATGGGTAATAGGCTAGTGAACTTAATAGGATTTCTGGCTGATCTGCTAGAATTTGATTCATTTACCAGGATAAACTCAATTAGCCCATCTCACTCATTTCCAGACCTGATTTCCTTGGAAACTTTCCATCACCATGTCTCAGGCAGGGACTCTGTTAGCTGGAGAGAGATTCACTGGGAAGCAAATTCTCCTGCCTCTTCTCACCTCCTGACTCCAGACACACAGAGCAGCTCTCCAGCCTTCTCACAGTTGCTACCTGTCCCCATGTGGCTCATGGGCCTTCTCCGTGGTGCTAGCCCAAATCCTGCCGCAGGAAGGCTGCTTGCGCTGCAGATTAGAAGCCAGATATCACCATTGGCAGCAATGACACTGCTTAAGTGCCTGAGGCCAGCAGAACTAGGGGCCTGATCCAGAGTCCACCGAAGCCAATGGGAAGGATCAGAACCTAGGTCCCTAAGGAGAAGGGAAGCTGATAAATGCTTCTTTGGCTTAGGCCACGGATTGATTCTCAACCCCCTGCTGCCCATTTAACTCCTCCCTGCCTCCCCTCCCTACACTAGGCACAGATCAGGGGTGTTTGCTGACCAGGCAGAAAGAGGCTGAAGGAGAAAAATATAGTTCAGGCAAAAACAGATGTGCAGAATGATGAAGCACCTCTCGGTGACAGAGCCCAAGCAATCACGTGTCGGTACGGGGACGTTCTTTCCACACTGTGAACTTTGAACATAGACGGAGCCCTCCCCACTCCCCAGTCTGTTCCTGACCTAACCGACTGACAGCGTCTTGGAGCCATTATCCCACCCCTTAGAGGAGGAGGAAACACTGCATTGGGGGAGGAAGAGTTAACTGCACAATCGACCAGAGAACTGGAGGAAAAGGATATTCCAGAACGGAGGCAGGCCCCCTCTGAACAATACAGGGCTGTTTCCTTTGAAGCCTCTTCAGCTGGGACACCTCTGCTCTTATATACCCAGCAGGGAAGGTTACTGGGAGCCCAGCAAACTCCAGCGCCGGGCTGCTGCTCAAACCAACACCTCCCTCCCTCCTCCCCACCCTCCTACAGGACAGGGCAGGTGATTGCTTCCAAACCCCTTCCTGATGATTAGCTTGGCGCTCCCAGCCCTTGCTCGGTAAAGGAATTCCTGGAAGCTGAGGAAAAGCCACCCAGCAAGTGTGGCAGATAAATATGGCATTTATATGAGCCCTTCAGCTGCTGCTCTCAGAGCACTCCACTCGGGTGGGGAAAATCCCCCAGCAAGTCAGTGGCAGAGCTGGGAACTGTCTCCAAGTCTCACACCTCCCACTCCCCTGCTCGAACCACCAGAGAACTCTGCCTTCCTCAAGGGCAGCCAAAAATCCAGGCCTCTTCTCTCCAGAGGATGAAAAGACTGAAAATGAAACCATATGGACTGTACAGAACTTTGTAAAGATGCTGGTAACCATGGCGACAAGCCCTGGGTACATTCATCTGCCATCCCCAGCACAAAGAATTGAGCACTAGTTACATAACGCCAGTCACAACAGTGAGTCAGGCGCAACGAGCGTTATATAAACCCCCTTGTCTCTGCATCCCTGCCCCCTGCATAACCCGCCTGGGATAGGCTCAGTCGAAACATCACAGAGAAGGGATGGAGCAAAGTTGGAATCTTCTGCTTCAAGCCACTGCAGGGGCCTCGGGCTTCCTCTCCCCGAAACCCCTTTCATTAAGACACTCGACAGAAATGTTACCACACGACCTCCAGAAGTCAAGACGGTATCAATTCAGCAGTCACAGTTCACTAAGGGCTCATCCAGACTGCAGAAGCAACTGTCTTGGGGATGGGGTTACCGCACGGTAGCCCCCAGACGGGGTTATTACAGCGTTCGATCTCTCTTGTGTGGATGAGACCAAAACAAGTTATAAGCATCTTCCCTGCCAGCACCACAGCTTCCCCTGGGAAAATGAGCCCTGATTCTGCAGTAGAGAGATGCCCAGGACCACCATGATGCTGAGGGGTAGTCCTGCAATAGAAACAGACACTCTTGTCTGCTCTCCAAGCCCAGGCTTGGTCTCCGAGCTCAGCTCTTGGGCCTTTTGCATTTGAATCACAAAGCTACTGCGGAGCTCCCTGACTTCTCTTCTCCCTGTCTTCCACCCCCACTTCCAGGATGTTCGTGCCTGGCAGAACAGACAGGCCGAGGAAAAACAACTTACTGACCTACTTTGAGCTGAAACGCCTTGAATTTTATATAACGTGATGGCAAAACATCACAGTCAGAGAAAAAGAGGGCCCAGATGCAAAGGGCGAGCTGGAGGGCAAGAAAAATGAGTCCAGTAACACTACGGCCATGCGTGCAAGGCTCACAGTACATGGGGTCAGTATGTCACATCAACACTTATACCGTACCCACCCCCAGAGAGGTGCTGGGCTAACAACCACCATCAACACCCTACTATACGGGATGACTAAGGGCCAAACCATCCCCTATGTGGGCTGTTCCAGGCCAGGATTTGCAAGGTTCCCGACTGATCATTCCATCAGGGACCTGGGTTTGCCTGCTCACACCAGAGGAGGGGGTCCCCAGAACTGCCTCCTGGCTTCTCTGGACAGCCACCAAAGCGCTGCCCCCCACAACTGGGATTGCCCGTCCTGCCTCTTTGGAAGGCTTGGGGGGAACTAGTATAAATGAGAATGCCAGCAGGTCAGCTTTCATATCCAGCTGGCATTCAAGTTGATGGAAAGCGTCTTCCCCTGTTCTGCCCACAGTGCAGAATCCACAGGCCAAAGGGTGGGAGGGGGATGGAAATGTCCTTTCACAGCCCCTCTGCATCCTTAGCTTTGGGCTCATCTTTGCTCACAGAAGTCACGAGGAGTGTTTGACCCCAACAGATGAACCAAGAGTATTATTCACTGGGGAGCATGTCTAATGGTTAGAGCAGGAACCTGGAAGCCAGGAGATCTGGGTTCTTCTCCTGGCTTTGCCACTGACCTGCTGCGTGACCTTGGGAGAACTCACATCCCTTCTTGGTGCTTTAGTTTCCCACGCTGGGAGTAATATTTGCAGGGGAGTTGGGGGACTTAATATTTGTAAAGTGCCATGGAAATGGAGAGAGACATTAGAAGTGCCAAAGCTGGAATTCTAATTGCAATAATCATTTGCTCCTCTCTCGTCCCTTCCATCCAAGAATCACAACTATGAATGGTGCTAAACAACACCTCAAGGAACATGCAAATATTGTTATTCTCCTTCCCTCACACCCTCTTCTCCCCCCCCCCCGTGGAAAAAACTGAGGTACAGAGAAAACATTCAAATGTAATGCCAATTAAACAGGGATCTCTAATGAGCACACAGGAGCTAACAGTTTGCACCACTAATTTTTAGTGAGCCATCTCACTGCCTTTTAAGCAATGTTCCCACTGGGGAGGGAGCAAACATTCTGTATCGGGAAGGCTAGCACCTGTGTTTTTTACATTGTGCCTGGCTTCTTGTATGCCAGAGGTTCTCAAACGTTTGTCCTGGTGCCCCCTTTCACACAGCAAGCCTCTGAGTGCGACCCCCCTAATAAATTAAAAACACTTTTTTATATATTTAACACCATTATAAATGCTGGAGGCAAAGCGGGGTTTGGGGTGGAGGTTGACAGCTCGTGACCCCCCCAGATAATAACCTTGCGACCCCCGGAGGGGTCCCGAACCCCAGTTTGAGAACCCCTGTTGTATGCTGATTGTATCACTAGTTGCTTTATTAGGATGCTGGGGAGTATTTGGGAGAATTTTGCAAGCAATAGAAATGGGATCCCAAGAGAGTCAGATCAACTTGCAGGTCCCACCAAGCCCTGAAAGGTGAAATTCTCAGCATACACAGGGACGTCAGTGCTGGAACTAGGGGGGCTGCCGCACCCCCTGGCTTGGAATGGGTTCCATTATAGACAGGGTTTACAGTTTGGTTCAATGGCTCTCAGCACCCCCACTATAAAACTGTTCCAGCCCCCTTGCACAGGGATGCAATTAAAATATGCGGCATCCTTGCAAGAAGCGGGGGAGGGGAAGTCCCATAGCCAGTGGCAGGACTTTGCTTTGGGCCCCACAGAAGGACAATACAGACAAATTATGTTCAGAAGAGAAATGGCATCACACAAAAATAAAAGCCTCTGGAACATGGCCAGGCAGGTTGGGAGCCATGGCTAGCTAGCTGCCACACAAGACCTAGAGAAACACAAAAGATCATGCAATGCACAGTGAAACAACCTGTATCTGACCCTGCCTGGATTTAGTGGTCAGTTCACCCCTTCATCTTCCCTTCCAGAGATATCCTGCTGGTTCACCCTTTCCCCTTGTTGTCTCCCCCCCCCCCACACAAAATGCAGAGCCGCAAAATAACCCAGCTGCAATTCCTGAAGCAGCAAATGTCACAGCCCTGAACGACAGAAAGTAGCGAACCAGTTGGAGAAGGAAGGAAAAAAAAAACCCCAAACAAGTCCAAATCAATACATTAAGATGCCCCCTCTGCCTCCTTCCCAAACCCCCAAAATCCAAGCAGATCTGCAATGCACGGCAACAGTGGTGCCTTGCTCAGAGCCAACGATAATTTACTGCAATTGCATCACAACAGGAGATGCATGCCCCTAAGTTTTGCTGGTGGGTAGCTTTTTCCCCTGCCTAAGCATGCATGGATAATACAGCTATTTATGTGCAAACAACCTGGCATCACTCGGACAGCTACCGCCTTCCCCTATTTTCCTGCGATCCGATTTAACGCCTCTCAAATCCCTTTTGATCTTAAGCTTCCGAGGGGGTCTTTTGGCCATTTTGCCTCCCGTGCAGAATACCTCCCTCCTCCTTTCCCCGGTGCATGACCCAAATTCCAGCTGTACATTCAGTCCCCTGTACAAATCGAGAGAGACAGAACATAATGCTCACCTCATTTATTGACAAGAATTGTCAGCGGTTGAGAGTGCAAATAAAAGGATTAATCTTGAAGAAAGCAAAAAGGGGGGAGGGAGAAAAGCCCAAGTCAGCAGCCGCCAGTGCAAGGAGCTAGCGCTGGTGGGATGCTCCGCTTCTGAGATGCTCTGATTACATTTTTTTTTTTTTTTTTGCATGTGCAGTAAGAACGATGGAGCCGTCCCTTCAGCTAAAATCATCTGCTTTAAAATGGAATCTCTCCTCCCATCTTCTTTCCATGAGCCATAGTGGAGGGGAAAACACCATAGCCTGGCTCTGGGGGATTTGGGGGACCTATGTGCCCTTGTATTCTGTAGCCATAGAGAAGCCCCTTCAATCCCTCCCACCAAGGAGGAGTTTCACGCTGACAGATAGGAAATCTTACCAATGGAAGCAAAAAGTCACCCAATTTACAGCCTATTGGAGAGCTTGGGAGAGAAAAAGGGGCAAGGGGACATGCCTTCCCCTCTAGGCCCTGGCATGGGGTGTAATGTGCACTAGTCCTGAGGCTGGGAACCAGGACCTTTTTTTCAATTGCATGAGGGCGTCCCGCGTCTCTTGACACATCTCGAAGGAATCTGGCTATGTTTGTGACAATTTGGCCGTTAATCTCCTGAAAACACATTACTGCCAAGATCCTTCCAATTCATTCATATGATTTGATGAGTGTTGCCAACTCTCACGATTTCATCGCAAATATTTGGTGCTTTTTGTAAAGCAGCAGCTCTTGGATTCACATGATTACGTGAGAATCTCAGCTGTCCTGTAAAAACAAAAGTAAATTTCTGGCCCTCATTGTTTGTGCAGAAAAGTTTGAAAACATGACCCCCTGAAGAATATGACACTAAAAGCAAATAAAAAGATCTTATGAGTTTGGGGGATGGAGGGGGGCTGACTCATTCGTTTTGAGTGCTTGAGGATGGCAATATACAAAATGCAAACTCTTCTGACAAGCCAGCCATCTTTGCCTTCACCAATGGAAAGGAATGTTCTGAAAACAAGGCCTTTTCTTTAATGGTCAGACCAGGCAACCAGGAGCCAGGATTCCTGGGTTCTACTCCTGACTGCTGCCGACTCACTGTGTGACCTTGGGTGAGTCACTTGGCCTTTCTGTGCCTCGCTTTCCCTGCTCTGTAAAATTAGGATAATTATATTCACCTATACAGGAATGATTGGAGAATTAATTCTGTTTATAAGGTGCCTTGAGGACATTTTTTTTAAATATTATTATTTTAAAGGGTGTCTCTGGATTCGAATTTTTGTTGGGGGAGGAGGGGGAAGATACTGGCCCCTTTATATCTGCTAGCTGGTTTCCCCATCAGTTTGTACTACACTTAGTATATTATCACGGTGTCCACTATGGCTACAGAAAAGTTTTTCTTATATGGGCATGACATTTAAGGCCTCCAAAATCAAAGAGCAATAATGAATAATCAATTACCTGTGATATAAAGTAACTGAAAGTGTGGAACTGATTATTTTTCCATCCAGTAATCAGTAGCATGGAAACAATTCCAGCTCCACCTATGGATCCACGGCTTACCGTGAATTACATTTTCCAAATGATGTTAATGATTTATTTTGTCTCAAGGACTTCTGACCAAATGTGCTCAGTTTACAAGTAAAACAATGCTTTTTCGAACTACCAGTGCTGCGAACCTAGTAATTCTGATCCAGATAAAGTCTATCATAGGTGTTGGTAACACGTTGCTGACCTCTCTGCTGGATGCTGGAGCTGAACTGTAGTAAACAGCGCTTTTGATAATGTGTGAACAAAAGAGAATGCCGCTCGCTCTCCGGTCGCTAGATGCATTGGCTGTGAAGGGCTAATATCAGCAGATATGACTGATACACACAGGAGATAGATTTGTGAAGCAAGTAGATGCAATTCTGAAATTGTCAGTTTTCTGACTTCCCCATATTATTATTAAATTACCCCTTTTCCTAGACAGCCAGAGCTAAATTGGAACAGGGCTTGATCCTTTCCCCACTGACCTGAATAGTGCAGGATCGAGTCCAGAGAGAGAGAGAGCTCTAACAACTCTGCTGCTGGTTCCCATTAACTTGAAGGAAAAGCCATGAAAACAGGGGGTCTTTCAAATCATCCCTTTTTTGTTACTAAAAAATTGAGTTACTAAGTGAAAGTAAAAAATAGTGTATACTACATACTCCAAATCAGCACACAGTGTTCCTGCATTGGATAATCTGCTGTAGTTTTAATTCCTGCAATAATTCACCAAACAGTTTAATCTGGGGAAAGCACGAGTCTATCTATACAGTTGGACAGAGTAACTGGGCCAAGAACAGCTGCTTTACAAACATCCAACCTCATGACTCCTCGGGGGAAGTAGTAGTATCATTCCAGGCACAAAGTTGTTGTTTAGTTAAGTGACTTGGCTAATATCATAGAGCAGTTCTGCAATGGAGGCAGGACTAGAATCCAGAAGTCCTGACTCCCATTCCCTCCTCTAAGTACAAGACAATATTCATCTCCAATTCTCTTTGTTCTTTGGCAGCTCCCATTATTCCAATAACAGGATCAGGGAATGAAAAGCCCTGATACACCAGCGCATGGCTATTCCAGGCATATATCTAGTGAGTGCATAATTAAGTGATAACCCTAAGAGGCCTAGCAATGAGGAAAAGGGCAAAGCATCTCCCGCAGCCATAACGAGCACCAAGCCTGTGCACTTTTGTGTCACTTCCACTGCACAACCCCTATGTCTCTCAAATCGGTGTTTCAATCCTGGAGCTAACAGAAGCAAAGAAACAGCCCAGAACTGTTGCCAGCAAAATCATTTTGACAGAAAATGTATTAAGAGTTTTTTAATAATCCATCATGGCAAAGAGCCCACAGCCCTGTGTGTTGTGGTGACGACGGATACACTAGGGTGGCCAGACATCCGGGGAACTGCAGGACAGTTCCTTGCTTATGAACATCAGTTCTGTGCTTCCATCTCCGTTTCTGAGGGATGAGGGACAGGGACAGAGAGAGACGTGATAAGAACAATGGAAGGGATCATATAAATGCAAATTATGATTTACAGTCAGTTGTATCTAGTGTTAGAACAGGGAAGGCTGGGAGTCAGGACTCCCATGTTCTACTATTCCTTGCTGGAGGTGCATGTGCGGTCCAGGGGTTAAAGTAGGGGAATGGCTTCTTTTCTCAGCTCTGCCATGGACTCTGCACAGCCTTAGGTAAATCTCTTCTCTGTGCTTCAATCCCCCTGTCTGAAAAATGGAGACACACCTACCTGACAGGAGGGAACGGGGATTGGAAAGCTCAATTCATTGTTCGCAACCTGCTTTGGGTAAGATGTGTAAGTGCATCAGGCACCCAACCACTCTTGAAATTCAATGGGAGGTGGGTGCCTAACTCCCATAGGCTTTTTTTTAAACGTCACCCTTCAATGCCACTGGACGAAAGGCATCATATACGGATAAGGGATTCTATGAAATATTATTGCACAGTGTGTAATATGACAGATGAGGAGGTACTTACCCCATTGGGTAGAGGGGAACATCTCACACTGTGGTTAAGGCATCACATACAAAAGCTTTGCTTAGCTGATGCTTAATTCAGATCCTCTCCAGGCACCAAACCCTTGTGTTACACAAAATGTCAACCACTTAGTTTTCACTCACTGCCTTCACCCTATGCAATAAACAACTTTGAATGAGATCTGGCTTTTCAAAGGTGACTCACTAACAATAGGCTTCATCCTTGTTTATGTCAGACCACTGGCTTGATTTTTCAGAGATTCTGAGCATCCCCATATTGAGTTCAATGAAGGCAGAAGGATCAGTCCCAGTGATATCGCATGACGTGAACCTCTGGCAGGTCTAAACTCAGGGCTCCAGAAGTGAACAGCAAATTGCAGTAACTCGGTTCACCACACAGGGCCAAATCCAGCACTTCTGTAAGCTGATCAACCGCACTGAACCCAATGAGAGTTGCTCCTGGGTTAAATCTGGCCTTTAGTGCACCATTTAAAGACCAGATTGGGATTTCCATAGCTGCACCTTGCACCACTGGTTCATACTGGGCCTTTGGCTCCATAAAAGGTGCCCTCTCCTCTGTGTGCCCCAGGTGCAAATGAAATTTCATGCAGGTTTCTTTGGCAGGAACTGGAGAGATGTTTTGGGATGGTTGTCCCCACCCTCTCCAGGAAACTCCCACTTTAACCAGACTCAGGCCACGATCTTGCAAGTCATTCTATGTGGACAGTCTCTTGTACCTGCACGGAGCTTGTGACAATTCCTAGCCTCCCGCATCTCTAACTATTACAGGGGAGAACCCAAGAGTACTGACTCCCCTGCGCTAACCCACTAGACCCCAGAGCCAGGGATACAACCCAGGAATCCTGGCTCCCAGTCCCTCCACTCTAACCACTAAACCCCGCTCCCCCCACATAGCTGGGATGGAACCCAGGAGTCCTGGCTCCTAGTCCCTCCACTCTAACCACTAAACCCCGCTCCCCCCACATAGCTGGGATGGAACCCAGGAGTCCGGGCTCCTAGTCCCTCCACTCTAAGCACTAGACCCCATAGCTGGGACGGAACCCAGGAGTCCGGGCTCCAAGTCCCTAACCACTAGACCCTGCTCCCCCCACGTAGCTGGGATGGAACCCAGGAGTCCGGGCTCCCAGTCCCTCCACTCTAACCACAAGACCCTGCCCCCCATAGCTGGGACGGAACCCAGGAGTCCGGGCTCCCAGGCTTTAACCCACAGGCCACCCTCCTTCAGGGCAAGGGGCGGGGCCCGTTTCCATGGCGACCCCCGGCCCGGGGGGGCGGGTCTGAGGAAACAGGGCGAGGCGGGAACACCGGGCCAGCCGGCCAGGGCCTGGGGCTCAGCGCACCCCACGCAGCGCCTCGGCGTGGCACGGAGAACTACAGACCCCAGAAGCCCTTGCGGCCTCGGCGTGACCCGGAGAACTACAGACCCCAGAAGCCCTTGCGGCCTCGGCGTGGCACGGAGAACTAGATGTCCCAGCAGGCCTTGCGGCGCCCCAGCCCCGCGTGGCGGCGGGTTGTGATAGGCCCGGCGGCGGGAGCCAATAGGCCCGGGCGTTGTTTGGGGGGGACGATGGCTTTCTTCACAGGCCGCCTGGGCCGCCTCTGGCCTCTGCCTCCCGGGGGCAGGTAACGCGCGGCTGCCGGAGACCCCCCCCTCCCCAGGGGGGCTGAGAGGGGGAGGGGCAGGCCGGGCCGGGGGCTGAAAAAGGGGGACTGGAAATGGGGGGAGGGGCAGGACAGGCTGGGAGGGGGGCAGGAGAACAGGGACTGGAAATGGGGTGAGGGGCAGGACAGGCTGGGAGGGGGGCAGGAGAACAGGGACTGGAAATGGAGTGAGGGGGGACAGGAGGTGAGGGGGAGGTCAGGGCAGAAGAAGGGGGACTGGAAATGGGGCAGGACAGGCTGGGAGGGGGCAGGAGGACTGGGAATGGGGTGAGGGGGACTCAGGAGGGGGGACAGGAGGTGAGGGGGACAGGGCAGAAAAAGGGGGACTCAGGAGGGGGGACAGGAAGTGAGGGGGAGGTCAGGGCAGAAGAAGGGGGACTGGAAATGGGGCAGGACAGGCTGGGAGGGGGCAGGAGGACTGGGAATGGGGTGAGGGGGACTCAGGAGGGGGGACAGGAGGTGAGGGGGAGGTCAGGGCAGAAGAAGGGGGACTGGAAATGGGGCAAGGGGATCAGAGCTGAAAAAGGGGGACTGGAAATGGGGGGAGGGGGGCAGGAGAACAGGGACTGGAAATGGGGTGAGGGGCAGGACAGGCTGGGAGGGGGGCAGGAGAACAGGGACTGGAAATGGGGTGAGGGGCAGGACAGGCTGGGAGGGGGGCAGGAGAACAGGGACTGGAAATGGAGTGAGGGGGGACAGGAGGTGAGGGGGAGGTCAGGGCAGAAGAAGGGGGACTGGAAATGGGGTGAGGGACAGGAGGTGAGGGGGACAGGGCAGAAAAAGGGGGACTCAGGAGGGGGGACAGGAAGTGAGGGGGAGGTCAGAGCAGAAGAAGGGGGACTGGAAATGAGGTGAGTGGAAGCTGAGGGCAGGAGAGAGGAGGTAAGTGTGGCAGGGAGGAAGGGGTGGAGTGGGGGACCTGGCTGCAGATGGGGAGGATGGGAGGTCAGAAGCAGTGATGACTATCTGATCAGAGGGGTGCTGTGTGTCACTGCATTGGCAGAGCCAAGAGAGAGATGGATGACCACAGTACGGGGCAGGGGAGTGTCGTACCATTGGCGAAACTGTGTTGCCGAAGCAGGGCCAGCATCTCTCTTCACTATGTTTGGCTCGAATGAATTATCAGAGGCCCTTATTTAACCAGTTATACCTCCAGAATTGCATTATTAGAATGAAGTCTCAATCCCTCCCTCCCCCCGTTCTGTGTCTTACACATGGTGCTTAGATTCCAAACTCTAGGTCATCGTCTTACTTCCTGTTAACCTCTTTCTGTTGTTTTTTCACTCTACCAAGATTCTTCCTGCTGCAGCGCGTTGCAGCCTCCCCCTCGCAGCCCAGGACAATTTCCATCCTCTCAGATGCTTTGGGGCAGCCTCCAAGCACCAGCCTGTCCTTCAGATCTGCCGGCATCTTCCAAAGCCTCCCTAGACACCTGTCACCATGGAGCCTTCAACAAATACGCACCAAGGCACGCGGGAATGAATATCAACCAAAGAACCTCAAGCGCAAGCGGACCCATGGGTGGATCAAGCGTATTAGAACTCCCAGCGGGATCGAGATAATCCTCCGACGCATGCTGAAAGGCAGGAAATCGCTGAGCCACTGAGTGTTGTAGCTGCAGGATCTGTTGAGCATGAAATGTTTCAGTCAAGCCTGAATAATCATCCGCAACGCAGACCTTTAGAGTGAACCAGCCTGAGAGTTTGCAGTGACATAGACTTCTCTGTGTAACACCCATGAGCGACTGACTATTCCCATCATGTTATAACATGTGGTGAAGAATTACTGAGTGCTACTTTGACAGATGTGGGATGCTGGTTTTCTTTTCCACTGGCTTCACTTGATGGCTAATTATTTTAATGGCAAAATTATTACAACTGGTGGGAGTAGTTCTAAGGTAAAAATTGTGCATCCATGAGGCGTAATTACAAAATAATAAAAAATCATATCAAGCTTCCTGCATTAAGTTTGTTAATGCAAAGCTATAGGGGAAGAAAAATTGTTTTACTTTTTTTTCTTGTGGGAGTAGCAGGCACACTTTCTTCTTTCTCTAGAAGCTTTAAGGGATGAGTTTTCAATCTGTGGATGTGCAATTAGCATTAACCACAAGGCAAGGTCTGTGACTACTCCCCAACGTACCCAGCGAACAGTATGCTGTTCACTCCACTCCACTCCCCACTCCTTAGAGGACCCTATCTAAGGACCCTATCTTGCAATGTGCTGAGTGCCCTCAGAGCCGTTTGAAGAAAATGAGCACCTTGCATGACTGGAGCCTAAAGCAAGCATGGGGTAGGGTTCTTTTTTCTGTCAGTTTAGGGCCAAATCTTGCAAAGGAATATGTGCCCATGAAGTGTCCCATTGCAGAAAGTGGGGCTCCAGGCAACCACAGAATCTACTTGCGTAGACTTAATTGCAGGATCTGAACCTAGTGGTGGAGCTGCAGTCCTGTTATAAACTACAGCAGCAGTGCATGTTGATTTTGTTTTCCTGTTGCTCTGTTAGCAAGAATTCCTTTTGTCATTGGGTAAAGATTCCAATGCCCAGCTTCTTAATGGCACCTGAAGAGCGCCCCAACACCTCACTTAGCTTAGTTTGCTGCTGTGTGGGGGTGAAATTCACATCTGTGCCCAAGAGCCCATGCAGGGCCCCTCTGCATTGCCTAAGTTTTCCACTTAGTCCCTCAGTTTAACACTCCTTGGAGCATAGGCTTTGCAAAGACCTTCTGTACTGGGGTGAATTTCACACTGAGTGTGTGAGACTGTGAGAGCTTTTAAGAACAGAATCTACAGTCTATTTTCAGGATTCTCTAAATACATGGATCAAAATGCAGGGTTTGTTCAATTTAAAAAAAAATTGACATTGAATAGAAATGTCCCCATGGTATCTTAGTTTTTTTAAATCAAAAATTGTTTTAATTATTTAAACATTCCTCTAAGGTGTTGCAAATGCAAGCGGAAGACAGACTGTAAAGCTGACAAGTTTCAGTTTCCCTCTCCAAGTTTAATGCAGTGTGACAAGTATGCGTGGCTTACTTGAGGGGAAATTAGATGCAAAAACTGCCACTAATGCAGCTGTAAAGGTGAGATTCAGGTTCATGATATTCAGGAAATTCCAGAGGTTGAGATTTTCTACCACAAAGTGAATTTAGCTAGATTAACAATCAACACAGGAAGGCCTGGAGCCACAAAGTGTCCATTATAGGTTCCTTACTCTTCAGGGACTGAGCTTGAGATGTCTTGAGCTGATTTTATAAACCTTTCAAGATGACTGTTAAAAATGTTGGCCTTGATACTTTAAAGTGGAGAGGAGCCTGAACAGCACGTGGGTTGGGGCCTGTCTGACCCAGCTCTCACACATGTCATCTCCTTCCAGAAGAAGTTCAACAATATAACTCCTTACCCTGACTCCTTAGCGCTGGAGGAATCATACGTAGAAGTCCCCATGAGCACCAGTCATGGTCATTTCCAGAGCCCTCAATTTGAAAAATGGGATCCAGTAGGAGGAAGGTGGTCAGTTTGTGCTCTAGAGTCATCTGTAGGGGAATCTAAGAGCAGAACTAATAATTCAGCACCCCAAACATCTAACAGCCCCTCTGCCTATGAGAAACACAATCAGTTTGGCATGATCCCTGAGAGGATCACTAGCTAGTGCAATGGTTGGTACTGTATAAATTCTGTAGCTACTGAGATGGCTGGCTGGGGCGAGTGAGTTTGTTTATGAGGAGGGACCTTGCTCATTTGGTACCTGTTCAAGGAGCACAACATATCTTTTTATTAAAGGTTGTACCCCTCTCCAGAGGCATGTAGGAAAGGTACAACTTATAAATAGAAGGATTATGTTGCTTTCCCTTTCCTTTGATAACACCGCCTCTGTTTATTGCCTTTCAAGCATACTTTAATAATGAAAGAGAAACTGAGGCTGGAGGAAGCTGGATGATTGGGAATGGGTTCCAGTACTTTTTCCATTTCAGGCTTGGGACTCTTAAGCAAAGACTGCCAACTGTACATGATTTTTTTTCAGAATCTTGTGATGTGCAAAAATGCCTGCTAGGGCCCAATACTAATTTTTTTGTGCAAGGATCTCAAAGTACTGTGCTAATTAAGCCTCGCAACCCCCAGTGGCAGAGAGATATTCTCCCTATTTGCCAGAAGAGGAAACTAAGGCACAGGCTGAATTTAAGAAAGGGCTGAGCAACCACAGCTTCCATTGAATGGGAGATTCAGGTCTGCAGCAGTGCTGAAAAATCCCTTGTCTAAGACCACAGCTGGCATCAGAATTAGAACTCAGCAGCTCCTTGATCTCAGGACAGTGGTTGCGCTTAAGGCCCTGGTGCGCTTCCTTGAAATGAAGGGACTCCTACAGAGCATCATTCCAACTGTGTTTATAACCCATGTAATATATGCAGAAAGCAAAGTCCAGTTGAAAAGTCCAGCAAAACACCTGCCAACTCAGCCAGAGAAAGGATGGAAAAAGGCATTAGTAAGAGGCAACTCTGTTTTTATAACATATCTTCTGTCCTTACATTTTTAATGGATCTTTTGCATGGAATGTGGAGAAATTAGAGGTGGAAGATACTAACGCTATCAGATCGGTGGCCAATGCAGGATTGTTTTCCACAGTCTATTTGCCTGGGGTTTGGCAAGTCCTAGTTTTAAATGCCTCTGTTTAGGGAGCTTCCGCTCTTTCTTTCAGGAGTAATTTTTCACAGCCTAATCGAATACTCATCCTTAGGAACTTTCCCCAGTGTTCTGCCTAATGTCCCATTTAGCCCTTATCCAAAGTTTTGTATGAATGGGGTAGCAGCATCTGTTCTTCATATTTTGTTTTTCGTCCGATGTCAAGCTGCTTTTTAGGAGTTTAGCTATGATATCTTAAATTGACCTTTGCTGTGGCAACTCCTAGGATATGGGACAGGTTCTCAGGAGGTCTTTGTCTCAGTTCATTGCTCCTCATTTTCAAAATTAACCTGAAAATGCTGTTTGCATTAGTGTTTTTCAGTGTTAGCCCTTTTGCAGAATGCTTCCTCATTTGTAAAATATGGGTCATTCCCCCAGCTAATGGCATCAGTTCCTGTGGAATGGGTATGAAGATTTCCCCTTGTCCCACATGGAAGGTAGTGATGGTGAATCACTGCCCTCAATGGCATTGATAGTGGCAACAAATGTACACCAGGCCACCAGGAATTTAGCACTGGAGACTGACCAGATGATCCTGTCAGCTGTAATTGCTACAGCAAGTGGAGAACACCTGTGAAATAGCTTATTTTTGATTATTGATTTAATATTGGTTATTGACTTTTCCAGTCTTGATTTACGGTCAGATCTGACAATCCGATCAAGTAGCACTGAACTGTGGATACAGGGGTTTGCCCAAGCACAGCAACTTGCAAGATCAGAGCTTTATTTATGAATGAGTTCTTAATTATTCATAGATTCATAGATTATAGGACTGGAAGGGACCTCGAGAGGTCATCGAGTCCAGTCCCCTGCCTGCATGGCAGGACCAAATACTGCCTAGACCATCCCTAATAGACATTTATCTAACCTACTCTTAAATATCTCCAGAGACGGAGATTCCACAACCTCCCTAGGCAATTTGTTCCAGTGTTTAACCACCCTGACAGTTAGGAACTTTTTCCTAATGTCCAATCTAGACCTCCCTTGCTGCAGTTTAAACCCATTGTTTCTGGTTCTATCCTTAGAGGCTAAGGTGAACAAGTTCTCTCCCTCCTCCTTATGACACCCTTTTATATACCTGAAAACTGCTATCATGTCCCCTCTCAGTCTTCTCTTTTCCAAACTAAACAAACCCAATTCTTTCAGCCTTCCTTCATAGGTCATGTTCTCAAGACCTTTAATCATTCTTGTTGCTCTTCTTTGGACCCTTTCCAGTTTCTCCACATCTTTTTTAAAATGCGGCGCCCAGAACTGGACACAATACTCCAGCTGAGGCCTAACCAGAGCAGAGTAGAGCGGAAGAATGACTTCTCGTGTCTTGCTCACAACACACCTGTTAATGCATCCCAGAATCATGTTTGCTTTTTTTGCAACAGCATCACACTGTTGACTCATATTTAGCTTGTGGTCCACTATAACCCCTAGATCCCTTTCTGCCGTACTCCTTCCTAGACAGTCTTTTCCCATTCTGTATGTGTGAAATTGATTTTTCCTTCCTAAGTGGAGCACTTTGCATTTGTCTTTGTTAAACTTCATCCTGTTTAACTCAGACCATTTCTCCAATTTGTCCAGATCATTTTGAATTATGACCCTGTCCTCCAAAGTAGTTGCAATCCCTCCCAGTTTGGTATCATCCGCAAACTTAATAAGCGTACTTTCTATGCCAATATCTAAGTCGTTGATGAAGATATTGAACAGAGCCGGTCCCAAAACAGACCCCTGCGGTACCCCACTCGTTACGCCTTTCCAGCAGGATTGGGAACCATTAATAACAACTCTCTGAGTACGATTATCCAGCTAGTTATGCACCCACCTTATAGTAGCCCCATCTAATTTGTATTTGCCTAGTTTATCGATAAGAATATCATGCGAGACCGTATCAAATGCCTTACTAAAGTCTAGGTATACCACATCCACCGCTTCACCCTTATCCACAAGGCTCGTTATCCTATCAAAGAAAGCTATCAGATTGGTTTGACATGATTTGTTCTTCACAAATCCATGCTGGCTATTCCCTATCACCTTACCACCTTCCAAGTGTTGGCAGATGATTTCCTTAATTACTTGCTCCATTATCTTCCCTGGCACAGAAGTTAAACTAACTGGTCTGTAGTTACCTGGGTTGTTTTTATTTCCCTTTTTATAGATGGGCACTATATTTGCCCTTTTCCAGTCTTCTGGAATCTCTCCCGTCTCCCATGACTTTCCAAAGATAATAGCTAGAGGCTCAGATACCTCCTCTATTAGCTCCTTGAGTATTCTAGGATGCATTTCATCAGGCCCGGGTGACTTGCAGGCATCTAACTTTTCTAAGTGATGTTTAACTTGTTCTTTTTTATTTTATCTGCTAAACCTACCCCCTTCCCATTAGCATTCACTATGTTAGGCATTGCTTCAGACTTCTCGGTGAAGACCGAAACAAAGAAGTCATTAAGCATCTCTGCCATTTCCAAGTTTCCTGTTACTGTTTCTCCCTCTTCACTAAGCAGTGGGCCTACCCGGTCTTTGGTCTTCCTCTTGCTTCTAATGTATTGATAAAAAGTCTTCTTGTTTCCTTTTATTCCCGTAGCTAGTTTGAGCTCATTTTGTGCCTTTTCCTTTCTAATCTTGCCCCTGCATTCCTGTGTTGTTTGCCTATATTCATCCTTTGTAATCTGTCCTAGTTTCCATTTTTTATATGACTCCTTTTTATTTTTTAGATCGTGCAAGATCTCGTGGTTAAGCCAAGGTGGTCTTTTGCCACATTTTCTATCTTTCCTATGAGTGCTTGATAATCAATGACTTAATTTGAGTGATTTTGATTATGAAATATTGGTTATTAATGTTTACTCTTTGGAATCTATGGCTAAGTTTGATCAAATGGTGGTGGCTATAAGCCATTACTGATAGTTAATTCATGATCATTAGTAACATAATTGACTAATTATAATTTGAATACTGATGCTTATTAATCATTGATTATCATGTATTTTTGCATATCTTAATTATTATTATTAAATACTTGTTTGTTAAGAACGAACCATAAATTATTATTGATCCTGGCAGCAGTCAATGGCCTCCTTCATGGGAAGCCAGGTGTTCGTTACTGGGACTACAGCTCCCATGAAGCAGCGCGGCCGGCCCCACATCCGGGTCCTTTCCTCTTCCTCCCGCGAGCCTTAGGGGCCAGGGCGGGCATTTCCTGCCTCAACCTAAATGGCTATTTTCTTGGCAGCTTTGAGGGACAGAACCGGTGGCCAATAGGCCTGCAGTCTTGGGCAGAACCAGCCAATGGGAGCGCGCGCGTCCGGGCGGAGGGGCGGTCCGGGCAAGGAGGCAAGTTAGGTTGAGGAGTGGGCTTTTAGAAGTTGCCGTGCGGCTGAGGCAGCGGCGGGGAAGATGGTAGGTGGCTTGTGCGCCCCCCCCGCCCCCGATACAAAATGGCGGGTGGGGGAGGCGGGGTGCTGGGTCTGCAGCCTCGGTAGCCATGGGGACCCCCAGGGACAGGGCCCCGCCCCCGGCCTGCGTGAGGCGCGGCTCCCCTGGGCTGGGGCCGCCACGGACACCCCCCTCCCCCGCCCGGGCTGTGGGGCAGGCGCCCTGGGGTGCCCTGAGGGGAGGGTGTGTGAGGGGGGACAGCCGCCGCCGCCCTGGGGAGCCCCCCAGCAGCCATGGGCCTCCCCTCTCGGGGCAGAGCCTTCGCCCCCCTGCAACGCCCCCAGGGCCAGCGCCTTGTTGGGGGGGGGCTTGGTGATGGGGGGGCTGGGGCACCCAGGGGCCGCCCATGGCAGTCCCCTCCCAGCTCCCCCAAACAGCAGTTTCCGGGCCGGCTTATTCAGGGGGGAGGGGTGATTTTGGGGGTGCGGGGCGTGACTGGGGGAGGGGCTGCAGCAGCCCTAGGCTTCCCCTGGTCGCCTTCGCTTGCAGCCCTATGGCCCGTCCCAGGGAAAGGGCTTCAGTGTTTCCTTCCTGGGCCTGGTTAGCAGGGAAGGGGGGGCTGTGATTCCCCCCCCCCCCCCCATTCAGGCCGAAAGCCGGAGGTAGCTGCGCTCGGGGGTGGGGCTCCTGCATCTGCGGTTCTCTCCGCCCCCGGCTTCATCTTCAGCATCTCCAGCCCCAGGGGCCTGATGTGTCTGAGCGGGATTGCTGCGTCCCCCCCTTAGGCTGGAGGGACTGGGGCAGATCTGGCCTCTCCATCTCTCTGCTTAGAGCTGTGGGCTCCGGCCCTAATGGGATTTGTTGTCCCATTCTCAGGAAACTGCTTGGGGGTGGGGTCTTGCTGACATGGGAGAGGCAGATGCAGCCTTGTCTCTGCCTCCCTCCTCCAAGCAATAGCAATGGGAAACTATAGCGAGACTCTCCAGGCAGCAGCGTCGTCCCAGACGCATCTGGGGTTACTGCTGTGGCACCTTCCCCCAAAATAAATGGGGAAACGCCTCAAATGTGAGGATCTGCTTCATTTCTTGACTCCTCAGGACATTCCTCAGCTCTCTTGGTTTGAGCGGGGCATTTTCCCTCTTTGCCCTAAGGAAAAGAAAAAGGCAGAAAGCTGAAGGAGAGAAGTGCCCCCCTTTGAATGTGTCGGCAGTTTTTTTAGAATCACTTTTGTTTTCCTGCTAATAGCTCAGTTATGGTGGTTGCCCAGTAAAACGCTTCCAGTGGTGTTGGAGTTGAATCATTCAAATAACTTCTGCCCTGGGAAAAAATAGGGTGGTGGCTAGTAACCAGGGAAACTCCAGCTCTCACTTGTTCCCATTAGACTGGAGCTAAGGTATCTTGGTGCTGCATGTAGTGTTAAATGACTAGCTAGATTCCTGTTTGCAGGTGTGTAATTCTTTGGCCTGCACAAGTCTGGTGTCCGTCTTGCATTTGTCATTTTTAATTGGAGAAGCTGAACAATGAAACACAATCTGCAGAAATTATTCCTTTAAAAAAGGTCCTGCATAATTTTCATACCGTTATTTTAATGGCTGTCATTTTGAGGCTTCATCCTATATTTGGACTCTCATAAGCCGAGATACTTAAATGTGAAGACAGCTGTACGTAATCTAGTAGGCACCTAGAAACACATTACCATGAAAGTAATTAACTAGGGTGCCTGCCACCCCCTTCTTATTCTGGGGGTGAGGGGAGGGAAGAACTGCTTCTTTTGGATGTTTGATCAGTTTTTATTGCCCTCTGTCAAAATGGATTCCAACTCTGTTCTTTACAGTAATTGATTCACTGTTTAAAAGGCATTTGTACATTAGTAGGTCAAAATGTATAATGTGTGAATGGGGACATGGCAGAATAATTGAAAACTAATGTTGTTTTAAGCTGTCTTGCAACCTGTCCAAAGCAGTGCTAAGGAGTTTATTTCGCATCTTGGAGAAATATTTAGCCCCCATCTTTAAGTACTTATAATGATTCTCAGTGGGGAAGCAACATTGCTTTTTAGTGGATGAAGGGGAAATTATGCATGTTAGGAACATATGCTGTATGTGATACAATCCCATTTCAGGCCCAGTAGTTTCACTCTTTATGGAGATAGCCTTACTTTAGGACTCACCAGGGGCCAACACCAGCTTCTCAGTTTTCTACCACCATTTCCTGAATAAAATGACTAGTTCTGTTCTATATATTTTGTGTAAAGTCAAGGAGTGCTACAGAAACGTGTTGATGTCTTGGGGTCCTACATGATTAGAAAGTACAGTTTTCCTCTCCCAAACTTTAAACTTTTTTCTTTTTACAGTGACTAGTTGCAATTATTGATCAATTCCTTCTTGGTCAGGTCTCCAACAGTATAGTTGTTGGGAGAAATGGTTTTCTGAATTTGCAGCTTGACCCAACTTTTCTTTGTGCAGAACCCTTGAAGTGTGTGTCTGTCTGAATGTATCCAATGAGCCTATTCAGGTGTGGTGTAGAGAGAGACAATCCTTTGATAGGTGGATTGGGCTAGAGCCCATTTCACATTTTGAAACGGGGGTTGAGCTGTAGCTTATTAAATACCTGAAGTAGCGTAAAATATTATTTATAAATAATTATACTTTCAGGTTATTTTTTGTTGTGTCAAATAATCGCCTGAGTTCGGTGTAATATAATGACTTAAAGGCTTTTCTGTCTGGGCCTAGCCTAATGTAATGGTGCAAATATTCCATTTCTTGCAACGAAGTGCAGTGAAAGGCTGAACAAAATTAAATGGTTTGGAGTGGGATGTGTTCAAAATTCTCCACTCTAAATAAACAGAGTAAGAAACATACCTGGGAATTTTGATCAATTCCAATCAAATACTCACTAGCTCTAGTATGTAAGAACTCAATTCTAAATGGGGTGAAATGGGATTCTAAGTCAGTGAAATATGCCTGGATGTTAGTAAGAGTAATAATATTAAGAGGCTCTATATCCTTTTCACAGTCATGACACTTTCAGATTGAGTATTCTGTAATCAAAACCAACCTTGGGAGGTAAATGAAAATGAAAGAACGTAAACAAAGCAGCCCATCACAGGAGGCATAACAGTTGGCACGCACAGCAGAATCTGAAAACAAGTTTAGGCTCTACTGGAATAGAAATAAAGACCAATTTACATCGTGCTTTCATTGTGCTAGTCATACAGAGAAACAAGAACCTGCCCTGAAGAGCTGGCAAGCACTAGATAGACACGGCAGATAAACAGTGGGAGAAAGGAAGTCGTATTGTCCCCATTTTACAGATGGGCAAAAGAGGTTAGTTATTTGCTCATGGTCACACAAAGAGTCTGTGGCAGAACTGGAAACTGAGACCCAATTGGTTGAGTCTCAGGCCTTGGCTACACTTGCGCTGTACAGCGCTGCAACTTGCTGCGCTCGGGTGTGAAAAAACACCCCGCTGAACGCAGCGAGTAGAGCGCTGGAAAGCGCCCGTGTAATCAGTGCCTGGAGCGCTGCACGCTCGCTCGCAGCGCTGCAAGCTACTCCCCTCGGAGAGGTGGAGTACATACTACACTCGTGCCCCACAGCCGCAGCAGTGCTGTGAAGTCCTGAGTGTAGCCAAGGCCTCAGACCAGTGCTGTAATCACAGGACTATTTTTCTCCTAAAACCAAGCTTGCGAGGGGATACATTTGGAAACCTTAATGTAATTAACTTTTCTTAAAACAAGATCAAAGTATAAATAGTGCTTCGGAGACGTTCTGACTGGAGCCCATTGCTTTGAAGAAGCTAGACAGTTACAAACAGAAAAGTAATTGTTCCCGTTAAGAGATTTTTAGCTCCTTCCGCAACAGCAGCATTGCAGGAGGACTCTATCTTCTCCTTGTTGCATGTGACATGGGTTGAATAACTCTGCTCATTAGAATTATCTGCTTCTTTGCTAATCTTTAGAGTTGCTTCTAAACAAGATAATATATTAAGCTTATATTGTAAGGTCTGGGGCAGGACCTGTCTCTTTGTTACATGCATGTGTTATGCCTAGCATAATGGGGCCATAATCCTTGACTGGGGCCTCTAGGCTTGACTCCAGTGCAGATATTCAATCTGCTTTTAAGATAGGGGTTTAGACTAGTTATTTTCCTTCATGGCCTTTCATACACTCATCTTCCTTACTTATTTTAAGGACCCACAATTCATGGATTAGGACCCCATTGTAATAAGCACTGTACAAACACACACAAAAAAAGACAATTCCTTCCCCAAAGAGTGCACTTAATGGCTTCTTGTGATATCTGCCCCCTTGCTTCCTACTACTTAAAAGATGCAGCTGTTGTCAGGAGTCTTTCTTTGCGCTAGATATGTTATGACTGAAGAGGCTTCAAGGTGGTTCCGGATCTGGTATACTGCTGAGTTGATTACCATAATGCCCCCTTTATTGCTTTTAAGACAAACACCCCTCCATCCATATGAGTTTAGCTTGGTTAACTGGGGGTAAAGGGCCTCTTCAGGGCCACTGCTGCTGTTATGCTGAAATGCTTCCCGTGAGGCAATGCTGCTGTTGGTCAAGTGTGTTACTCTGCTATGAAGACTGAACCAGACCTACTCAAGAACTTGGGATTCTTTGCATGGAAGTCACCATGGATTGTGGGCCGGATCCTGCACACAATTACCATTGACCCCACCAGGAGTTACCTCTGTGCCAGGGCTGCAGAATTAGGCCATTGAGGCTGTGTAGTTCTTTTGCCTTCCTGAGATGGGCTCCTTTGTGTTTATGCAGCTCTAGTAACAGCTGTCAGTTTGACTGTGCATCCTAGGCCTCCTCTGTGCTGAGGATTTTATCTGCTGGTGTAGATATACTGGAGTAGGCACCTAGTGTGCAGATTGTGTGTAGCGAGTTGTACTGGTAAGTTCCATCGGACAGGTTTACATATATACATATATTCTAGGGGGTTGCTTCAGTGTAGCTACCTTGTTTGAGAACTCAGCTCATTTTAACGAGTAAACACCCTTTGTAGAACGACTATGATGTATTAGGTGGAAGGTTAATAGTTCCGCTGTCAGGTTCCCCCACTTTTCAGGCCTTAACAAATCCAGAGTGTTGGCATTAAGGGTGCGTTTTGGCTGTTGAGATTTTAGCTAGATGGCTGCTTGCTACAGGTTGGGCAAATTAATTCTTTCCTACTTAATTCCTTTGCTTTACTGAGTACACAGTGATTCAGTATTTCATTGTGCAGTTACAGGTCTGTCTCTAAGTAAAACTCAAAGATACAGTCAAGTCAAAATTGACCCAGAACTTTAGCAAAGTGAAACCAAAGTAAATGCTTGTGATTTTTTTTTAATTTAATGAAACTTTGCAACTCAAACGTAACAGCATTGTACTAGTGCATATGAGCCAAGAAATCAAAGCTGCTTGTATTTAAAAGTAAAAATGTCTGATCTATTTTCGTTGTTCAAGCTGAGGTTCAAAAGAGTATTCAACATAAGTAGCAAAAATGTAAATAGATGTTTTGTTTTAATCTAACCTATCTAAAAGCGCTAATTTTCTTTAAATGATTAACTTGACAATTGCACCCTTTTAAATCAGTCATTATGCTTCTTAAGAAGTGATTTCCCCAGTTTACCATCTTAGTCTTAAAAATGAGACCTTACTGCACATCTACATTTAACTAGTTTTGTTGTTGTTTTTTTTAAAAAAAGCCCTCGCCATCAAAATGGATGTAGCTACAACAGAGCCTTTCACTGGAGATTCATAAGTCACTTAAGTTGGGGAAATAGAGATGAGACATACACATAGGACTGCAGGATTTGTCTTAAGAAAACCAATGTTCATTCTGAATATTTGGTATTTGACCTCGTAGCTGTCAACATACTTCCAAATGATTTAAAAAAAAAGAGAGGCATTATTGACATGTGCAACTCCCTTGATCTTTGTGCTCATCTACTATTTTTATTCGTTACTTGCTTCACTGTTTAACCAAAGCTGTCTTCTGTCATTTTAGGCAGATTTTTTGAAAGGATTACCAGTTTACAACAAAAGCAACTTCAGTAGATTTCATGCAGACTCTGTATGTAAAGCATCGGTGAGTATTATATCTAAATTCAATCTCTCAGGAGATGATCTGTTTGCAGTGAAGCCTTGCAGAGTTGCAGAGGACACTGGTGCTTCGTATGGCCTCTAACTGGGCCTTGGGTCTCTTAAAATAAGTTATTACTGGTATCCTCATGAGCTACAACTGCTTATCTGAGATTGGAATACCAGGAGGGGAGATTTCCCAGACATGAAGTTAATGTACTTCAGAAAAATGCAATATCAGCAGAGCCAAAGCTGTGTGGCATTCCCGCCCCATGTTTTTACGCTCTTAGTTTAACATTGGTACTGGGGCGCATATATGATAAATGGACCTCTTTTTACATGTGAAAGAATTTGCAGCTGCAGGGTACAGTGAGACTGTGGTATGCTGCATTGCCACAATTTTCTAGCAGTGCAGTTGAGATGAACTTGCTGTCAGGACTGAGATCGTTCAACAGCCTTAGTTGTATGTGGAAATTTGGTGGTTTTTTGTGTTTTCCTCTGCACTGTAACGATTCTAATACTTCTACAGAACAGAAGACCGTCAGTATATCTTCCCACAAGGGAATATCCATCTGAACAAAGTAAGTATGCTCCTTCTATGTTTGAAGCTTCACGTGTACTAGAACTTTTATTTTGTGTTTAATATTAAACGTTTGGCATGTGCTCCATCTCACTTGATAGCACAAAACAGGATTGTGTTTTTAAATCTGTGTCAGATTTAAGTGACTCGAAAGAGTACAGATGCTTAACTTTTGTGTCCACTTTTGCACATCTTTTTCTCTATCCTTATTGAATGATTGTAGGACAATTAAAACGACAGTGATGCTGTCACTCCTTTTTAAAAGGTTCACTACCTGTATGAAGTCTTGGTCACTGTAGTTTGTTTTAAATGTTATCTCTTAGAAATGCCTTCAGAGTGTTTTTTCTTTCTTCAACAGTCATCGTAACAGAAAAGACAAACATACTTTTGCGTTATCTACATCAGCAATGGGACAAAAAGGTATGAAGTTCTATATTTAAAAATAGTCATATCTGGTTTTAAGTGCAATTTGTTTTGGTTGCTTCTACTGTGTGACCACCAATGCCTGTAATTAGTAACGGGAAAAATACATAGATACTAAATTAAGTTGAAGACTGAGCCATCCCTGGATTTCTCAATTCTACCAGAAGGTGCTTGTGATAAATTTTCTGACGGTGGTAGACTTTTTTAGTTGCATGAAGAGTGAGAACAGAGGAAAGATGGTCCAATGACTAAGGCAATAGCTTAGAATTGGGAGGTCTCAGTTTGATTTTAGCACAGACTTTCTGCATGACCTTGGGCAAGTCACTTAGCCTCTTTGTGCCTCAGTTCCCCATCTGTAAAATGAGGATTTTTGGGGGGTACAGTTGAGACCATAGTCTTTTATTAGATTGATAGTACAGGAGAGTGGGAGCCACGACTCCTGGGTTCTTTTTCTGGCTCTGCTGTTGACACATTCAAAGGCACCCAGTGAATCATTTCTACATACTGACCTGTAAAATCATATATCTTGCTTACCTCACAGGGTCACATTGATAGTACATGCCAGGTATACATGTGCTATAAAAAGTTCCTAGCACACACCCTGCCTCCGAGTTTGTGCTCTACAGGCACAAGTGGGTACAATACAAGACACGCAAAGTGAGGAATGGTCATGGCCACAAAGCTTCCCAGAGCAGATGTAACTTCAGAATGTGTGTGTTTGGGAGTAGTACACGAAGGCTGTTCCAGAGATACAGAGCAGCAAGAAAGCAGGTCGGAGGCTGGGAGTGGGTGAAGGAGACACAGGGAGCAACTGAGAGAAGTTTGGGCAAAGCGTAGAGATGGGGGAGGAGTTGAAAGGAGAAACGTAGATGGGAGCAGAGTTGTCAGGAGTCTGAAGCTGATCATGAGGTGCTTCAGAGTGATGATGGAAGCCAGTTGGGAGGTTTGAGAAGTTCAGAGACTGAATCAGAGCAACAGAAGAAAAAGAGGGTCTTATTAAAGTTTATAAAGCACTTGAGATCCTTGGAATAAAAAGAAGCTAAGAACAAAGGATTGTCCTTTAGCAGCCCTGCTGGGGCAGGAGAGCATTTTACAAGGACAATTCAGTATATAATATAGTCCAGCTTTGGACAGAACTCTGGTGTTCACGAGAAGATGCCTCTGCTAGTTCATCTACATCAGCATCTTCCCTCCCAAAGACCTTTACCAACTACATATGCAAGATGTATCATTCAGTACGGAAATGTAGCCGTCTCTGGAGAGGAATGTTGTGGAGGACTTCATTGACGTACCTTTCTCTTTGCTTCAATCAGAATGCAGCAAAGAAGAGAGATCAAGAGCAAGTGGAAATAGAAGGTGAGAATTCAGCACCACCACGGAAAATTGCTCGGACAGACAGCCAGGACATGAATGAGGACACTTAAACTCTTGCTCTCTCCTACACTATTTTGCAGGCGCTTCCTGTTTTGTCTCAAAATGTGTAAATTTCCGTGCCCCTTTCCCCCCCCCCCCCCCTCCACTGTGCAGCCCAAACCACTTCTGACTTCATAGGAGCCAATGTATTTATTTTTTCTCCAGTTTTTATTTATGCTGTAAAACGTACGGAGCAATCGATGGTGGAACAAGTCAGCAAATGATGTAGTGTAACTTTAATCTTTTAAAAAAACATACATTATCACTTTTCCAGATTTCATTAAATCTGTTGCTTAATTAACCCAGTTTGCCATGGAAGCCTGGAGAGGAGACATGAATTTACGGCATGCAAATTCCAGTGGTATAGGCTTTCTGATCCATATACCCACTGGTATATTACAGTAGTCAACTCTGTATTGGCTGTAACCAGTCTAGCAGTAATTTTTTTTTGGGGGGGGGGGGGGGGGGAGGGGGCTCATCCGCTCTGAAATGTGGATCCTAAAATCAGCACTGTACTAAGAAATCCTGGGGGTCATTTAGGGTTATGTTGATTTTATGAAACATGGTCAACTTGACAGAACAGTTGTGGGTTTTTTGTTCAGCAGCATGTTATCACACACGTCAATGGTCATGGGGAATTCAAGTGACAGGTGTGTTGCTTTGGTTGCTGTTACATTTTAACAGCCTTTTGGTCTTGAATGGACTGGTATGTGCAACTTCTCCATTGGAATAAAAAGGATACTTCTATCCTACTGAGTATTTGATCAACAGTGTCTTTAAAATGGCACCAGGTGGAATGGAATTGGTAGGTCTACCTTATAATCTTGTTTGTTAAATTTGAAAATCAAATTGGGTACAGCTTGTCATCTAGATTGGCTATTTCCTTTCTCTCAACCAGTGATTCTGAAAAATCATATATTGCATGACTGGAGCTGAGTCCAGGACTTCTGGATGCAAAGTAGCTGAACAAAATGAGCTTCTACAGTCTATATTAAAGACAGACCCTCTTTCATTTGGACAATGACAGTTCAGTGCCTGTCACCTGTAGCCCTTTGCTGACTATCTTCAGTAGGAGCCAAATACAAAACCCTCAAGATGTCTAAGTGGAGTCAAAGGAAACCAGCATAGTTGATTGAAGGTGTGTGTGTGTGTCTCTCACTATTGACTGTCCATTCCGCTTTTAATGTGAAAAGCAGAGTCTGTTGTTTGTTGCCTTCCATTGCTCTTTTCCCAGCATCCCTGCTCATCCGCAAATTCTAAACAAACTGAGTCCAGAAGCCATGTGAGCCTCTTTCTAGAAAACCATGGGCAAGCCTAGTTCTGTAGGGAGTTTGACCATGGTGGTTAAACTCAGATGAAAGACTTGTGAAGACAGGGCTCATGCCGCCACCTTCACTACTGTGTCCCAATCAGGCCAGTGGACAGAGTAAAAGCATGATGGGAGTGAAAGCCATCAGCAGCACAGTTTATCTTATGAGACAGGACTTTGTGAGGAGCAGGACATAGCCTCACTTATTGCTGCAGTTTTACAAGTATGTACAAGGCGCTAAGCTCTGATTCTAGTATTAGTCATCTCACTTTTTCAGTGAAGATCATTAAGTTATTTAGACCTAAAATTGTACCTGCCCTTAAAATAGCTACATTTTGCTGCAGCAGTGCCCCTCCAGATTATCAGGTTAAAACACCAGCTGGGTTGGTGAGGACGAAAATATGGTTTTACGATTTTGTGTTCTACTGGCAATTGCAACTTAACAGAACTCCTTTACCCAGAGCTGTGCTGCCAAAAAAAAGATGCTGTCGTGTGAAATGCGAGAAGTAAACGGAAAATGCTGTGTTTTAGCTTCAAGGGCACGTGAAAAGGTTTGTCAGATACCAAAGGAGGAAATGGGCGTAGTGCCGATGACAGAAGTTTAAACAATGCTGTGTTTTTAGCTCCATTTGAGAGTTCCAGTCTCATTTGTCAAGTGCTGTTTAATTCCTTACTAAGAGAATTTGGAGCTTAGCTGACCTCTCTGCTACAGCAAGTGAAGTGCCATTGAAGAGTTGGCAGTTCCATCCTGTTCTTTACCCCCATCTTTGTTCCCTTTACAGTAAATGGGGCCTTGCTGGTAGCAGAGCCTTTGAAATCTTACAAATAAGGATTTTTTTTGTTTAATTTACCAAACATCTCTGCAATTCACACTCTTGGGGGGGGGGGGGAATATTTGGCAAAGAGAAAAAAATAGTTGCCTTTAATTTCCTGAGAGCAAGTCTGAAGCAATGGGGAAAAAAACAGTACTTAAAAATTCTTGTGTCCTTTCAATCAAACTATTGCATTTTTGTTTTTGATGTTAACTGTACACAAGCAGCATGGATTTCTGATGCTCTCAAACTGGTATCGTTGCATTTCACTGAAAGTTTTGATAGTCTTGCTCAGCTGGTCAGAGTTATCTAATCTGAACTAAAAGCCTCCTCCCTCACCATCCAGTTTCCATGCTGCTAAGGGCTTGAAAATGCCATCCTCAAGCTGCCAGACATTCAAAATGTTTCCACTGCTGTTTAATACGTGTGTATTGGGTTTGTGTTGCATGTGAAAACCCTCCCAGCCAATTGATGGTCTGGTGTCTTAGGCAAATCATACATTAAACAGAGATCCAGAACTTCTCCAACAGTGTTCAGTTTGAATAATATGTAGCTCCTCTAATACTTTCTGATTATCCTGTTACAAAGTGACTGGGATTTAGTGACCCTTAACGGGTATTTTGTATATGTCCGCATAGTGGTATTTTTATTGTTTCTAGTATTGATGTATATTGTACAAAGTTTTTATAAAACTTTAGAAGCTTGTCAAAAGGATCAGAAGAGAATTTTTGGAGTGAATAGTGTGACTCTTAGCAGAAATGGGAGCTGCAGGAACATATTTCCCTCTTTATTTCAATGAGAAGTGTAGAGGACGCTGGATCCTAAGAATGGCCTAGCAAGCATCTGCTCTCCCCTGCAAGGCAGATTGCCTCTGTACTGGATAGCATTGAAGGTTGTGCCGTCTCTCTGTTTAGCAGTCCCTCAGAGCGATTGGACGTGATGGGTAAATCTCAGTTATTTCAATGGTAACCATTGCCTTTTTTTAAAAAAACAAAGACTGGATGTAGTGGGCGTTATCACAAGATTAGTGACTGACAAGGCAAAACCAAAGATGTCTTAAACTAACTCCAGATATCAAATGTTGACTTCAGAGGAGTGTTTGAAGGGGTTTTAGTCTCTTCCCCTCCCCTGACTCCTAATCAACTTTAAAAGGTATTGAAGTTTGAAAGGGAAGTTGTTTATTTTTTAAAATAAATAAACCTTGGCACATGTTCCATTCCAGTGGTCATAAGTGGTTACATCTGCTCTGCAAAGGCCCTATTTATTTGTATCCGTGGTTGGCTCTTCAGACTTGCCAGTTGCTTTATTTTATCTGTGTACATTGTTCAGTGTTCAAGACATTTCCTTGAGCAAACACAGGGACATGCAAAGGAATACTGCAAATACTGCTGAGGGAGGATGCTCTGTTTTGAGTAAAACTGGCAGGCTGGTAAGGGCCACTACTGTTGGTGCTTAGAGTCTGAGAATGTTTTCAAATGCCGTTACTCATAAGAGCACTGAATCCATACTCCGTTACAAACCAAGCTACAATGGTGAGCAGAAACATTGTGAAAACCCTGCTGGACGGGGTGTGTTTGGGAGGAAGAATCGACCAGTTCCCCTGTCTGTTTAAAACTTGGGCTAGACTCTGACCTATTTTCCCAGCCTAGCCAGGGCATGAGGTTTTAGCCTGGGTAGGGGATGTCTACGCTGCAATGAAAAACTCACAGCTGGCTTAGCCTAAAGGGCTGTTTAATTGTGCTGGAGCCCAGGCTCTAGGACCCTGCGAGGTAGGAGGTTCATAGAGCTCAGGCTGTAGTCCAAACAGCTACACCACAATTAAACAGCCCCTTAGCCTGAGCCCCACAAGCCCGATCAGCTGGCATGGGCCAGCCTTGGGTGTCTAATTGCAGGATAAACGTACTCTTAGAGGGCAGGGTGAAGATTCACCAGTACTACTAAGATGGAACTGTTGTAACCAGGTTCACTGACAACCGCTGGTCCCCTAACACTTGTTGCTGTCGTGTAGATTGGGCCTTAAGTACCAAACCATACAAGCTGAAAGCATGTTCAGACCCAGGTGCTGAGCGTGGTTCTGGCTGACCCTGCAGAGTGGCGTGTAATTCTTTGAACACTGTTTACTATGGTCTGGAGCTCCAGAGAGGATGAGGGCCTATGTATCCATCTGTATGCTATTTGCATTGTTCAAAGAAATCTCTTGTGTACAGTCTGTCACTTGGGGGGTGGTTTAAGCCTACTGAATCGAAGTACTGCTTTTTGTTTGCTTTTCTTGGGGGCTACAGGGTTTAGAAGCTCCCGGATTCTTGTTGGCTGGTGTCTCTTTCTCCAGGCATCATGACTCTTGTGCCTTATACAGTAATTCAGTTGTTAACACTTGGACTGTTTCCTGTGTTGAGGCAGAATTTTGGGGGCTTGCTGGAAAAATCCTACATCTGCTTCTGCAGTAGCGAGGATTAGTTTAGAGGAGCTCATTTCAGAATATACCTTTTGAAAATTGATCTGGCTAAGCAGAAGTTGACGATGTATATCGTGGACTGGTCATACAAACGGGCCTCGGTCATAAGCAAAGCTGCCATTTACCATCTAGTTTATACCACTAATGTGACTTTATTTTTCTGTTTAAAAGATGTGCTTTTTTCTTTTTAGTTTTGCAACTATACTTTATATAATGGCCTTTTCTTTCTCTGATTTATTGACTGGCATCTGGCACCAGGGAAGTCATGCTACACTATGGCTTTGACTGGAAGGATTCTTGATGATTGTCCTCTGTAACTTTTGTGTGTTATAACTTCCAATGTATAAAAAGTGTGTGTGATTTTTGTTTTTTAGAGAGCCAGGTGTATTTGGGTTGTGGGGGAGGGCGGCGTTGAGGATTAGGTTGATAAACATGCCCAATAAAGGATACTGCATCATTTGTTTACTCAAGCACAGACTATCCTTCAAACCATATTGAATGCACAGTCAGCGATCTCCACTCAGCTGGTTCACAGATGTATGCTTGTCCTCCTTGTAGTGGAGAATTTAGTCATGGAATCTCATCTAAAGATTGATCTGGTTCGGAGCACTGTTTAGTATCACTAACCTGCTGAGAAATGTGGGACCAAAGCCCACATTTGCAGGTAGGCTACTTGACTTCCTTACTGCCAATTGCAAGCTTGTGTAGAGTGGATGCTCATTAGAACCATACTACTGGCTCCCTGGATTACTCACATTTTACATCTACCAGCCTACGTTTCTCGTTTGAGAGGCCAGCAGCATTGTAGCTGTCTCCTCCACATTCATGGATGTGTGTGGATTCTTCAGTGGAGTTCAACATCACACTAGCAACATTAGAGTTGAACTTACACTTCTTTTCTACTCATTCTAGTTTTCTTGTTACAAGTTTGGGATGAATATTTCCTTTGGGTGTAAAGAGGACTGAACTTGGTCTGTACAGGAGAGCAACTTTGTAATTGTGACTTTAAAAGTGGGAATGGACAAATGCCAACCTTCCCATTTGTTCTGCACTAAGATTTATTTTTTTTTTTAAAGCAAAGCTTCTCTGCCCCCTGCCTGTGCCTGGATGTGGTGAGTGAAAAGATTAATCATATGTACAGATTGGCTTTTTCATTCAAACTGGTGCAATTTCAGTGATGATTCTTAGGTTCTGTAGAAGGGCAAACTACTACTGAAGGTCTTCATGTTTTTTGGAGGAGCCCTGGTGGACTTATCCTTTTATGACTGAGTTCAGCTTTTATCAGTGTAAACCTGGGAGTCACTAATCAGCTGGTGGGATAAAAGGGCCTTGTTGTCAAAACTTTTTTGCTTTTTTTTCAACTAAAAATTAATTGATAGCAGAGGTGGGGTGGCTGAGTAAATCAAATGGCGTGAGTCAACCCGCACCGGGGTTCTAATGCTGTTCAGGCCACCTGTGTACAAATGAAGTTTTGTGTGTCACTATCTTTTTGTCTCCTCTACCAAACAAGCACACACTTCAACTCAATTGGCATTCTGTGGTGAGAGAGGAATATCCAGACTAGAATAGCCGCCACGTTGGGAGGATGAATCTGCCTTAACAATGAACTGTGCATGGTGAGGAGGTTCACCCGCACTATATCTTTCTGGAGTTACTGCTTTGGCTCTCTTACGTCAGTGAAAAAGTTTAGTTTTGAGCGTGAACCGAAATTTTCTTGCTGGGTATATAGTGATGACTTTTCACTGGCCAGCTTGTTGCTTCCCATATTATGAATACTACATTGATAACTGGTCCCTGTAGCTGTCCAGTGCATCCCAGTGCTGTAATCTTGTGGTTGGTTGTTTATAACACAAATCTAAATGTGTTTTTCTTTTCTTCCTTTGGGAAGTGGAGGGAGATCTAACAGTGTAATTAGTCAAATACTCTTCCTTGCTTTGCTGAGTAATGTGTGTATAAAGAGCGATATCTTCATCCCAGAGATACTAGCAAAGATTGGCCATTTAGTTATTTAAATACACATGCATACTTGTAGGAGGAGGGCAGAGTAAACTACTTCACTTGCTAGCCACCTGCTTTGTTCTGTGACGATGGCTGTCTGGCTTGGATTGCAGAAGAGTCCTGACAAAAATGGATATTGATTCTTCACTTAGAAGAAGAAGTGACAGAAAATACTGCCATGCAATCTGAAGGAATGATCCGTGGTGCTTGTCGGCACTGCATCACTCTGCACAATACGGCTGGGCTGGACTTCCAAATACGTGTGTTTCTTACGACTTAGTGCAATGTGTATAGTTAAAAAGGCTTTACTGGGTTTTTTATTAAGACTAATCTACGTAGTCTCCTTGGTCGGTTGCATGTAACAGCTGAATGTATGGGATTGGGCTGTATCTTTCTAGCCATCCCAAATTGCTTTTACGTCCGTTACAGTCTGTCTGGAATACAAAATCCCAGGATGATTTTTTTTGGCAATACACAGTGTATCCCTTGGAGCCTGTATTACTTACAACCTGTCTTTCTGCTTGTGAACAAGAAATGCCTGCTGCGTTCCAACTCAACCTCTTCCCCCTTACTCTTTTTGCAAACACTGTGTCTGTGGGGCAGGGGGCAATGTGTTCTCCTGAGGAGTTGCGTGGCGATAGAGGGGCTGCTGTAATGGAGCGACTGTAAATATTCTGTTCTAGTTGAATGTCACAGCTGTTGGATTTTGCATTTATTTTTAAACTATTTCATGTTTGATACTGTGTATAATAAATTTGCAGAAAGTAGAGGATTCCAATGTTTTTTCTTTCCCATTCCTCCTCTACCATTTTTACTTCAATAGGGTGAGATAACTGCTGCCTGCCTGCAAAAACTGGTACATGAGTGACTGGTGGACTCCCAAATCAAGCTGTCACTACAGGCTTGATTTTTTAAAAAAAAAATGCTATATTCCTGTCCCATAACATTACCGTGTGTGAGTGCATGGAATAATAGGTACACAAGGAAAACAGACCTGTTACTGACAGAGCTGCTTGGAAAAACTGAGTGAAGATTTTCCATGGGAAAACCCAGTTCAATCAAAATCAATGATCAGTTTTGCAGGAAATTCCTTTTGGAGGAAAAAGGCAGAAAGAATTCGACAACAGTGAAACATTCCATTTTGACATTTTCTGAATGAAACATTTCTTATACCAACTTCTCATTTTGAATTTGTTGTATTACAGATTATAAAACACAGTCAAATGGAAAGCTTTTTTTTGTTTTTTGCCTAAACAAAACATTTAGGTTGATACAAAGCAATCAAAAAAAGCTACCAATGTTAGGAATCATTAATAAAGGGATAGATAAGACAGAAAATGTCACTGTATAAATCCATATTACGCCCATACTTTGAATCCTGCATGCAGTTCTGGTTGCCCCATCTCAAAAAGGATATATTCAAATTGGAAAAAAGTACAGAGAAGGGAAACAAATGATTAAGGGTATGAACAGCTTCCATGTGAGATTTAAAAGACTGGGTCTCTTCAATTTGGAGAAGAGATGACTAAGGGGGGTGGTTTCAGAGGTCTATAAAATCATGACTGGTGTGAAGAAAGTGAAGGAGTAAATGAACACTTCCTATTCACCTAACATAAGAACCACGGCTTGCCCAATGAAACTAATAGGTAGCAGGTTTAAAACCCCAAAAAAAGGAAGTAGTACTTCACACAACACACAATCAACCTGTGGAGCTCGTTGCCAGGGGATGTTGTGAAGGCCAAAACTATAACTGAGTTCAAAAAAGAATTAGATAAGTTCATGGAGGATAGGTCCATCAACAGCTTTTAACCTAGATGGTCAGGGATGCAAGGCCGGGCTCTGGGTGTCTTACATAAGAACAGCCGTACCGAGTCAGACCAAAGGTCCATCCAGCCCAGTATCCTGTCTTCCGACAGTGGCCAATGCCAGGTGCCCCAGAGGGAGTGAACCTAACAGGTAATGATCAAGTGATCTCTCTCCTGCTATCCATCTCCACCCTCTGACAAACAGAGGCTAGGGACACCATTCCTTACCCATCCTGGCTAATAGCCATTAATGGACTTAACCACCATGAATTTATCCAGTTCTCTTTTAAACCCTGTTATAGTCCCAGCCTTCACAACCTCCTCAGGTAAGGAGTTCCACACGTTGACTGTGCGCTGTGTGAAGAAGAACTTCCTGGTATTTGTTTTAAACCTGCTGCCTATTAATTTCATTGGGTGACCCCTAGTTCTTGTATTAGTCTTTGCCTCTGTTTGCCAGAAGCTGGGAGTGGATGATGGGATGGGTCACTTCGTTACCTGTTCTGTTCACTCCCTCTGAAGCACCTGGCATTGGCCACTGTTGGAAGACAGGATATTGGACCATTGGTCTGACCTGCTATGGCCGTTCTTATGTTAAAACATAATTCTGTGTACATTTTTTGCTGAAAACTTTGAAATTTGTTTCAATTTTCAATCAAAAGGAGAACAAATCACAAATCCTCCAGAAAGAGCATTCTGTTCTCCCCCCAGCTTTAATTATTACTGTTCTTTGTGGGGGGGTGAAGGCCCCTAGAAATGTCATGCTCCACGTGCCCTGCTTTAGAGTTAGAAATGGCACTTGGAGCAGGGCAGAAACTGCCCTTCGTCCCAGATCCGTTTTTTCCTTGTTCGCTGTAGAAGGTGACCGCTCATACTTTATTTTTCATTAGTGACAATCGAGGAATTGAAGCTAGATCAGCAGTGTGCTAACCCCTTTATCTCACAGGTACAAGTCATGCACTGTGAGTATATCTTGTGACTTCCTCCTACCCCTTTTGTCTGTGGAGTAAACAAGGTCCTGCATTCCCTTCTCTGCTCCTAGCATATTCGTAGCAGTTTCATAACCTGCTTCTCAGATGGAAGAGGCAGGAAGCACTGTTTTACTCATTTATTTGGAAGGTATAGAATAGTCACCAGGATAACTTCATGCCTTTCTCAATGGTTGCTCAGCCCAGTCTGCCCCACTGTCTGGTGGTGCTAGGGGCCTGCTGGACTGGCCCACTAGCCCAAGCAGTGCTGGTGGGCTATAGAACAACTTACATTTCCAAGGTAGCTATTGTCCCTGTATTCCTTGGGGCTGGGGTGGCGCCTCCTCCTCTTAGGGAGGATGCAGAGAGCTCTTACGGTCCCGGGCCTACTGTGGATTTAACTGTTCCGTGGTATAGGGGGAGGCAACCTCATCCCTGGGGCACATTTCCATGCCTAAGCCTGTAACTTCTGCAACACCATCACAGTTAATGTGGCTTCGTCGGCAGGGGAGGAAAGATGGGGAAGTGCAGCCAAAGGCTGCAAAAGTGAAGGGATACATTTGCCCCACCTTGCCCCCGGGATCACTAAGCCACCTGCTGGAGGTCACAAAGTATCAGCTTGGCCTGCTCCTGTGAACTTACACATCCCTCAGTCTTTTGTGCTGCCCTTAGCCAGCCGTGGCAAGCTATGGGTCCCAGAGGCCTTTACGCTATGCCCTTAGGTGGGGGAATGCCCTACGAGTGCACGGAGGAGGTGATTGGAGCCACCGGCTGCTCACTGGCCTCCAGTGCTATGTTGAATGGAGCTGTGTGTTTTGTGCCAGGCTGAGGGCCTGGCCAGAGGCCTCTGGTGTCCTGCTGCTGAGGGACTGGCAGCCTTCCAGCTGGAGCTGGCTGGGCCTGGTCAGTCCATCCCACCCAGGGGATGTCCTCATTGCCAGTCCAGGGTGGGGGTATCCCCTTCCCTGGCCCAAATAGGCTGTGTATGAGAGAGTGGTGGGGGGAGGGGGAGAGGTCAATGTTGCCAACTCCTGAGTGATTTGGTGTTTCCCTTTAAGCTCCAGCTCCTGGAGTCAGGGGGTTTGTGGTGGTGGCGTGGGGAGGATCTCTGATTTCATATGCCAAACAAATGTTTCCAGCCCCTGGTGGGGGAGACTGCCCCCCCCCCAAAAAAAAGGGCTCGGTCACCAGGAGGCAAATAACCAGAAACCAGTGTTTCAGAGTAGCAGCCGTGTTAGTCTGTATCCGCAAAAAGAACAGGAGGACTTGTGGCACCTTAGAGACTAACACATTTATTAGAGCATAAGCGTTCGTGGACTACAGCCCACTTCTTCGGATGCATATAGAATGGAACATATATTGAGGAGATATATATACACACATACAGAGAGCATAAAGAGGGATAGCTCAGTGGTTTGAGCATTGGCCTGCTAAACCCAGGGTTATGAGTTCAATCCTTGAGGGGGCTACTTAGGGATCTGGGGCAAAATCAGTACTTAGTCCTGCTAGTGAAGGCAGGGGGCTGGACTTGATGACCTTTCAAGGTCCCTTCCAGTTCTAGGAGATGGGATATCTCCATTAATTAATTAATTTATTTATTTTATTTACCAACTCTGAGAGGCCAATTAAGTAAGAGAAAAAAAACTTTTGAAGTGATAATCAAGATATCTTTGGTAAGATATTTATTTATAAGTTGGTAAGACAACTCCCACCTGTTTATGCTCTCTGTATGTGTGCATATATATCTCCTCAATATATGTTCCATTCTATATGCATCCGAAGAAGTGGGCTGTAGTCCACGAAAGCTTATGCTCTAATAAATGTGTTAGTCTCTAAGGTGCCACAAGTACTCCTGTTCTTTTTGCAGAACCCAGTGTGTGAGATGTTAAAATCTCATGATTTTTAAGGCAATCTTGTGGTTTTGTGGGGGCTAGACTCATGACTTTTGAACCGCTGGGGTTGGCAGTCCTGGATTCTAGCCCTGTGTTCTCACTGCTTGGGGCAGGATAGGAGCAAGGCCCATGGCTGCCCTGGCACCGATTCCTTTTTGTTCCTGCTGTGTTTGACATCAATAGGGAAGGGGGGGCACAGAACATCGTGTCTCACATCTTGCCTCTTCCTGAGGGGAAAATCAGGCCCTGGGCCTTGTAAGATTCCTTCTTATCCCTAGTTTTACAGCTGGGGAAACTGAGACAGGGTGAGTGGAACCCTTGGGGCAGACCGTGTGACTTCTCAGACACTCACACCTTTCCCCATCTCCCGTACGGCCACATACTTGGAAACCTGTGGCCTGCGGTGTGCAGGTCAGGTGAGATGATCGCCAGGGTCCCTTCTGCCCTTATTACATCTGCTAATCCTGTGTTTATTATCCTCCCATGGCGGAAGCTATTGGTGACACTGGAGACATCCACTAAACAGTGCATAGGACCAGAAACCGGGAGAAGTGATTCCCCGGAGCCGACGCAGCCTGCAAACTGTCCAGTCGATTCAGCAGATGGCAATACCCACGTTTGTTGAAATATATTTTTATTGCATTTCTGCAGGTTTTACAAAAATATGACAAATTAAAAAGAAATAAATAATCCCTTTATTTTTTTTAAATTTCAATTGAAAGAAATAAAACAGAAAAAAAAAAACAAACAAAAAAAAAACGTTTCCCTCTTTGTACAGTAATTGCCCAGGAAAAGAAAGACACCAGACAGCCAGATGCTCATATAAATACGTTTATAGATAAACATGTTTTAAAAATTCCCTGGACTGCTGGGGGCCTGGTAAGTGGCGCTTGTAGGATATAGGTTCAGGAGTGTTACTCTCATGTGAACATAATCAGTAAGAGTTTGCTCCTTTTAAGACCAGCGTGATTTAAACAATGACAAACACAGGAGTTGGCTTTGACAAACTGAATGTGGATAATTTATAAAAACAAATTAAAATGATGTTTGAACATAATAAAGCTACGTTGGGGTTCCCGCCTCGGACTGCCGGTGGCGCCAAGAAGTTGAGGAATGACTTTGCGCCGTTGCAGAGCAGCTCCTCCAGCCGTGGAAGGGTTCCTGCCTAGCTCTCAGCTCCTGGGGGGGTGAAGCATATAAAGCAGTGGAAAATAATTGGAGGGCTGGAGAATCCTTGGGACCCCCAAAGAGGAGAACATCTCCCTTTGGAAAGGTGATAATGTTGGGTGTGTGTAATGGCCATCAGAGTTGGGTCATCAGAGAAACTGAATGTTGGGAGGAACCTTGCCACCTCTGGTGCCATCCAGACCTTAATTTAGTACAACTAGGGTCAAAGCCTGCCCTGGTGGGGTCAAAGAGGTTGGAAGGCAGGGCAAGATTTGGGCCCAGGTTTTCTGTAGGGCCACAAAACCCAGTTGCTGGCAGGGGATCAGCACCGCTGACAGCAGAGGAATAAGCTAGTGACAAGCATTTCCTACGAGTGTAGCAGAGGCAGATGGAAAAGGCCTCTTAGGTTCCTCCTCCATCCCACCCTTGGCCTTGGGATGGAGTTGGGGTGCCTGGAAGGTTCTCTGGGGTAATGTAAGGTTGGGGGGGTGCTCTCTCCCCACCTTACAGCTGCCACCACTCTGCTCTCTAGCTGCTACTCCATGGCAGCTGAGAGGGGGCAGGTAGAGATGCCAACGTGCTGTCTGCAGAACAGGTACTGCCCTCGCCTCTGGCAGCCAGGAGAAGTTGATACAGCAGCTGTTCCCAGCACCCGCTGGATTTCTGATGCCCAGTCACCACGGCCGCTTGGCCCCCTGGAATCCCGAGTTCCCATCCTTCCTGCTCTTTCTGGGGTTGTCCTGATTTTTTTTCATGTGACCCTGTATCCCCCCCACCCCACCCCAAAGCACCACAGTTTGAGACAGTCATGGCTTCTGACATCTATCGTGGGACCCAGGACGCGTCTGCTGACACGATGCCAGGGAGCCCCGCGTCCCTGGGCTGACATGCTACAGAGCAGCGCACTCAACAGCCGGGGGGTGGGGGGGAAGAGATGCTGAGTTGCTCAATAATAACCGCCCCAGGAGAGAGGCCCCTTCTAGTCCATCTCTGCGAGAAGAGAACGGCCATCATCAAGGCTGCGAAGAGGGCAGGGGAGAGATCCGAAGGTTCTTGGCAGATCTCTGAGGAAGGGAAATCCAGGCACGGAACTGGAGGGGATTCCCCTCCCTGTTCTTCAACTAACTCTGCCCCAGCCTTTATGTCCATAAGGCTTTTCGTGGCTCTGAGCAGCATGACCCGGCCCTGTCTGATCTTACAAAGAGGAGATACCAGGGTTATCCGCATTTAAGGAAACACTAGGCCCCCATGCGGCTGCATTAAACATCCATTCACCAGGCGACCAAACAAACTGAGTAACGGCACGTAATCATAGCATTTTCACCATCTATTGCCTCTGCACCCTGCCTAGCCTTTGTGGCTGGTAGCACAGAGGTATTTTCTACACACGGCTTCTCTCCCTTCTTGTCCATTAGACAGAGGAAGGTGAGAGAGGGCTGAGCCCTAGCTGGAAACTTTCACCACCCCAGCCTGTGTTACGTCTCTCTGGCTCCGGTTAGATCCTCAACGCACCTTGGCCTATTTTATTGCTGCTACAGAATGGCTTGGTTATAAGACAAAAACACCATTTTTTGTGGAGGAAGAATTAAAAAAACCCAAACTCTTGTTTCCTAAGACTCCGGGCCTGGGAGATATCTCCTGTTATCCCCAGGCCTGGAATGTCACAGTACTGGGCCAGTCGCAGAAGACGGAGCTGCAAACAAGCCATTGGAGGACCCACTCTGAGAACTCCAGGTCCTTTCTACTTGGGGAGACTGGCTGCTTTCAAACCCCTACTTGTACGCTAAAGATTGGATGTCAGAGATTGGGTCAGCCAAGCCCCATCTCTCTGCTCGGGACGTTGGGGGCATGTCCCCTTCCAGAAATGTTCGTTCCAGATGCTCTGCACGTCTAGTGATTCAAGTGTCAGTGTGCATCAGAGAACACAGGTTGCTGAGGGCATGCATTGGGCAGGGACAGCACTTCTAGAGGTTCTGGACTTGTCTCCTTCCTATGATAAAGCAGCCGAGGGACCATTGACATCTTTAAAAAGAGTTAATCCAAAACATCCGAGAGTAAACCCGCCTATCAGTCCCCAGACTCAGCCTGGTGGATGCTGTCCCTTGCCACCACCTGGCGTGATGGTCCTATAGACAGTCCTTGGCAGTTCCTTTCCTGCCCTGCCGAGTCCCCAGCAACTTCCTCCTCATACAGCATTCCTATGGTAAATATTCAAAGATTCCTCCGTCCCCATCCGAAACTAAATCGCAAAGCTAAGCCAGCCACAAGCAGAGAAGTGGATCAGCCACTGACCTGTCAACGTAAGGAACTAGCCCTAGAAGACTGAAAGCTCGATTACTAATCCTAGTGTTGCTGAAACGCTGGGTGATCTGCAGAGCTCGTAGCCACCCTCTGAGATTTCAGTCGTTAAAGCACTAGCTAAAACTATAAACTAACCCTGGCAAAAACTTCCCCGCTGCTGAAGTGAAGACAATCCCTCCCGCCCACCCCAAATTCCACAGACCCTGCAATTATTTGGTTGCTAAGAACATTGGTTATTGATCCTTCCCCACCCCACTGAGTCCCCCACCTTGAGCGGATTCTTTCCCCAGTCTGCCATGACGTTTATGTGCAAGCTCCTTATTGGGGGGGGGGAATGTCCCAGTTCTTCCAAAGTCACTGAGGGCTGGATACCCTTCTTCCCTGCCAATGGAAATCTGAAGCAATAACTACAGGGCGCTCTTTGTTCTGGAAACCATAAAGCTCAACATTTTGCAGACGCTGGGGAGGCAAATCCTGCCTCCGCCTTTTAAGCTGTCTAAAGAAGAACGGAAGAGAGTCTGTTAGGTTGAGGGGGTTTTTTAGTGCAAGAAATGTCGACCATGCATGGAAATTATGTGGCTCAAATTCGCTGCCCCACCCCTCGCTCTGTTCTTCAAGCAGAAAGATGTCCCAGTGCCGATTGGATTCTGCCAGCTGCCTCCTGGTGAGACTGCAGGGGTGAGTGATTCAGTGGTGACCCTCCTCCTGATCTCTGCCTCCACATCGCCCCTGTAGGCCTGTGCCCCAGGCCCCCTCATTCCTGGGCTCGCCCACTCTGTTCCGCCCGCTGTGCTCCCCCAGCTGGGAGGCTCGTGACTCCTTTGCTGTCCATCCCCAGCTGGGCCAAAGGGACTAGAGACTTTGACAAGGATGGCCCCTGAGCTCGATCCCCGTCCCCCGGCTGATGGATGGCTGCCACTCAGGTCAGGCAGGTGTGGTGCCAACCCCGTTCATGCCACCCTGGACTTTAGGGACGTGAAAGGCCCGTTAGCTCATCCAGCCCATCAATGGCCAGCTGTTGCCTGGGGCGCTGGGCACTTTGCCCACCCTTCGCACCAGCGGGCCGTCATGGCGACGTTGGCGCCAGGGTAGCAGGGCTTGAGGAGGACCTGAGCACAGGGGCCAGATTCAGGGGTTGGGGCAGCTGTGGCAACAAAGGCTGAGTCCTACCAGGATGCAGGCAGGGAGCGCCCCCTTCTGGTGTGTGTTTGCAATAGCAACACCAGGCCAAACGCCTGCAGTCAGGGGGACAGAGCTGGCAGGAAAGGGGATACCCTTCTCCCCGCGCAGGTGATGCCAGGGGCTCACCAGAGCCAAGGGAGCTTTGGAGAGTCCGTCCTGGGAGCTTGACTCACCCTGGGACGCAGGGGAAAGGAGTTCTGAGCACAGCCCAGCTGAGCTCCTGAGCGGCAGGTCGCTGTGGGCTGCTGCTGCCGCTGCTTCCCCAGCCCCATCTGCCTGACCCACCCCTCCGGCTTTAAGCTCAGGCTGCCCCTGGTTGCACTGCCAGCTTCTGTGCCTGGCTCTGGGGTGCTGCATGAGGGCAGATTCCCCACAGGGAGCGCTTGGGGAACATGCACCTACAGCACCCATACTCCGTCTGCCGCCCTTTGTGCCCAGAGCCCCAGCAGGTCCCGGCTCAGCTAGGAGACAGGGAGAAACACCCCCCTCCCCCCCGTGCTCAAGGGGGAAAATCCACCTGTGGTCCTGCTGCTGCCCCTCAGGCACGACCCTCAGCCCCCCAGCTATCCTAGCCCTGACCTCCCCCTGCACACACGGAGCTCTACCAATGCCCCTCACTCCCAACCCACAGCCCCCTGCTACTCCAGCCCCAATCCCCCTCGATATTCAACAGGCACTGCTCTGTGCAGTCACTCGGATGTGTGTGTCATGGGCCCCCCTGCAACGCAGTTCCACCCCCCAACGCGCAGCCCCCCGCTAGTTTTCCAGTCCTGGGCTCTGGCGACGCCCTGCCCCCACCCCACCCCGATTCCACTCCCGCCCCTCTCCTGAGGATGCTGAATTGCTTCTTGGCACTGAGTTGAGGCCACCGATCTCGTCACCAAAGCTGGGAGCAGAAGCTGCCTGTCTCAAGGCCCAAGGCACCCCAGCCCCCGAGCTCTGTTTTCCCGTGCTGCAGGGGATGGGATGGTCACTGCTCACCTTCTGCACCCACCTCCACTCTCCTGCTGGCGCAGGGGGGTGCAGGTGTCCTAAGAGCCCCACGCCAGGCTGGGCACCTCCTAATTCTGCTTGAAGAACAGACCCGGGATCCGTGGCTCCTTTGCCCGCCATCCCCGGCTCCTCCCCGGTTAGAGTTTATGGCCTGTGCTCTCCTCCTCGGCTCTGAGCTCACCCTCCTCCACGCCACCTTCGTCCACCAGCCCATTGAGGTGGGCTTTGCTGGGCGGCTGCTTCTCGCCACCCTCCGAGGACGGGCCGGGTCGCTGCGGCGGGGGGACGACGGCGGCACCGTTGCCCCCACCTCCCCCAGCCCCCTCGGACTTGCCGAAGTTGAACAGTTTGCCCGGGTTGAACGGTTTGGTGGGCGACTGGACCTTCTCGGTGCCCCCGTCCCTCTTAGTCTCCGGCGACTTCAGGAACTTGAAGCTCAGAAAGCCGGGCAGTTTGTTTTCGCTGCCGGTCGGGGACTGGGCCGTGGCGGTGCTGGCTGCCCCGGCGCCGCCCCCCGACAGGAACTTGCTCTGCAGCGGAATGATCTGCTTCAGTTTCATGACGTTGTTGGTGGCCAGCAGGGAGCTGGGCCTCTTGGGCTTCTCAGAGCTGTGGGACAAGCTGCCGGCCCCTTTCATTTTGGCCTGGCTCTTCTCGTGGCCGGCGTCCTGCCCGGCAGCCTCGGGCTTCCCCTCGTCCCGGCTGGTCTCGCGCTCCTTGCGGGCGTGGTACTCGGCTTGCCGCTGCCGCTCCTCCTCCTCCCGCTTGCGCCGCTGCTGCTGCTGGTAGTGGTGCTGTGCCTGCCGCTCGTGTTTCTGGGGGAACGGGGGAGCAGCCGGTTAGTGGCAGGGGCCTGGGACATCAGGGGGTTTGGGGAGCCTCCTGCTCGTCACGGCGCAGCTCCACATGCCTCTCCCCTGGGCTTTCGGTGCCTCCAGCCCCGGGCAGTGGTGACTCTGCAGAAGAGGGGCCGTGGCAGGGAGAGCAACCTCCACGCTGCTCCTTGACGTGCATCACCCCGGGCCGGCACCCAGAGGGCAGGCCAGTGACTGTGCAGGATCCATGAGACGACCAGCGAGGGGACAGGGGAGGGGTTGGGGACATGACGTCTAGGCTGAGACACCCCCACGCTTGCGCCGCGCGCCCAGCCGGGGCAGCTGGGGTGTGGGTGAGCTGCGGACGCTCGACCCCTGGGAGCCGGACTCACCTTGAAGGCCTCCCTGCGCTGATACTCCAGCTTCGCCATCTCCTCCGCCACCCAGGCCGGGATGTCAGGGATGGCCACCTGGATGAGGTACTTCAGGAGCAGGGCAAAGTGCTGTGGGGAGGAGACAGGCAGAGAGCTGTGGGGAGGGTCTTGGCCGTGCCAGCATGGAGCTAGAAGCCTGAAATCTGATCGGCCCCCTGGGTTCCTCGCCCTCTGATTCCAACCCGGAGCAGTTCTTCTGAGCTGCCCCCCTCCCGCCCAAGCAAATGCTGTGCCGGTCTGTGCTAAGCAAACAGCCGCAGCCCCGCTCCAACGAGAGACCCTACGATAACAAAGCCCATGCACCGCTCCAGGTCCAGTGACAGACCCTACAATAACAAAGCAGCATACACAGTCCCAGCTCTAACCAGAGACCCTACAATAACAAACCACATGCACAGCCCCAGCACTCACGAGAGACCCTACAATAACAAACCGCAGCCCTGCTAGCACTTCCGTACCTCCAGCACCACCACGGAGATGATGGCTCCCTCCGGGCTGAGCCAGGGGAAGAGCCGCTGCAGCTGCCCGCACTGACCGATCAGGTAGCAGTTCACCACGATGGCCAGGACGCCCATGGCCTCCATCACTTTCTGCAAGACAAACATCCTGGGATGAGACGCGCCACTCACCCCTGCCACCTGCGGGCCGGCTCTTGCGCCGAGCTGGGAACCCAGCCTCTCCCGCCAAGCCCCTCTCCTGGAGCGGCATCCGGGCCAAATCCGAGTGGCCATGGGCTCCTGTGTACCAGGTCACAACGCCACGGACTCAGATTTGGCCTGGCTGCCCCTCTGTCACGATGGCGGAATGGCCGAGCCAAATCTGCGGCCCTAGGCCTAGGACAACACGGGAGACACACTGAACTTTTGCTGAGGGTGGCAGATTGTCTTGTGCGGTCCCTGCGGATGCTGAAGGGGAAGGCGCAAGATCCCTGAGCTGCACCGAACGTGGCAATAGAGAGCTCCCCAGCTTGTCCCCTGGAGCAGGGGGCTCGCAGCTCGTGCCGCTGCCAATGAACTCCTTAATCAGCACTCTCTCCTCCTGGTGAGGTATTTGTCCCAGTAACATCCTGTGGCAGTGAGTTCCACTGGTTGAACAAGTGCTTCCTCATTTTTAGTCGTCATCAATTGGGGCCTTTTTGATTCCACTCAGCACCTCTTTGCTCCAGCCCTATGGGATAGGCTGAGCCGTCCCCCTATCTGCTTGTCATTGGATAGAATCAGACGTAACAGGGCAGCCTGCCCCCTTAAGGAACAGCAGGCTGGGGCCAGCCAACTCTGGTCGACGAGCCTCACCCCACTACACTGGTATGGGGGCGTAGGCTTTAAGAGGAAGACAGCCCAGCACTTGGGGTGAGGCGGGGGCTGGGAGCCTGGCACTGTCTGATCATTCCCGTCTGCCAGAGGCCCTGGCTAGGAGGGCAGACCTGACTTGGGTGGTGGGGATGATTGGAGCCCAGAAGCAGCAGCTGGACAGGCCGTTGCCGCTGGGGCCTGCTGGCGAAGAACGGGGCTGAAGGCTGGGCCCAGCAGGGCTGAAAAGTCTTTTGGTCCTGGCTTGGGGCGAGAGCATAGAGCAACCCATCTGGAGAGTCAAGTCGCCACCCCAGACACCGGGAGCCTGAGGAAGAGAGCAAAGCAGAGAGGCTGCGAGGCCAGGATTTTCCCCGAGGGACGCTCTGGGATGGCAAGGCCTGTGCTGAATCCTTAACAGTAACTCGTGTTTCCCGCCAGACAGCTCTTGACAGAGAATACATGGTCGTGTCTCCTGCTGGAGACATGCAGCCACCTCTGGAGTGGAGCACAGCACAGCGCTGGGGAAAGCGCAGTCCTGTATCCGTTTGAAAGAACCTGGGAGACTAGGGAGGTGAAAGCGGAGGATGCCTAGGACACTGGGGTGAGCCTTCCGGCTCCTGCCGCGTCAAATAGACCCGGGCTCCTCTTCTGCTTTCCAAGGGTAACAGATCTTCAGGACTGGGTGCCTGGCTGTGCCAGCTCTGTGCCATGCAGGGATCCCCTGTGCCAGCTAGTCCCCGGCAGCACAAAGCAGGCCACGATCCGGACCCTCTACAGCCTCTCCTGGCACTGAAAGCGCCATGCGTGGGCTCTCACACGAGTGCCCATCCTCCCAGTGGCTCTCGCTGCCCTGCGGAGATGGGGACCTGGCCACCAGCCCAGCCACTCCCTACCTGCCACTGCCCGATGCTCTCCACCCGCTGGCCGAAGGGGCGCTGCAGGCCGGTGCACAGCTTGAAGGCATCGCTGCGGATCTCGATGATGTTGTTGATGAGGGCGCACAGAGCGGCCAGGGGGAAGGCGGAGGAGAAGAGAACCACGTAGCCAAACTGGATGAACATCTCCTGGTAATCCTGGAACGTGTCCTGGGGGGAGACAAGTCATGCTGGTGCGAGTCCCTGATGCCCCATGATCCCGACCCACAGTCCCCCTGCAATTCCAGCCCTGGGCTGCCCCCCACCAACCCCGAGCTCTGCCGGTGCCCCTCAATCCTGCCCTGCTCGGAGAGCACCAAGCAGGGTGGATCCAGGGGCGCTTTGTGACGTGAGCACTCGGGGCAATTACTGAGACTCCTCTCGCCTGTTGCTTGAGGCAGGATTCGAACGGAGCCCCCGGGGCGAGAGGCCAGCGCAGCCCCTCACCTCGTACTTCTTCATGCAGCTCTCCACCTCGGCCTGGGTGAGGTGGGGGGAGTAGTTCTCCTCCGGTGGGTCAATCCAGGAAGCCCGGTTCCGCTTCCTGCCCTCCTCCTCCTCCTCTTCCTCCTGGCTTTCGGCCGCCCGGCCCCGCCGAGCCCGCAGGGTCACCGCCAGCGCCTTGGCTTCTGGGAGGGGGCTGCCAGAGGGCCCCTCGCTCTCCTCCTCGTCCTCGGCTAGCTCGAAGACGGAAGCGGGGTCCATGCCCTTCTCCACCATAGTGGGGCTGCCCTCCTCCAGGAAGCTGGCGTCCTCCATGGCACCCAGCTCCCGGCCCCGGCGCTCGGCCCGCTCGATGAAGCTCACCTTCTTCAGCTTTAGCCCGCAGTCCAGGACGCTCTCGTCCTCCGAGTCCGACTCCCGCTTCTCCTCCTCCTCCTCGGGGACGCCACAACCCCCATTGAGGCACTTCTCCCCCGGGGGCCCCTCGCCTGCCCCCTCAGGCTCGGGGCCCGGCCTGGCCGGCTGCTCTGGCGCCGTGTATCTCTGGGCGAGCAGGCGGAAGATGGTGTGGGAGACGTCGCGGATGTTCTGCAGGCTCAGGTCGCCCCGCTGGATCTTGCGGTAGAGGTGGGGCTGGGAGACCTCCTTGATGTTCTGCAGGAACTGGCGGGTGATGAGCAGCGTGGCCAGCATCTGGGGAGGGAACAGACGTGCCGGGAAGGCAGGTCACATCTGGGGAACCCGCTCCCCTGCCCGTCTCCATCCCGCCGGCACCGCCCCAAGGCTGGGCTCAAGCAGCCACTTTACAGAGGCTTACCCCGCCCCCGGGGCAAGGGAGGGAGTGGGGGGGGGCGAACAGGGGGTGCACACTGGGCTCAGCGACCCCACCACAGTTGGGTGAAAGGGGCCCACAGGGTGGCAGTTGATCGTATGGTGTTGATCAGCCTCCCCGCAGAGGCTGCTGGGATGGGGAGGGTTTAATTTCAGCTGGCCGCTGTGATGCGCCAAACTCATCACACCAGACCGCCCAACCAGCCGGCACAGGACGGCAAATTTCAGTCTGCTGCCAATGGGTGTAATTAGAACGGGGACCCTTGAGGCAAAAGACACGGAGCCTCCTTCCCTGTCACCTGCAACCAACTGCCCTAAGAGTGAAAGGCCCCATGTCCCATTTCCTGCCCCCTCGAGCCAGCCAGTCCCCCCGCCCTGGGGCCAGAGCTGGTGCCCCCTAGAGGGGAAAGGCCCGGATCTCACCCCCCAGCCCCGTGTTATTGCTCCTTTGCTTTCAAAGGCTCCCCTGCGCCCAGTGAGACCGGAACGGTCCCGCGGCTGTTCCCCTGGGCGGAGGGTCAGACTGTCCAGCCAGCTGGGCTGACCCACGCGGCCGAACTTTCCATGGCGTGGGATGAATCTGCCAGTGGGTGGCATGCACAGCCTACCCCCGCCCGCCACCCCTCCTACTTTGGATACGGCCAGGCTCCAGCCAAAGCTCAGGAGGCCCTTAAAGGAGATGAGAAAGAGGTGGAGCTGAAGGGTGATGAAGGGAAGGAGAGCGTCTCTGAGCTGACGCACGAGGCTTTGGGAGAGAGAGAAGATGAGCAGGAGCTGCGGAAGGGACAGACGAACACAGAGAGAGAGAGACAACGAAAAGGAGAAATCAACTGAGACCCCAAATCAAGGCAGGGCTTAGGGCGGCCCGGCCTGCGGATGGGAGCGGGAGCCAATGGAAAGTTTCGGCCTCTCTTCCTAAGGGGCCGGTGATTCTGGGGGCCCGACTTGAGACGCCGTGGGTCTGAGCAGCAGCTACAGCTCTGTCTGAAGGCGACAGGGGGCTGTGGGTGCCAGCAGAGGGGGCCACAGAGCTGCAGTGGAGGCCTTGGTCCAGAGCCCAGCTGGATTTACCGCCGCAGGGACCCCGCCGTCCCCTCCCCGGCCCGGCGCAGGCTCCCGGGGCGGAGACACCCCTTACCTCCTTCAGCCGCTCCATGTCTTTGAGGTAGAAACCGATGTAGAAAAGACTTAGGTATGAATTTACAAACTGAAACTGCCGGGGAGAAAGAGGGAGGGTCAGTGTGAAACAGCAAGTCAACCCCCCCCCTCAGGATTGTGCTCCGGGGCCTCCAGCTCCCCCCCCCCCCGTCTGATTGTGCCCATCAGGCCTGGGGGCAGCTTGAGGTCCCAAGCAGGCCCTAGAATCCCCGCTTGTTCTTAATCCTCCGGGGTGGTGGTGCCCAGCAGGGATCTCCGCGGCTTGCTGGGATTCTGGCGCGGGGGGTCCTGGGGGTCAGCGGCCGGGGTTGACAAACTGGGTGTGTGCAGCCAGAGCTAAAGGGAGGCTCCCCTCGCTCTCAGAAAGCCACAGGTTGGTACGGTCACTGCTGCCGACCAGCAGGGGGCGACGTGGTCGCTGCTCGGAGCTGGGGTCCCCTGGGTGGAAGGATTCTCCCGGCGGCTGATCGGCTCCTTGCGGTAGCCACCCTGCACCGCTGCGGCTGCTCCCAGCAAGGGCACCCTCCCCTCCTCGGCAGCAACCCCGCTCTAGCTTACCAGGACGATTTTAATGATGAGGTGTTTCTCGTAGGCACTCTGCAGCCGGTAGTTTTCTGGAACGGGAACCGAGAGACTCAGGCCAGGGGGTGGGGTGGGGGGTGAACGGAGAGTGGGGGTGGGGAGGGTGAGTCAGGGCCCCGAGGAGGAGTAACCAGCACTCTCCGTTCCCGGCTCCAGCCGCGCTCCGTTGGGCCCAAGCACCGACCTCAGGGATGCACCTGCCCCGGTGAGAACTGGGATGCCCGAGGCCGGATTAGCCCCTGGGACAAGCTGGAGCGTCTCCAAGCCCTGGACATGCAGCGGATTGCAAGTGTGGACGTGTTACGACAGCAAATGACCAGGATGGCCCCAGCCGGGCTCCCGGCTCCTGCAGCAGGATGGGACCTCCCGCTAGGAGCCGCTGGGCCCGGGGATTTGACCCCAGAGGACGCGGGTTTGGAGAAGTCCCCAGAACCCCAAATGCTTCTCCCAAACTGGAGTCAGCAGAGCTTGGATGGGATCATGGCCTTCCTGGGGGCTGCTGGCTGGCCTGCCCCAGCCGGATCGTGGGGGACCGAGCGGGCTGGGAGTGCGCTGACGTCCCAACCCTGTTGCCGCGGTGGCTGCAGACTGATCCCAGGCCCCCCGGCGCCCGATGACGCACCCATGTCGTTCAGCCAGTACGCGATCTTCCTGTAGACGTCGTCGCAGGCTGTGACGATGAGGGCCAAGGCGATCTTGGGCAGGAAGCGGATGAGCCGGGGCAGCTCCTTGATGCTCAGCACGAACTCCTGCGGGGACACGAGGGGCAGGGACGACGTCAGCCCAGGGGCCAGGGAGTCTGCAGGGTGCGGAGACACCGGTGGAGCCCCAGCGTGGGTGGCAAGTAGCTGCTGGCATGGTGTGACGAACTGGGCCTGTTCTCACGGTGGTCTGTGAATGCTGACAGGGGAGTGTGCTGGGATAGTCTGCATTGCAGGATGGGATCTGCCCGAGGGCGCCCGAGGGCGCATACCTGAGTGTGTAACATGAGAACCCAGGAAGGGGTTGAAGGTGAGGTGACTCCTTAGCCCGAGAAACTGAACAAAGGCTGTGGGAGGGGTCGCAAAAGGGGAGTGCTGGAAGCAGGCTAGAAGGAGGCTGGAGAGATGGCTGGGGGGCAGAGATGGCTCTGACCCCCCCAAAGGGGGGTGGGCTGGCATGCCCTGGGACCCCAAGCTGGACCTAACTGAGGGGGGGCCCTGTTGTCTGTGCCTGCAAGACCTGTCTTGGACTGTATTCCTGTCATCCAAATAAACCTTCTGCTTTACTGGCTGTCTGAGAGTCATGGTGAATCGCAGGAAGCCGGGGGTGCAGGGCCCTGAGTCCCCCAATACTCCGCAACAACTGGTGGCAGCGGTGGGATCTACTGCACCCCGTGGACGGCGCTTCCTGCAGTAAGTGACTGGGGAGCAGTAAAACGAAGGGGGATTGACGGGGACCAGGCCTGCTGAAGAGTGGGAGAGAGACGGTTATTACCCCTGGGAGTGTGTGACCAGCGAGAAGGACTTTTGCAGTAACAGGGTCCCCCGGGGGGATCGCAGCGAGTGGTCCCAGGGGCGGAGGAGTCTGCAGCTCGACCCTGGCAGAGAGGTGGTGACCTCGAGAAGGGCTGGCACACTAGGGGGCCCCCTGGGAACTGTGGGGAGCTGTGAGCACACAGGCCGGTGAGTGGCCAGCAGGAAGATGTATGCCAAGCGGCTTAAGAGCGACCTGGTGGAGCTGTGCAAGCAGAGGCGGCTGCGCATTGGGAGGCTCACCAAAGAACAGCTCATTGCCCAGCTGGAGGCAGAAGATCGCGCGAATGAACTGATCCCTGTGTCTCAGGGAAGCAGCCTGGCAAATGCAGCGCAGGCACCAGTGTCTGTCCCAGCTGGGAGTGGTCAGCCGGCTGCTGAGGGCGTCCCGAGACCCCTCCTTCCTATGCCTAGGGGAAGGGTGGGGAGGAGCCCAGCAAATACCGAAGGCGCCGTGGCCCCCCCGGCCAGCAGGGGGTCCCCCCGGCGAAGCTCGCCGGCCAGCAGAGGATCCTCCCGGCGACGTTCGGCATCCGGGGAGCGGAATTGGCTGGAATGGGAGAAAAAGCTAAAACTGAGAGAGCTGGAGGATCGTGAACAACACAGACAGCATGAACGGGAGGAGAAAGAGAGACAGAGACAGCATGAACGGGAGGAGAAAGAGAGACAGCATCAGCGTGAACGGGAGGAGAAAGAGAGACAGCGTCAGCAGGAACGGGAGGAGAATGAGAGACAGAGACAGGAGAATGAGAGACAGCGTCAGCATGACCTGGAACTGGCGAGATTGAAGGGCAGCGAACCCCCGGCTGCGGTGAGTGAGGGGGGACCCAGGACTGCACGGAGCTTTGATAAGTGCATCATGGCCCCATACAAGGAGGGGGAGGACGTGGATGACTTCCTGGAGGCCTTTGAGACGGCCTGCGAGCTGCACCGGGTGGATCCCGCGGACAGACTCTGGGTCCTTACCCCCTTACTGGACCCCAAATCCGTGGCATTGTACCGCCAACTGGGAGAGGCAGAGAAAGGGGACTACGAACTATTCAAAAAGGCCCTGCTACGAGAGTTTGGGCTGACTCCTGAGATGTACCGGGAAAGGTTCCGGAGTCAAGATAAAACCCCTGAGATCTCATATCTGCAACTAGCCGCCCGCATGGAAAGATACGCCAGCAAGTGGGCTGGTGGGGCCCAGACGAAGGAGGACCTGATTAAACTGCTGGTACTGGAGCAACTGTATGAGCGGTGCCCATCCGACCTGAGGCTGTGGTTGGTGGACAGAAAGCCAGAGAACCCGCGACACGCCGGGCAGCTGGCTGATGAGTTTGTAAAGAGCCGGTCAGGGGGTGGCAGGGAGGAGTCCCAAAGGAGCAATCCCACCACAACGCAGAGAGAGAGTCACCATGGGACCTCCCCGTGGGAAAATACAGAAAAACCCCATCAGAGGGGAACATCCGGCATCAGGACCATCCGACCCACTCAAGGGGACCCATGGGACATGGGCTGCTACCACTGTGGCCAAAAGGGCCACATACGGGCCCAGTGCCCCAGGCTCAGGGACAGACTGAGCAGGCCGAACCCACAGAGGGTTGACTGGGTAGAGACCCAGCCCGGCGAGAGGCAGCATTCCCAGGGAAGGGGGGCTGGCAGAGTACCACCTGCTAAGGAGGGAGGAGAGCCCCAGGCCAGCTTCTCTGGGGGGCCAGATGCTCCGGATTCAAAGTTCTCCGTTTACAGGGTTGGCGCGGGGCTGTCCCTGCGGAGCGAGTGCCTTGTTCCCCTGGAGGTGGATGGGAAGGAAGTTTATGGTTACTGGGACACGGGCGCAGAGGTGACACTGGCCCGGCCCGAGGTGGTGGCCCCAGATCGGGTGGTGCCCAACACCTTCCTGACCCTGACCGGGGTGGGCGGGACCCCATTCAAGGTTCCCGTAGCGAGGGTACACCTGAAATGGGGGGCCAAGGAGGGCCCCAAGGACGTGGGAGTGCACCACCATTTGCCCACTGAGGTGTTGATGGGGGGGGACCTAGAGGACTGGCCCAGCAGCCCCCAGACCGCCTTAGTTGTGACCCGCGGTCAGAGCCGGTGAGGGGCACTGCGCCCTGGCCTTGGGGGGGGTGCCTTGCCTGAGGCGCGGGACTCTAACCTGGTGGGGAGGGAACGCCCAGGGACGCAGCTCAGGGAGGCTGCAGCTTCGGACCCAGCGGGCGAGAAAGAGCAGGTGGCCATCCCCGTCCCAGCTGCTGAGTTCCAGGCCGAGTTGCAGAGAGATCCCTCCTTGCGGAAGATAAGGGACCTGGCCGACCTCAATGCGGTACAGACCATGGGACGAGGTGGCCGGAAAAGGTTCCTGTGGGAGAAGGGGTTCCTGTACCGAGAATGGGCTCCCCCAGGGAAAATGGAGTCAGGGGGGATCAGGAGGCAGCTGGTGGTACCCCAGAAGTATCGCCGCCAGCTGCTGTGCCGGGCCCATGACATTCCCCTCTCAGGGCACCAGGGAACCTGGCGTACCCAGCAGAGGCTGCTACGGAGCTTTTACTGGCCTGGGGTCTTTGTTACTGTCCGACAGTACTGCGGATCCTGTGACCCCTGTCAGAGGGGGAGGAAGGCCTGGGACAAGGGGAAAACAGCTTTAGGACCCTTGCCCAGCATAGAGGAGCCTTTTCGGAGGGTGGCCAAGGTAAAAAGGGCGGCTCTAAACCAAGAGAGCCCAAAGCACAGACCTCCAGACTGGAGCGCTGGGAGAAGACCACAGCCCAGTTGGAGCCCCAGAGGTATGGGGGTGGGAAAAGGGCGCAGGCCGCATAAACCTTCCCACATGCGAACTGCGAGTGCCATCAAGCAACCCCAACCTAAGGGGGAGCGTGAAACTGGAGGGGCCTGGTGTAATTCTCACCAAGGAATGGGAGGGATGCGGGGGCATCCATGGGAACGGGGGTAGGTTCGAACTTCCCCGGGTCACTGGCTAAAGTGACCCTGCTCAGTTCGGTCTCGAAGGGGGGAGAGATGTGACGAACTGGGCCTGTTCTCACGGTGGTCTGTGAATGCTGACAGGGGAGTGTGCTGGGATAGTCTGCATTGCAGGATGGGATCTGCCCGAGGGCGCCCGAGGGCGCATACCTGAGTGTGTAACATGAGAACCCAGGAAGGGGTTGAAGGGAGGTGACTCCTTAGCCCGGGAAACTGAACAAAGGCTGTGGGAGGGGTCGCAAAAGGGGAGTGCTGGAAGCAGGCTAGAAGGAGGCTGGAGAGATGGCTGGGGGGCAGAGATGGCTCTGACCCCCCCAAAGGGGGGTGGGCTGGCATGCCCTGGGACCCCAAGCTGGACCTAACTGAGGGGGGGCCCTGTTGTCTGTGCCTGCAAGACCTGTCTTGGACTGTATTCCTGTCATCCAAATAAACCTTCTGCTTTACTGGCTGGCTGAGAGTCATGGTGAATCGCAGGAAGCCGGGGGTGCAGGGCCCTGAGTCCCCCAATACTCCGCAACACATGGCACCTGCACCTGGCTCTGCCCAACCCGTGCTCTAGGAAGGGGACACGGAGCCAGCAGGGCGTGCGGCTGGCATGACGCCGGCCGGCCGGCCAGGGAGGAAGGGGAAGTTCAGCCACAGAGCACTACAGAGTCTCCCTCCCAGGCGCGGTGGGATTTAACTTACACACGCACGTGCACAAACCTTCCTGCAGACACACGGACACACTCATGGGCCCAGGAAAACTCTCCCAGCCACATGCACACGCGTGTGTATACACACACACGAACACACATGCCGGCGTGCTAACAGCTTCCTGTCTCCTCTCACCACGCCCTGCCCCATTCAGCAAACATCAGCCCCCACTTCCCCGGGGTGAGCAGACCAGCACGCAGGCCGGGCCGAATCGTGACGGAGCCAGGGGTTCGTGGTGCCCCTGCGCTGCTCCCAGGAATGTGGAGGATTTAGCGCCCGCTCCTGGCGGGAGGAGAGGCACCTGGCAGCGGCCAGCGGGGCTGGGCCGGGGAGAGCGTCACCCACCTGCAGCTCGAAGCATCCCAGCATGACGAGGAAGACGAAGGAGAGGCAGATGAGGCAGACGGGCAGGCTGACCAGGCACTGGAAGAGCAGACGTTTCCATGGCGGGTAGTAGAATTCCTCCACGTTGGTCACCGGGCTGATCCTCTTGATGCCCTGGAGGGGGAGATGGCAGCTTGTGACCCTCCATGGGCCAGACACCCCCACACACACCTGGGGAGATCCCGCCAGGATTTTGGAGCAACCAAGCTGGGGTCTGCCTCACAATTCCCAGGAGACCCCTGTGCCGGGGAGGAAGGGGGAGCTCAGCCGCAGAGCGCCCCAGTCTCCCTCCCAGGCGCGGTGGGATTCAACTTACACACGCACGTGCACAAAGCTTCCTGCGGACAACACGTCCACGGACACGCTCACGGGCCCAGGAAAACTCTCCCAGCCACATGCACACGCGTGTGCATACATGCAGGCGAACACACATGCCGGTGTGCTAACAGCTTCCTGTCTCCTCTCACCACGCCCTGGAGCCCTCCCGCCCACCTGGACGGGGGCCCTGCCCCTCGCTGGCTCCCGTCAGCATCAGAGCCCAGCTCTCAGATCCTGGTGTGACATGGTCCCGCTCGGGGGGCTTCCGGGGAGCTGCCCCAGTTCACACCAGCTGAGGATGTGGTGGCAGCTCTGGGCACTGGCGGATGGGAAGCCTTCGCCGCAGGAACCTGGGATCCCTGCTGGTGCGGAGGGCCTGAACTTGGCTCTGCGGACGGCTGCCCCGCTCCTGGACTAGCCTGGTGCCATCAGGAGTGACTTCACTTCAGGCAAAGGGGCTTTCAGGTCACCCTGGGCTGCCCACCCCCGTCACTCACCCTGAACTGTGGCCGGGGCTCCTCTATGGACTCGGCAGGCGTGTCCAGGGTCCCCCACTTGTAGGCGAACTCAGCCCCCCGCCGCTTCCACTCCTCCAGGAAGAGCGTGGCCCAGATGACGTTGAAGATGGCAAAGACCACGCAGCAGATATCGCGGCTGGTCTGGGAGGGACAGACATGGGGGCAAAGGGCGGGTGGGGACGGGTTACAAATAACAAGCAATGAACAGCAGAGCCAGGAATCGAACCCAGGAGTCCTGACACCCACTCCCCACTGCTCTAACCACTAGACTCCACTGCCCTCCTGTATCCCAGTGCTGAGAATAGACCCCAGGAGTCCTGACTCCCGTAATGAAATGACCCACCTTGTAGGCTAGGGGGAGATGGACACAGCACTGAGCGTCAGCCCAAGGGGGTGCTAGCGAGTACCGCAGTTCCCTGCCCCACTGCAGTGCTCCCAGCCTGACTGTCTGACCCCCCCCATCTCCCGGGGCTCCCCCAGCCCTTTCCCTGGCGCAGCACCCTCACCTGGTCGTTCTCGGTGAAGGTGTAGAGGATGGAGCCAAAGACGGCGGGGTACACCATGGCCGAGGTGTAGAAGCCGAGCCAGGCGAAGTACATGGCGATCTTCACCCCAAAGTAATCGCAGATCTCGTCTGCCGAGGGGAGAGCAGGAGTCAGCAGCCAGGTCGGGGCCATGGACAGCTACAGGGGCGGACGGAGAGGGGGCAGGAGATGCTCCAGTGCCTTGAGCCGGGCTCTGAATCCCGGCACTGGAAAGTGGGCACCGACTTTCCTGGTGGCTGCGTTTAGTGTCTGGGTTTCTGGGTGCTCATGTCTGTCTGGGGACATGTGCATGGATGGGGCATGTCCAGCGAGGGACACGTGTATGGACTGGGGCACATCCGGCAAGGGACATGTTCGGCAAGGAACACGTGCGCAGCTGGGGCACGTCCGGCTCAAGCACGTCCAGCGAGGAACACGTGTATGGACTGGCTATTAGCAACTCCGGGAGGAAATCCCCCTTTTCAGACCCTCCCCTGACCCCCTAGAATCAGGACCCCAGAGGGTCCTGGCAGTGGTGGCATCGCCATGGCAATGCTGCAGCACCGGCCCCTCCCATGGGGGATAACCGAGCTCTCCAGCGAGCGGCGGGTACGTACCCAAGGGCTGGGCCTCGCAGATCGCCTGCACCCAGGACTTCATGAGCCGGTTGAGGATTCTCTGCTCGTGGACGGGGAACACCTGCTGGATGACGCCGCGGGCCACCAACTCGGGGACTGCGTGAGGAGAGAGCAGTGAGGGGCCAGGCGCTCGGCCAGCCCCTCCCTGACCCGTGCAGCCCTGCCCAAGAAGACGCCGGGGTCTTTTCCCTCCCCCGGGCTCCAGCCAGGGCTGCGAGCTGGGGACAAGTGCCGGGGGATGATTTAGGGCTTGCAAAAGTCACTGACAGTCCCCGCAGGATAAGCAGCTCCCACCTCCCCATGGTTCTGAGGCTCCCACTGCCACACGCATGCACACACACACACACATGGGCTGCCCCCCCATCTGAACCTCCTCTGACTCTCTCAGGCACCCCCCCCCCCAGCAGCCTGACCCCGGCGGCACTACGCCCACCCGCTCAAAGTCTGAGTGAGTGGCATCGTGACCTGGCGCCCGGGGCCAGAGCACCACTCAGGTTTGGCCCAGCCCGAAGTGGCCAGGCCATGGCCTATGTGACACACACACACACGTACACAATCATGCACACACACATGTTCATACACACGCACACGCCTGCACACATGCCACCACCCCAGCCTGTTTGGAAATGGGCCAGATGAGACAGCCCAGTTATTTTCAGCTGGCGCCAGAGCAGCTGGCTAGTCATCTCCCTGGGCCCGGCTCGCGACGGAGATGGGCAGGGCCGCGAGGGGGCAGTGGGCTCCGATCGGCTCCCTCCCGCGGGCCGGGCGCCGCACTCACTGACAGGCTGCCCCTCCAGGAACTGGATGTTGTGCAGCGATTCCCCGTGCTTGGCTCGCAGGTTCTCCAGCCAGTACCTGATGATGTTCTGCCGTTCCTGCGGCCGGACAGGGAGAGGCAGGACTGAGCCCCAGGGACGGTGCGCAGCACGAAGGGACCCCTGCTTTACCACCAGCCCCCCACATCTCTTCCCATGCGCACAGGGAAGGCTGTGTAGGGGGAACCAGGACTCCCGCCAGAGGCCCGGGACGTTAGCTCCAAAGCCACCCTCCCCAATGGATTCCCAATCCCGCTTCTACCCCACGGCGCCCGGGCCGGCCCTGCAGGCAACAAGAGCTGCCAGGGGGGAGGCCTGACCCCACTGCAGTGCCAGGGGCCCCCCCAGTCCCAGAGACCCGGGGCTGGCCCAGCAGTGCCCACCTGGGAGGTAAAGAAGAAGAGTTCGTTCTCGATGTTCTCGTAGATATAATCCTCCTCGCAGGAGAAGCTGCGTGTGCCCCCCCCGAACTCGGCCTTCACCGGCTTCCGCAGCCCGATCTCGTCCGCCCCACGCAGCAAGCTGCCCCGGAGAGAGATGGGGGGGGAGCCGTGAGGGTTGGGTGACTGTGGAGCAGGGCGCGGGACGAACCCACACGCCTCTCCTCCTCCAGCCCTCCCCAAAGACAGCGGGGTAGGAGCGACCTAAGAGAGACCCCAGCACGGGCGGGGGCGCGACCTACCTCTCGTAGGTGGCAGTGACGAAGAAGGCATACACCTTGGTGTGCCGGTGGTGCCGGATCTGGATGATGAGCTCGGGGATGCCCAGCCGGATGTGGTTCAGAAGCCAGAGTAGCGTGTGGTCGTCCGTCATGTCTGAGGGAAGAGGAGCGGGGAGACGCCGGTGGGCAGCAGCTGGAGCAGGGAGCGGGCACCCCCCGCCCGCAACGGCCTGCTTTGTGGGCGCTGGGGATTTCGTGCAAGGCTCGTGGGAGTGCAGACGCTGATTCCATGTGAGAGCCTGGGGGGGAGCAGTCAGGGGCCTGCTGTCTTCCCTGGCCCAGCTCTGCTGACCCCAACTCCGCTGTTCCTGCCCCGCCCCAGCTCTGCCAACACCCCTCAGTCCTGACTTGCAGCCCCCGCGCCGCCCTCCCCCCCAAGCTCTGGACACCAGCATTGGGCCAAAAGGCTATTATGGGCCAAGGCTTGGAAGGGTCGGCTACCAGGAAAATCTCTGGCTGCTGCAAGGAAGCGAGGTAGCACCCTCTGCTAGACCCCAGTGCTGCAGGGAGCAGGAGGGGCGCCCCCCCTTCACAGTCAGTGTGACCCCAAGGCCCTCGCTAGGGGGCGCTGCGCTGCAGGGAGCGGAGTGAGGGGCGTAGTAGGAGTCAGTGCTGACCCCAATGTCTCAGCGCGGCAGTAGGGGGCGCTGCGCTGCAGGGAGCAATCTCTGTCCGATGAGCTGAAAGCCTGAGTGTTTGGGATCCCGGCCCCCCCCGGCGTTCTCCACAAGTGCTAGGGTGTTAGCCCAGGCATCCTGCCCTATCCCAGCGGAGATCATCCCATGCTGCCTCCCTCGTGCAGCGTCCCCTGGACGCAACCGCCTTTGCCTCTTCCTGTGGTGACACCGTTGCATTGCGCCGAACAGCTGCCACGTCCCACCCCAGAGGTGGCTGCCTTCCAGCGGCGGGCAGAGCGCTCCCGGCGCGTGTTGCTGAGCGGCCCCTTACCGGCGAAGGTCATCAGCACGTCGCAGTTCTCGGTGGGCACCGTCTTCATCCAGGATTTGTGGGACATGATGTAGCGCCCGGCCTGGAGCAGCCGCTTCCCGAAAAGCTTATCTGCCAAGGGAACCAGAACAAGGGGGTCAAGGCGCGGCAGCGAAGGAACTGGGCTGGAAATAGATGCAGGGGACATTGATCCCTCCAGGGGATGGGGGAAGGATGAGGCGGTCCCAGGAGGAGGGGGTGACGGGGTGGGGGCAGACCGAGCTGTGACTGGGAGGCCAGAGGCCGGGAGCCCTGGCTTGTCAAAGCAAAGAGGGGTCTGGGCGGCTCTACACTGAGCCGGGGCTGGAGCTGGGCCTCACCCTCAGGGCATGTGACCGGCATCACTTAGACTGAGCCATAGAGTCTTGGCCGGATGGGGCCATGCCAGGGGTGGGGACGAGCTGCTGGCAGCTGGCCAGGGCTGAGGGCTAGCACATAATCCACAGCACAACACCCCAAGATACAACACAGCTTGCACACAAATCATGACACAGGCATGACATGCATGATACACACAAAACACACACTTACCCCCTCGACACCTTACACAACACGTGCCCAAGATACACCCCCCCACACACACGTGTGCACCAGGTCACCCCAAACCCAACCAGAGCCATCCTCACACAAAGACACACGGGGACTCTCGCACATGGATCACCAGCCCCCGGATCAGTCTGGGCCCAAGAGTGGGACTGTCTTCAGAGGGCAACTGGAGGCCAGAGAAGGGAAACTGAGGCATGGCTGTGCCCTGATGGGGAGAAGTAAGCCAGACGCCTGTGGTTTGCCTTCATCCTGTCCCTGCATAGCCACCTCCTCATTGTAGGAGTCGCTCCAGGCAGAGGCAGGGCTGTCTCTTGGTTCTGGGTTGTACAGTGCCTAGCACCTGCTCCGTGACTTGGGTTCCTAGGCCCTACCACAATACAAATACCGAATAGACTTTCTCGTCTCCTGTCTCTGCTCCCCCCCCCCATCCCCCTCCACACACACACTTCCGTTCTGCCCTTTCGGAGATGATGGGACCAGCAGTCCGGGTCAGGGGACCCCAATGATGGGGGTGGAGGTTGTATAATGGCATGATCACATTCTCCTCTGTCCCGTTCCTCGTGCACTGAGCAGCTGCAGCCAGTGCAGGACCCAGCAAGGCGTCAGCGTGGCTCAGAGGATTCCTGCCAACGGGCAATGCCCTGTGCTCGCCCAGGGCCGGACTCCTCTGCCGTCAGCGGGCTGCCCGTTCCCCTAGCTCAGCCGGGTTCCTCAGTCTCCTCCAGACGTGACACGTGGCCTCTTGTCTGCAGTCGCCAGGCGGCCGAGTCAGCAGGCTCCAGGGGTTTCCTCTTGCATCTTCCCCTGTTCACGGCCACCTGTTCTGTCTCTTCAAAGCCTCATGCCGGGGGCGCTTCCATCAGAACAGATGAGCCAGAGCTGCTGGCGCTCGGTGGAGGGGATTATCTGGGGATCAAAGCCAGCCCTGGAAGGGGCAGCTCCCACTTATTCCCCTTCCATTGAGCGGGCACCCCCCGAAGGTCTCCGCTGAAATCCCAGCTCTGCAGCGGGATACGGGGGTCTCTCCCAGGAAGGCAGGTTCCTCCCTTCCCGCCCGCCTGTGCAGCTGCCGGCCTGCAGGCAACCCGGGCCAGACTCTCCTGGGTTTCCCCGGCTGTTCCTGGCGGAGGTGGCAGGTGGCGGCTGGGAACCCTGCTTTGTGAAACGGGGCTGGCGCAGGCTGCAGCATGACGTCCCCATTCCCGGCAGGCCGGTCGCTGGGCTGGCAGCTTGGCCAGGTGATCCGGCACCAGCAGAGACTGGCCAGATCCTCTCCCCAGATCAGCATGCACGCGGCTGGAACCCGCAGCTCCGGGTCAGTCAGCCTGGCACAGAGCCAGAGAACGATTTCCCCCTCTCTCAGCCATTGGCCAGCCTGTCCTACGCTCGCCTCTGCCCGGGCTCGGTTCCTCCCCTGGTGGCTGGGCCGGGCTCCCTGGCAGCTGCCCAGAGAGGAGCTGGACTGGCAAACGCTCCGTGTTCATCGAGGGACGGCGAGTGCCCCCGAGCCAGGGTCAGCCCAGAGGCGGAACAGACCTGGGGCTGGGCACCCTCCGGGCACGTGGCAGCACCAAATCCTGCCCCACCCCCAGTCAAACAGCCCCATCTCCCAGCCTGCCCCCTCACTCCAGCATCCCAGCCTGCTGGAGCCATGAAGCTCCATGCTACACCCCCCTTCCCCAGCCCACCTGTGTGTCCTCTCCCACCCCGCATCCCCTCACTTCTCCCACCAGCTTCTTACCTACGGCCCTCCCCAGCGCCTGGGCCCAGGGCAGAGCCGCCCCCTCCTCAGCCGCAGCGGGGGGCCTGCGGCAGCCCCTGCCTGGAAACACTCGCTCGGGAAGCCGGGAAGATAGGGGAACTGACAGGAGAAAAAGCAACCCGTCTCTATGGAAACCTACGCAGGCCCCACGCCGCAGCCCCCATGGGAGCAGGGGGCCGGTCCCTGTTTCCTTCCAGCCGGTCGCTTCCCTCCGTCTCTTCCTTTTCATCCTGGTCATCTCCCCGTTTGCTTAGCCAGGAAACCCCGACTTCAGGGCAAATCTGCTTCTTCGGGTGCCGCTCTAAGCCGCCCTGGCAAGGGGACAATGGCTGGACAGCACAAGCCAAAAATCCCTTGCACCTTGAGATGGCTCCCTCCACCCCCATCACGCCCGTCCTCGCTGCAATTAAACGCCACGAAACCGCAGCAATGGCACCCAGAAAGTGGAGATCCCCGGAGGGGCCCCAGATGGAGCTCACCACCCCTGCCCCTGCACCTGGGGGGTGGGCACTACAGACACACACCAAGGCCCGATCCTGCACCAGACTGTGTTCCCTCATCTCCCATCAGTGCCAGGGGGAGACCAGGGCCCCCAGCACCTTGCAGGATCAGGCCCGTGGACCAGGACCTCTTTGGGGCAGGGGAAGCTGCCCCTTGCTGGGAGCGGTGGCCCAAACTGCCCCGATGCTTCAATCCCCCTCCCGCCCCTAAAGCCATGGAGCACAGAACAGATGGGGGGGGGCACTGGGGAATCCAGGGGAGGTTATAATGGCGTCAATGATGACATGAAGCCCTGCCCCTCCCCTGGCACCTTCGGCTGCTAACGCTCCCAGCTCCATGGCCCAGTCCAGCCCCGGGGGAGGCCAGTCACTGTGGCTCATTCATCTCTCTGAGGCTGACAGGGAAGGGGCTGGCTGGTGCCAGGGGACGGGGTGGGCATCTGGGCTCAGACTCACCCAGCTCCACACCCCAGGGTGCTCTGGGTGGCAGCAGGGCTCCCGAGGAGGCAGGTGCTGTCTGGGCAAACGTGCCCCACACTGCACCAGGCAGGGAGAGGGGAATGACCCTGGGCCTGCCCCGCCCTGGGGAACCGGCTGTGCCTGCTGGCCCAGTGGGGAGCATCGCCAGAGAGGCTGGCTCAGGCCCAGGTGCACACAGGAAGCACCCGCCCTTCCCACCCCCAATGCTAATGGGGCAGCAGAGCCGGGCAGCTCCCAGAACCTGTCCTGAGCCAGGGGCCTGGGGCCGTCTAGGCTGAGGCCTGAACCCCACTAATGGGCTACACCCCTAATCTGGGGTGGGGGGGCCTAGCAGACAGATGGACTGATCCCCGCCCTAGGGACTCCTGGCCATGTCTCTTCTGCCTTTGGCTGGTGACCACCCGCGGCTGCCTGGGCCCTGCCTGGGCTCTGCCCTGCGGCAAGGGGAATCCGGGTCCGGCTGCCTCCCCGGTTCCCTGCCCATCCACAGACACCGAACCCCACTATTCCTTGGCACTTGGCTCATTGCCGTGTGGCCAGGGTGACCTTCCCCGGGAGGCACTGACTGTCCCACAAGCTGACCCAGCCCCCCACCCCCAGGAACCCTCACTGGACCTGATCCAACAGGCCCCTGGCCTGGGAGCAGATCTCTCCCTGAGACGCTGCGCTTGGGAGAGTGAAGGTTTTAGAGAAACCAGCTGGACCCAAGCAGAGCAGGTACAATGGAGGGCGAGTCCCTCCCCCAGCTCTGCCGATGCCACTCAGTCCTGATACGGAGCTCCCCTGCAACCCCAGACCTTGGCCCCTCCCCACCCCCAGCTCTGCCGATGCCCCTCAGTCCTGACCCGCAGCCCCCCTGCAACCCCAGACCTCGGCCCCTCCTCACCCCCAGCTCTGCGATGCCCCTCAGTGCTGACCCGCAGCCCCCCTGCAACCCCAGACCTCGGCCCCTCCCCACCCCCCAGCTCTGCTGATGCCCCTCAGTGCTGACCCGGAGCTCCCCTGCAACCCCAGACCTCGGCCCCTCCCCACCCCCAGCTCTGCCGATGCCCCTCAGTGCTGACCCGGAGCTCCCCTGCTACCCCAGACCTCGGCCCCTCCCCACCCCCAGCTCTGCTGATGCCCCTCAGTGCTGACCCGGAGCTCCCCTGCAACCCCAGACCTCGGCCCCTCCCCACCCCCAGCTCTGCCGATGCCCCTCAGTGCTGACCCGGAGCTCCCCTGCTACCCCAGACCTCGGCCCCTCCTGAGCAAACACCACCAACTGTGCCAAACCGTGCTGCACCTCGGCTGAGACCCACCAAACTCATTTCATGTGACTCAGCTGGGGCCGGTGCACCAGCCCCCGGAGCATTAACCCTTTACCTCCCTCCTCCCCAGGCACAGCTTCCCACTGTCCTCTCAGGGGCTGAGTGCCTCGCTCTCCATCCACTGCCCCGTTCCCTGGGCTGCAGCCCTGTGTGTGGGTGGGAGAGGGGGCGAGAACAGGCCTGAGGCTTCTCCAGTCTGGTGAGTGCTGCTGAAAGGATGCCCTGTTCTAGCTGGGCATGGGCGAAGGCCTCGTTTAACCCCTCGGGCACCATGGCACTCTGCACAGTCCCCTCCGCTCCAGCATAACAAACAGTTTGGCTGCCCTTTACCCCTGGGCCTAGGCACTGAGGTTCCCACGGGCTCCCAGCATGTGTCTGGGGACTGATCCCCATCGGGGGAGAGGGGCTGTGGGGGGAAAGAGAGGCAGATGGTCAGGCACCATGTCCTAGGAGCGAGCGGCCCGTCAGCCTGCGCAGTCATCTCCCCGAGGGGCGGGTGAGGACCCCACATGAGCTAGCTGCTAGAGGCATCGAGGCCCCGAGGCATACACAGGATGGAACAATCCTGAGGTCTGTCCCATCTGCAGGGCCCTCGCTCCGACCTCCTGGCACGGCCAGAGCTCCGTCCTGCAGACACCCGATGCTAGGCAGCCCCATGGCTTGATCTGGCCGGAGCAGGAGCTGGGATGGGGTGGGCTTGTGCCCTGCCCTCACAGGGGGCTGGACTTGATGCTCTTGGGGGTGTTCCTATGACCTGTGAGGGGCAGGAGCCTGGATGCAGGGCTGGTGGCTGGCTTGTGCGATGGAGCTGGGAGCCTGGTCGGGGCAAGCTGGCGTGCTCCGTGACTGCAAACCCTACTCTGGGCCAATGCCGCAGCTCCTGAGGCAGCCTCCCCGGCTCGCAGGGTGCATTCCAGGCCAGGTGCCACATCTGGGCATAGACACCGTCCTAAACCCCATGCCTGTCCTGGCCATGAGACTGCCCTTCTCCCACCCAGGCACGGCTGGCTGGCCACTGTGGGCATGGAACAAAGCAGGGCTCTGAGCGCCTGCCGCCGAGCTCCGGGATGGAGAGCACAAGCCCGGCATTGTGGATGCCCAGGGTTCCTGGGCACAGCTGCAGCAGGGAGGGGGGGCAGGAAGCTGTGGGGAGGGTGGCTGGGAGGTTTCCTGCTCCTGGCCTCCTTAAGATGGGGAGTTCTCCAGGGCTGTAGATTACCCCAGCCCTGAGCGCTACCCCCTGCACTGCACAGACAGAAGGGGCAAGGCTCCCCCCAGGCCCATCGCCTGCTCCTGCCACCCCACCTCGCACCCACCTACCCTTCTGCACCTCTCCCACCCCTCCGCTGTCGCTCTTGCTTTAACTCTGCACGCGCCAGTGGCAATCCCTCTGAGAGTCCCAGGGAGCCAGCCGGGCACCGTCCGGCCCAGGGAGCCAGGGGTTAATCTCAGACTCTATGGCAGGTGTCTGCGAGTCTGTTCCAATGACCTTCCCCCCCCCCCCCCATTTCATTTCAAGTCAAGTCCTTCAAGCTCCAGCTTTGAAGTGAAACAACCCAAACAACCCCACCAAACCCGAGGCGGCGGTTTATCCCATCTCCTAGAACTGGAAGGGACCTTGAAAGGTCATCGAGTCCAGCCCCCTGCCTTCACTAGCAGGACCAAGTACTGATTTTTCCCCAGATCCCCAAGTGGCCCCCTCAAGGATTGAACTCTCAACCCTGGGTTTAGCAGGCCAATGCTCAAACCACTGAGCTATCCCTCCCCCCTTTTATGAAAAATCTTGGCTCCTTTAATCAGCGACAGCCCTCGGTGTGAGGCCCACAGCAAGAACAGCCCTGAAGCATGCCAGTGCCATGCGCCCGCTGTCCCTGCAGCCTGGTTCCTGGCTAGGATCTCCAATACTAGCAGCATCTTGCTTTTCACTTCTCCTAGAAACGCTGGAGATGGACGGGGAATAAGATCTGACTTCCCACTGGATCATTTCATCCCTAAGGGAGACGTTCACCCCGTGCGAAGGGGCTGGCGGCACAAGCGCTAGATGAAGTTGACAAAGTCTGTGTATGGGACACTTAAGTCCCATTTAAGACCAGAGTTTAAGTGGGACTGGCGTGGTGTCTAACCTTGTACTGACCCTCACCTTCTCAGTGCCTGGCAAACTAGAGGCAGGGATCACTTCCTGCTGTCGCTAAAATGCAGCCACCTCTGGGGTGGAACGAGTGGCAGCTCTTTAACAGCTGCAGAGCAATGCTACCCAACAGTTTGGGACAGTGAATGAAGGTAAAGCCTGCAACAGGTTTGATAACCGGACAAATGGGTGCATTTTACAGACAGGAGACTCCACCATGATTGTCTGTAAATTTTTGCACCTTGTAACGATACAGTAGATGAATAAGATTAGCTAAGTAATATACTGCATGTTAATATATAGTTCCAGACAAGGGTGCGGCCTCTGGTAAACAAAAGAGACAAAGCCGGAACTCAAGCTGGGTGGAAGCCTTTTGTAAACTAAAGATGCAAACAACAGCTGTGTAACACTTGTGATTCCATGTCACATGACAGACTCCAAGTGCTTCATTGAGCTGGTCATGGAAATCAGGGTAGTTTGAAAGGACAGAGAGATGTTGGACACAAGAGCCTCCTGTTCTAGAGAGGGCAGGAGCAGGAATGGCAATGGAGACAGTGTTGCCTAGTGGACAGAACACTGGACTAGCCTAAGGGCATGGGCTCAAGTCAGTGGCAGGCCTGGGAATTGATGGGTGACAATGGGAAATCACGTCCCCTTCCTGTGCCTTGGTTTCCCCATCTGCAAAATGGGGATAAATGATACTCCTTTGTAAAGCGCTTTGAGATGAAAAGTACAAGGATTCTTCTTAATTCCTTGATCAGTTTTTCTTGTAACAAATTGCAGGCCAGCTCCTCCATGGCTATCAGCAGATGCAGCACCGCAGCTCCAACGGAGTTACTCCCACAGGCTACCTCACACCAGCTGAGGATCCGGCCCCACCACAGGGAACTTCACAAAGAGCATTGTTTGAAGTGAAGTCTTTGGCTCTCGAGCCGAGAGGCCATCTGAACGGGGGACGAGGGCTTGTGTCGGCGGCTCTGCCTGACAGCTCCTCTGATCAGACCTGACGTGGGAGCGATGTCTGGAGGAACTGCGTGATAGTAAAAAAACAACCCAGAGGATTCCTTGGTACCGACATCCAGGAGAGACTGCAGAGAATGGGGTGCAGCACCAGCACCCAATTGTAGATGGCTGCACTTCCCCCCACCCCCCATCTTGCCTTGTTCATGCAAATACCTTGTTTACGGACCAGCAGAGGAACATAAGAAACTGCCACATCAGAACAGCACATGGTGCATCAAGCCCAGCATTCTGGCTCTGACGCTGGTCAATACTGGTGGGTGCACGCCATGCACCCAATTACCTGATATTGCAGAAGACATTTCTTCCTGGCCACAGCCAGCAATCCGTTTATGCCCTGGAGCATGAGGGTTGAGAGACTTTGCGCTGCAGTTAGCCACGGCCACGCTAAGCAGAATAAAATCCTCGGTCTTTGGTGCTGAGGGATCCTGCATGCGACAAAGTGATCTGCAGGGCCGAAATGCAGTCACCTCTGGGGTGGGACGTGGCAGCTGAGCAGGAAGCGAGGAAGAATCCTGCATCCAGCAGCGCTCGGGGTTGGCTGGCAGTGGAGCCCGGTGCTGGAATCCTGCCTGGTGAGCTGCCAGGGACCCCGTTGGGGCACAGACATGGTAGCAGGGTTATAATGAAACCGTGGGCTCCCTTGTATGTCAGTGACTCACATGTCGGCCTGTCTGGCGTCCACATCATTGCCGCCGTCTGGTTCGTTAAGGTCCCTGATCGATGCGCGGTAACGAGGCTGCTTGTCACTTTCCCCATGTCTGTGGGTTTCTCTTGCCCCATCCCCAGCTCCCCTGACCAGAAGCAGCAGCTGCAGATCCCGCAGCTCTCTCCGGGAAGCTGACCCTTCCTCCAGCGCTCTCGGCATGGGCACCGCAGCCCTCTCTCCGGTGGGAGGGGGAAGCCACGTGACTGCAGAGCCCCCCTGAAGGCGGGAGTTAGCGGCCGCGGCGCGGGCTGCGCGTGACAGAGCTGGGTCTGAAGGCTGGATCCCGTCTTTGGCTCCCAGGCCAAAGTCATCGTCCTCGTAGGAGTCATGGTGCTGATGGGAGATGCTGGGACTGAACAGGCCACGGTGACTGACGCTGTTCCCCCTGCGGGGGATCCTTGGGGGCCCGTTGGCGGGGCGCTGTACGGAAAGATCGGCTGTACCGCACCTGACACGGGAACAGAGGCCTCTCGTCTCCAAGGGGCCGATCCGCCAGCGCCCAGCTCCAGTGCAATAAAGAGAATGACTGTCCCTGCCCTGGACCCTGCCCAACAAACGCCGTTCTGCTTTGCTCCTCCCTGCAGCAGATGTGGCTCTTGCAGAACCTGGCCTGGCCTCTGAGCCCAGCCCCCAGTCGGTCTCCTGCTAATCCACCCGGCTTTCCGCTTCGCACCCCATTGCTGGAATCGGACTGCCCCCAGCCCTGGGAAACAGCTCCCAGCCCGACTCCCTCCGCACGGGGCTGAGGACCCAGCTGGGCTCCCAGAGGAGGTGGGGGCAGCACACCCTGCCTGGGAGAGCCGGACCCTTTCCTTTCCAGCCACCAGAAAAGCTGCTTATATCGGCAGCAGCCCAGCTGTGGAGCCGCTCGTGCCCCTGGGATCGGACCGATCACAGCCTGTGGTGATGGGGACGCTGGGACGCAGACACAGAGAGCTCGGGGACCACCGGGTCGGATGCCCGAAGAGAAGCAGGGACCAAGCAGCCCTAAGAGTCCAGGTTCTGGACTAACCACCCAAGGGTGTTCGGAAGCAGAGGGCTCCCTGCTGGAACTCAGTGATGATAACCGATTGAACGTGAACTCTGATCTTTGTGCTCTGAAAGCCCAAGCTCCTATCCCTTGAGCTAAAGGAAACTCGCCACTCGCCATTAGCTGTATAGGGCCTATGACACACAGATGAGCAATTTAGTTCCACCCAATAGAGGGCAGCGGTGTGCACACACCTCCCATTCAACTCGCTGCACTACATTCATCACGCTACTTAGCCTGAAGGATCCACAGAGCCTTATAAAGAGTCACTACCCAGTAATTTAGGACAGGAAGTGAAGGCAGCTCCTGCATGCAGTCAACACCACCCTGGGGATTTGGGTGGAAGGCTGGAATCAGCCTATGTTGGAATTGGCCCCCTCCTACTGCCGAGTGGGGTGGTACCAGCAGCAGCCCCAGGAGTGTCCTACTCCGGCGCTGACCCAGCCCAGCGGGAGCTTTGAACCCCTGCCCTAGGGCAGACCATCCCAAGAGCCTCCCTCTCCCCCTGACAAAGCAAGGAGCCGCTAAGGCAGTGCCAGCACACTGGGATGTTCACATGGGCACGGCTTTAAAGCGAGCTGAGTCCGGGCACGGGATGGAATTCATGAATAAGCTACACCCAGAGCGGTGGCTTCAGCAGCTGGGAATCCTCCTCCACCATGTTCCCAGCCACATGGAAGAGGTTTGCTTGGCAAAGAGGCTCCAGCCCTAGGGGGCTTTCCAGGCATTCCCACACTAGCCATTTACTGATTTACCAGCCCAGAGCCAAGTCCCAGCAGTGCCACCCCAGAGGAGAGAGCAGGTTAGAGGAAAGAACTCCTGATGGTTAAAGAAACAGCCCCACATCTCCGGCTCCGTGTCCCCATCCTGCTTCGTCTCCCTGCCGGGTTCTCTCTGTTTCTAACTGCCTCATTTCTGGTGTCTTGGCTTCTCTTCCAAACGCAGCCCTTCCCCATCTCTGCAGGGAGGAAACTCGCTTCTCAGCTTTGCCTGGATCCCAAGTACATTTGTTTTCTTGAGCTTCTTCCAGATCTTGATTCCTAACGAGATCCTGTTCACCACAACTAGGAAACGGAGAAATAAACTCCTGCCCGCGGCAAACCTGAGCGAGAATAAAGTCATGCCCAAGGGCGCTGCCTTCACAGGCAAACAGCAGCAGCTGGGGCATTGCTAGGGATGGATGCTGCCCGTTGTCTGGCTGACGATGCTTTGCCTGGATTGTACACAGCACTTTCCACGTGATGGCTTTGAATGGCAGGAGAGTCTCATCCCTGGTTTACGGATGGGAAATCTGAGGCAGGAGCAGGACGGGGCCTCCCCCAGAATCGCAGACCGAGCAAGTGGCAAGAGTTGGAAACTGCACCCAGAAGTCCAGAGTCTCACTCCCCACCGCTGCTGAAATCACTAGAGAACCCAGGAGTCCTGACTCCAAGCCCCTGTGCTGTGAGCACACTCAAAGCCCAATAGAGCCCCGATCTCCTGCCAGACCTGGGGCCGGAAGCTGGGGTTCCCCTGCCCAAGGGGCAGATGGGGCGAGAGCTGCTTGCCCTTTCAGTCTCACTGCTGGAGGAGGTTTGGCCCAAGCCCGCATGGCAGAGTCTGTAGGGACGCAGAGATCCAAGCCACGAGCACACGCTGCTTATGCCTAAGGCCAGCGCGGGTCCAGGGTGGCCGGGTTCCAAAAGATCTCTGCACTGCAGGAGCGGGGAGCCGGCTCAGCCAGGCCCAGGGGTCTCCACCCCACAAAATGAAGCCCCCCAAGCCCAAGCTGCGATTCCAAGGAGCAGATTCCTCGCACCAGGCGGGATGAGCTCATCCTCCTGCCAATCATGAATTATTAAAGCTTCGCTCCGAGAGTGGTGATTACAGGCTGCGAAACAAAGGGCTCCAAGCGGGCAGGCAGGCAGGCGGCCCTGCTCTGGGAAGGCAGGGGTGTGTGCTACTCATCCAGATGCACACGCCACTCACACGCATGCACACTCACATGTACAGGCATGCTGACCCACGCGGTCACAGATAGGCACCCGCCAGCACTCAGACCCCCTGCACCCACCAGCACACACACTAGGGTAAGCCAGTACACGTGCATACAGAGACACACGCTAAGTGTGCATGTGAACATACGTGCCTGGATGTGAACACGCCTCCCAGGCCGGTGTGGAATGGGAGCACGTATGTGATGGGGAGGTGAGAGTCCCCAGGACTAGCGCGGCTGCTGTCTGTGATTCGGACTTTCTGCTTTGGCCGCGCAGGCTGGGCAGAGCTCCACTCTCTGGCAGTGAATGAACAAAACCTCCCCCACCACCCCTGCAAGGCAGAGCCCCCTGCAACCACCCAGCTGGGAAGGGGCCCAAGGCCTTACATTTCCCCCCAAGCCAGCACCATCTCTGCTTCTGGGGGTTGGGCCCTGCTCCCTCCCTGGTACAATGGGACATCCAAAGCCGGCCTCCTCCCAGGTTCATTTCCAGCTCCCACTGCGGGAGACGGAAACTTAGCGCAGGAAAGTCCTGCCAGAGCCCAGCTGCCCTCAGTGCTGAGTCTGCCGCTGCGTCATGCCTGGCTCGGTCCCCCCTGCGATCAGGGTGAGCTCCCCTGGCTCTACGGAAGGAGCCTGTGCGCCAGTCCCTAGCTCCCAGGAAGCCCCACCGCTCCATCACAAAAGCCTCGTGAATAGCGCGTCTTTCTGGGTAATGTCATTGTTTCTCCCGTGGCAGGATCATGTGCCAGGCAGCGAGGTTTGCCCCACTCCTGTTCCAGGCCTTGGAGAGATCCTTGGTGCAGGGGGCCGAACAGGGAATAATAATGGATCTCAAAGCGCTTTATGAACCTGAATGGAGCAAACCTGACGACTGCCCCCCCACCCCAGCAGGTAGGTAAATATTATCCCCACTCTACCCATGCACAGGGGGGGTGGCGTGATTTTGTCCAAGGTCACGGAACAAGCAAGTGGCTGAGGCAGGAAAAGAACCCAGGAGTCCTGACTGCCAGCCCCCAGCTCTAACCATGCTCCATCCCAGAGACTAGAACAGAATCCAGGCGTCTCAACTTTCACTGCTCCCTGCTCTAACCCCTCGACATTTCCTTCCCTGAGCGGGGGCATAGAACCCAGGAGTCCTGGTTCAGTCCCCCTGTGAGAACAGACACAACAGCACCGCTGACAGCTCCCTGCAGAGCCCATGAGACAAGACCAAATTCTAGTGTCAGTTCCACCACCGCAATTCGGGACTCACTCCCCTGGTGCCGGTGAAGTGACTCCAGATTACACTCCTTGTGTAAATGGGAGCGAAACCTGGCCTTCTAGAAATAACCGGCCATGCTCAGTGCTGGCGTGACTCCCTTGGAGTCAATGAACTCTTTTGGGCTTGAAACCTCCCATTCATGCCGGGGGCTGACTCGGGGCTTTAACGCTGGTTTAGCTGCATCTCCCTCTCCCATTCATACCACCCTGTCACCCGGCTCCCGTGCAGCTAACCTTGGGCTCGCCAGATTAAGGTCACGGAAGCCGCAGAGCGCTTTGGTACCAATACATCACCAGCCCCAGCCCCCCAGGGAAGCCCAAGGCAGCTCTTTGACACCCAGCGCTGCTGTTTACTAGGTTCTAATCGCCAATTACGCTGCCACGGACGCCCAGTTCCTAGGAGGACATAAATTAGGTCACTCTTCATGCGCCCGCATCTGTCTGGGAATTTCAGTTGCAGGGTTTTTCTCTTATCACAGAGCCCTGCGGCTGCCCCCCACTTCTCCCCACGTTGAGCCCTTTGGATCCGAGCAGAACCACAACCCCGACGGGGCCCTGACCGCCACACGGGCCAAGGCGCTGAGCACGTCCGGGGGAGACCACATGGACCAGGGCATTTTAGGACCAAACCCCCCCCCCCAATCCTGCCTTGAAGGAGAATTTCTGCCCCCCCCCCCCCGCCTAGCTCTCCCCCAACTCTGCTCCCCAAAGTCCTGCTGGCTTCATTGACAGCAGCCGGGTGGCATCTGCAGGGAGCGCTCCCCCCCCCCAAATCCTGCACACGGTCAATGGGGAATGGCCCAAAGCAGAGGCAGGACCGACCCCCCCAACCCCCCTTGCCTTGGCTGTCTCTCCCCGGGGCTGCTGGCAGCGTGTGCGCGGGGGCCAGGCAGGGACCCTGCAAAGGCGCTTTCGGGGAGCGGCTGCTCCAGCCCCCAGGGGAGGCGCAGCCGGGCCCCCTTGCTGGGGGAGAGGACGGGGGGGGGGATTTCACCGCAGCGCTGCAGGGGCCGGCCCCGCTGGGGCCCCCCAGGGGTGGGGCCCCCCCAGGACCCCCCAGGACCCCACGCACTAGCCTACCCAAGACCCCGGCCGGGGCCGGCTCCGCGTCCGCCGGGGCTCGCCTCTGCCGCTCGCCCTCCTGCGAGCCCGGGGCTGGCGCGCCCGTCTCGGGCATCCTGGCGAGCCGCGGCCCGGGGGCTCAGCGGGGCTGCGGCGGGGGGTGTGCGGGGGGCCCCGCCCGCGCCATGGGGGCTCCGCTCCGGCTCCCCGCTTGTCCTCGCGCGCCCGGCCGCGGCGCCCCGAGCCGGGGAGGGGACAAAGGAGGCGCGGCGAGGCGAGCGGCAGGCGGCTGGGTGAATAGTCTGGTTGGCCTCCGCCGCCCCAGCGCAATCCGGGAGTATGGGGGGGGGAGTATATGGGGGTAGGTGCGGGAGGGGGGGCTATGGGGCGGGGGAGGGATGGAGGTAGGTGGGGGAGCGGTAGGGATGGGGTGGGAGTGTAGCTATGGGGTAGGGGAGGGATGGAGGTAGGTGGGGGGAGCGGTAGGGATGGGGGTGGGAGTGTAGCTATGGGGGTAGCTGCAGGAAGGGTAGCTATGGGTTCAGGTGGGGGGAAGGGTAGGTATGGGGGTAGGTTGGGGAGGGGTAGGTGGAAGGAGGGGTAGGTATGGGGTTAGGTGGCGGGATGGGGGGTGGGGAGGGGTGGATATGGGAGTGGATGGATGGATGAACAGAGCCGTAGGTATGGGGGGATGGATGGATAAAGAGGAAGGTATGGGGGTGGATGGATGAAGGGATAGGTATGGGAAAATGACTTTCCCAGTATCACACACAGCAAAGCATTGGCAGAGATGGAAGTTGAACCTGGGAGTCCGGATCTCAAGTCCTCCTCTCTAAGCATCAGATAATAATCCCCCTTTTTTGCCCAGTGTCAGAGGCAGAGAGTCAGGGGCAGAGCGGAGAGAAGGACCCAGAAGTCCTCACTCCCAGCCCACCCTTCTCTAGCCCCTGGACTCCACTATCCTCCCAAATCTGGGGACAGGACCCAGAAGCCCTGAATCCCAGTCCCCCTGCTCTAACCACCAGGCAATACTCTTTCCCTCTCCCCCCACCCCCCCAGTCTTATGGCTTGGTATTCCTGCCTTGACCTGATATTGCTTTCAGCCCTAGAGGTCATGCAGTTATTTCTAGAGCCGAGCTAGTGTGGAAATACATGCAGGTAACCTGACCTGGGCTACAGAATCTTTAATGATCCATTTATAAATCTTTTCTGATCCCCTGCTGTAGCATGTCTCAGCACCTCTCTGTCCCCCTTGCAGCTCCATGGGGAGATTCTGGGGGCCCAGGCTGTGTAACTCCTTTCGAAGCCATCCGTAACTACGGGCCTAAATCTCACACCCTTACTACCATCTCTTGCTTTAATGCAGCCCCCTGTGCATGGGCCATGGGCCATAGGTAAATATTACACCACTCTGTACTTGCCAGCCTAGAGGGTCGCGCTTTCCAACGCAGGCACCTGGTTTTGAGACACAGTTACAGGGCTGGGTGTTCGTGTTCTGCAGGCTCCATGATATATGAGAATGTGGCTGTTGCAATTGGTATCAAAAGCAAGTCTGGCCCAATTTCTTCAGTGCTTTAAGCAGCCCATTGGCAGCTATTCTAGTGTGGCACTTTTGGTGCCAGATCTGACCGAGACAATACGGCCCCACAAAGGGGAATCTTTTTATATATATATTTTGGTGGGGTTGGGTCTTAGAAAGATGGGGAATGGGGAATGGGGTACAGGGCCCTTCGCCTCTCCAGAGAGCACAGCCTCAGGTCAGGGGACCTGACTGACCCCAAGAGTGTGTGCATGGGAATGGGATATGGAGTCTTTCACCAGTAGGGGGTGCCAGTTCTAATCCCACCCCAAACTGGGGGGACTGGCTGGCTCAGGGGGACCAGGGACTGGGTATAGGGTCTTTCCCCTCTAGGGCACCAGTTCAGCCCAGTCTGTCTAAGCTGTCTCAAACCCGAGCTCCTGACCAGTCTGGGTGCCGGCAGGTGAGTGCGGCAGGCGTGGTTAGACAGACAGAGCAACAAGGTGTTAATCAAAGACCAAAATCTCTCTGCTTGCTGCCATAACAAACATTGACAATCGCGCCACAAACCAAACAGTGACAGAACCGCCCCCGCAGCAGCCCAGGAGTCCTTCTGCGCGTTTACAGTGAGGCATGGGTGCTTATTTCCCACCCCCCGGGGTTAGAATTGCCTCTGGTTGCTCAGGACAGGGAGCGGGGCTCAGGGCTCCAGCAGGGCATCGTGTGTTAGCAAATGCCCCTGTAAGCTGTGACTTGGGCTTCCTTTTCCCCCATCCCTGGGGCCAACCTTTCCCAGAACTTCCTGAATTATTCAGACCCATTATGGGAGGGATCGGTGCCAGAAAAGATTTCCGGGGAACTGCAGTGTGAGTGCGTGAAGTTATTTAGAACGGCTATTTGATGTTAGGATGGGGTTTTTGGTGGGGAGGGTACATGTGGGAGGTGTGTTTGTGTGTCATGACTGGCCTGTATGCACATGCACCATAGTGAGTGTGGGGAACATATCCTGGCTGTGTTTGATGTGGGGATGGTTGCATGTGTGTACATACCATGTGCGGTAGATGGCATGTGTAGGAGTGCGGGGGTGTATGTGACCTGGGGTGTGTCTGTTTGTGTGTGGCCATGAGACACACTGTGTGTGTGTGTATCTGGTGTATCATCTTAAACATGTGTGAAACCTGCCTGCAGAGGGAACTGGGTCAGGGCGCTGCCACCTGAATCACCCTCCTCTGCTGGGAACCCCAGATCCTGTCTGTTTAGGATGGCGGGGGGTGAGGTGTATCTGTGGGGCTGGCTGCACGGTCTCCCTTGGGAAACACTCTTTTAGCCAAGTATTCCTCAGCTTTGCACAGAGAGACCTGGCCTGGGGATGGGACTCCATGTACTTGGTTATATGACTCAGGATCTCTGGGGCAGGGACTGCCTCTTATTGTGTCTGGCATCACCCGGCACAGACGGACCCTGAGCTCTCGGTTGAGGCCTCTACTTATGGCCAGGACACAGTTATAATGCTAGTAAGTCCTGACCTGGGGGAATCGCCCTGGGATTGGGGTGCATGATGGCGCTATGGCTCTATCCCGCCTTTCCCTGCTCTGATCTCTACAGTGCTCATCTGGGCCGGCCAGCCCCCCTCGGGGCCTTCTCTGACTGGGAGGTAGGAAAGTGCTGTTAGTGACCTTATAGCGAGGGGGAAACTGAGGCACAACACTCACCTGCGGGTACAACTAGAGGCAGGAATTGGACCCAGGCATCCTGGCTCCCAGTCCTCTGTTCTAACTCCTAGATCCACCCCCAGCTCAACAGCGCTGCCTCAAGCTCCCTCTCTGTGCTGGGCGAGGGGCTCCCACAGCTCCTACGTCCTAGGGCTGGGGAGGCAGGGGGCAGCCCAGGGCGGCATGAGCTGGGCAGGCAGCCCCCAGCCTGGCTGGTCCACCTCCTGCCAGCCACACACCAGCCACCCTGGAGATAAATTCTATGGTTCACAGATGCAGCTCGCTGCGGGAGGCTGCCTTTTCCAAGTGGGCGAACGACTAGCCTTTGAGAGGCGACACCAGAGCCCGCAGCGGGCCAGGGCATTGTGTAGCAGCGAGCGGAGAGCACGGGGTGCGCTGGGCTGGTGGATCCCCATTTTACTGGTGCCTGTGTGATAGCCAAGAGTCAGCACTTTAAAGCCGGGCTGATGGGGGCTGCTCCGGAGAGTAGCAGAGGAATCCCCGAAGATCCCAGCTCATGTACATCCCCAGCCCTGGCTGTGGAGGGGCAGAAAACATTGTATAAATGACCCTTTCTCTGTCTCCTCGGCTTCCTCTCCAGGTACTTCACAATCCCGAACGGATCTGTCCTCACAGCACCTCCGGGGGATGGAGGCGCAGGGTGGACAAAGGCCTGGCCTGTACTAACAAGTCCCACCCCTGAGAGCCGTAGCAGTGTCGAGGAACAGATAGATGGGCCCAGCCCCCAGTGCAGGTTGGATTGTGGCCCCCTCCTACAGCAGCACTGCCTGCAGCAGTATCCTTCCCTGCCTGGCACCGTAACTCTGATTGTCACCCTTTGGAGGGGAGGCCGGGGAGCAGGGCGCAGGACTGGAGAGCATGCCAACCCTGCACTCACCCCCCACAGCAGAGGCTCCTATGTCCCGCAGGCTGGGCTTGGCCTCTTGCTCCGGAAGTTGCAGCCTGGTGTGTGGAGTTGCAGTCCCACTCAGGTTTGGCACCAAACCTGACCCGTGCTGCGCCCCCAGGGGCTAGGTTGCAATGCCTAGTGCAGGGTGTCAGGCCACATGGCGGGACACCGGAGCCAGTGCTCTGGGGCGAGTCACAAATGCAGAAAAAAGTCACAGGCAAACGGGAAACGCACACACTCCGGGACTTGTTTTTGCGCCGTGACAGATCTGCAGCCTTAATAATAATACAAACCTTGGAGCCTTCCGGGGCTCTCTCAGTTGCATGGGACCCTGAGCACCTAAACTGGCTGCACCGGCTGTTTTCTGCCAGGGAGATGTAGCTGCGTTGACCTACCGCTGCTCGGGCAGGTGGAGTTCCTACAGTGATGGAAACCCTCTGTCGCATAGTCTGCGTCTACACTACAGCTGTAACATACACTGACCCCAGCCCCTAGGGGACTTGCCCCAAAGGACTCTGGGTTCTTGAGTCCCAGTTTAGTGCCCACTGGACCAGTCTTCCTACCCCAGACCTTTGGAGTCCCAGGTATTTCCTTGGTCCTCAGACACCAGCTCTGACTACTGTTGTCCCTGCAGGGAGAGAGCCGGGTTCGGTCCTGTCCTGCAGGGCTCTGGTCTGTCTTGCCCAGTGTTAGCGGAGCTCCCGACTTCTCCCCAGCTCCACCCTCTTTATTCTCTCTGGGGACGTGAGCAGTGGAGAGAATCCGCTTGGATTCCCAGCTCCTGAGGCGTTTGCAGCCCTGGCTGGTAGTGGGATCCTCCCTTGACTTGAGAGATCCAGAGGGGCCAGGCTGGGAGCCCCTATAACATAATCCTGGAGCCTCCTTCCCTGTCAAGAGCTGCCTGAGTGCTGTCAGACCATCTGGCTCTAGTTGCCGGATGCAGCTTGGGTCGGGGCCCCAGTGGGGAGTTTCCCTCTTTCGTGAGGCTGGATAGTGGCATCTCGTCTCTTGCACCGAGTGCAGCACAACACGCAGTGAGTTGCCCTCTCTGATCTCGCAATTGAAAACCATGGCCACGCTCACCTGGCCAGCCCCATGCAGCAGGCGGGGCACCTAAACCCCACTGCAGTTTGAGTGGCACACGGGAACAGCCAATGTGGCAGCAGGCAGGATAGTGGAGCAGAGGAGGCCAGAAGGGAAGGGGTGAATGAGAAACTCTAGTCTCCGCCCAGTGACTCGTGCTAAATAAACCTCCAGCCCTTAATCCCAGGAAGAAGGAAAGAAAAGACTGAAAAAACGGGGTCAATAGGGGGATGCGGAAAGTGGCAGGAAAATTAGACATGGTTTGTGGGGTGAGGAGGGGGCCTAGCTGGGGAGCAGATTTATGCTGGCCCCTGGGAGCCAATGGGACGTGATTTCCGGGCCAAGCAGCATCCGATATTTTATTTAAGCCTAGAAAAAGCCTTAAGAGGAGAGGAGGCCTCTGCAGGACATGACTCCAGAGTCCATGCACCATCCTGCCCTGTCTCATGTCCTTTTCCCTGATGGGGCAGCTGTGTTTGCATCCTGAGGCAGTGCCACTGGGTCACATGGAGTCAAGGAGGGTGGGGTTGCCCCAGGGATGGATGAGATCATCTTGTTTTGCAAGATCAAGAAAGCTTCCTGGATCTATCAATTCACTGCAATAAATAATTCACTCTCTTCTCTTCTCTCCCCCGGAGAAACCCCCCCAGTGAAACACATGAGATCAAAGGCAGATCTCTTTCTTTCTCCAGTTAGAGGATCTGTTTGTTTTTAAAACAACACCAGAAACTAGTATTTTTATTTAAGGGCAGGATGACTCAATGCTCCCACACAACACCTTCGCCTTGCCGCTGAGGTAGTTCCTGGCCTTCTGCACGGGAGAGTTCGGATTCCCTCGTGCAGAGGGCACAAGCAGGTGCAAATGCAGATGCATGCCCGGCCCAGCCCCCACTCTACGGCACGGAGCTGAGATCCTGCATGACAGTGTCACCAAAACATACGCACACGCTTAACTTTACACACAGTGATTAATCCACTGAACTGCGCACAGTGTGTAAAACGAAGCACGTGCTGTGAGTCTCTGCAGAATTCAGACCGAGGTAGACATTCCGCATTTGAAGCACGTTTTTCAGCATATACCACACTGGAGAGGGACACAGGCTGGAGGTGCTTGCAGGGCTACAATGGGGACAGGAGTGTGGTCCCCAAACTCCTTGGATTCCTAGGAACCGCCATTAAAATAGATTTCAGGGGTGAAATCCTGGCGCTGCCCTGCCCAGGACCCCAGCCCTGGCAAGGGGGCGGGGAAGGGGCTGGGGGCAACCTAGGGTGACCAGATGTCCCGATTTTATAGGGACAGTTCTGATTTTGGGGTCTTTTTCTTATATAGGCTCCTATTCCCCCCCCCCTCCTGTCCCGATGTTTCCCGATTTGCTGTCTGGTCACCCTAGGGCGGCCAGCCCCAAACCCAGCCCAGAGGCTGCGCCGAGCCCTGGGGCAGCCCCCGCCCGCCAGCTGAGCGGCGCAGGGAGGCAGCTCCGCCCCTTTCTTGGTTTTGACCAATCCGTGTGCAGCCGGGGCGGGGCCTCTTGCCCACACTTTGAGGTCGCGGAGCGCGTCAGCAGGTGCTGGCAGAGGCCGGCCTGGAGCAGGGGCTGCAGCTTCCCGGGAGCAGGAGCCGCGGGGCGCGGTGTCGGCTGCGCTCCCCGTGTTGGGGCTGATGGAGGGGGCGCTGCTGGGGGCGGGGCTTGCTCACGCCCCACCCACCCGGTTGCTGCGCCCTGCCGGGGGGGCCATGTGGCCTGGCACGTGGAGGAAGGTGCTGGCAGGGCTCAGCCCTGTGTCTGGCGCTGCTGGCAGGTGTGTGGGGGGGTCTCTGGGCTGGGCCAGCCCTGGGGCGCTGTAGCAGCAGCCGATGGCATCGGCTGCCTTTGCCGTGGCTTGCACGTGGCTGCGTGACCTGGAGCCAGTGGCCGCTGCCTCGTTCCTGGGGTCCCTGCCACGCCGGGGGTCTGGAGCGCCGCAGGGTTACGGGCTGGGATGCGCCGTGCACCTGTGGCTCACGGGGCGCTGGACCACGGGCCGCCAGTAGCCGTGGGATGGGATCTGAACGGCTCAGCGGTGGCAGAGGCCCCGTGTGGCAAACAGCTGGTGGGGATTCTCTCTGTAACTGCCAGGCCCCGGGTGGCTGCAGACAGTCTGTGCTTTGGGGGCGCTGGGTTCGGCTACACTGGCACCCGCAGGCCTGCCGGCCGCCCCTGGCATTTCCCGGCTCCCTCCGGCTGAGTGAGCAGCCACAGCCCCTTTGCTCGAGGCAGAGCGTCTGCTTGCCCGGGGGAGGCAGTTCGTGCATCCGTGATGGTTTCCCCCGGCCTGGCAGGAGCCCTTGCTGCCGCCTAGGGGGATTGGATGGGATGGCTGGCACCGGCCCTCCAGGCTGCGAAGATCCCAGCCTCTTGCATGACAGGGCAGGGGTGAGGAGCGTCAGCATGAGGGTGCTGGGTCTGGCCGTGGTGCATCGAGTCTGGTGGCAGCGGTCGGTACCAGGTGCTTCAGCAGAAGGTACCAAGATGACCCCACCATGCACCTGGTGCTGCTCGTGGGGTAGGGGCGGCTCTTCGCTGCTGTATCCAGCCGTGGGTTACTGATCAGGGTGGGTGCTGGGACTCTCTTGCCCCTGTGCCCATCGCTCAGGGCAGTCTCACTTCCGGGCTTTGTCTCTGGTCGCTTTCAGGGTTGTCAAGCGGCTCTACTGTCCTGCGGGGAAGAGAGACACCATCTTCGCCTTGTCTTCGGGCCATGGGAAATGCGGCGTGGCCGTGATCCGGACCAGTGGCCCCGCCAGCGGAGCAGCCTTGCGGAGTCTAACGGGGCAGCAGGAGCTGCCCCGGCCTAGAGCCGTCGCCTTGCGGAGAATCCACGACCCCAGCTCCACGGAGACTCTGGACAGGGGCCTGGTCATCTGGTTCCCAGGTTAGAGCTGAAGACTGCAGCAGGCTCTGTAGGGCCGCGGTGCCCAGCCCTTGCACCCAGGGGCCTTTTGGGCAGGTCCCATCTTGGATTCACATAGGGGGTGACTGGCAGGTAGTGAGATGCCGGGGGATATTGATTCTGTGCCGCAAACCATCACATTTGCTTTGGCTCTTACTGCCCTCAATAGCGGGATGGAAACTGCTCATTGGTGGGAGCTCCCCCAAAATGGCCCCCTGCCACTGGTCAGCTTTGCCTGCGCAGGCTGTGTGTGCTCCTGCAGCCCCTTCTAGACAGGCTCGCTCGCCCGTCTGCAGTTCCCAGCGCCAACCCTGCAGTGCCCGGACACCTGCAGCGAGGTGTCCAGCCCAGCCCTGCATGCATGTGTATTCACAGCCCATCTCTCCTCTCTCCCACCCCCCACTACCAGGTGGGATTCCCGATTGCATTCTCCTGGTCACTGCCCTGCTCCGGCCTATTCTCTGTACCCACTCCCCTCCCCCCCTGTCTGTTATTGAGTACTTTGGTGTGAAAATAGGATCTTTGCTCCCTGATCCGTTCCCCACCCAGTCCCACAAGGCAGCGGTGATATCGCAGCTCGGTGAGGAGTAAACACCTGGAACAGGTGGCCTCTGGGGGTATCGAGTGGAACCTCCCAGAAAGCACCCGGCACCCGGGCAGAATTCCAACGAGGATGTTGTCTGAGGATTTCCCAGCGGGCGTGAGCGATTCTTCATCAAACGCAGCAGGGCTGAGATGCTCCCAGCTGCAGGGAGCCTTTCTTTCCTGCGGCTGAGTCTGGGGAAAGTCCGTGCAGAGTTTGACCTCCTTGGCAATCAGAGGGGCTGGGGACGGCTGCCGCCGATTCCATAATTACTAACGAGCCCATCTCCTGTGTGGGGTCGGCCGTGGGTCCCCGTTCAGTGGCCGCCCTCCCAGGTGATGCCGTGTGGCCCCTCGCTGGGGCAGCAGCTGCAGGGACTGAACCCGGGACTTCTGGAGCTAACCAAGCCCCAGTCTCTATTGTCTGAGCTAACGAACTCGGGAGCCTTTAGCTCAACCTCTGCAGCCCTAGACGGCGGTGCCTGGACCGTCCTCCAGAGGGGGGCAGAGACACGCTGCTGAGCATGCGTGACACACGCGGCTGCCCCCGGGGGCTGGGATAATCTGCACTGGGGAGCCAGGCAGGGCTGGTCTGGTTGCCTGCCACAGGGGTGGGGCCAGGGAACTGTTGGGGGGGCTCACTAGGGGGCTCTTCTCTTTGCCAGTACAGACCCCAGTGCCCCAGCATGGCACTAGGAGGCCCTTGGCTCTCTGGCCCCTCAAGCTCCGACCCGAAGCACTTGGGATACCCCTGGCGCGTTTTGCAAGGGCAGGGCCGTTAACTCCGTTCTGCGCCCCCGGCCAGAGGAATCATCTTTGCTCCCTGCTGACCTCTTGCAGACCATCCCTGGGTGCGGTCAAACAAGCTGCCGTGCTCCAGCCAGAGGCGGCTGCTTTTAGGGCTGGGGGGAAGCGATTTGTAGATGTGGCTCTGTGTGACGGCACCTTTCAGGAGAGGCCCCCTCCCCCTCCATCCCTAGTCACTGTCTGGTTCTTTTCTACAGATGGAGCTTTCGTTTCCTTCTCTGCTGTCCGTAGTCTCAGCTGTGTCCCCCTTCCCGGCAGCACGCGAGCCCATCGTCCTCATTCCAACTGATGGGCCTGTGTCCCGTCCTGATGGCACCAGTGCGGAGACAAAAACAGCTTCTTTAATGTTTCATCCCGTGCCTGCCCCGGTTGGGTGGCTCCCTTACCCCTCTGCCCCCGAGGGCCACGTGTCATAGAGTCCTAGAATATCAGGGTTGGAAGGGACCTCAGGAAGTCATCTAGTCCAGTCCCCTGCTCAAAGCAGGACCAATCCACAACTAAATCATCCCAGCCAGGGCTTTGTCAAGCCTGACCTTAAAAACCTCTAAGGATGGAGATTCCACCACCTCCCTAGGGAACCCTTTCCAGTGCTTCACCACCCTCCTAGTGAAATAGTTTTTTCCTAATATCCTATCCCTGTCCCAGGGGAGCGCAGCCTCTAATGGGCTCTGTGCTTTGCAGGGCCCCACAGTTTCACCGGGGAGGACTGCTCCGAGCTGCACGTCCACGGGGGGCCGGCAGTGGTGGGCGGCGTGCTCCAGGCCTTGGGTAAGTGTCTCTCTCCGTCCCTCTGAAACTCAGCGAGCCAGATTCTCGGTCGCTCTGGGCCTTGGAGGGGGAGATCTGGCCCCTGGCAATCCCTGCGGTGCAGTGGGTCGGCTCCCTGGCTGGGTTGAGCTGGCGTTGGGGCCCTCCCCGAGGCATCGGGGGCGGGGCCAGAGTGTGCTGCGGCTGTCCTGTGTATCTCAGTACCCCCAGTATACGGTAGAGCCGCCTGGAGCCTGTGACTGACAGCGGGGGCTGGGCAGGGATCTTGCATGGTCCCAGAATATGGCCCCAGCGGGAACCGATTCCCCTGCTGGGGAGCTCGCGTCTCCCAGAACTGGGGCAGCTTGCCCAGCCCTGCCTGGCCGCGTGAGGAGCGATGCCCCGGGGGGCCCCCGCTCAGGTTTGCTGCGTGTGGTTTTTCTAGGGCGCCTGCCCGGCCTGCGCCCGGCCGACCCCGGCGAGTTCACCAAGCGAGCTTTCCAGAATGGCAAACTGGGCCTGACCGAGGTGGAGGGGCTGGGGGACCTGATCCACGCCGAGACGGAGGCCCAGAGGAGGCAGGCGCTGCGGCAGATGGAGGGGGAGCTGGGGCAGCTGTACCAACGCTGGAGTGAGGAGCTCACCAAGGTAAGGGACCCCTCTCCCCCAAGGCCTAACTGGGGCCTGAACGCCCATGCTGGGAGCAGAGGGAGGCAGCGTGGCTAGGGGCATGGCCTGGAAGGGGGGACTCCTGGCTTCTAGTCCTGTCTTTGTCCCTGACTCCGCGTGACTTTGCCTAAGTCACTCCATCCCTCCAGGCCTTGGTTTCCCATCTGTAATGGGGGTGCTGGTACCAGCCCCCCTTTGAGCTCCATGGGCACAGAGGGGTTAAATATTCTCACACCAAGTGTATTACCCATGTTCCCCAGGGCTGCGTTTGGCAGCACCTGACTCCATCCCCAGACAAGGTTAGAATCACCCTGTACCCACCCTGTGCCAGGTTCAGGGAGGACAGAACTCCGCAGTGCAAGGGGTCATGTGAAAGGCTGGGAGTCCGGACTCCTGGTTCTGCTCCCCGCTCTGACGCCAATTCCCTCGGTGGCTTTGGGCGAGTGGTGTCCTCTCTCTGGGACGCCCTGTCCCCAGCTCCAGCGCTGACCCTGCTTTGAGCTCCCAGGAGGGAAGCGCTAGCTAAGGGCGAGGCGTTAGTGGCTAGCACAGGGTCACTGAAGTAGCTGGCCTGGTGTAAGAGACCCCTGCACCCCAGGAGGATAAGACACTTGAGGGAGCCAGAGAAGGGTCCCGGGCTCTGGTTTGCCGTTCACTGCTGAATATGGAGGGGCCCCGGGGGAGCAAAGATCGACCCTGAATCCTGCCATCGGAGCCTGGGTGCGGGAGCCTGACCTGCCGGCAGGATCGGGGACATAATTCACGACGTGCCGTCCCCTTTTCCGCCCCTTAGGCTCTGGCCCACATAGAAGCCTTTATCGACTTCAGCGAAGACGACAATCTAGAGGAGGGCGTGCTGGCTCGAGGTGAGTGGTGCTGGCCTGTCCTTAAAGGGGCAGCGTCCGCCCGTGCCTTGCACCTCGCGCTGTCCCTTGCGCCGGGGCTAAGCAGGGGCGAGATGCTGCCATGGCGGCGGTCCCCGCTCGGGTTGGGCTGGTGTGAATGACGACACAGGGGTCCGGAGAGCAGTGACCTGGGGCCGCGACTTCTAGGACCCTGCAGATCTCTGTCCGCGACGCCCTGGAGCGTTACATTGCAAAGGCTTCTGGGAAATCTGAATTTCCTCTGCTGCTGTCTGGTTGGTTCGTTCGACATAGGCTGTGCCACGGATCCGGTCATGCCCACGTGCTGTGCCACGGGGCACAGGGGCTAAAGGCTGCCCAACCCTTCTGCTGGCCAGGGGTCAGTTTCATCTTGTCCCTGGTCAATTTCACAGGGCACCACACAGCAGCAGTGCCTGGGTTTCCATGGCAGCAAGGGGAAGAGTTTAAATTCTGGGGAGGCAGCCTGTTTTAATTAGAACTCGTGACAAATTAACTCATACCAAAATCTAAATCCTGAGCCTTTGAACTGGTGGTTGATTGAGGTGCTGATCCGGTTGGGGCACTGGATTAGGACTGGTCTGGTTCAAGTCCTAGCTCTGCCACAGACTCCCCGTGTGACCTGGGGCAAGTCACTTAATCCACCCTGGGTCTCCGTTTCCAGGGGGTGATGGTCCTCCCTTTGTCCCTCCAGATTGAGCGTTTGTTGGGCAGAGATTGTGTCTGCAGGAGTGGGCCCCGCTCTCCGGCGAGGTCCGCCCGGCGCAATGGGGCCCCGCTCTCCGGCGAGGTCCGCCCGGCGCAATGGGGCCCCGCTCTCCGGCGAGGTCCGCCCGGCGCAATGGGGCCCCGCTCTCCGGCGAGGTCCGCCCGGCGCAATGGGGCCCCGCTCTCCGGCGAGGTCCGCCCGGCGCAATGGGGCCCCGCTCTTGGGCAGGGTCTCTCTTTAGGTGCTATCGTAATGCATGAAATGATAACAGCCTGCCCAGGGAACTGTCCCCTGTGCGGGCCTGACTGCCGGATTGGGGCCGCAGTGGGTTGCTGGGGTCCCTTCCTCTGTGCTGCGGTTTCATTTCATTTCACTTTGCTTTTTTGTTTCTTCCCCTCCTCCCCGCTCTCCGGGTGCTGACCCGGTCCCAGTGGACGCTGCCGTGCAGGCGCTGGAGGAGGAGGTGAGGGGACACCTGCAGGATGGGCGGCGCGGGGAGCGGCTGCGCGGGGGAGTTCACGTGGTGATCGCTGGCCCCACCAACGCTGGCAAGAGCAGCCTGCTTAACCTCCTGTGTGAGTCGGGGGGGTGGGGGAGAACCTCCAGCCACAGCTGTCAGTGTCCCCGGTCGCTCGGTGCCTCCCCACCCCAGAGGATGGTTCAGTACCGTGTGGGGCTAGGTGCTGGCTGGACAGCCAAGGACAAGGGCCCTTAATTCACCGATCGGGTACTGGCCCTGCGAGAGCTTCCCGCTGCCGGGGAGAGTTCACTCTCCATTCAGTCCTGGCTTCTCTGTGCCAGCATCTTTGCCAGGGATGCCAGTTGCCCCAGCACCAGGGTCTTTATTCTAGTGTTGTGGCCGATGCCAGGGACGAGCCTGGGACTTCCAGAGGCGAACGCACTGGGCTCCACCTCCGGATCTGTACGGGGGCTGGAACAGACTCCCACACTCTGTGGATCAGGCACAGAGCGCGGCACAAACCATGCCCTGGCCAGTGGGCTACCATGGTGCCCCCTCCCTCCACACCCCAGACACCCAAGCCGTGGGGCCTGATCCTGCTGCTCCCCCCACCCCTCTGCAGAATTTGGTCCCGGGGCCAAAGTCTTCCAAACCTGCCACTGATTTTTGGCTGCCCCAGGGGTCGGGTTTGTTTGGGGCGAGGGCTCGGCACAACCGGAGACGCCTGGGGCTGATTCTCTGAGGCGCTGACACCTGCGGGTGCCCGGCGCTGCTAGAATTGGGCCCAGGCATCCCAGGCTCGGGGCCTGCGCTGGTAGCATGTGGGATGGATCCGTGGCTGTGGCGGGATGGGGTGGAGGTGAGACTCTCTGGATCAGGGCATGAGCCCCTAGGTCGGGGACTCCACCTGCTTCTTCGGGCTGGTGAGTCGCTTGTTGTTGCTAATGAGAAACCGTCTCGATTTCCCCGCCCGCCCCCGGGGTTAGGAAACTCACTGGACAGCTCCCCAGTGCCCACTAGATGGCAGCACGAATCCCCGCTGGTCCAGGTGCTGAGTCGCTTGCTCGTTATCCAGGGGCTGCTGGGCCCTGACGGAATGGGTTGGCGTTGGTGGCACATCAGGGCCCCAGCAGGTGCATGGGGGTGACGCGGTCGCCTTCCCCCCCCGGCTACAGCACGAAGGACGAGCGGCCTCGTACTGGTGTCGGGGGTGGGGTGGGGGGTGCTCCCTCTGTATGGGTTAGACTGGGGGAGCTGCTGGGTCTGGCCTCCCCATATCTCTGCAGCTGTCCCTTTGGGCTCCCCGGCCTCGCCAGTTACAGGCCCTGATGACCACAAGATGCCTCTGGCCCCTGTTCCCTGGGGGAAGGTGGCCGTACAGAGGGTGCCCTTTCTGGAGGGTCAGGAGACTAGGCCTAGAGGGGTCTCCCCAGAGGAGCCCCTGGCGAAGGCCCTGGAGAGGTGGGGGCCCAGGTCTTGCTGGATGTCGGGGCCAGGGAAGGTGTGTCTGGGGGGCGGCACCCCTGTGCTGAGGGCTCCTCCTTCCAGTCTCACTCCTAGCAACAGGCCTCACCACCGATTGTTCCCAGCGTGGTCCCTGAACTCCCCCCAACCCCTCGCTCTCTCTGTCTAGGCCAGAGGCCTGCGGCCATCGTGTCCCCCATTGCGGGGACGACGCGGGACGTGGTGGAGTCGGCTCTGAACATCGGTGGCTACCCCGTGGTGCTGAGTGACACAGCCGGGCTGCGGGAGACCCAAGATGCCATTGAGCGGGAGGGCGTGAGCCGAGCTCGGGAGAGGTGAGGCAGGCGTTGGCTGGGGAGGGTGGAAAGGCGACCGGTGGCCTTTCCCCGTGGCCCTGTCGTGTGCCTCACAGCAGCTTTGTTCTGAGACACAAGAACAGTTGGGGGGGCTGTGGGTCAGGACTGAGGGGCGCCGGCAGGGCTGGGAGAGCAGGGGGCTGCGGGTCAGGACTGAGGGGCAGTGGGAGAGCAGGGGGCTGCGGGTCGGGACTGAGGGGCACTGGGGAGCAGGGGGCTGCGGGTCGGGGTGAGGGGCACTGGGAGAGCAGGGGGCTGCGGGTCGGGGTGAGGGGCACTGGGAGAGCAGGGGGCTGCGGGTCGGGGTGAGGGGCACTGGGAGAGCAGGGGGCTGCGGGTCGGGACTGAGGGGCACTGGGAGAGCAGGGGGCTGCGGGTCGGGACTGAGGGGCACTGGGAGAGCAGGGGGCTGCGGGTCGGGATTGAGGGGCACCGGGAGGGCTGAGCTGCAGTGATTTCCCGGTAGCTATGAGGTCCATGTTGCTCTGCTGAGCTGACATGTCGGTGACCCGCAGCCCAGACGGAGGCTCCTCTCCCAGCAGCTGCCGCCTGCCAAGCGACCCCTCCCCTGGGAAGCCCCTGCCTGCTGGCTCTCCCGGGCCTGGCCGGTCAAGGGGGCCGGATGCATGGGGCTGTGTCCGTCTCTGGCTATGGCCTGCAGGGTGTCAGGCAGGCACTAAACAAACTGCCTGATCCTTCCCGTGAGCCAGGCCCATCCCAGCCCCTCCTGGGACATCAGCAGTGTCGCCCAGCAAAGGGCCTGCGGCTTGGGCCTCTGTCTGTCCCGTCCGGGCTCCCGGGAGGGGGAGGCGCTGACTGTGGGGCAGATTCTGAGACCCGCTCACGGGGGCTGTGATTGGGGGGGGGGGGGGGGGGGGGGGGCAGGTCATGTCCCGTTCCGGGGGGGGGGGGCGGGCAGGGCTAGCGATGGGGCGGGGGGAGTCACACTCAGCGCCCTCTTGGTACCATTAACCCCGTGTTTGCCGTCCATTGGGAGCAAGCGCCCCCTCTTCAGCGGGCAGCACTCCTGGGATGCGCATGGGGCGGGGGGGTGTCTCCCTGCCCAGTGTCACGGCCCTTTTTCCCCCCCCCAGGCTGCAGCGAGCGGACGTGGTGCTGGCCGTGCTGGCCACGGTGGACCTTGCTCCGGAGCCTAGGTGCCTTGCCGACGCCTTGCGAGCCGTCCTGCCCCCCGGAGTCCCGCCCCAACGGGCGCCCTGCATCCTGGTCCTGAACAAGGCGGACCTGCTGGAGGAGGGGCGTGGGGGAGCCCTGCTGGGGGCCTGCGGGGAGGGGGCGCTGCCCCCCACCTGCCTGCTCTCCTGCAAGACTGGAGAGGGCGTGGCCAGTCTCCTGAGTCTGCTGGGGACACAGCTGGAGCAGCTGTGAGTTCCCGGGGGTCGCAGTCGAGCAAGGGGAGGGGGTTGTGATGGGAGGGGCAGGGGCTAGGCCAGGCCTTGGAGGCAGGGGTGGGGAGGCGTCTCATGGGCTGGGCCCCGGGTGGCTGTGCTGTGATGGAGGACGCGGTGATGCCCTCTGGCAGCAGGGGGCGCTGTCTGGGGTGGAGAAGGGGGCTGAGGGGATCTGTTGACACTGGAAATCGATGCTGCAAACTCTCCGGGGTGTGAACTCAGCTGCTGGCTTGGCTCTAAGCACCATCCCATCCATGTCCACACAGCTCCCAGCCCAGCGGGGCCTCGTTCCCCGCGGGGGGCTTGTCCCGAATGCACTGCGTCTGTCCGTTATCAGTATCCCAGTAACACCTGCAAGCCACAGGTGAGCTCAGGGCCCTGCTGTGCCAGGACCTGCACAGAGAGAGAGGCCCTGCCCTACGGAGCTCCCAGCCTGAATAGATAAAGGCTGGGTGGGGAAACTGAGGCACAGTGACGTGACGCACGCACGGTCACTCAACAGGCAGTGGGAGAACTGGGAATAGAGCCCATCTCCCCGAGCCCCAGCCCAGTGCTCTGTCCGCTAGACAGCGCAGCCTCCTTCCGATCACGGAACTGCTGAGCGGCCTGGAGGTGTGGAATACGCCCAGAACAGCTAGAACTAGCAAGAGCTTTGAGAGGCCTCTGATTTCCAGTGTCCTGGCTCAGTGGGAGGGGGGTGGCTTTGGGGGGGTTGGAAAGGGAGCTGCTAAAGCACCTTGGCTCGTTCAAACAGCCTGCTTGCTGTGTGGTTGGAAGATGGGAGCAGCTCCTGCACGGGGAGTTTCCTTGCTGCCAGTCAACAGCAAAGGAGGACAGGCCCCGCGCACATAGTGTCTGAGGTCAGTGACGCCCTAGGACTCCGCTCTGGTGGCAGCGGGATTAGGAGCTAGAGGAGAATCGCCATCAGCTGCAAGCGGTACAGGGTTTATGACACATAGTGATGCAGAGGGCAACAGTGTCACCACCTGCCCGAAGCTTCTATTTGGTCTCCTAAGTGAGCTGGGCTACGGGCGTGACCCCTCCTTTCGTCTGCCAGGTGCGGCGACCCTCTGGCCGGCTCCCCGAGCCTCACGCAGGCACGGCACCGCCTCCACCTCACCAGCTGCCTGGGCTCGCTGGGCCGGTACCATGGCTACAAGTCCTTGGATCTGGTGCTGGCAGCTGAGGAGTTGCGGCTGGCCCGCAGGCACCTGGGGAAGATCACGGGCCGAGTCAGCGCCGAGGAGATCCTGGATATCGTCTTCAGGGACTTCTGTGTCGGGAAGTGAGGGGCCGGTGGGGCTGGGGTGTTGCTCAGGCCAGGGGCTGAGGTCCCCGTGCGGCATTGTGGGAAGAGCGAGGGGATATTTCAACTGAGACGCTGGGCACGGGAGGAGCCGGGTCTGCGATCTGCTTCGGCAGCGATGAGTGTGCAGGTCTCAGCTTAGCTCCCGCAGCAGTTGTCCTCGGGGCTGGAGAAGCTGAGGGACAATGACAGAGGTCTGTGGGGGGGATCCCAGGGGGCTGCGGGGCAGCAGCAGAGCTGGGTGTGCTGGGGGCACAGAAGGCAGAGGACAGCCCCCTCCTGCACCTACACCCGACTCTCAGGGCTATTTGCCCCCCCATTGTGTTTATTAAATCCCCCGGTACCTTTCCCTGCCCCGTGATCTGGTCTTTCCTCCTGCCAGCATGAGGCCCACGGAGGTGCCCAACCTTCCATTGCCCGGTGACCAGCGGGCACTGGGGAGGCAAGGGGAGATGGCCCAGCTGGGGGGAGAAGGGACTATTTTCCTTCTTTCCAGGGTGGAGGAACACCTGGGCTAGAGGAAGCTGGCCCTGTAAGAGGAAAGGGGGCGGGGGAGTGACTGGCCTGTGCTCTGTACAGCTGGGGAGGGGTGAGGGTGGCTGGAGTTGGCGGGTTCCCATTAACATGAAGGGTTAATGATCCTTTGCCAGTGCAGCGTCCGAGAACACTTTGGTCATGTGAATGAATTCAGCCTCTCAGCGCCTGGAGCCCCACTTTATGGGGGGGGGGACTGAGGCAAGGGGGAGGGAGTCTCTCCGATCAGAGTCAGCTGTGTGCTCGGAGCTGTACAGGGCCCGGCTGCGACGGGGTGGGGGTGGAGCAGTCAGGATTTCCTGGGAGGGTTTTTGCCTAGCGCTGCTGTTGGAGTGAGGGGGGGGTAGCGCCTTGGGGCGCTGGAGCTGCCGGCGCTCGTCCATGTGTTGGGGGCAGAGCAAGAATGGAACCCAGGTGTCCGGCCCCTCGGGCCGCCTGCTCTGGTCACAAGCCTCAGACGCTAGGGAGCAGCAGGGCGCTGGGTGCCCTGGCGCAGGGGTTGTGCCAGGAGCTGGTTCTTGGGCCAGGCAGGTTCTGCTCCCGCAATGGATACACGTTTCTCCCCTGATCCCATGGCCCAGGCTGAGTGGAGGAGCCGACCAGTGCTGTTCCTGGACTAACCAGCTGGGGGTGCCACAGAGCGAGGTTAGGCCAATTCTCTCCAGGCAGGGGCCCTAGGCTCTAACCTGTCCAGGAGTGGGGGGCAGCACCCCTCGCCTCAGGGGAGTTATATTGGGGGGGGCGCCCCCTGAGAGTGGAGGGTGCCAAGGGGGTGAGGCAGCCTGTGTGTGGTGGCTCGTCCCTGCCTGTCTTCCAGGGGGGGCGTCTCCGGAGCTGGGGGTCCCCTGGGCCAGCGGTGGAAAAACATGGGGCTAGGAGCAGCTCTGCTTCCAGGGGAGGAGAGTAAACAAGGGAAAAACCGGACTGAATGTCACATCCCGGGGCAGTGTCACCGCATCAATCAGAAAGCCGGGGCCCTGGTGGCTGTAGCCCTCCGTCCCCCCTCTCTCTGCTGCAGCCTGCTCCCTGCGTGCCCTTTCCAGGCGCTGGGGTGGCCCCACCTTGGCAGCCTGGCTCTGTTTCCAGCGTGTGGCCTTTGGCTTCTCTGCCTCACTGGCCCCACGCTCTCCCCTGGGGCTCGTTACCGCTGGGGTTCCCGGCCTCCTGCTGAGGAAGCCCTTGTTTGGATGGGTTATTTATAGAGGATTTCCTGATGCTCCTCCAAGTAACGAGCTTCCCCCCCTGCTCTTCCAGCGGGGTGGGGGGACCAGAAGCCAGGAGCCAAGTCCCCTGCGGGCCCGTCCTGGGCAGGGCTGGGGACAAGCGCTGGAGCCTGTGCCCCGGGAGCAGCAGGGTGAGCTCCAGGGTGAAACCACTGCAGAGGCCTGATTCTCCGTTACCTCCTCCTGGAGCGTGTGTATGTGTGGGGGGATGGTGTCTGGCTGGCTTTATGCCACCTTTGTGCACCCCCTGCTCTAGGGAGGGCCCTGCCTGGTGCCCGTCACAGCAGCCTTGGGGCTGCTCCAACTTACATTCTGCTCCCCATAACTCCAGGGAACAGCTGCAGCACAGTCCCCCTCCCCCCCCCCCCGTGGCCCCGCTCTGCCCCCTGCGGCTGGGGACAGGGTGGGCGCAGAGTCCTTAGGCCAGCTCCACGGGGGCAAGGGAGGTGTGTGCACATGGCAGGAGTCGGGGGGCTGTTTCCACCTGCTTTAAGGCCCCCTTGTGTGGCCAGAGGAACCGAGCAGGGCCTTGGTGTAGCTGTGAGGGGTTGAGCCTGGGGGGTGACAAGCAGTTGGTGGGAGGGGAGTTTAGGGTGCTGCGGAGAGTGGGGTCAATATTGGGCAATGTGGCCTCCCGGGGGGCCTTTCCAGCCCTGGTGCATGCGGCCGGAGCAGAGTTTCCCAGGTGCAGCAGAGCCATCACCCTTGGGTGCTCCCCCCGGGCTGTGTTACCTCCTGAGCGTGGGGCGCAGAAGCTCCCGGGCGAGGAAGGATGGGGCGGGTCCCGGGTTCCACGTGCCATAGGCGAGGGGGAAGCGGTTTCAGTCCCAACGGCATGGCACAAGTCCACAGCTCTGGCAAGCGCCTGTCCTGTGGCCTTGTGTAATCAAAGAGCAATCCATGCTTGGATGGCCCCTTCCTGGGGTGGGGTGGGGGCTGTTCTGTTCCCTGTCACTGCTCCCCCTGAGCTGTGACTTTATCTGCTAATTGGGGTTCAGTCTGATTTGCACTTGTGTGGGGGGCTCTCCCCTCACAGCCAGTGCTGGCCCCACTGTCCCTGCACAGTGCTGAGGGCTCAGAAGGGGGGCTCGCCCCTCAGCGCTGCCCTGCAGGTAGGGGGTGCTGTGTGAGACAGGTCCTGAAAGATCTCATGAAACCGTTTGTTCATTAACCCCCTTGTCCTGACCCACCGCCAGCTCTGGGGGTTCCTTTGACCGTCCTAAATCCTGCTCCCCCTCGATTCTAAATGTCAACTGGATACATAATTATCCTTTAGTCCTCCCACAGCATTGCTGTGCGCTGTTAAGCTGCTGCCTTCTCCCCAGAGGTGGCTGCATTTCGGTGGCAGGGGAAAGTCCGTGATTCCTGTGAGCAGGGCTTGTGACTGGCTTTAGGAGATGATCTAAAACCCTGACCTTGCACTCAGCACCGTGCAGAGAGCCAGGAGGATGCAGGGACTTCCCAAAGGAGTTCACAATCTAGCACAGAGTGTTAGGAAAGACTGATTATACGCGCGTTAGGGGAGATAAGGCCCAGCCATAAATCAGACCATGGCAACAACATGGCTAGAGCTCCCCAGCTCTAGCGTGTCCTGCAGGTTTCTGAACTAACCCTCTCATCCTGCCAAGGCTCAGGGCCATCCGTAGGAAACACAGCCTGGCCCAGAACTGAGCCGCATGGCATGATTACTGTATTTAACACAAATCGCTTTGTCTGTCACTCGGTTTCCTACGTCTGTGGCACCGTTTGTATCTAGTGACTCCTGGGGGGTGTCTGGGAGCCAGGACTCCGGGGTTCTGTTCCTGGCTTTGGGAGGGGCACTGTAGCCTAGCAGTTAGAGACACACGAGTCAGGACTCCTGGGTTCTACTTCCAACTCTGCCACTCGCTTACTGTCACGTCACTGCTCTGTGCCTCAGTTTATCCCTCCGTAAGAGGGCCTGATAACTCCCTTGTCTGGCGGCTCTGAGACTTAACTAACTTCCATGTCGTGCACTGAGGGCTGCTGAAACCCAGCGCAGGTCTAGAGGGGAAGTGGCTTTGAGTTGAGGGCCAGGGCCTCTAGCGCCCAGACTCACTGGCGGCAGTACATGTCCCCTCTGGCGGCGCCGGAGCCAATGGGGCCTGCAGGGAAAGTCCAGGGAGGCCATTTATTCAGGCTGCTTTCCTTGTCCAACAAACCAAGGCTTTGGGGCTAGATTTCCAGCCTGGAGAGGATGCTCGTGTCAGCGTCTGGGGGAGCTACCCCTCTGCCGGGGGACTGAAAGGGGAACATCCCCAAGAGGGAGGCAGAGGTGGGACTGAGAGCAGGGACCCCAGGCGGGTGCAGCCCGCTGTAAGTGAGCGGCTGACCTAAGTGGGGCCAAATGCCCTTGGTTTACCCAGCAAAACTCCCATGGATTATCCCCCCGTCACTGGATGCTTCTCGCTCTCTGGGGCCACCCGCGCTTGCTCCGTGGAGCAGGAGAGGGGAATTCCCTTTCCTTGGAGGGTGGGGGCAGCCTGGAAGCGGATAGTTTGACTCCCCCAACCATGATCCCAGGCCCCAGCATCGTCTGTTTGCCACTCCTGCCACCCTGCAGCTGGAACGGCGGGCGCGGGTGGCACAGGTGTGCTGCTGCCTGCCTGCCGGGGGCTTGTTCTCGTGTGCACCCCTCTCCCCCGCAGCCCGCTCCTCTGGGGCTGAGAGCAGGCTCTGGCAGTAGTCCCTCTTTGGCGGGGCTGGAGCTGGTAGCCGGGCCGAGGTTGGAGCGAGCCATGAGCGGGAATGAGGCCACGTGTGCAGAATTCCTGGCCGGAGGCCACGGGGCCGGGCTTGGATCCTCCCCCCTGCAGTTCTGGGAACGTGCTTCAAGGTTTCTTTGTTTGGGTCCCAGCGGCACCTGTCAGTCCCTTCCTCCGGGGCGGCCAGAACGGGACGTTCCCCGTCAGCTGGAGATCTGGGCCCCACTTGCAGCCACCCAGACTCCTCGGCACCACTTGCCCGGGGGCTTCGGGACAGGGGCGGTGGCTGGGCCCAAGGCAGGGGGAGTTGACTCAGGACAGCAGCTGATGGCCTTGGTGGACAGGGCAGGTTGGGGGTGGCGGAAGAGACGAGGCACAGGGGAACGTGTGTCCCCTGCCCCCTCCCCCAATTCTCCTGTCCTCTTCCGAACTCTGGGGCAAAAGCCCCTTTGGGAACCCAGCCCCCTAGCTAATGTCACCCCCACAGCGCCCAGCACACCCGCTGCACAGGGGCCTGCCAGGACCTTCCGAGTCCCCAGCCTTGGCCCAGGGCAGGGGACTCCGCTTGGGCCAAGGTCAGAGAGAGCAGAAGCAGACCCACCGGGTCCCACCCCCGACTCCCTGCCCAGCCCCCTGTGACCGGCTGGCCAGCAGGCGGAACAAAGCACGCAACACCCAGGCCGGGCTGCCGTCAGGCGTGTATTCAATGCGGGGTGGAAGAATTACAGCAAAGCGCCATGAGCCTCCGCCGCATCGCTCGGCTAATCGGCGAGAGAGGCCGGAGCCGCCCCGGCGGTTCCCCTTCGCCTCCTAGCCCTGCGTTCACATTCATGGCAGATCCTGCACCCCCTGGGCTGTGGCATTGGGCAGGGCCCCAGGGTCTAACCTCCCTGGGATGGGGTGAGCTCCAAGGGCCCCGCCCGGCAAAAGGCTGGGGAAAGGGCTGCAGGACTGGAGGGGTGTTGGGGCCGCGGAGCCTGATCAGACCAGGGGCTTGAAGTCTGGGCAGGGACGCAGGAGTGGCTGGAGGAGGGCGGGGGTGAGGCTGGAACGGGGGCCAGGCCCAGGTGCTGGCGGGAGGGGATCTCAGCAGGGATAGTGAGGGTGAGTAAAGCCCAGAGAATTAGTGGGGTCAGTCAGAGGGAGCCATGGTCCTCCCCACCCCCCGGGGTGAGCCTGTGCCGTGCTGCCAGGTCTGGCCAGACCCCCCCACCCAAAGGGCTACAAGTTGGAGGGGGGGCTGCCAAAGGGCGAGATCAGCATGAGCTCCCCTCCCGCCAGCACGCCCAGCTTCTGGTGCTGGCGAACCAGGGGTAACTGGACCAGGAATAAGGGGCGGGAGGGGGAGGTCCAGAGGGCGTGTGTGTGTCTGGGGTGAGCGTGAACTGGGCGATCTGAGAGTCTGGCCGAGTGTGTGTGTGCGAGAGATTGGAGCTGGGGACGGGGTGTAAGATGGATTGCAGCTGTGTGGGTGGGGGAGATTCACATGTATGTGTTTGCGCCTGGCTGTGAGTCTCTGCCCAGGCGTGTCTGTCTGTCTGAGCGAGAGCGATTTCAGGCCATGCACCAGCTCAGTCTCCTAAGTTTCTTGCCAATCAAGTCGCGTTTCCTCCAGCTCTGCTCCCCATGGCCTTGCTCTCTCGTTAGCCGCTGGCGTGGAAAAGAAAACAGTGAGAAAGGTCGGCGCTAACGCCGCTCACACGCCGCCCGAGTGGCCGCGCCCGGGCTCCTGCCCTGCGAGGAAGCCGCCGACCGCTGTGGTATCCTGCTGCCCCAGGATATCCCGGGGCCCCTGCCCTCTGCCCCCATCAAAGAGCCCGGGCAGGCTGCTGCGGGGCTCGGGCAGGTTCTCATGGCCCCAGGCTAGCCCGTCTCCAGTAAACAAAGGGCCCGATCCTGGGCCCGCTGGAGTCACTGGCCAGACTCGGTATTGCCAGCTACTGTACAAGGCCCCATCCCCCACCCCAAGCCGCTCAGGAAATGCTCCGTGGGGGTCTGATCCCACGCTCCTCCCCCCTCACGGCGTCCCAGCAACTCCCTGCACTAATAACAGCGCCTGCAGTACATGCTTTGCTCTTGGCCCCCAGCGCCTTGCCTTGTAAACGCTAACGACCCCTCCCTCCATGTTGCCCCCAGGAGGCAGGTGAGCGTAGCTGTGAAACGGGAGCTCTGTGCCCCGACCCCCAGGAAATGCTCTTTGAGCGCATCCAGCAAGAGACGTTAGTTCTATCCCACGCTCCACCCACCTGCCAGCTGCTTTACGCTGCGACGGAGTCTACTCATGGGGCTTCTTAACTGAGCAGCAGAGAGAGGCCAGATGCTGCCTGACCCCAACTCTCATGCTTCAGGGTGTGAAGGGTCAGGAAGGGTTCTAGACACAGACAGACTGTATGGCGCAATCAACCAGGCGCACTGGTGACAAGGGGAAGCTTCAGCCAGTGCTAGAGGCAGGATACTGGCCGTGAGGGGCCAATGGTCTGCTTTAATATGGGGGGGGAATGCTAGAGGGACAGCTCCTATGATAGGTTGCTCCGAGAGCTCATGCAGGGGATACCCCAACCTGCCTTGCCCTTCGCTCCTTACCTGGGCTGTGCCACGGGTTTTGGGGGGAACTGGTTGGACAGCTTGGCCTCCTCCAGGATTCGCTTTCTGATTTCATCCAGGTTGACTCTGCCTAACAGGGGAGAAGTACCAGAGGTCTCTTGGCTGGAATCTACTGCCCGTATGTACAGGGGAAGGGGCCTCCCTCCCCCCTCCCCTCACAAGCCCCCAGTCCTGGGCTGGCCTTGCCACTCCTGGAGGAATCTAGGAACACAAGGGGGGTCTGGCTCGGCGTGCCGATGGCCCAGCAAGGAACACCCTCATCCCCCCGCTGCACGCAGGCCTTGTCTGGGGCTGCTGTATAATGGCTCCAGGTCGGGAATGACGTGATGCACAAAGGTGCTAGGGAGCCCAAGGGGCTGTGGTGGGTCAGGACGAGGAGGGGGCAGCGGCAGAGCTGGGGGGGGGGGTTGGAAATCTCCCTGCCACTTGCTCCATGGCACCGGCCTCACCAACGGTGCAGGGTTTCGTTCGCGATAGATGTTGAGGGTGGAGGTGGGGCTGGGGTTTCTCAGAGCAGGGCTAGGAAAGTGGGTAAGAGTTGGGCCCACAGGCCAGCTCCAGGGGCTGGCGCCACCTGCCAAAGCTACAGGCCAGTCTGGGAAGGCATCTGGACACCTGCCTTTTGCCCTTCCTCGCACGGGCACTCACCAGTGTTCCCGAACGTCCCAGGATTCCCCAGAGTCCCTGGGTTCGCGAACGTCCCGGGGTTCCCCAGTGTCCCTGGATTCCCGAAGGTCCCAGGGTTCCCGAAGGTCCCGGGGTTGCTAGGATTTCTCAGGCCTGGGTTCCAAGCACTGCCCTGTAATGAGAAGAGAGTCACGCTGGCTAGCGGGGCCTGGAGCTCAGCTACCAGCCACGGAGCCGCCCACAAGAGCCAGCATGCGTGCAGCCCGGAACGCTTCGCTCGGCGCCAGACGGTGATGTGCACGGACCGGAAGGAACGGGGGAAACCCTCCCTGGCTGACTCCTGGCAAAGATGTGCCTGGAGGAGGTTGGGGGGGAAGGATTCTGTCCTCTGCTATGCGCTGCCCCGGCCCTGGGGCCCCCGTGAGCCAACAGGCAGCCTGGAGGCCTTGCGGGAGTCGTATGGCTTGGGGGATCTGCTCCAGGGTGGGTATGTGGGGAGGAGGGTGCCAGGGGGGATAAACACACTATGTACCCGCCCCCCAACCTACGAGGACATCAGTGGATAAACGATAGGGCTGCCAACTTTCTAATGGCACAAAACTGAACCCCCTGCCCTGGCCCTTCCCGAGGCCCCACCCCTGCTCACTGCATCTTCCCTCCCTCGCTCGCTCTCCCCCACCCTCACTCACTTTCACCGGGCTGGGGCAGGGTGCGGGAGGGGGGTGAGGGTACTGGGGTGCATGAGGGGACTCTGGGATGGGGGTTGGGGTGTGGGCTCCGGCGGGGGGTGCAGGCTCTGGGGTGGGGCTGGGGATGTGGAGTTTGGGGTGAAGTGGGGGCTCCTGGCTGGGACAGGGAGTGTTGGGGGCTGTGGGGAGGTGGTACAGGGTGCGGGCTGCGGAAGGGAGTTTGGGTGTGGGAGGGGACTCCGGGCTGGGGTGCTGGAAGGGGTTCGGGGTCCTGGTGGTGCTTACCATGGCTCCTGGGAAGCAGTCCCCAGGTCCCTGCAGCCCCAAGACGCATGGGCGGTGGCCAGGGAGGCTCCATGTGCTGCCCTCGTGCCCACAGGCGCCACTGCCATTGGCTGTGGTTCCCGGCCAATGGGAGCTGCGGAGCCGGGCCTCGGGGCAGGGCGGGGAGCCTCCCCGGCTGCCCATGCGCCTAGGGGCTGCAGGGATCTGGCGGCTGCTTCCCGGGAGCCACACAGAGCCAGGGCAGACATGGAGCCTGCCTTAGCCCCGGGCCCCAGCTTCGCTGCCCACCGGACTTTTAACAGCCCAGCCGGCACCGCCGCCAGGATCCCTTTTCGACCGGGCGTTCCGGACGCCTGGCAACCCTAATGAACAGACAAACACCCGGAGGGCCGAAGATGCCCAGATGGCTGGCTGGATTTGTGGGCATGTTCCTATGTACCCACCAGGAGGTGCGCACCTCCCCAGACGGACGTGGGCGCGGACAGACGGCAGCCTGGGGCCCCCTCACCTTTGCCCTCCTGCAGCTCTCCAGTTGGGCCTTCATGGCCTCTGCCTGGGCAAGAAGCTTGTTCTTCTCCTGCAGCTGCTGGTTCAGGTGGCCCTTCTCCTCCGTCAGCGTCTGCTTCTCCTGGTAGTTCCGCGTGGCCTCAGCGTCGCAGGTAGCCTGCAGGGTCTGCAGCTGGTGCCGGTGCTGCTGGGTCTCCCTGGCGCGCTGCTGCCCGCAGTCCTGCAGGTTCGCCTCGCTGAGCAGCTTCTCGGCCTGCAGCCGCCCGTTCTCCTGCCCCTGGGTCTGCACCTCCTGCTGCAGCTTGTCCCCCAGCGTCTTGAGCTGCGAGTTCAGCTGCTGGCTCAGCGTGGTGCAGCTGCTGGACGAGTAGGGCGAGAGGGTCCCCAGTTTCCCCTGGAGGGTCTGATGGATGTTCTGGAACTCGCCCAGCATCTTCTCCCCGAGGCTGCAACACTGGTTCTGCCCCAGGTGCTGCCCGCTGTACTGTGCCCGCAGGCGGATGGTCTCCTGCCGGCAGAGCTCCCGCTCACTGTTGGCGCTGCTGGCCGCCTGCTTCAGCTTCTCCGTCACCTGCGAGCAGTTCTCCCGCTGCTGCTGGGCCTCCCGCACCAGCCAGTCCCGGGCCTCACGCAGGCTCAGCTTCTCGGCTGTGCCGGGAGAGGACAAGGCAGGGGTTGGGCCACCGGGGTGACGTCTCCCTGGGATCCGGCTCGCCTGCCCTCTACTCCCCCCATCCCCTGCACCCAATCCCCCCAGACCCTCCTCCTCTAGCACCCCATCCCCTGCATCCTCCTTCCCCATCCCCTGCACTCAATCCCCCCAGACCCTCCTCCTCTAGCACCCCATCCCCTGCATCCTCCTTCCCCATCCCCTGCACTCAATCCCCCCATCCCCTCCTCCTCTAGCACCCCCATCCCCCAGCACCCTCCTTTCCCATCCCCTGCACCCAATCCCCCCCAGCACCCCATCCCCAGCACCCTCATCCCCTGCATCCTCCTTCCCCATCCCCTGCACTCAATCCCCCCATCCCCTCCTCCTCTAGCACCCCCATCCCCCAGCACCCTCCTTCCCCATCCCCTGCACCCAATCCCCCCCAGAACCTCCTCCTCTAGCACCCCCATCCCCCAGCACCCTCCTTTCCCATCCCCTGCACCCAATCCCCCCCAGCACCCCATCCCCAGCACCCTCCTTTCCCATCCCCAGCACCCCATCCCCAGCACCCTCATCCCCTGCACCCTCCTCCCCCAGCACCCAATCCCCCTGGACCCTCCTATCCCAGCACCCCCATCCCCTGCACCCTCTTCCCTCAGCACTCCCATCCATCCCCTGCACCCAGTCCCCCCGACCCCTCTCCCCTAGCACCCCCATCCCCTGCACCCAAATACCCTGGTTCCCCCTCCCCCTGCACCCCTACCCCTCCCTCCCACAGCACCCCATCCTCTCAGTTTGCCCTCCCTGCACACCCCCCCACTGGAGTCAGCCCTGCTGTGGGGGAGGGACTCCTGGGGAAGAACAGCCAATCACAGCTGCCGCAAGAGGCAGGTAGAGCAACCCCCTCCCCGCTCCCAGAAGCCCAGGGGAGTTTTTGGATAGGGGAGGGAGGGTGAAGGAACAGCCAACACCATTCTCACAGGAAGGGAGGGGACAGGAAGAGCCCAGCAGCTCAGAGTGGCTCTGTCCCCCTCGTGAACAATAAGTCGGTCTGCTCCCCCCTCCAACAAGGAGGGGGCAGGTGAAGAGCCCTGGAGCTCCAGGAGCAGAGGCGTGAGATTGGGGGTAAGGAGCAGCTGTGATGGGTGTGTGCACAATGAATTGCTGGGCTGGGGGAGGGGATGAGGATTAATTCATTAGGCTCTGGGGTGTGGGTAACTAGCAGCTCACTGGTGATCTCGTGGGGTCCGACTCCTGATGTTTGAACTCTCGGGGTTAGCAGTGCTGAGTGGGGGAGAAATCCAGGGGGGCCACGTTGGGGTGCCCCCGGTTCAATACAGCACCCTGCTCCCACGTGGCAGGGTGACCCCACTGATCCCAGCAGGAATGGGGTGGTTGGGATAGAATTGCCTGGCGCCCGGTGGAAAAGGGAACCTGGCGGCTTTAGTCAGCACTGCTGACCGGGCTGAGGCCGGCTCCCTGCCTGCCGGGGCTCTGTGCAGCTCCGAGAAGCAGCACGTTCCCCCCTCTGGCTCCTGGCCATAGGAACCGCGGCCAGTGGGAGCTGCGGGGCGGTGCCTGCGGACAGGGCAGCACGCAGAGCCCCCTGGCCGCGCTTCCAAGGCGCAGCCGGAGTGGGGACGTGCGGCTGCTTCCGGGAGCTGCCTGAGGTCAGCGCTGCCTGGAGCCTGCACCCCTCATCCCCTCCTGTGCCCCAATCCCCTGCCACAGCCCTGATCCCCCCCCTGCCCTCCAAACCCCTTGGCCTCACCCCAGAGCCTGCACCCCCAGCCAGAGCCCTCACCCCCCCACACACCCCAACCCCCTGCCCCACCCCAGACCTCCTCTTGCACCATGAACCCCTCATTTCTGGCCCTAGCCTGGAACCTGCCCCCCCAGCCTAGAGTCCATACCGACTTCTGTGCCCCAACCCCCTACCACAGCCCTGATCCCCCTCAGGCCAGCCTGGAGCACCCTTCTGCACCCAAACCCATCATCCCCCGCTCCACCCCACAGCCTGCACCCCCAGACGGAACCCTCACTAACCCCCTTCCCACACCCCAACCCCCTGAGCCAGTCCAGTGAAAATGAGCGACAGAGGGGGGGTGAGTGGAGTGAGGAGGGGCGGGGCCTCGGAGGAGGGGCGGGGCAAGGGTGTTGGGTTTTGTGTGAGTAGAAAGTTGACAACCCTGGGTTGAGATCAGGTCCTACAAAGCTAAAATTATCTGCTGCTAAAACTGGGGGGGTTGGGTGGGCGGCCCAGGGACTCCAACTGGGGCCAGAAGGGCTCCTGCTCCCGCAGCCCGGACAAAGTACGGTTTGCACCCCACTCTCCGCAACAGTGAGCGCCACAATGCTGCCATATGACCTTCCTGCTCACCACAGGCCTCCCTGGAGCCCCAGGTGCCCCACTGCCTGGGGGAGAACATGCGTGATGACCAGCCCCAGCGGTGTCAGGGGGAAGCAGGCCAGAATCTCTGACCTCAGGCAGGTGCAGTGAGCAGGACAGGCCATTCCCTGCTGCCTGGGGTGTTGGGGGCTGGCTGCATCCACGCCATGGACAGCCTGCGGGGACCCCGCCTGGCCCTGACATGACTCCACCAACACCAGTGGGACTGAGCTGGGCAGGGGAGGGAGAGGAGCGGGGAGCTCTCACCCACCGTAGCAGGTGATGTTCAGGATGTTCATGTTCCTGGAGCTCTCCTCCGCCATCAGCTTGTAGTACTGGGCGTAGATCAAGATGTTCTGGCACTGGACCTGGGGAGAGAACGGGGGACAGAGCGTCAGAGCTTCCCTGCCGCAAGGGACACGTGGCCACCACGGCACCGGGGGAGCCATGCCCAGGCAATTCCTGGGAGGGCGGCAGAGATGGAGGAAGGGAATTGGCCGCTCTCCCTTTGCAGAACGGTGAGGAACGTGGGCACTTCTGGAGACAAAGGGGCGGGAGAGAGGGGTGCATTGTGGAAGCTGCTTCCTCGTGAACGTTTCTGCCCTGCTGGTGCCCCTCAGTCCTGACTCGCAGCCCCCCTGTTATCCCAGCCCTGGGCTCACCTTACACACGGGTCTGCTAGTGCCCCTCAGTCCTGATTTGCATCCCCCCCCCCCGGTGACTCCATTCCTGAGGGTAGGCGCTTGACCCGTTGTGCCAGGCTGCTGTGCCAGCGGGGAGGGGGTTGCTCTACCTGCTCCTGCTGCCCAGAACACATTTGAACAGAGAATGTGAGAGGGGAAACTTGGGTGGAAGGAGCCAACGAACGGCGAAGGGTTGTTAGCTCAGAGGAGGAAGAATCCAGTGCAAAGTGACCAGGGGAGACGAGCCAGTAATCCCTGGCCTGCTGGTTCCCCGACTGATTTCCCCCCAGTGTGGTGTGAGTTGTGCGTTCAGCAGTAGGATCTGCAGTGGGATAAAGGCTGTGGGTGAATCACTGGGCGCATTCGCTTTCCTCAAGTGCTGGCACCGGCAAAGCTCCAAGCCTGTCTCTGTATTCTGCTCTGGGGTGTCTGTCTAAACCATAGTGGAACTTTGCAGGAAGTCCCTGTGAGTCTGTTTGTCTGATCACTAGGGAGCGGGGAGAGACAGATGGACGGAAGGAGAGAAATGTTCATTGATGAAACAGGAATGTTGCAACATACCAGACCGTGCTCGGTAACTAAAGAATCCCCCTGACTCGTTTCTCCTGTTCAGAGGGGCTGAGCTCTAGGTCTCGCTCATCCCTGGGAGCTGTGGGGTGCTCAGCGCCCCAGCGAATCAGGACACGTTATGGTTAGTACATGAGGTCTTTATAAGAAGACCTGAGCCAAAAGCCTGGATCCAAGCTCCCCAGTGAACTTGGTGGATCCAGATCTGGCTCAGCCGCGTCTCTGGGAAGCGGGATTCACTGGCGGTAGTTCTGTAGAATTGCTCAGTCAATGCTGTGACCCCGTTTGTGCTTCCGAAAGAGGCATGGACTCTTTGTCCTCTTCCGAATAGCTCACGGGATGGAATGAGACGCTGGGGGTGGGGGGCCTGGGACCAGGGAAACCTGGGAGACTTTTGCATTGGGTGTGATGGGGTTTGCAAGATGATGTTGAGTTTCACAAGTGCCTCCCAGCCCCCCCCGATCCATTTGAGCGAATTCCCCCCCCCACCCTTGTAATGAGCTGGAATCCAGCACTAATCAAATCCTCCACACTCGGTTTGAAAGGCGTTCTCGCCCACGTGCCAAGACGAGTGGGGAACAGATTGAAAACTTCTGCAGCAGCCCAATATGTGGCTGGCACCAAACAGAACCTGCATTTGCAAATGGCCTGAACGCTGCCCTCAGTCCAGAACCTGAGACTTTTCCAGCGGGTTCTAATTTCTGGCAAAGTGAGTTTTCCGTTTCCCGGTTCAGAGCAAACCCCTGCCAGGGCCTTGCTGCTCGATTCCTCGCCTTGGCGGACACTAGAGCAGCTCTTGGCAAAGGTGAGTATTTAGGAGTCACTAGCCCAGTGTCCGGCGTGATTGTGAAGTGTGTCGGATAGTGACTGTTGTGCTTACATGTAAAAATCAGTGGACAAACGGCTGGTGGAAATGGGTCTGGCTCCCCTGGCTTCAGCACAGCGGAGAATCTGGCCCATACATGGAATTGTGTGTATGTGTCTTTAGCATTGGTCAAAGGTGCCGGATTGACAGCCCCATGGATTCACTCTGGGTGTTAGCCCCAGACCAGCTACAGCAAGGGCCGGTGCTGCTTAACCTGGACCTGCAGAGACCATGCTTGGGAATGGGGGGCGGGGGGCTGCCAATGTTCCTGTGATTAGCGTAATAGCTTGGGAGCTGTGGGTTCAATTCCCTGCTCCGGCACAGACTTTGGCTAAGTCATTTGGGGAATGTCTGGGCTGGTTCGTGCCTGCTGGCTCAGGCGAAGGGGCTTTTCAGCGGTGGTGCAGACGTTCGGGCTGGTGCCCGGGCTCTAGGACCCTGCAATGGGGGAGCCTGAACCATCTACATTGCAAATAAAGAGCCCCTTAGCCCAGGTCAGCTGGCAAAGGCCAGGGTGGGTGTCTAATTGCAACAGAGACAGACCCGTAGCCTCTCTATGCCTTAGTTTCTCCATCTATAGAATGTGGACAAAAGCACTTCCACAGAGGGGGGTGAGGCGCAGGGTCATATAAGAACCTAAGATGGAGAGACAGGGGAGCTTGAGGCTCTGAGTAGAGCCGATCTTGGTGCTGGTTTTTATGAGAAGTTAAAGAAAAACAGTCTGGGTTTTGTTCTACACTCAAAGGAGAGAAAATTGCGTCTTTAAGGCCTGAGCGTGGTGCAGACCCTGAGGGCGCAGGAGGGTACGGCCGTGCTCTGGGCGTCAGAAACGCTGCAGGAGCTGATAACCCCGTGGGCACCCAAAAGGAGCTGACATTTTTCCAACAAAACTTTTTTTTTTCTTTGCTCCAAAATCGACCTTTGTTAGAAAACAAACATTTTCAACAGAAACCCGAAAACAAACCATAAAATAGGGTTTTGTGGCTTTGAGTTCTCCTTTTTCGGGGGGGAAGCCCAAGACCAAGAAACTGAACATGTAAGGAACAGGAGAACTTGTGGCACCTTAGAGACTAAAAGTACTCCTGTTCTTTTTGCGGCTACAGACTAACACGGCTGCTACTCTGAAACCTGAACATACAAGAATTTTCACGGAAACTTTTGAATCAGCGTTTCTATCGAAAAGCCGCAAAATGAAAAGCACCTTGGCTTTTTACAAAAAATAATTCCATTTTCCAATTCTCTGCCTAGCTAACGAGCAATAGAGAAGTGTTAAGAAACTCCTCCAGTGAGCATGGTAAGAATGGAGAAATGATAAGAGGAGTAATTTCACCCACCACCATTGAAATGCTGCCACCTCTGGGGTGGAGCATGACAGATGTTTAACAATGCACAGCACCCTCGAGAAGAGCTCGCTCTTAAAATTCTGAATTTCCCCTGCTTAGTGGTATCACGTCTATGAGTATTACAGTTAAGCCCTATGGAGAGGATGCTCGGTAGTGTGGTCCCAGGTTCCCCACGCTAGTAAAACAAACATTTGCAGCGCCCCAGTCAGGGGATGAGAATATTTGGAGATGAAATTTGAATCGGTCACTTTCCTGCTTGCAAAAGAACCTTTGTGCCTCAGTGGATCGTATCACCCTGGTCAGCCCCTGAGCAGAAAGGAGAGATGGACGGATGGGCTAGGCATGGTGGGATTCCACTGAATTACCCTGGGGGTGAATTTGGCTCTGAAATCAGCATTGTGTTTGTTATTTCTTGACTTGCTCTCTCTGTTCTTTGTGGGGGGATAGACAGCCAGTCTAGGGATGGCTAGATAGAAAAACACGCTAGGTTCTAGGGTGGTGAGAGAGACGCACACTAGGAGGGAGGGATGGAAGGACAGACAGCTCGGGCACGGGGGCACGGTTCTCCGAGGCAGGCCTACCAGGTCGGCGTTGCAGGTCCGCAGGGTGGCGTTGCATTTCTCCAACTCTTTCTGGGTTGCCGTCACCTGCTGGACGCAGCCGAGCTTCTCCTTGCTGGTGGCGTTGAGTTGCTGGGTGAGGTTTTTGTTCTTGGCGTTGAGCAGCGTCATCTTGCTGTAGAGCTCCTGGACCTGCTCCTCCAGGTGCCGCAGGTGGGTGTCGGTGCCGGCGTGGGCGTTGCCGTAGAGCATGAAGAGAACCAGCCCCAAGATGATGAGGAACTGGATGACCGAGGTGAATAGGAAGATGTATTTCATGTAGAAGCCACAGTCCCGCTTGGGGATCAGGTTGTCCCTGGACTCCAGGCCGAACTTGGCCATGGCATAGGCGTTCTTGTCCATGTTGCAGGCTCACTGTTGCCGCCCGGCTCTCTGGCCCCGCTTTCAGTGGCAGGGGCGGTGGGGCGGGGCGCGTCCGCCCCTTATCCCCTCCAGCCGAGTGTTTATATTGCTCTATTTAATATTTCCTCCTGCCTGGCTCCTTCCTGCCTCTCCGGATGCACTGGCACAACACGGCTGCCGTTTCCACACGGGCTATTGTTCCCAGCCTGTCATGGACAGGGGCGAAACTCCCCGCGCCTCCCGCCCAGCTTTACTTGTGTGTCTCCAACTGATGTCCCAGCTGTTACTTCGGAGCAGGGTTGTGTGCGCGCGAGGGGGATGCTCCCTGCCACGGGCTCACAGGGCCTGATCTAAGGCTCTGTGAAATCGATGGAAAATCTCCTGACCGAATCCATCCCAGCAGGCTGAGGTCTCCACAGGAAATAGCCTGGTTCTGATTCCAGCCAGCTCACCTCCTTATGGGAAATGTCAGAAACCGCTGCTTCCTATCCGACTTACTGGAGAACGAGAGCCCTCTACCCAAGCTTTCAGCCAGCCCGTAGAATGTAATTAACAGAGGGTTATTCCCCCGCTGCAGGGTATAGGAAAGATCTCCTCCTGCGTTAGCTTCGATGGGGGTTTTCCATTGGGGGCACTTGCACTAGATTGAGCAGTGGGGATCTCCTGAGTCAGTGACCCTTGGTGGTGCATGGCAGGGCTCAGAACAGACGTTGTGTGACTGCCAGTGCGTGACTCACCCCCTCGGCATCACTGGGGCTACTCACATGGTGAATTACGCATGTACCTAAGTGCTTTGCTGGACCGGGATCAATGTCAACAGGGGGGCTGTTCTAGTTAGAGCCAGCCATCCAGTCCCATATCCTGTCTCTACCAATTGCTTCAGAGGAAGGGCCAAGAAAGCCCCTAATGGACAGTTATGGAATAACCTGCTCTTGGGGGAAAATTCCCTCCTGACCCCACTCGCTCAGTGGTTTGTTTATGCCCTGAAGCAGGTGGGTTTTTCGCCCTTCTAACAGTTTTTATCCTCTGGAAAGTAGCTCTGGTTGGTCTCATGAGGCATAGAAATCTCTCTTTTTAAGAATCCTGCTCTGCTCTTTTGCTCTCCGAACTACCTAGTGGCAGAGAGTTCCACAGGCCAATTATGCCTGAGTTGCTCCTGGATTATTTAAAATCTGCTGCTTTACATTTTCATTGCACAATAATTGCAGCTAGAGTCAAGGTCCTTCGTTATCACGTGGGGTTTCTTTGGTCTCTTCCTAGGGCCTGTCTACGCGGCGAGTAATTGAATCTCCAGGGCCCCGGTTGGCTGCACAGTAACATCTCGTGTGGACACTGCTACAGCACGGTGACGGTCCCAGAAAGCTGCAGATTCACACCCTGGCTTGCTGAGCAGGAACTCACGTGTAGAGACGCCCCTAAGCAGCTTCCCTTATTATTACGTCAGTGACTAGAGGCCGCGACTGAGATTAGGGGTCCCACTGTGCCTGGTGCTGCACCGCCATGTAGTGAGAGAGAGTCCCTGCCCCAAGGAACTTATACTGTTAAAAGACAAAAGGCAGGAGGAAGAGAAACTCAGTGGGGAAGTGACTTGCCCAAAGTCACAGAGCAGAGCCAGGAATAGAACACAGGTTTCCTGAGTCCTAGTTTAGTGCACTAGCCAGTAGGCCATGCTGTCTTGCAGAATGCTGTCTTCTTCCTTATTAACTAAATGGTAATTTTTCTCTAGCCAGTGACTGGATTGTCCAGTGACGCCAGTGCAAAGTGACTGGAGTACAGGGTGGCCGTCCCGTTAGTTTTCAGAGGAATGGTTTGGTGCTGGTCAGATTAGCCATGGGATGCAGGGACCGGCGGCAGGGTGGAAGCGAAGTGTCTGTGCGTACCCAATTTTCGGAACGCGTGTGGCTGATTCCCCAGTCTCACAGCTGGGACCAGTGGTGGCGTCTCTCGCAGTGGGAGCTGCCGCTCTCCGGATACTCCCCCAGGTCTGGCACCTGCTGGGATGTAGGTTGGGAGAGGCCCAGGAAATGCTGCTGCCCCCCATTCAGGGTAGTGGATCAGAGGGGACGTAAAACCAGTCCCAAGCGCTGAGCAGGGCAGCGGTGGCACTAGGGCTCCCTTAGCCAGATGGTAAAAGTAGACGTGACGGTAGTGGACGTCTCTGATCGCCCAGCCAGTCTGTCCGGGAGCCGCATTGCCTGTCTCCCACCAGTGGAAACCTGCCAGGGTTGGCGTTTCGTTCCGAGAAACCTAGGCCCGATTTCTGCAGAGCCGGGCTGGGAATGGGCTCACGTTTTCACGTCCGCCCGGAGCCAGTCTGTGGCTCTTGCGCTTTCAGCACAACATCTTGCAGCAAAGCAGGAGGAACGCAGCAATCAGACACCCACCACTGGCCCGGTTCTGGCTGCAGGACTAGAAAACTGCAGTGTAGACGTCCAGGCTCAGGCTGGAGCTGGGGCTCTGGGACCCCGCCAGCGGGGAGGGTCCCATAGGACCCCTGCTCTCAGAATGGTGGCACTTCACTGGGGTGGTGATGTTTCTCCCCCTTCCCATTCCAGGAGTAGATGCCCCTCGAGCCAGGCCCACTGCAAACGGCGGCACAGCCCCAAGCCAAGCAAGCCGCCCCAGGCCTCGTTGCCGGGATGAACTCTACGGCCTGCGTCCCTCGTGGGCACGGAAAGGAGCTGGGAGCCTGGTTTTGTGGCTGAGACATGGGTGAGGCAGGTAGTGAGGGGGGGTAGCAGGAGGGGCTGAGCGGCTGAGGATGGGGCAGGAAGGGGGCTTTTGGTGCGATGAGGCACCTGGGACCGGCCAAGGAAGCAGCACCATTTGCATTAAATACGCAGGGACCCAGCTTGGCTCTGTACAGAGCATCCCCCCTGCAGACTGTGCCCAGAGGTGACGTGAGAGCAGATTGCAGTGCAGGAGGCCTAAGCCAGGGGGAAGGGGATGTTTGCAGCTGGGATTTGAGGGGGGATGTGGACAGTCGGGGGGGGGGCAGAGAGGTTCGGGGAGTCTGGCTGCCCCACACAGCAGGAGATGTAGAGGAGGCAGTTTGTGACCCCGCAGTGGGTAGGTCATACGGGGAGCTCAGTGGAGGGAGGGGGAAGGCGTGGACGGAGCGAAGGAGTGGGAACTGGAGGGCTCCGTGGTTCCAGGAAGGTCGGGATGCCGGCGTCCAGCCGCAGTGCGGGGAGGCTGGAGGGAAGGAACGGGGCAGGGTACGACTGCACCGCATGCTCTCGGGAAGCCAATGGAGGTTCTGGACAGCAATGGGCATCGGGCCCTGGGTCTCCTGGCTTATCCAGAGGCCGCGCGGCTGCGAGTTGGAGTCACGCTGGGAGGAAAGAGCCCAGTTGTAGCCTGACTGAAGGAGACAAAAGGGCCCCTCTCCTGGCAGGTCTCCGGTACAAGGAGAATGTGGAGGAGCTAGAGCACATGACGCCGCACAGCCCAGACGGGTGTTGTGGACAGGTGGAGGGGGGCAAGTGGGGCAATTTGCCCCGGGCCCCGCAGGGGCCCCGCAAGCCCTGGCCGAGAATCCCTTTCCTGGCTAGAGGTGCCTTTTTAATTTTTACTTACCCGGCAGTGGTCCGGGTCTTCGGCGGCATTTCGGCAGCGGGTCCTTCAGTGCTGCCGAAGACACAGAGCGAGTGAAGGACCCGCCGCCGCAGACTCGGAGCACCGCCCGGTGACTATGTCCGCTCCCCCGCTTTGCCCCAGGCCCCCTGAATCCTCTGGGTGGCCCTGGCCGTGGGAGACCAGGCTCGGGCCAGGGCTGTTTCTCCCAGTGGGTTCTGGGAAGGTGGCACCATGGGAAGCGGGTGAAGATAGAATGAACAGAGCTGGAGCGGGGGCTGTGAGGTGCATAGGGCTGTGCGCCCGCTGGGGGGCAGGACTGGGTGGTGCGGAGAGACCACAGCGCCCCATTTGGGGCTGGGAGTAGCTGGGTCTCTGGGGCTGGCCATTCACAAGCAGGTGCTATCAAATTACCATGCAACCATTCCGATCCCATTCCTGCCCCAGCTGGAGGCAGGGGAGTGAGGTTCTCTGCAGCGGGGGCTGGGGGGCACCAGACCTATAGGAGCCGCCTCTCAGGCCCTGTCTGTTCAGCCCAGCTGCTCCCAAGGGCTTGGGCCAGGCAGGGGGAGTCGCAGGTCTGGTGGGCCGGGCAGAGCACTGGTCCTGACACCAATTCACCCCGTCTAGCGATAGCGCAGGATGTGAGTCACAGCTGGGGTTGCCCGTGCGCCCATGGCTGGGGGGGAGCCTTGGTGGATGAAGCTGGGCTGGTGGGACTTCGTTCTGAGGTCTCCCGTGGAGAAGTAGGCTGCATTGGGCCCTCACCTACATCCCTGCAGCCCTAGAGAGCCCACAGGGGCACAGCGCGGACCCGGAGCGAATGGGCCAGCGGCGGCTCGGGGCGTCTGCCTGGGGCGATTGGCATGGCTGCCCTGGTGCCATAGCCCTGGGGTAGCAGCGTATGTGCACGAGGGGCTCCCTGTGGGGCGCAGAGACGTGCCGGGCATTGACCCCACAGCAGCAATCTTGGTTTCCGTTCCCTGCATCTTCCCACCCAGAGGCAGCTGGGCTGGCTGGGGGCTGCTAAGTGTCTGTAATTGCTGAGGCCAGTGTCAGCTGGCTACTGCTGCTTCCTTCCTGAACCGGGAACAGCAGCTGTGAGTCACCTCCCGCCCAGCCGCCCTTGGGACGGGAGACTGGCTCCCCGCTCGCTTGCTCGCTCGCCATTGTCTGGGTCATTCTGCCTCCGGCTGGTAGTGCCACACAGCTCAGCCAGACTCGCAGCTTCACTCCTGGGCCTCCGCTCTTAGCAGCGACCCAGGGTGAGACCCCGCTAGGCCTGGGAAGGGGGGGCCAAGGGAGCTGCAGAAAATGCCCGTGGCGGTTCAGCAGTGGGTGCCCTCCCTTCTGCGTCCGTGCTGACCCCAGGCACCTAGTGTGGCACGGGGTGGGGGGGGGGGTTGTCTTGCAGAGAATGGGGCTGGTGGTTTAGCAGGAAACGGGCTCCCCTTGGAGTCAGTGCTGGCCCCAGTGTGGTGTTAGGGGGTGTTGTTTTGCAAGGGATGGGGCTGGTGGCTCTGTAGGGGGCGCTGTTTTGCAGGGAATGGGGCTGGTGGCTCAGTAGGGGGCGCTGTTTTGCCGGGAATGGGGCTGGTGGCTCAGTAGGGGGCGCTGTTTTGCAGGGAATGGGGCTGGTGGCTCTGTAGAGGGTGCTGTTTTGCAGGGGATGGGGCTAGTGGCTCAGTAGGGGGCGCTGTTTTGCAAGGAATGGGGCTGGTGGCTCCGTAGGGGGCGCTGTTTTGCAGGGAATGGGGCTGGTGGCTCAGTAGGGGGCGCTGTTTTGCAGGGAATGGGGTTGGTGGCTCAGTAGGGGGCGCTGTTTTGCAGGGAATGGGGCTGGTGGCTCAGTAGGGAGCGCTCCCCTTGGAGTTCGTGCTGGCCCCAGTGCAGTGCTAGGGGGCGCTGTTTTGCCGGGAATGGGGCTGGTGGCTCTGTAGGGGGCGCTGTTTTGCAGGGAATGGGGCTGGTGGCTCAGTAGGGGGCGCTGTTTTGCAGGGAATGGGGCTGGTGGCTCAGTAGGGGGCGCTGCATTTCAGGATATGGGGCAGGTGGCTCAGTAGGGGGCGCTGTTTTGCCGGGAATGGGGCTGATGGCTCAGTAGGGGGCGCTGTTTTGCAGGATATGGGGCAGGTGGCTCTGTAGGGGGCGCTCCCCCCTGGAGTTTGTGCTGACCCCAGTGCAGTGCTAGGGGGCGCTGTTTTGCAGGGGATGGGGATGGTGGCTCAGTAGGGGGCGCTGTTTTGCAGGGAATGGGGCTGGTGGCTCAGTAGGGAGCGCTCCCCTTGGAGTTCGTGCTGGCCCCAGTGCAGTGCTAGGGGGCGCTGTTTTGCCGGGAATGGGGCTGGTGGCTCTGTAGGGGGCGCTGTTTTGCAGGGAATGGGGCTGGTGGCTCAGTAGGGGGCGCTGTTTTGCAGGGAATGGGGCTGGTGGCTCAGTAGGGGGTGCTGCATTTCAGGATATGGGGCAGGTGGCTCAGTAGGGGGCGCTGTTTTGCCGGGAATGGGGCTGATGGCTCAGTAGGGGGCGCTGTTTTGCAGGATATGGGGCAGGTGGCTCTGTAGGGGGCGCTCCCCCCTGGAGTTTGTGCTGACCCCAGTGCAGTGCTAGGGGGCGCTGTTTTGCAGGGGATGGGGATGGTGGCTCAGTAGGGGGCGCTGTTTTGCAGGATATGGGGCAGGTGGCTCTGTAGGGTGCGCTCCCCTTGGAGTTCGTGCTGACCCCAGTGCATTGTTCATGGGATATCTTCTAGAAGGGTTCCAAAGCTGGTGGAGAGCGAATCCCATCCTCTTCCCTGTTCGTGCAGGATCGATTCCCCCTGGGATCCAGCAAGGCTGCTGTGCGCTGAGCCTGTGGCGGAACCGTCCTGGGCTTGGTCTAAAACCCTCCCTTCCCCCTGGTGGCTCAGAGCAGTAAATCTCCCTGGGTTGCTGGGCCTGCGAGCTTGCAGCTCCCCCTCGTGGTTTCTGTGTGCAGCCTGCGGGAGGGTTCTCGGGAGCACCACCAGACCCTTGGGCCGTGAAGCCAATGGGCAGTTTCCCTCCTACTTTGAGGCCTGTGACTCCCCATCCTAACCCAGGGAGCCAGGGCCGTCTGCAGACCAGTGCACCTGGGCCCGGGTGGCCTGGAGGGGAGCAGCTCCAGCAAGGGGAGGGAAGGATTCTGGTGGGGCATCCATAGGACATTTTTTAGCAGGGCCCGATTTTGCACGTGCAAGTGGGAGCCATCAGCGGAGTAGAGGGGGATGGGCAGTGGCAGGCAATGGGCAACTCCGTGAAAATCACCTTCTCAGATATTATTTGCATTGGGGTAGCACCTAGAGCCCCCAGGTGCGGACGGGGCATCGGGCCTGATACTGCACAGACACAGGGAGAGAGACGCCTTGCCCCACCCAGCCTGAACAGGCAAGTGGGGGGAGAAAGGAAGAATCAATATCCCCATGGGGCAGCTGGGGCTCGGAGTTGCAGGGACTTACCCAAGGAGTCTGTGTCCGAGCTGGGAACTGAATTCAAATCTCCTGAGCTCCAGCCCAGCGCCTGCTCCACAAGCTGGTCAGCGCCACCTGTGAAACTCAGCCAGCAAAGAGCAACCTTCAGACAGGGATTCATTACAAACGGGGAAATGCAGGTTGAAACTCAGCCATGAAAGCGAATCTCATGGTGTGTTTGCTGCTCTGGGCGGAATCGCCAGGGCTGTGAAGACTCAACAGGGCTCCCACATACCGCGAATGCTGAGAGGAGCGAATTGGCAGGGTTTAAAAATCTCTGTAGGACAGGGCAGCGGGAAGCGTGTGCCTGGTATGTGTATATGCATGTGTGTGCATGGATGTGTATATGGATAACTGTGTATGTATGTGTGTGTCTATGCATGTGTTTATGAGTTTATATGCATGCAAGGACACGGGATTTACCATCTTGGCCTAATGTCTGATGCATCACGAACAGGTGCAAGTGCCCTCTGCATGTCTAGTCAGCGCTGTACACTCAGAAGAAGAATTCCTTCCTGACCCTTGCTGTGATCAGCTGATGGCCTGAAGCATGAGAGTTGAGCATCCCCATCTTAGCATGTTCATGGAAGTGTTATTAGTGCTCACCCATGCTTGGTCTCAGCACATGCACGGGACAATGTTTGTGTGTGTGCATCTGTACTGCATAGATGTGTGGACCAGCCAGGACACTTTCACCCGGGTTGGACTCTGCCTGTCTGTTGCTTTGTGATTCTCAGAATTCAGTGCTGTTGGTGTAGTTCTCTGATGGCTTTTGCAGGCTGTAGGCCACAACCTTTTATGCAAACACTAACCGCTTGCCCTCTGCACAGGAAGTTGCTACAGCAGTGGCAGAAACATCGGTGACTTTCCTGGAAACCTTTTGTGTTTGCAAAAAGAACAGGATACTTGTGGCACCTGTCGGAGAAAAACTGAGTTCTCACTATTTTGTTTAGGTACAGCAAGTCAGAGGCTTTATTATTAACTCTCACATGTGCAGAGGAGAGAGCAAGCAGGTCTCTCTCTGGTAACTAATTACAGCAAGCATTTATACCTTTCATTACAGAAATAATGAGGGACAGCTGCATTTTGTTTATACATAGGCCATCTTGATATCTCATTTCCTTACTTGTTTTGACTCTTGCCTACATACAATTAGTTTCTATACCTTATCTACACAAGGTCTTCTACACCTTATCTATACTGAGGTCACAATGACTTCTTACACAGCTCTTTCTCACCCGTCTCACACAATCCTCACACAATCCTCACACAATCCTCGCTTCTACAAATCTCGTGTTATCAGGGTTATCAGGGTCACAGCTAGCTTGACTCTTGCTAACAAAGACTGTCTCTTGCTAACGAAGCCTGACTCTTGCTAACAACCATCATGCATTGCAGTTCCCTTCTGTCAGTTCTTTTCTCTGCTTCCACAACCCCCCCCTTTTGTACTTCTAGTACAACAAACATTCTCAAATCTCTATTTGCATCAAGTCCTGGACTTCAGATTCTAAATTAGATGCTTCAACCTTAGGGGTTTTGATTGGATGCAATGATAATGCATGATTAGCATGAACATGAAAGGTATTACTATTATTACGTCTTTTACAACAACAATAACATAATCCTAAACTAACTAATAACAATACAAGCAATAACATTCCCCTAGCAATACTATAATGGGGTTGTTGTACAGCCTTTGTCATAAAGCACAATACATCATATTTAGTACATAAGGTAGATACTCTATAAGCAGTGTGAAAGGCATACTTTTCTACTTGATATACATTTTGAAGCATGTGAATTTGCCCTTGTACCTCAGAGATTTTCTGAATCTCAGGTAACAATGAAAGCAAATTTTGAAATCTATCAGATAGTAAACTAGTCCAATTAAAGGATATCTGGAACCTAAGGGCTACTTGAAAAACTCTATCTGCAGGCCAGTAAATGATATGATTGCCTGCAGTGGTAGTGAGATTAAAATGTATGTCTTGTGATATGGTGTCATTAACATACACACAGCTATCATTAGCTTGGAAGAGTAAGTGTCCTGTCAGGGTAGTTCCTTGTCCCCTACCCTCCCAGCAAACGTAGTCATAGACAGTGACAACTTCTCCTGGCTTCAGTTTACGTGTACACTGAAGCTGTGGGGGTTCTAATGGCCAGAATGTCCACAGGTTACCTAACCCCATCCAAATGTCAGGTGTAATCCTAGGAGCACTAACTAAAAATCGATTGGGCATACCAGGTGGTCTAATTTCCCAGATGTCTCGATGAATTACCCAATCCCATATGCATCCTCCCCATGGACCTGGCAGGATACGGTATGTGGGAGCCCACACCCCCTGTACCGGTCCATATGCTTGGAAGGAGCACTGAGAACGTCCACACTTCCACCCAGAAAGTTTCCAAGTATGTCTCCATGGCCACAGGTCAGATGGCACTCCTGACGTGTCTGTAAGGGCAGTGGGCCAAGCCTGGTGCTCTAGATCATTCCGAATGGCCATTAGCTGGTCATTCAAGAAATCCTGAATCTCTGAGCATGCTAGATCCCACTGCAATGCCTTCCCAGCCTCAGTGATATTCAATACCATCTCTGTCAGTAACTTCTGGGTCATAGAACTAAGGGCGGAGATAACATGTAACTCACCAACTCCAGCCTGTACCTGGGTTAGTTGTGCTCCAGAAACAAGGCCTATGGCCTTCTCTAGTTGGCCCAATTTCTCATCATTGGAATGTGTAGTACTGTTTGTATCTGGATAAGTTACAGTGGTGGTGGCAAGGGTCAAGGGACTAGTGGTGGTGGGTGTAGTCTTTGTAGTGGCAAGGCGTTTTTGATATTTATCATCTGAAAGCCAATTAGGGAGGGCAGTGCATCCTGAAGGTACCTGTCCATAAGCACAAAGCCCTGATCCTGGAAAGAATCCACCCCACCACTGGACCCCACATTCCCAGGAACGTTCCCCACAGTTCCCTCCTTGCCAATAAACAATACTTCGTTTCTTCCACCAGGGCCAGTTCTTAATGTCTTTTGTAGTTAGAAAGTTCTGGACTTTGGTGGTTTCAGCAGAGCGAGTGTTTCTTCTTTTCTTCTTCAAAAGCAGTTGTGATTCACCATAATACCGGGGAGAGGTTACTAGCACTTCACCCTGTACTGGTGTGATTCCTGTAAAAGAATTCAAAGGCACAGTAGATCTGTCAGTGGACAAGGGAGAGGTTACTAGCACTTCACCTTGTCCTCTTTCCCTGCTGTCCAGGAGGCACAGCAGAGTTAGCAGGAGAAATAGGCTGATCAGCAGCTGGAGAATCCTCTCCAGGCGGAGGGGTCTTTTTGCAGTGCGAAGCATGGGTCCAGGTGGGCAGTCCTTGGCACTTCACAGCAGTGTTAGTGGTTAACAGGACTTGGAAAGGGCCTTTCCAGCGTGGAGCCAAGGCAGTCTTTCGCTGATGGACCTTTATGTAGACCCAGTCTCCTGGTTCCAGCGAGTGGCAGGGCTGCACAGGATCCTTGGGTAGTGCTTCTTTCACCTGTGTATAGAAAGACTTAACACATTTCATTAGTGCCTGACAATACTTAAGCATTGTGTCATCCATTAAATGAATGTCCATCTGAGCTAGGGTCAGTGGGGGCGCAGTTGGTAGTCTCATCGGGCGCCCTGTCAGAATCTCATGAGGGCTGAGTCCAGTCTTTCGATTGGGAGTGGCCCTCATACTCATTAGTGCCAGAGGAAGGGCATCTGGCCACTTCAAGTTTGTTTCAGCACAAATCTTGGCCAGTTTATTTTTCAGAATTCCATTCTGGCGTTCCACTGTCCCAGCAGACTGCGGATGGTGGGGACAGTGAAGGTTGTGTTGAGTCTGCAAAGCTGCACATAACTCCTTTACAATCTGTCCAGTAAAATGAGTTCCACGGTCACTGTTGATACTCACAGGGATGCCAAATCGTGGTACAAAATCTTTAAGCAGAAGTTTCACAACAGTCCTGGCATCTGCTTTCCTGCAGGGAAAAGCTTCAACCCAATTTGAAAATACATCCACCAAAACCAATACATATTCATAGCCACAACATTTAGACAGTTGAATAAAATCAATCTGAATATTTACAAAAGGTCCCCAAGGGGGAGGGTGAGCTGCCTGCCTAACTTTAACAGCTTTACCAATGTTATGCTGCTGACAAATCACACATTGTTGACAGTAGTGATGTGCAATGACTGGGAACCCGAACGCACACCAATCTCGGTTAACTGCAGCAACCATCCCCCCTTTGCTCACGTGAGCCATTCCGTGGTATACACGAGCAAGATAGGGCATTAGCATCTTCGGTGCAACCAGGCGACCAGCTGGGGCACGCCAAAGATGATCAGGGTGTAGAATACAGCCATTAGCACTCCATAAACGTTTCTCAGCTGCCGGTGCTGCTTCCTGGATCTTGGCCAGATCCTCAAGGGAGGCTAGTGGAGGCTGTTCAATCAAAGCACAAGTATATTCAGCCTGAGGTGCAGAAAGGGCCGCTGCTTTGGCTGCAGAGTCTGCCAAAGCATTTCCACGGGTAACTTCATCATGAGGGGTCTGGTGAGCTGTACATTTCACGACAGCTATAGCTTTGGGCAATAAAAGGGCATCTAAAAGAGCAGAGACATACAGACTGTTCTTAATAGGAGAACCAGTGGATGTAAGAAAACCTCTATACTTCCAGAGCAACCCATAATCATGTACCACTCCAAAAGCATAACGAGAGTCTGTATAGATTGTAACTGCTTGATCCTGAGCGAGAATGCAGGCTCGAGTTAAAGCTACAAGTTCGGCCACTTGAGCAGAAAACACAGAAGGAAGGAAAGCACTTTCAATAACAGCATGTGCAGAACACACAGCATAACCAGCAACCAATTTGCCCTTAGAATCTCGCGAGCACGAACCACGAACCATCTACAAAGTAAATAAGATCAGGATTTTGCAAAGGCACATCTAGTAAATCATCTCTTGGACGAGAGAGAACCGATGTCACAGACACACAGTCATGTGGGTCTCCATCTTCGGGCCCAGGCAACAAGGAGGCAGGATTTAGAACAGGGCAACGAGCCAAAGTAATATGGGATGAAGACAACAAGACAAGCTCATATTTTGTAAGACGAGAAGTGGATAGATGCTGTGTCTTAGATTTTAACAAGAGAGCAGCCACAGCATGAGGGACAGCAACAATCAAAGGAGATCCTAAGACAATAGATTCAGATACCTGAACAGCAAGAGCTGCTGCAGCTACAGCACGCAGGCAAGGGAGAAATCCAGCTGCCACAGCATCTAGGGCAGTACTGTAATAAGCAATGGGACGGTGTTCGTCTCCGTGCTTTTGCGTTAATACAGCCAAAGCAAACCCATTACGCTCATGACAGAAAAGAGTGAATGGTTTAGCATAATCAGGAAGTCCCAGGGCTGGTGCACTGGACAGACTTTGCTTGATAGCAACAAAAGCTTGTTCAGCCTCTGGAGACCAAGGAAGAGGCTCAGGGGTACCTGACTTAGTCAGATCCTGTAAGGGTTTAATCATTGTTGCATAGCCTAAAATCCATTGTCTACAGTACCCAGTCATGCCAAGAAAAGTACGCATTTGAGAAATAGTTCCAGGCCTCTTAAAGGAACCTGGAGTGCATGTGCCACACTTCTAGTAAGATAACGGGTACTTTCCTCAGAGGGATTAGAATCAGGGGAGCTACTGGCAGGCTCAGAATCACCTCTTTGTGGTGAAGAGGAGGCTTCTCTCCCAGGGGAAGAGAGAACAATGTGTGCAGCTGATACATGCAGTGGTGAAACTGGCACTGCCGGGTGAGATTCGTTAGCAGACCCAGGCTGTGCAGGGGGAGGAGGCAGCACGGGCTGCTGCTGCTGCTGAATGTTACTGAAGAAATCTAAAATATCCTCAGCAGTTTCCTCCTCACTGTCAGATCTAACTAATTGGGGATAAAGGGGAGCAGAAGGAATTGCTTGAACGGGATTAGGATACACAGGAGCAGAAGGAATCGCTCTAGGGGGTAGACAGCTGGATGCCTTGCATTTAAGCTGTAAATGTTGCACTTGAGCTTTTAACTTTTCCTGGGAGTCTTTTAGACTCCGCACTCGAGACTCGTGGAGTCTCTTTGTTGCTTCCTCCCACCAACAGACAAATTGCTCCCACTGTGTATCAGAGGCTTTTGGTGAAGCCAGAGTTTCTTTAAGGTATTTAAGTTTGTCTAAATCAAAGGTACCTTCTAGTGGACATTGTTTAGATGGATTTGCACGCGTGTAAAGATTCCAATTATCTAAATACCTGCAGGTTTTCGGGCCATAATGTACGTACATGAAATAAGCTGGGGTACCCTTAGGGGGTGAGAGGGAAGACTTAGACTGTCCCCCACCCATTTTCCAATCACACACTCAAAGGGGGAAGGATGCCCTGTCCGCGCTAGCGGCTCATAAACTAAGGATCTCTCCCTACAGGGTATTCACACAGGAGTGACTAACGAGGATAGCCATGACCCCCTACACCTCCCTTCAGCAAAGAGCGTCGGCTAATCTCAGAGAGAAAGCGCCGCTTACTCTGTTGCATCCAGTGAGATGGTCAGACTGTCAGTGGCTCACACGGAGAGGAAAAGGGGAGGGAAGATGGGTGCACACACTCCTAGACCCAGGTAGCCTCCTCGCCGGACGATGCCAGGCCGAGTTAACTTACATGGGTCGGATCTCCTAAAAGATCCTCTAGTTACCGGGCTTACGTTAGAGTAGTTCTGGTCACGAGCCAAAAGACTTCGCAGAGTACTCTGGGCGTCTTCCGGTAACACTCAATTCACACTGTGTACACACACACACACACAGACTACACACATGCACACATACCAAGGCCTTATACCAGGTACTACTCCTAAGTACCTCCAGGTACTATTCCCAAGTACCTTGATGCATCACTTGAGGCGGTAAAAACCCCTCTTGAGGCAGTAACAACTCCTCAATACAGGTGCAAACCCTATGCACCTAGCATATGCTTACAGGGGGCGGCAAACAATTCCCCTATTACGCCGCTCAGCATCTGACCTTGCTGCACAGTCAATAAGTTCGGATGGCGTGAGCCCAACAGGGGCAGACGGCCCCACGGACAGTCCTCCTCCGACACCCCAATAGAGATTTCAAAAGGTCTCTTACCTCTATTGTGGCGCCATGGGGTTCAAAGGGGAACGATCCGTAGCAGCTGCCGTTGCCTCAGTGGGCGTTGCCATCCCGGACGAGCCCCCAAATTGTCGGAGAAAAACTGAGTTCTCACTATTTTGTTTAGGTACAGCAAGTCAGAGGCTTTATTATTAACTCTCACATGTGCAGAGGAGAGAGCAAGCAGGTCTCTCTCTGGTAACTAATTACAGCAAGCATTTATACCTTTCATTACAGAAATAATGAGGGACAGCTGCATTTTGTTTATACATAGGCCATCTTGATATCTCATTTCCTTACTTGTTTTGACTCTTGCCTACATACAATTAGTTTCTATACCTTATCTACACAAGGTCTTCTACACCTTATCTATACTGAGGTCACAATGACTTCTTACACAGCTCTTTCTCACCCGTCTCACACAATCCTCACACAATCCTCACACAATCCTCGCTTCTACAAATCTCGCGTTATCAGGGTTATCAGGGTCACAGCTAGCTTGACTCTTGCTAACAAAGACTGTCTCTTGCTAACGAAGCCTGACTCTTGCTAACAACCATCATGCATTGCAGTTCCCTTCTGTCAGTTCTTTTCTCTGCTTCCACACACCTTAGAGACTAACAAATTTATTAGAGCATAAGCTTTCGTGGGCTACAGCCCACTTCTTCGGATGCATAGAATGGAACATATATTGAGGAGATATATATACACACATACACATACACACGAACGCTTATGCTCTAATAAATTTGTTAGTCTCTAAGGTGCCACAAGTACTCCTGTTCTTTTTGCGGATACAGACTAACACAGCTGCTACTCTGAAACCTGTCTTTTGTGTTTGGTTTCAAGTGTGATCAGATTCTGATAAATGACACTGTAACAACATCTGCGTACCCCTCATCTCTGCCCTTCATGGCCTGTCCTGCTGCATTGTCACCGCTGCCTGTCCCTGGAAGCCAACGCAACTACGGGTGGGCGAGATGGTGCCTATCCTGCCAAGTGCCACCAACACAAGTGGTAGCTGAACTCCCGGTGGCAGAGTTTTTAATACTGCTGGTGCCTTGGAAGGCAGGGAACATGAGGCCGGATTAGCAGCACCCAGGTGCCATTAGAAAAATCCTTGCAGGTCATCAACTGAGTTGGTTGGATCAGGAATCCCTGGGCCCTTTGCTTTAGGAGAGGAGAATTCCCAGTGGCTTTAGCACTGAGAGAGCAAACATTAAAATCCAGCCATCCAGGTGGCCAGCTGTTTAACTTTGTGGCCTCAGGGCTGGGACAGGCAGAAGAGAAAGACCTTGTGGGGGGAAGCTGGAATTTGCTTCACACACGGCGACGTTCTGTGTAACCGATCGGCCTTTGTCACAAAACTGCCTTCCAGTGGGCAAACAACGTCCTTCCCAAACTAGTTGCCACCCAAGAGCAGGGCACTAAATGCACATGTATATGAACTAAAATGTGTGCAGGTACAGGGCACACCAGGGCAGAGTTACCCGAGACGGAACAGCACAATTCTTTGCTTCTTGGTTTTTAGCGACTAAATGACATTTCTACAGATCTAGCTACGTAACCAGTGTTCCAAGGGCTATTCATTGCTCTGCCCCTGCAGAGAAATCTGGCCCCTGCAGTGAAAATAAAGTCTTTAATATTGATAGAAATGACTCGTATAAACTATTAAAAGAGAGGAATTTAGTTACCCGTGGCTATGCCCCAAGTCGGGTGGACTAATGGCCTATTGAGCGGCAGGAAATATCAGCTTTCAGAGGAGACCGAGAGTACGGCTACACTTGAGCTGGGAGGTGTGATTCCAGCTGGCGTAGACGTTCCCAGGTGCTAGTACCTGCAACTAGCAGTGTGCCCATGTGGGTGGGGGCACAGGCTACCCCCGAGTACATGCCTGGGGTCGAGGCGGGCTTGTACTCGGAGCGGCTAACCCAAACTACTGCGGACGCTCTGCTGGTTTTGGGTGCTTGTTGGAGCACAGCTAGCACGGGAACGTCCACAGGAGCTGGGGATCCCGCCTCCCAGCTCAAAAGCAGACATAGTCCTAGAACCACATGTCTAATCCACACGGTGCCCTCACCCAGGCACCCTGGCCTATTTCCATCTTGAAGCATGGAATTCTGCTTCCCTACATGTTCTCTGTAGCTTGTGCTGGAGAATTTATTCCTGTCCCAAATCCTGCTGTGGTGGTGCTGCCTGGCTGGGTGCTGTTAAACAATTGCTAAGTTCTTCCCCAGAGGGCGGGTAGATTTCAGTGGTGGGTGAAAAATCCCTGTGGAGACAGGGCCAAATCTTAACCCCCGTTAACACCTGTGTTGAGTCTGAACTTTTGATGAGCTTAAACTTAACCCAGACTTGATGTCTCTGTCTGAACTTTTAATCAAAGCTCTGACCTGCGAACTACTCATGACACCCCCCTCCCCTTAAGTAGTCATCTCCCCTTTTCTCTTTCTGAATTTACATTTTAACCTGTTTTATCCTGTAGAATCTTGATTGATTATACATGACCATTATGATCTGTTAATCACTTTGTTTACTTCTGTGTATAAATATTGATGCTCACCCCTAATAAACTTGCCACACTTACTCTGAAGCTTTTCAAGCTAAGGATAGTGTGAGCCCGTTGATCAACGAATTGGTGTCTGGTCTCTGACAGATTGTGAGCCCCATACCAACTCCGCACGAACTCGGGTGCTGGAGAGGTGAGTGAGGACTTGCTTTTTACCTAACAATTTGGGGGCTCGTCCGGGATTTCCTTCTGGTGCGGTGCCTCTGTCCAGTGGTCAGACCACTCATATACGAATTGGCAGGCGCCACGGGAGATTTCTCCCAGCCAATTCAATATTGAGGGGTCGTGTACTGGACAGCAGGGTAAACGCCAGTTGGAGGGCTCCTGTCAGACACCATGGGTCAAGGGACTAGCGTGCCTCTTGAGAGTCCGTTGGGGATTGTAAATAAGTTATGGAACGAAGGGAAACTCCCAGTACAGACAGGAATGTCTAGGAGGAAGTTGTACACACTGTGTGTAAGGAATTGGACTGGGTATACCGCGGTATTGGCCGACCCGGAGATGAGGTGGCCTTCGTATGGCTCTTTCGAACAGGCTGCCTTAAGAGGAGTAAGGAGCCAGATCGAAAAAGACCATCCGGGACAGTTATGTTACTGGTTTTGTTGGGACACAGCAGCAGAGCTGTGGAAATCTTTAAAAATTATGGCAGTCAGGTATTCTCCCGAGAGTGAACCCCCCTCCATGTTATTTCGATGAAGGGTGTAAACCACGGCGTGTTTTGACTCGTCAGTTGGTCCCCACTGCACCTGCCCCTATTCCTCCGCAGGGGGACTCTCTCCAGGGCGCAGAGGGGAATCTGCAGGACTCCAGGTCGGAATCTCTGCAGAGGGATAAGGGGGAAATGGAAGGGCACACCTCGGGAGGAGTAATTACTAGGCAAAAGATCAAGCAGATGCAGCAGGTTGCATACCCCTCCCCTGGGGACGCCCAGAGGGTCTGGTCGCATCCGCAGATACTTACACCAGGGACGAATACATCCCTGCACCACCAGCTCAGCCCGTTCCCCAGGCCTGGATCAACTACGGGCAACAGCAGCAGCTGCAGCAAACTCAGCCTCCTCAATGACGGTACCCCGGGGGCGAAGGCAAACAATGTGATGGTCTTATTTCCTTAATGTCTTTAGCTGGCTCCTTCCTCACTTTCTCCCCTCCCAGCAAAGAGCCTCCTCTAACCCTTTCAGTCCAAGGACTGCCTGTCTCCTTCCTCATTGATACTGGAGCTACTTTCTCTCTTTTAAATCATGCCCCCTCTCCCTGGCTATCCTCTGAGGTTAAAACTGCAACTGGGGTGGAGGGACTCACCAGTCTCTGGGACTCACTTTGCCTCTAAATGTTATTTATGCTGATAAATGTTTTTCTCACCATTTTCTTTTTTCCCCAGCTTGTCTGATCCCTTTGATGGGCCGGGATTTACTCTGTAAGCTTGAGGCTACTTTAACCTGCACTCCTGAAGGGGTAGGATTATTGATGACAGTGTTAGGAGATTCGGCCCCAACTCAGGGTAATTGGGAACCCCCCCCCCCCTCTCTCCCCTGACCTCACTGACTTGCCTTTAACCCTCTGGGGAATTTCTGACACTGATGTTGGCCTGCTCCTTTCGGCAGAGCCAGTAAGGATTCAAGTGAAGCCCTCCTTAACCCCCCCGTCAGTCCCTCAATACCCCCTGTCGCTGGAAGCCCGGGAGGGCATCCGCCCCATTATCGAGGGATTCATTGCACAAAAGCTAGTCCGCCCTCAGCGCACTCCCTGTAACACCCCTATACTGCCTGTCAAAAAGCCTCCTAAAAAGGACGGAGACCCTATTCATTGGCGCTTTGTACAGGATCTACGGGTTGTTAATCAGTAGGTGGTCCCTCTTCATGCAGTAGTTCCTGATCCAGCTACTATCATCAGCCAAATCCCCTGGGATGCTAAGTGGTTCACTGTTATTGACTTAAAATCAGCCTTTTTCAGCATTCCTGTGCACCCAGACTCTCAGTATCTCTTTGGTTTCACCTGGGAGGGACAAAGTTATGTCTGGCAACGACTTCCTCAAGGCTACAGAGACAGCCCCACGATTTTCAGCCAATGCCTCCGCCACGACTTGGAAGGCTTCACCAGTCCGCAGGGATCCACGTTAGTCCTATACGTAGATGACATCCTATTAGGTAACCGCGAAGAAGCTGCCCTCCGCATCGATGGTAAGGCACTTTTATTATACCTACACACCAGAGGCCACAAGATAGACCCTAACAAGATTCAGTGGGTCTCACAGAAGGTCTGATATCTGGGCTTCCTGTTAACCCCAGAGGGGAGACAAATGGACCCAGTCCGCATAAAGACTATCCAAAACTGCCCTCTGCCAAACACCAAGAAACAACTTCAAGGTTTCTTAGAATTAATTGGCTTCTGTCACCCCTGGTTGCCGTCCTGCGGGGAGTTAAGCAAACCGCTCCACCGACTCACTGCTAACCTTGCTCCTGACCCTTTGCAGTGGTCCCCGGACACAATCCAAGCCTTTCAGTTACTCAAGGACAGTGTGGCCTCCTCCATGTCTCTCCGCCCCCCCAATTACAGCAACCCTTTCACCTTTTTGTCCACGAGAGGGGCGGAATTGCTAGTGGCGTCCTTACCCAGCTGAGCGGGCCCCACCATTTCCCGCTTGCTTTTTACTCTCAGCAGATCGACCCTGTCGCTCAGGGAACCCCATCCTGCACCCGGACTCTGGCAGCAGCTGCCCTGCTGATCACAAAGGCAAAGAGCCTGACCCTGGGTCATTTTACCACGGTTTGGACCTCTCATGCCTTGTCAGCCCTTCTGCGTAGGGGCACAACCCAAGTCTTTTCGGCCCATCGTCAGCAACAGCTAGAGGCCGAACTCTTAAAAGACACTAACCTAATTTTTGAAAGGTGTGGGCCCCTTAATCCAGCTACCTTGCTTCCTGACCTGCCAGTCCTCCAGGATCAGCACGACTGTTTGGAAGTAGTTTTTATAGCATCTTACAAATAAGGGACCTGGCTTATGCCGGATGGCTGAGTCTGCCTCCCTCGCTCCACATACCCCGTGGCAGTTCACTGGCACCATGATAAGGGGGGTCACTACGGCACGCACGCCCTTGTGGACACCATCGCTCGCTTTTGGTATGCTCCAGGCATTCAACCCTACTGCCTGTCAATAGTGAAAGCATGCAGCACATGTCAGCGTAATGGACCTGCTCCGCCTCTTAACAAAATTAAGGGTGGAAGACCTCCGCCTGCTGCTCCATTTCAACATCTTCAAATTGACTTTGCAGATATGCCAAAGGCTTTTGGGAAAAAGCACCTCCTTGTTTTGGTTTGCCCTCTGACTTCCTGGGTCGAAGCTTTTCCTACTGCTAATTGTACTGCTGCCACAGTGGCGAAGATTCTCCTTAGAGACATTGTATTCCGTTTTGGCATCCCTCTCGTGCTTGACTCAGATCGCGGACCTCACTTTACTGGTCATGTCCTTGGCCGTTTAGAACAAGGACTGGGCATTTCACACTCCTTTCATACACCCTACCACCCCCAGTCTGCCGGGAAAGTTGAGCGTATGAATAGGGAGCTTAAGTTTACATTGGCTAAATACTGTCAGGAAACAGGGTTAAAGTGGCCTCAGGTACTTCCCTTGGTCCTGTTTCACCTTCGTACTCGCCCAACCCGTGTATTGGGATTATCCCCCTTTGAACTGCTCTATGGACACCCCTCTTTCAAAGGCGGGGCGCTACCACGTGCTGATGTTTCACTATTGGGAGGGGATCATATGACCGCGTGCCAGTTTCTCTCCCTACAGGCTCGCCTCCGTACCCTTTGGAAAGCCTCGCAGTTTTCCCAGACCGTGCCGCTGGAAGAACAGATCCACCCGTTCCAACCAGGGGACTTCGTCTGGGCCAAAAAGTTCGTTCGTGGCGACACCCTCCAGCCGAGGTTTACTGGACCCCACCAGGTTCTTTTAACAACCCAGACTGCAGTGTTCCTGGAAGGACGCAAATCCTGGATCCACCACTCCCACGTCAAGCCAGCCGTAGTGGACCACAGTGACGGACCAGCAGCTCTTGCCACCACTGAGGACACTGCCTCCGACCAGTGGACCAGCTTACCTCTTTCAGACATCAGACTTAAATTGACTCGGCAAAAATGAGAGGACCTTTTATTCTGACAACTGTATGTTTTTTATTGTGCCTTTTTAGTTTATTTTCTACTTATGAAGATAATGCTTTTATTAGATATTCCCATGAGGTTAAAACTCGTATTTTAGGAAATAGAAGTAATTGCTGGGTATGTACTCAATTTCCAGTAAAGGCTGAAATGGGACTACTAGAATCTTTAACCAATGAAACTGCGACCCTATTTGAGAATCAGGCCGGGGAAATGTCCCAGCTGCGCCAGTTAGCTTTGCAAAACCACATGGCTTTAGACATAATGTTAGCAGCCCAGGGAGGAACTTGTGCCCTCATAAATGAAGAATGCTGTGTTTTTGTAAATGACACCTACTCTGACACTTTTCAATGTACCAAACATCTAAGGGAAATGGCTAAGAACTACTCCTCTGGCCAGCCACCTTATAATTGGTGGGGAGCCTTATGAAATTGGCTGCCTGGATTTGGGTGGGTTAAAAAAACTCTTGGTGGGTATTGTTGGGGCCATAGTAATCCTTATAATACTGTGTTGCTGTATTCAGTGTGTCCCCTCCCTCATAGACTCATGTGGGTCAGTTTATTCTTTTCCTACTTCAGCCAGGGCCTTACTCTCTTCGAGTTGGCCCAGGCTGAAATTGCCAAGCGGCCCTTGGCTCCTTAAAATGGGGTGTAGCTTTTGGTAAATAGTTATCCCAAAGCTACAAATGGAGGAATGTTGAGTCTGAACTTTTGATGAGCTTAAACTTAACCCAGACTTGATGTCTCTGTCTGAACTTTTAATCAAAGCTCTGACCTGCGAACTACTCATGACACCCCCCTCCCCTTAAGTAGTCATCTCCCCTTTTCTCTTTCTGAATTTACATTTTAACCTGTTTTATCCTGTAGAATCTTGATTGATTATACATGACCATTATGATCTGTTAATCACTTTGTTTACTTCTGTGTATAAATATTGATGCTCACCCCTAATAAACTTGCCACACTTACTCTGAAGCTTTTCAAGCTAAGGATAGTGTGAGCCCGTTGATCAACGAATTGGTGTCTGGTCTCTGACAGATTGTGAGCCCCATACCAACTCCGCACGAACTCGGGTGCTGGAGAGGTGAGTGAGGACTTGCTTTTTACCTAACACCTGTACAACCTGCCAGACTTCCAAAGGACTGCATGGAGGTGTGGGGCAGAACTAGCATCTTCTCTGAAAGCTGGGAATGGGCCACAGGGGATGGATCGCTTGAGGATTCCCTGTTCTGTTCATCCCCTCTGGGGCACCTGGCATTGGCCACTGTCGGAAGACAGGATACTGGGCTAGACGGATCTTTGGTCTGACCCAGTCTGGCCGTTCTTATGTTCTTGGAGGCCAAAGGGCCTGCAGGGATACCTGCTCCTTGGCGTGGTGCTGGTGTCACTAATGAGACCCATCAAGCAGCTACTTTTTAAATATTAATGAGCAGATCTGCATACAAACACAGGCTATTAAATGCTGGTTAGACTCCCTCATGGGTGAGTCCAGTCCCAGAGGGGAAATTAGCACCAGGTGGTCTGATTTCCTCGCGGTGAGTAGATTATATGATCAAGAACGACACCAGGCAGCTTAGACGCAAGCCCACGCTGTGCAGAGCTCAGTAGACTCCAGGCAGAAGCATGTCGCGAAGGAGGGAAGGGAGGAGCAGGGAGAGGGAGACAGAATGGAGCCAGGACACACAGAGAGAGAGCGAGGGGTCCATGCCGCAGACTCTGAACGGTACAATGACAGATTTCCCAGCATTCCTTGGAGTGCCTCAGCCTAGAAGGATCCAGTGGACTCGGAGTCTTTTCAATTAGTTTATGGCTATTACAGTTGCAGGAGGCGGCTGCTGGATTCTGGGGCGGGACGGGGCCGTTCCATGCTGCAGCTGTTTTCGGGTCATTGCAGCTGTCTCTGGTGTGGAGCTGCAGCGTGCCCCGCTCTGTAGAAGGGGGGGGGGGGATCAGAAATGGTTGCTCATGAGCCCTGTCATCTCCTTTAAGCCTGGCTTCCCCTAGATGCTTCAGACGTAAGATTTCAACCCTTCCTGCAGAAGAGAGAACATATATGGAAACGTAAGTCATTCACATCTCTCCACACACGCTCTCTACGTCTGTGCTCCATGCTGTTTCTGTCATTCACACAGAGGGTTAATGGGAAGACACAGCAAAAAGTACTCAAAGTGCAATCCGCAGCAACAGCCCATTGCGCTAGGCAGTCCCTGTTCGTACAGTCGAAGCACCAGGCGAAGGGTCTCTGCACATAAAGGCCCATGTCCTTGGCTGGGCGTACGTTGGCGTATGAGGTCAAGGGCGCTATGCCACTGGGAGCCAGCTCAGGATATGATTTTAGCTGTTCATCTGCACGGATGCCCTCCCCATCTGCCCTTCAAGCCATCGCTACTGGGCCAATTTCTGGTTGGTGTCATGGCAACGGGTCTTGATTTGCAGGAAGAAGTTAGTGGCTTTATGTGCACAAGGGAGAGGTGGTTAGGATAAAGTATGGGCAGCCGTGAAAAGGCAGCGTGTCCTTAGAGCGGCGTGTGTCCAAAACCTGTGTGTGTGTGGGTGTGTGTGTGCACACCTGTTTGGGTGTGTGTGCAGGCATGGGTGTGTACATGAGTAGGCACATGTTTGTGCATCCATGTTTGGGCCTATGTGCATGTATGTGCCCGTGAGTATACGTGCATTCACGTGTTTGTATGTGTGAGCACATGGGAGAGCAGATGTTTGCATGTATGTGTGAGCATGTGCGTTTGCCTGTGTGAATATATTTGCGTGTGTGTGGCATGCAGGTGTGTCTGTGTGTGTGTGCAGGTGTGCGCAGGCTTTGTGTACCAAGCCCAGCTCTGCAGTGCAGCGGTACGAGGAAAGCTAGTATCAGGACACGAGTGGAACTGGGTGTGGTACCGGGTGCCAGCAATCCCCCTGGTGATCAAGGGGGTGACTCCGCCCTGCCGACCCCCTCCGTCAGCCCTCCCCCCACATGCATGCTGTTATTTCAAAGTCTCTCGTTTCCGTGGGACTTACGAGCGAGAAAATAAAGCAAGAAGTGCTTGCCAGCACCCACACAAAATACCAGAATGGGGGGCACCTGCGTCTGGTAGCTCGGGAGCTCAGCCGTCGCTGGAGGGAGTCGATTTCGGCCCTGTAGTCCCGCCTGCGGTGGGAAAGCACAGGTAGGTCAGGACGTTCCAGACAAACCCACTGGCTACACCGTGCCCCTCCCCCAAAAGCCAGCAGCCCCAGTGTCCCCCCCGCCAAAGTGATGGGGGGGCTCCAGGCCCCTGCAACAGGAATGGGGAGGCCAGGCTGCAGGAGGAACTTCAGTATTGCCAAGGGGTCGCTTGGCTAGGAGTGCTGGGGGGGGGACGGGACAATTCCCGAGGCTGTGATTGGCTGAGAGCCAGGGGTTAATGGCCCCGGTGGAGGGCTAGGAGCAAGAGGGACGGGGCTAGGTTGGAGTCAGGTGACGATGGCTGCGGATTTGATTGGCTGGCGGGCTGGGCTTAACGCCCCAGGAGGATATGAAGGGATCGGAATCGGGGTCAATGGACAGTGACGATACGATTGGCTAGGAGGTAGGGGGTTAATGCTTGGCCAGGATATGATTGGCTGGGAGCCAGGTGTTAATGCTCCCTGATGCTACGATTGGCTGGGAGCTAATCCCTCCCCAGGCTATGATTGGCTGGGAGCCGGGGGGGCGAGGCCGTTGTCCAGTTCCTTACATGCTGCGCTCCAGCTCGCTCTGCCGGGCCTCGCACTGCTCCCTCCACGCCTCCGACGCCTGGTGTTGCTGCAGCGCCTGCTCCAGCCGCAGCTCCTGCTCCGCGGCTTTCCCCTGCCACTGGGTCAGCTCCGCTGCGGGCGGAAGGCAGAGAGCGGGGCTCACACCCACCGCCGGGCAGGGGATACCCACCCCCTTTTTGCGCCTTCTCCCTTAGCACCTGACCCGCAAGCCCAGGAACAGCCACGCTGGCAGCCGCAGGACCCCTGGGGAGGAAGCCCGGGCACCGGTCAGCCGGGGCTAGCGGGATCGTGTGCTAACCCGGCATGCTACAGCGGGGGTGGGGTTCGACTGTATGGAAAGGGCCCAGCCCAACCGTGGCTGCTCAGGGAAGGCAAGTAGGGCGAATAGTGGACTGAGGCCAGTTCCCATGAGGCTGCCCTGTGGGGACCTGCCAGGATTTCCCGGCATAGCCGGACCCATGCAGGGCGGCACCTGGCAATGGCACAAGAGCATCCCAAGGTGGGATGGGCCCGACCCCGTGGGGCAGACCCTCACCCTGCTCAGCAGCGGAGCCTGGCGGGGACGGGGGGGGATTCTCCCGCCCCCTACCACACCTCCCTCGCTCCGGATGCCCCTGCCTCCCCCCACCTTGCAAGGCAATGTTTCTGGTGTCCATCTCGGTGCCCTCCAGCTGAATGGCGGTGAGCGCGTTCCGCAGGGCTGTCACGTTGGCGGAGAGCGTGCTCTGTGGGGCGATACGGGTAGAAGGGAAAGGAGCAGGCACAGGGCTTAGAAATGGCTGATTGGGGTGGGGGTTGTGGAGAGAGGGGGATGGAGGGATAGATAGAGGGGCACGTGGAGGGATGGAGGGATAGATAGGGGGTACATGGGTAGGGATGGAGGGGTAAGTGGAGGGATAGAGGGGTACAGGTAGGGATGGAGGCGTATGTGGAGGGATAGAGGGATAGATAGAGGGGTACAGGTAGGGGTGTCAGGGGATGGGTGGCTGGCTAGATAAATTAGATCGATAATGGCTGGAGGCTAAGTCTTCATTCCCCCCATCTCTTTATTTAACTCGAGCCTCCTCTTCCCCCCCCCCCACATGATTATGAGCGAGAACCTTCCCCACGGCATCTCCCGCCAGCCAGCACTGCCGCCACGTTTCTCGCACCTCCCCGCGCCGCCACCTCCATTGGCACATGGCCATTGCGCTCCCGAAGCAGGGGGACACGCCAGGTTCCCCAGCTCGAGGCTGCTTGGAAATCCAGGCCTCGGGGGGCAGCGTGTGCTCTGAACGCGGCACGACCCAGCTCCCATCCGGCTGCCGTCCCCTAAGGGGAATCTTTAACCAAGCTGTTCTCGGGGCCAGGTCCGCTGTGGTGCAGGGGGGACGTGTGACCCTGTGGGGTCAGCAGAGCCGCGCTCCCCGGTGGCAAGGCAGGTTGCCCCACCGATCTGTGATGATTTAAGGCAGAAGGATTTTTTATAGCGGGTGTAACTGGGTGGCTTGCCTGTGGGCTGGAGAGTCTGGGGCTACACCAGCCCTGATAACAGGATAAGCCCCACCCGGGTGGGATCGGGGGGCCCCCAGGCTAAAAAGAGCAGGAAATTGCAGTAAAGGGGGGAAGTTCAGGAGTTTGCAGCTATGTCTGTGGGTACTGCAGGGAGGGAGCAGGCAGGGGATACAAGGAAACAGACAGAGAGGCCCTTAAGGGGGAGGGCTGGGCCCTCCTGACTCTGGGGTAAAACCTGTGAGAGTTCGTGTTTTCTTTACAAAGCCTGGGTTATTTTGGGCCGGGGGAGAGAGGGACTGAACTCGGGGTGAGGCCTGGAGGGCCAGTATGTCCCCAGTGGACCCACCTATTGTTCGAACAACGGTATTCACCCGAGTTCTGAAGGGGTGGGAAACATGCAGGGGGCTGTCGAGCGCCCTGCCCCCCGTGAGGGCACATGGGGGGCGGCCTCGCCCTTCCAAGGGGTTAGAAGAAATGGAATCCACCTCAAGCATGCGCCGGCCCTTGGGTGTGTCCCCTGTGCCTCCAGCCGCTGGACAGGAAGTGGGGCTGGGAGAACAATGGGAAGCAGTGATTTTTCCAGACCCTTCATTGCCTAGAGCAGCCCATTGTTTAGCAGGAACTAGGAAGCGTCCAAAGCCAGCCCTTTGGACCGGTCCGGTCTGAGAGCAAGGAGATGGGGGAGGGGCTGGTTGCCCCTTGGGACCGGCCCTTTCCCAGCTGGGAGCTGGAGCTAATAATAACGTGGGGAAAAGAACAGGCTGCGAGACACCTAATTATACGTGTGCCAAATGGCTCTGGTCTGTGTCTCAGCTAGGAATAGCTGCAGGGCTCCTGCTCCAGTCTCTGCCTAGCACCATCCCAGGGGCCCTCAGCTGCAGTCGTGGGCAGGGCCTGTCCTGAGCAGAGCCCCGAGAGCAGCTGCTGGTCCCGCCCCAGGGCTCAATCCTGTTCACTCAGGAAACAGCCCTTGCTGGGTGAAAGTCCCTCAGCAGCCCAGTTACCCCACAGCAGGGATGGAGGAAAGTCAGGGCGTTACGGGGATCTCAGCATATCCCTCCTGCTCCCATGCATTCCAGGTGGACCGGGGCAGAGCCCAAGGGAGCTTCCTGGGGACAGCGCTGGGTATGCATCCGTGCCAACGCTTTTCACTGGCCTTTTGAATGCCCCTGGGTCTTTTGCAGAGCCCAGATACCAGGAGCTCTGGTCTCCTCGCTTGCTGGATGCCATCCCTCCTGGGGAGACCAGTGCCCCTAAGGATGCCAGCGAACCCCTCAACCCCCCCACCAGCCCAGCACTAGGCCCTGCCCAGTTCGCAAGCTGAACATTGCTGCAGCCTGCTAGTGCCTGAGACCCACCTGCTGAGAAAGCCATTATCATGGGGGGAGGCTGGGCCAGCTGGTTGGGTTACGAGTGAGATAATACCCAGACTGACCCCCAGGCCAGGGCATCTCTTACGGCCCCACTGCCACAGCTGGGCACTCAGACTGTCAGATGCCCCTGGGAGAATCTAAGGGGCCAGTTAGGGAGCCTTGAGTGCAGGGGACTGGACTCAATGACCTCTCGAGGTCCCTTCCAGTCCTAGAGTCTATGAATCTATAAATCCTGGTGTGACGGAGCAGGGAGCAGGGCAGATTTGACCTGGGAATGTTGCAGGGGGATTGCAGTGAGGAGGGGGGACTTCCCTTGAAGGAAGCTACCTGACTGTAACCTGAGCCAGGAACGGGGGTGGGGAGAATTAACACCTTCTGCCCGGGAGACTGAACAAAGGAGAGGAGCAGCGGGAGGGTTTTGGAGTTTAGTTTCGGTTTGGGCTGGGTGGTGCAACGCAGGGAACCCCAAGCTGGGGTCTAAGCTCCCTGAACCTCCCAGAGGGACCTAATTGAGGGGGGCTGGTCGTACCTACACGCTCTGCTTGAGACGGTGTTCCTGTCCTTAAATAAACCTTCTGCTTTACTGGCTGGTTGAGAGTCGCAGTGAATCTCGGGAAGAGGGGTGCAGGGCCCTGACTCCCCCACACTCCGCAACACCTGGGCTCCCTGGACCACCCCCCCACCCCACCGTACTCTGGCTCCTACCTCACGCTTCTGGCAGGACAGCAAGGTGGCTTTGAGCTTCCTGCCCTCATCCTTGGCCTGGCCAAGCTGCTTCTGAAGCTGTTGCTTCTTCTGGGCGTCCTCCTGCAGCCGCCCCGTGAGCTCGGCCACGTCCCGCTCCAGCTCGGCCACGCGGCCCCCCAGGGCTGAGGTCTCATTGGCTGCCTGCTCCCGGCAGCCCTGCAGCCTCCGTACTGCCTCCGAGTGCCACATCATCACCGCCACGGAGACCGTCACCGCGGCGACCAGGAAGAGCAGGACCACGCACAGCCCCAGCACCTTCAGGGTGGCTTTGGTCACTGAGGGGTCCATGGTGCCGGTGCCGCGACCTGCTGCCTGCAGCTGCTGCTGCCGTGTGCTGGGAGCTGGCAGCCAGGTCACTGCCTGTCTCACTTTAATTACTACGTGTGGGCTTCCTTGACCAAAAAAGCTCCTGCCGCTGGTTTCCGCAGGTCACGGCCCACGGACCATTATAGAATTGTCACATCCTGGAGCGGGCCTCGGACTGGGACCTGGGGGGCTCTGAGCTCCCCAAAGAGGGGGGGATTGCAGTGGGATGTGCACGCCCCAGGCCAGCAGGGAGAGGAAGGGGTTAAAATCCCCGGGATGAAGCGGGAGGGGAACCTGCCTTGAGCCTGGAGGGAACCCCTCAACTGGGGCTTGTTCAAGGGTGGGTCTAAAGGGGAGGGGGCTGGCTGCCCCTAGGCGGTGGGGAGCCAAGGGCTGAGTCTCCATGGGCCCTCCCTTACAGAGAGCTGGGAGTGCAGGGGGATGCTACAACTGGAATAACGGGGGCAGCTCAGGGCTAGAATAGCAGGGGGGTGTGACTTGGGATTGGGGGGCACCGACAAAGCCAGGGGGTGCCCAGGGCTGGGATAGCGGAGGGGACCATGGGTCAGGATCGAAGGGCAGCAGCAGAGCTGGCTAGTGGACATGTGTACAGCCCCTAGCTCGAGCCAGCGTCTGATTCTTTGGTTTGAACCGTCGGGTGGAATTAAAAGCGGAGACCCCAGGCTGAGCCAGTGGTGCCACGCAGGGTAGGAAGCGGCGTTCGCTCTCCCGTGGGGTGACTGGCCGGTACAGTAGCTTGTGGCTGAGAACGCCCCCGTCTGTGGAGCGCCACCTGTTTTCATTCAGTAGTTTCTACAGCAATCACGTGTGCTCCTGAGAGCGGGAGGGGAGGGAGAGTCCAGCCTTAGTTGCAGACCAAACCCAGGGTTGGGATCCGGCCTGTTGGCCTCTGCCCTGGAAGGAGGCAGAATCAAGAGAGACTTTTCCTTCATGTGCAAGTCGGCTGGTGCCTCAGGAAGAGATAATTATAGCAGGGGTGAGGCCAGCTGGTTGGTGAAACATCTTCACCACTGCAGATGCTAGCTCGGCACCCTGGTCCAGCCGTTCCTGTATCCTGCCTCTAGCACTGGCCCAGGCCTGGTGCTTTAGAGGAAGCCCTTTCCTTAATGCACCATGCTGACAGGGGGAAGGATCCTTGGGGTGGTGCATCTTTCCTCCCTCCCGGCTTTTCAGAGTGAGGGGCGCTGCAGACAGTGGCAGATAATGGTTTATCTCACTTGCATGCCAAGCAGGCAGAGAGCAGCGTCGCTCAGAGATCTGTGGGGCATCCTAGGGCGCAGAACAAGACCCAGACGGAGGCTGTGGCTGCAGAGGGCTGGTATTTCCCATTCCACATAAGGAGCTTCCATCCCTACCACCCCGTAGCTCCGACACTCTGTTCCCTGTGCTCCCAGCAGGCCCCGTGATGGCAAACCCAGACCACTCAAAACTGACCCCTGCGCAGAATGGGAGTGGGACGCATGGTGAATAGCAAAGCCTATTTATTCTGCAAACATTCTCCCGGCCGAGGGCTGGTTTGTTAGTCACTTTAATCCCCCTCCCTCCCCCTAAGCGTGAGAGCAGGTGATGCTGTTGCTAGGTCCCAGACTGGGTGTGACTCATGTGGGGGCCAGGGGCACCCCAAAACCGGGCACCCCAAATCAGTGGCCACCTCTGAAAAAATGTCGGCAGTCCATTGGTGTTTCCTACCCAAGTAGGATGTCACAGGCCCAACTTGCTGCAACTGTCATCTGGGGCTTTGGGTGACGTGTCTAAACTGTAGTGCAGGGTCATCTCCATCCATGGACCTGTCGCTGCGTCCCCCTCGTCCGTCACAGCCTCCCCCCCCTCAGTAAACAGTCCTCCGGCAGGAGACGAGGCTTCCTCCACGAGGAGCATGTGCCGGCCACAGGGTCCAGTGCTGCTTATTCCCTGGGAGAGTCCCGGTCTCTCAGCTGGGGGACTCAGTCCTGAAACAGACCAATCAAATAAAGGGTTGTCAGGCTGGGATCATGTGGCCAGTGAATCCCTGGGGCTCTTGCTATGCTGTCTGGCCCAGATCTACAAAAGTATTTAGGCTCCTGATTCTCACTGATTTCAGTGCCTGACTACTGGGGTGGCTCTGGGCCTTTGTTCCCACACGGCCTAATTCTCTTCATAGCAGTGTGACCGCACCAGCATAAACCAAAGTGTGCTGGCTGGGATCTGGTCCCGTTTACACCAGCTGGGGATCTGGCCCCACTGACTCCAGTGGAGGGCTACCAGCGTGAATGGAGAATCAACCTCCCCCGACTCCCAATTAAGCTGAGAACCGGGGCCTGTCTGGGTAAAGACAGCGACTCCTGGGCCCCGGGGTATCACTGCCCTCTGGGTTCCCCCCACCCCAGAAGAGGCCAGAACCAGCCCCAGCAGCTCTGTCAGGGCAGGAGGTGCGGGGGCACAGCTGCAGAGAGGACTGAATGAAGGGCCAGAAGAGAATGGCCAGCCCATGGGAGCGTCTCCGTTGGTCTCCATGGCCCTGGAGTACTGGAATACAGGGCCCCTGAGGGGCAGGGCAAGCCCTTGGCTAATCATGCCCCCACCCACTCCTTAAATACCTGACTCTGCTCCCTGCCTGGCTCCGTTCAGACAAGCAGCGCAGCGAGGGGGGCTGCCAGCAGAGGCAGGAGGCGGGGGAGCCTGGCGCTCCCCACACTGGAGCGAAGTTCCTGGTGTCTCTGGAGCTGCTGCTGCAGCCAACTGACCTCCCTGTGGTACTGAGCCCTGCGGGAGGAGGAGGGGAAATGCAGAAGAGTGTAAAATAGCCCTTCCCTGGGCCTCATACCCTGCCAGTGCATCTCCCCTGCCTTGGGACTTTGGGTCATGGGGGGCAATCACTTATCCACTCCAGGAGCCCCCAGGGAAGAGTGACTCACCCCGACCTTTTGCATCCGTTACACCATGTTTCCATGCTGGCCCCCTGGAAATGTCGGCTGGTTCATTCATTTCAAGACCCTCCCTCTCCACAGCGTGCTGCCCAGGGAAGGGCAATGGGGTGAGCACAACCCTGGGAGCCAGGGACTGCAGGCGTTTCACCCTGAGGCCTGGTCCCAGGGGAAGGGCCCCCGGGGGAGAACTGAAGTGCAGGGATCGCCCAAGGGGGCAGGTGGGCCTTACTTTTGCTCCTGGAGATGCTGGACCGTGTTTTTCCAGGCGCTAATTTCATCTGGAAAACAGGAGTGGGAGGGAAGCTGGGATCAGAACCGCCACAATGCTAGTCACCCCCTCCCCATCGTCAAGGCCAGAATTAACCCTCTCCTCTCCCCACCCCTGCCAACGCAAACACCAGACGGTGCTGTGCAGGGCTGAGGGGCTGCTCTGACCCCTAGCGTGTGCCCATCGTGCCCAGTCCATTGGCCAGACTTCTGCACTGGGGACGCCTGGGCACCTTGAGCCGCTCCCCATGCTGTGCTGATGACCGCCCGCCGCCCACTTTGTTCTGTTGGACAGACTGGCCGCCACTCGCTTACTCTTTACCTGAATCTGCAGCATCAGTCACCTGACCCTGCTGCCTGTATCACACCGCATCCTCCTCTCCCCTCCCATCAGCCGCCCACTCCCCCCTTTATCATTCCCTGTTCCCAGGAGCTCTCCCACTGCCTGTGAAGCCCATCCGGTCTCTAGAGCAGGCCCCTGGCCCAGGCAGTTTACCCTGGATGAGTCCTCCCATGAGGTCACCGGGCAGAAGAGGGTTGCGGTGAGGGACAGAACCAGGGGATTGTTTTTGCAGGGCTGTGCTAGGGGTGCTGGAGCTCAGACCTGTCCAGGTCGTGACTGGCACACAGCAGTGGCAAGGGAACCAGTGTGCAATCCTTGGAGATGCTGGCACTGGGCGACATCCCAAGGAGGTCTCTGCCTGCCTTATCCCCCCAGTGAGGCACCCCCTCCCTCAGGAAGCACTTGCCATGACCTCCCAGGCACCTGCAGAACTAGGAGCAAGCAGCGGTCTCACCTTGTAACCTGCCTTTTTCCACCTCTTGCTGGGCAATGTCGCTATTTAACCGGGTGACCTCCTGGGTCAGGTTGATGACATTCTTCTGCAGGACATGCTGAAGGAGGAGAGAAAGAAGAAACACCTCAGATTTTCAGAGAGCCCTGCATCCTCAAAGCACTTTCCAAACTGCCTGGGACTCACTCAGCCCATCACTGAGATGCAGCCACCTCTGGGGTGGGGCATGACATCTGTTTATCAGCAGACACCAAACAATTTAGGACAGGAAGGGAAGAAGGCACCTGTATCCAACTGGAACAGCAGACAGGCAGGACGTAGTCACCCTGGATAGGTGTTGGTCAGGATCACTGAGTGAAGAGCAAGGCTTTTCTCCATTTGCTCAATAGATACCCAGGATTGACACAGAGGTGGGGCTGCGGGCCAGGACTGAGGGTGTCAGGGAGCTGGTGACAGGGAGCCTCAGGCTGGACTCGTAGGGGGCCGTGCACTGGGATGGGGCGTTATCGGCAGAACTGGGTGGCTGGGCACTGCACTGCCAAACAATTCCACCTCCTGGCTGGATTCCAGCCTGGTCTCTCTCCTGGGAGCAGAAGAGCTGGGGGTGGGGAGGGAAGGCCGTGCTAACCTTAGCACAGCAGTATCCCATCCCATCTGCCTCCTGCTGCTGTTTGCCCCTGGCCTGGCCTTTGGCTAGAGCTGGTGTCCCCTGGCACTGGTTAGGAAGGGGAGGAGGGAATTCCAGCGGTGAGTACAAGGGCTGCCTGGGAAGCGGGGGGCTCAGATCCAGCTCCCAGGAGTGTGTGTTGGCAAGTGGGCGCCACGGTGCCATCGGCTGGAGGCCGCTGCCCCACGTACCGTGTGGTTCCTGCACACGTCAGAGCTCTCCTGCATCTCCTGCAGGGTCCAGTTGGCACGGGCCAGCTCCTCCCGCAGGCCCAGCACGTCGCTGTGCAGCCACTGCTCCGTGGCCACAAAGTGGCCCAGCCCGGCTGCCAGGATGAGGACGATGGCGAGTTCCACAATGGCCACGGCGAGCCAGACCTTCCTGCCGCCCCAGGCGAGACCCCCGGGGTCGCCCATCGGGGTCAGAGGGCCCAGCCGGAGCCAGGCGGGCGGCCACACGCTGCAAAGGAATGGGGCAGTTTGGCCCTGTAGTGTTTCTAACACCCTCCTCATTAGCATACCCCTCTGCCTTAATAGCACGGCCCAGATGAGCAGATCACCCGCTAGCATAGTCCATAAATCTGCATGCAATTCATTACCACCAGTAATTAACATATTTAACACGGTGATTAGCAAACCCCTCATTAACATATTCATCGTTGTCTTGCTTGCTCGTCATTGCATATCGCAGATTAGCATATCCATCGTTAATTAGCATATCGCACATTAGCATATCCCTCATTAACACGTCACGCCAGCTGTGCCCGAGCCCTCCCCGGGACGCGCGGGGCTGGGGGCGAACTGGGGCAGTGCCGGGGCCGCAGAGCCGCGGGGATGGAGGCCGGACGCTGCGCCCCGGTCCCGGGCACCGGGCAGCCCAGGCGGCCGCCTGCGCGGGGTCCGGGAGCGCCGCCCCGGGTGCAGCGGGGCTGCATTAACCCCTGCCGGTCCCGCAGCCCCGCTGGGCGCGGGGGTCCCAGCACCCGGGTCTCACCGACGGGACGCGCCAGGCCCCGGGAAATCCCAGCTGGTCAGTTTCGGGTCCGCCCCGCCCAGGCTTCGGCTTCGGTTTCGTTTCTCTGCAGAAGCTGCCGCGGGGAGGGGAGGGAGGCGGGACTGGGCCGGTCCGGCGGCGAGGTGGGGCCAGAGGGGGCGCTGCGGAGTTCATGGGGGACCCCAAAACCCTGGGGACAGGGGCCGGGCAGCTGGCTTCGGGCTTGGCCCCCCCATTGCCACCCAGCGGGGCTGTGGCATGGGGCTCCCTGCTCCCAGGAGCAGCAGCAAAGCTCCCTCCCCATAGGAGCAGCTGGGGTCTCTCTCTGCAGCGCTGGCAGTGGGTCCCCCCAGTATTCACCTTGGGGGTATCTTTGGGGGGCAGGGGGTCACTGCATATTTCTCCGGCTAGGCACGTAATCCAGTGCTGAGCAGTGCCGGATCCCCCTGTGGCTGGGGGTTAGCACCCCGTTGGCATAGGAGAGGCCCTCTCAGAGCATTGGGCTCAGGCTGGCTGCAGACTCAGGCAGCAGCACTACAGTGGTTAAACTCGGGTCACGTTTTTAAGGTTTTCTTGGCCAGCAGGAGGGCTAGAAACTGACCTTTTAAATTGATTGATTTTCAATGAAAGCCCCGGGGTCTGATGCCATTACCTGGCTCCCGGAGCGGGGCCCTAGGCTTGGGCCTACAGCGCTTTCCCCTAAGAGCGCCCTGTGCAGAGCCCGTCACCCCAGCCCAGGAGCAGGGAGAGGGGCTTGCTGCCCCATGCTCCAAACTAGCAGCACAGTTAGGAGCTGCCTCTTCCCTGCTCTCTGAAGGCAGGTCAGGCGTGCGATGGCCACGAATACGGCTCGGGGGTGCTCGCTCTGAGCCCCGGGTCTCTGATTGGGCAGGGCGTGGGAGGACAAATGACACCACAAACCTTTGGGGTTGGCAACATTTTATTAGAAAAATAGAAACCCGCAAGGGAGCAGCAAATACCCCCACTGGGGCTTGACCCCACTCAGGGCAGCCGTCGTCTGGGGCAATCTCCAGCCAAGAAACGCCAGGGGCGCTGGATAAATTGGCTCCATCCTCCCTGCCCTCTTTACCCTCTGGATCTTCTTCACCATTTCCCCATCGTCTTCCAGTGCTGGGCAGGAGCCAAGGAGATCCTTCCGCCAGGGCTGGGCTGGGCAGGAACCTGCCTCCCTGCACGACTCGGGGGAAATGCCAAGCAAGCTAGTGGCTTAGAAGAGTTCCCGTGAGCATTCTGGGGATGGGGGCGAGCTGGCGGCTATGCAGTGTGACCTGGTCTCATGGGGATTCTCCACTCTCCCGCTGCCTGGTCAGCCCTGAAACACAAATCCCGAGGGACAGAGAGAGAGTCCTGCGTCCCCCGCCACCGAACACTGCGCTGAGCTACCTAATAGCAGAGGGAGAGAGAAAGGGGGGATGGGGAGTGAGGGGCAGGGGACTGCAGAGAGAGGGTGGCTTTGTGTTTATAGCACGGGGCCGGTACTCTGCAGATCTAGGGTCAAGTCCGGGCTCTGCCCTGTGCTCCTGGGGTGACTCACTCATCTCCTTGGGCCTCAGCCCCCGTGTCTGTAAAAGCGGCGTAAGGATCCCGCCTTTGCCTGGCTTGGCTACTCACAGTGTGAGCCGGGCAGGGCTGTGTCTCCTCACCTGGTACAGTTGGGCCCTGTAAGTGCTGCCGAGCTAGGGGAGGGGCTTGGCATGGGATGGAGAGGTACAGGGAGGCCGCGCTGCAGGGCAGGAGGACGCTCTCATGCCCGGGGAGGCAGTGGCTGAAGACAGGCGCTGTCTCGGGTGGAGGTGACAGAAAGGGACCCTGCAGCCTAAGCGCATGGGGGTGAGAGAGCAGCAGGACCGGGAATTGAACCCAGTCCACATCCAGGCTCCTCAGTACCTGTGCGAACCGGCTTCTCACAGGAGCAGGATCCCGGCGAGGGACAGAGCCAGCAGGTTCAGGTAGCCGGCCACGAGGGGGATCCGGAGGCTGCTCCCACCAGAGCTCTGATTCTTCGGGCTATGGAGCTGCTGCTGTTCCAGCCGCCGGATGTCAGCTTGGAGTTTATCACTGGGGGAACAAGTGAAAGGGAAGGAGATGGTAGCAGAGAGCTCTGGGGGAGGGGCCTCCCACAGCACAGCCCAAAGGGGCAGGGACGGGCTGGTCTCACCTGTGCTCTTGAGCCTCCTGGAGCTGCTGTTTGAGCTTGTCTATTTCACCTGGACAACGACAGAGGGGACACAGGGGCAGTGCCAGTCAGATGAGGCAGCATGCGTCTCCCCCCTCCCTTCGAGCACGTCCCCCTCGACACCCCCACCCCTCCGTCTGGCTCATTGGGACAGCTCCCTCACTGTACCTCCTGCCTCTATTTCCCCTGCGCCAGGCCTCTGTGTCAATGGGGCTGAGGGTCCAAGGAGAGGTTTGGGTGCTGAGATGAACACAGGATTGGGCCCTGCCTATTCACCTCCCCCATCACTTTATCAGCCAAGAAGATTTTGGCCTTCTGCAGTTGATGATTGTGGCAGCGCCTGGGACCCCCAGCCATGGGCGAGGGCCCCACGGTGCCAGGCGCTGTAAAAACCCACAACAAAAAGATGCTCCCTGCCCCATGGAGGTAACAATCTCAGCAGAAGACCAGAGAGAACAGGTGGATGTAGACACACTGGGAAGGACAGCTCAGCCTCTGTGCCCTGCCCCGTCCTTGGTCTCTCTGCTGGGGCTGCCACTGGCTGCTGGCTCTGGTGGGTGTTACTGACTTGGAGACCTTTGTCCCCTTTGAACCAGGCTGAGCTTATCGTAACAGTCAGCAAACAGCACCTAGGGCACCCAGCCCTCCATAGCCAATTACCAACCTCACGAGCCAACCAGTCCCCTGTCCCCCACAAGGAGTGGGGAAGTAGGTCCTGGCTCAGGGCAGCAGAAAATCCCCCACCTGGAGTGACCTGGTCTCCTGGCTCTGAGCAGGAGGGTTTGGCCTGGTCCCGCCGCTCCTGTAACGTTACTTGGATCTGGCTGAGAGGACTGGGCCTAGCACACGGGGCTTCACACTTCCATGACCCTGGCCCCGGAAGCTCCACGCATGCACCCCAGAAAGGCGTCCCCTGTCTTAGAGAGGACCTCTCCTGGCCATTAGCCAGGAGCTGCTCAGAGCAGTCGTCTCACCTTGTCCCCGTCCTTGCTCGGTGCCTCGGCCTCCCAGCTGGGTGATTTCATCCTTCAGGGCAGTGATGTTGTTTTGCAGGACGTGCTGAGCGAGAAAACGAAAGAGAAAAATCAGCATCTCTGAGAGCGATGCCCACGGGAAAGCCTCTGCTCACTTGTGCTGTGCAGCCACCTCTGGGGCAGAAGGTGGCAGCTGTGCCACAGCTCAGAAAAACACCACACGGCAGCTTAATGACCATGGACACACTCATTGCCGTGCCACGGGGAGCAGAGTGGAGTTAATGGAGATGGATTCCTGTCCTCAGAACAGGCCAAGGGGTGCTTGCATCAGACCTGAAAGCTGGCACGCCCAGCAATAACCATAGCCCGGCGCTGGGCACTGCTCTGTATGGAGTCACAGGGAATGGAGCCTCCTACTGCGGCACCAACCCCATGTCCTTCAGGCCTAGCTGAACAGACCTCTCAGCTATTATCTGATAGGTGCTTATTATTTTTTCCTAGTTCAAGGTTCCCCTTTCCCCAGCTCTCTCCCAGGGTGCTGCTAACGCCCAAATCAGCCTTTCGTCCTCTCGTGGAGAACTGAATTCGACTCCAGTGGTGCTGGTGTGTGGGGGTGCACATTAGACCAGACCCACTGGACCCTGCAGGACCTGTGGTTCTCCCATTCCAGATCTCTGGGACCGCCTGGATCCAATGCTCAGGAACAAACAGGGAACAGGCCATCAAACACAGACTGACTAGACCAGCCAGCTTTCCACTACTCAAAGGGACCAGGGCTGGCTCCAGGGTTTTTGCCACCCCAAGCGGCAGGGAAAAAAAAAAGCCGCGATCGTGATCGGCAGCAATTTGGCGGTAGCTCTACCGCGCCGCTTTCTTCTTCAGCGGCACTTCAGCGGCAGGTCCTTCCCTCCGGGAGGGACCAAGGGACCCGCCACCGAATTGCCACCGAAGAGCCCACCGTGCCGCCCCTTCCCCTTGGCTGCCCCAAGTACCTGCTTGCTGAGCTGGTGCCCGGAGCCAGCCCTGAAAGGGACCCTCGTCTTCACGTCTGTCTGTCCCGCTCAATCCCATCTCTTCACTTACTCTTGGTTTCCCTCCTTCCCCCTACTTCTCCCACAGTCACAGACTCAGTTTCTCTCTGTCTCTCGCAGGCTCCACGCTGCCTGCCGCTGTCCCCCACCCCCACCCCTCCAGCTGTCACTTCCCCTCTCTCTGAGGGGAGAGACCACCTCCTCTCCACAGAACAAGACAGGCCATTCCCCAGGCCACCCTGCAAACCACAGCTCCCCAGACAGGGTCGAGTCCCTGCACCATGTTTACACAGACATGTGCAGAGAAGAAAATTAATTTGATCGGTAACAAAAAGCCACCAGGGATCCAGGTGACCCCCCCGGGCTAGTGCAGCCGCCTCTCACCCCGGCAAATCCTGCATTGGGGAGCAAGTGAAATGAGCTGCCTGGGACCCGTCCCCAGCCCAGCCCACCCCACAGAGCAACGGGACAAATCCCTTGCTCAGGGAAGCTCCGGGGTGGACCAACAGGGGCCGCTGCATGTGACCGTGTGGGGAATAGCACTAGGGGCTGTGGGGAGGGACCCTGGAAAACGCTGCTTATGCTGGGGGACGGGTATTGACAAGCACAGGCACGGCCCCACCAAGACAGATCATTGTAGCATTTTGCAGAGCAGCCTGGAATGGTCCCCTGGCTGTGAGCTGCCCGGGGCAGGGCCTGGTGCTGGCACCTTTTCACAGCCCCCAGCCCTGCGCCACCCTGATCCTGGACAGGGCCTCCTGGGCGCTACCGTAGACTTATATTAAACAGCCAAAGCACCCACCGTCAGGCTCCTGCAGGACTCCCAGCGCCCGCGCGTCTCCCAGAGGGTCTGATTGGTGCCAGCCAGCTCCGACCGCAGCGCCGTGACCTCTGCCCTCGCCCCATCCCGCTGCAGTTCCAGGGCCCCCTTCTCCTCCTCCAGGTTGGCGAGTTTCCCCGTCAGAGCGGAGGTGTTTTTCTTCAGCTGCTCCTGGCACTGTCTCAGCTGGGTCGGGGCAAAGGAGATATAGACCACGCAGGCAATCAGCCCGATTAACACTAAGATGAAGGCAACCGACAGGAAAACACAGCAGCGCGTCTTCCAGTTGTCCCCCATGCTTTTGTTCTCTAAAAACGGGGGGCGGGGAGGGGAAGTTTAGCAGCCAGTGCTCATCCCAGTATGTGAACCTCGCTGAGCTGACAGCCCGGCAGCCTCACTCTGCAAAAAAGAAAGAGTTTCTTTTGCCCTCTAGTGTTTTCTAGTTGTGCTCCTCATTAGCATATGGGACGTGTTCCTGTTCTAGGGGGAGATGGATTTCCTCAGGAACGGCCCTTTCCAGGAGATCATGTGGTTCGAGGGACTCAGGCAGTGCTGGGCTCGGACGGATTTGGGCTGTAGCCCCAGCGCTCTGCCCAGCTGCGATGTAACCGGGCTGGCAGGGAGAGGCGGCGAGCGCTGCAAAGGGCCCTTGTGGCTGGAGGTGCTCTGGGCTACTGTGCGGGAGACCTGGATTTGAGTCCCTGTCCCTCACCTTCACTCTGCCAGGCTCCGAGTCCATCCCCATCGCTCTGCTCTGTCGCTGCCGGAGGTCCTGCTGGGTAGTGCCCTGCCACGGGTCTGATCCCTGGACCCCCACCACTGGCCGAGCTCGGGCGGGCTGGCTCCAGGCAGGGGTGTGCCTCCTGTGCAGGGCAAGGCCCCTGGGCTGCTCTAACCCTACAGGAGACCTGGTGGAGCCCTGCCCGGTGCTGGAGGCTGGAAGCCCTGCAGCCCAGACAGCCTGGGGAGCTCTGCTGGGCCTGGGACGGGCCATGTGGGCCAGACGCCCTGAGGTGCTGGTGGGGCTGTGTGCTGAGCTCCCCCTGGAGACAGGGGCTTTTACTTGGGCTGGAGGCAGAACAGAAGCAGCTGGGGCCTCTGGCACTGGGGGGGCTGGGGCAGCGCCATGTCTTCCCCCGCTGGGAGCTGTGCCAGCCTGGGGGGGGTCTCTGGGTTATGGGGACCCCCCCTAGCTCTGGGGCTTCTGGAGGGTTATTTTGAGCCATGTTCCATTCTATTTCCACCTCCCTGCATGACGATAAAATAATAAAGGGCCATTGTCCATGGATAACACGCTGCCTCCTCCCACACCAGTCGCAACCTGAATTCACCACCCCACCCGCCCACCCAGGGCAGGGACAGGGGCAGGTGAGCTTTGTCTCCGTTTCACATGGTGGGCCGGGCGGGGGATCTCGGGCACAGAGAGGCCATGGCTGCCAGTCAGTGCCATCTCCTGACCCTGGCGGGGGCAGCTCAACAGGGCAGGAGGGAGCTGGGGGAGGGGAGTGGTCCCCACTAACCCAAGCACCTCAAACCCTCCCGAGTGGCTTCAGGGCTGTCGCTGCTTCCCTTCCACCAGCACCAGCACCAACACACACACACACACACACACAGCTCATCAGTTGGGAAGGGGCCAATTTACCTGCAGCTCACAACTTTGGGGCTTTTTCTTTTTTAGTTCAGAGAACAATGTCTTTCTTTTTGTCTTTTTATACGTTATACCCCTCCTCCCCAACACAACCAATAACCCAGGACATTCCTCTTTCCCACTCCTTGGGCCCTTCCTCCTCCAAAACCAGCCAGGCCCCTGCTGCAGCCCGTGGGCGGTGGGGGAGGGGAGGGGTTGCTCAGATCCACAGGCAGGGGCTGGGCTCCACCTCGGGGGAACGGGTGAGGAAGAAACTCTGGGTCCAGACCCGCTAGAACTGCCCCCGGTTCTGGAGCGCCCGGCCTGTGGCTGCTGCGTGGCAGAGAACCGCATAGGCCAACCCGCCTGTTGGTCTGGCAGGAGCTAGGGGTGTCCGGGGGTGTTTGCTAGACAATGGACTTTGCATTGATGATGATTATCATGTACAGCCCCTAGCGCAGCAGGGTCCTGGCCCATTGCTGGAGCTCTTTCGATAGGTACTGCCATGGGGTGGCTCGTGGCTGCCCTTTTAAGGGGAGGGGGCTGATCCAGCCTCCTGTGACTGATTGTTCACCCCTCCCCGAGGGGAGGGCAGGCATGGGACCTGGACCTAAGAAGGGGTTAATGGGAGCATCTGGGCCCTATCAGACCCACTCTGCTGCACTTGGGGGAGGGGGTGTGTCAGGCAGCGTGGAGATAGGAGGAGGAAGCTATGGGGTGCTGGGGCAGACAATACACTCGGGCTTGTCTCTTGCTTAGGGGGCTGGGGGAAGTGAGACAGTCCCCGTGGCAGGCCCTGGGGAGAGACAGAGGGCTGGCACTGGCTGCAGGAGAGGGGTTCTGTCGTGGGTCTCAGAGAGGAGCAGAGGATGACAGTATAAACTGGAACAGGCTCTGTCTTTAAACACGCTGGGGCAGCGCTACATCAGTGGCTCTCCTGTCGCTCTATGCAGCACATGATATTAAATCACCAGGTGATTTAATTCTTAACCAATCTACGTTATTAACCAATCAGGTGGCTCTGACCATGTAATTCAACAGTCTCCAGCACACGAAGGAGTGCCGTCAAGGTAAGGCTCATCACCTGAAGTTTGATAACACATAGGTCGGAAGACGCGTGGCTCATTGTCGTTGATAAAATAATAATAGCTGGTCCATCATTTTGCTGAGGGAGAATCACATACATGAACTATTCGCACTGTTTAACTAGGAATAGCGAGCACTGTAGTAAATGAAACAATACATTCCCGCCACGGTGGCTCTTTAGGGTAACGGCGTAGGCCACAAGCCGAAGGGGAAGCAATTGTCTCAAGTCCGATTGTACTCCATTTTGCTGATTTTGCCTTATACTCCATTTTGCTCATGAATTAGTAAGAAGAAATTGTTCGGAGTTTATTCTTTGCTGATTGTGTTAACATTTGCTCTTCGAAGGAGAGCGGTTTTAGGGCTGTAATTGCCTTATTTGCTGTTTGGCGTGAGTGAAGCATGTCCGGTGATTAGCTGAGACAGGACAACTGGGCCGGACGGTCAAGAAGGGAGTGGAGGAGTCAAGAGGCACCAGCTTTATTATCGATCACCCGGAGGGCAGATTGACGACCCTAAAGGGAAGGCATCCAGTCCCAAGGCCGAGATAAGGAGTTGAGCCAGAGGGACAAATAAGAAACAGCTGCAGATCCTCCCAGTAACAACTCAAAATAATGCTAAACAGAGCAACCTTGAATACCTCGTGACTGACAGCTCCGCGGTGACGCAGCAAGCTCCAGAGAGTTGCACGATAAAAGACGGGTGTATCGCCACGGGACTTTGCGTTCGTTCTGCATCAACCTCGGCGCTTCGAACGCCTTCGACAGAACCCAGCTTCCCCTCCCTTGTGTGCTGAGCAGTACTAAGGACTGGTATGAGATCCAGCTGCAGAACCGTGTGTGTCAGGGGGGTAGGGGGGGTGTATTGCCTTATCCCCTTTAAAAAGATTCCCTGTGCTTCTTATAAGATAACAATGGCTCCTGAAGGGCTGAGTATAACCACACGACCGGACACCCTTCCCCTGGGTGTCTTTCCTTTAGTTATGTTTTGAGGGAGCGCTGGGGAAGGCACTGGGGGGGTTCCCAGCCCTGGGAAATAGGGACAGAAGACCCAGCTGTGGTATGTTTTGTGTTCAAACCCTGACGTTGGATCTCTGGTATCCCGACGGGAGGAGACTCTGGCCAGCACAGAGCTGGTGGCTGAGTCACCAGAAGAAACAGACCACCCCAGGGCTTGAATGGCCCTCAAAGGCCGTCCCTGCAGTGCTAGCCAGTGAGATGCTCGTCTGCCTAGAAGTCTATTAGCTACAAGAAGCTGTACATTCTTAACAGTGAGGATAATTAACCACTGGAGCCATTTACCAGGGGTCGGGGTGGCTGATTAGGGGGCAGTTCTCTTCCTTTTCCTCCCACAGCCCCGCTTAGCCCTCCCATCTCTTCCCCTTCTGGACAAAGGGACGGTAGCGGGGCTGTGGTTGTTAAGGAGACCGGATGGTACTGGGGGCTCTCGACGTCGTCCAATCCAGACCGGCTGCCTTCCAGGAAGCTGCGTTAGTCAGACACGTTATTGGGCTCCATTCAGGGGAAGAGGGCGACATTTAATGTCGGGGCTATGCCAGGGATCCAACTACATGCCCTAATGGTCCCTTCTGGCCTGAGACGCTATGAAACTGGTCTGTGCATTAAAGCACCAGGAGCTGGGAGCCAGGACTCCTGGGTCCCATTCCCAGCTTTGCCACTGCGTGCCTGGGGGCACGTCCCTTTCCCTTGGTCTGCTGCGGTTTCCCCATCTGTAGAATGGGTCTAATGGTTCTGAATACCCAGGGTGTACTGCGAGGTTCGGTTCGGTTCACCCACGTTGGACAGGTGCTTTGAGATCATCAGTGGAAGGTGCTGGAGAAGGGCAATAAGTGTTCTGCTGATCCCCCAGTTGCAGGGGCAGCTCACCCCCTCAAAGTAATTACCTCAGGCTCTCAGTAAATGCAGGCAGGGGTTGCTGCATAGATCACTGTCTCGTTAGCTCCTGCCCATTCAGACCAATTGACTCAGGCTCTCTGCAGACTCAGACAGTGTCACTGCATTGGTTACACTCGAGTCACCATGTGAGCTGTCCTTGGCATCCCTGAGGATTAGAAACTGACCTATATATGAAAGTCCCAGGTCTGATGTGGGGCCCTAGGCTTGGGCCTACTGCGCTTTCCCCTAAGAGCGCCCTGTGTAGAGCCCGTCACCCCAGCCCAGGAGCAGGGTTCAGGGGTTTGCCCCGTGCTCCAAACTAGCAGCAGAGTTACGAGCTGCCTCTTCCCTGCTCTCTGAAGGCAGGTCAGGCCTGCGACGGCCACGAATACGGCTCCGGGGCTGCTCGCTCTGAGCCCCGGGTCTCTGATCGGGCAGGGCGTGGGAGGACAAATGACACCACAAACCTTTGGGGTTGGCAACATTCTATTAGAAAAATAGAAACCCTCAAGGGAGCAGCAAATATCCCCGCTGGGGCTTGACCCCGCTCAGGGCAACCGTCGTCTGGGATAATCTGAGTCCGAGAAACCCCAGGGGCTCTGGCTCTGGGGGAAGCGGCTCCATCCTCCCTGCGCCCTTCACCGGCGGGATCTTCTTCACTGTTTTCCATCATCCTCCAGTGCTGGGCAGGAGCCAACGAGATCCTTCCGCCAGGGCTGGGCTGGGCAGGAACCCGCCCCCCTGCACGACCCGGGGAAGGGCCGAGGTCATAGCAAGCTAGTGGTTTAGACCAGTTCTCCTGAGGGCGACTTGGAGGGGAGCGAGCCGGCTGCGCTGTGCACCGTGCTCCCGTGGGGATTCTCCACTCTCCACTGCCTGCTCAGCCCTGAAACACAAATCCCGCGGGATCGAAAGGGCATTGGGGACGGATGATGGAAATAAACGGAGAGAGAGAGAGAGACAGTCCTGTGTCCCCAACCCCTGACCCACTGCGCTGAGCTAAAGAACAGCAGCGGGAGAGAGAAAGGAGATGCAGGCGAGGGAGGACTGGAGAGGAAGCATGGCCTTAGGGTTACATGCTGGTGCTCAGGAGAGTTGAGTTCAAGGCTTGACTCTGCCATGTGCTCCTGGGGCGACTCACTAATCGCCGTGTGCCTCAGTTTCCCATCGATAATGATCTTTCTTTTTTTCCTGTGCTGCTCTTTGGTCTGCGAGCTGTGTCTCTGGCCTGGCACAGGTGGGCCCTGGCAGGGCTGCCATGCGCTGGCAGGAGACTTGGAATGAGATGGGCGGTTCAGTGAAGCCAGGCTAGGCAGCAGGACGTGCACAGGAGACGGCTCTCTCGCCTGCGGGGGGGAGAGCATGTGGCGTGGTCAGAGATGAGCAGGCACAGAGCGGTGGCTGGTTGAAGGCTGGAGCTGTCTTTGGTGGCGGTGACAGGACGAGACCCCTCTGTCCAAGAGCCTGGGGGTCAGACAGCAGGAGGGGTCTCTGGACAAGTCTGTATCCAGGCTCCTTGATACCTGAACAAAGCGGCTCCTCTTAAAGGAGAAGGGTGCCAAGGAGGGACAGTGCCAGCGGAGCCAGGCAGAGAGACACCCGGTGACCCCCGAGGCTGTCCCCGCTGGAGCGCTGATTCCTCTGGCTTTGGAGCTCCATGTTCAGCCAATGGATGTTCGCTTCGAGCTGATCTCTGGGGGAACAAGCGAAAGGGAAATGCACATTAACTCCGAGCTCTGGGGGGAGGGCCCCACCCCAGCCCCACGGGGTCGGGACTGGCGGGTCTACCTTTGCTTCTGGAATTCTTCCTGGGAATCCTGCAGTTGCTGGGACTGGCTGGAGAGCTGCTCTCTGAGCCTGCCATTTTCATCTGGAAAAAGAGAGGAAGGGAAAGCCGCCAGGTGTCAGTGTGTTACCCAGCCTGCCTTTCACCTCCATTCCCTAGCACCAGGCACGCCTTTCCTTCTGTCTCCACCCCGAGATCCCACCCAGTCTGTCTCCATCCCCCTCTGACACAAGGGATCTCTGCCAAGCCATCCGGCCCCCCTGGAATTCACAGCATCTCACCTTGTAACCCTCGTTCCTTGGCCTCCCATTCAGAGTCTCTGGCTTCCAGCTGTGTGATTTTGTTGCTCAGGGCAGTGATGTTGTCCTGCAGGTTATGCTGAGCCGGAAGAGGAGGGAGAGAGAGGAAAAGGAATCATTATCGCTGACTGTGCAAGCCACACAGAAAGCCCTTACCCAGGTGTGAAACTGATCGGTTCTGGCCACTGTGTCCTTTAGGATGTAAGAACTCATCCCCTCACGTGGCGTTTTCCTGCTTTTTCAACTCCCAACTGTTTTCTCAACTTCGAACAAACTAGTCATTGAACTGAACTAGGGGCATAAACTGAACAGAAGAAAATATTTTCTCTGCACGTCCAGAAATGACTCTAATGTCAATAGCTGGTTCAGCATTTCAACCATCTCTGGCTTCAGGTGCTTAGCCAGCGACTTCCACCAGGTCACTGGGCGGCTTTCTTTAAAACCTGGCAGAAAACATACCCGGTTTGACTCTGTTTTATTTAATGTCAAGGAATGTAACAGAGTATAGTACGTTTAGGTCTCAAAACAGGATTTTAAATAGAATTATTTTTAAAAAGAAAACAGTGTTCAATTTACAGTCTAAAAAGATTGGATTTTTTAAATATATATTTTTAAATCACCCATTTTTAGCCCCCGCCAGCTCATTGAAAGTGCCCGGGGTGGCAGAGCGGAGTCAATGGAGATGTATTCCTGGCCCAGAGATGGGGTGTCACAGCACCTGCAGCCGCACAACACCCACCGGGGCACTGGCTCCATCTGGATTTCAAGGGACCTGAGCCGCCTACGGAATCCCCAACCCCACGGCCATACAGATACGGAGAATTCAATGAACTGATATTGGTCTCAAAAGGCCACACAGGCCGCTGGATGCCCCCAGGGTCCGTGCAAGGCGGGGTTCAAATTCCCCAGCGGGGAGCAAGTGACGTGAGCTGCTAGACTGGAGCCCCTGGCCCCAGCCCACCCCACAGAGCAACAGGACAAATTCCTTGATTAGGAAACAGTCATGAATGGACCAATGGGGGGTGATGCATGCCACTGTGTGGGGAGCCCAGGGCCGGATCGGCTGTCAGGGGAGCAGAGCACTGGTGTCAGAGCCTGTGAAAGAAACTTCGTGTACTGCGCCCAGGGGGAGGCGGGGGTATGGATTAGACAAGCACATTTACTCCCCCAACAGCAGCCTGGAAAGGTCCCTAGGCTGTGAACTTCCCAGGGCAGGGGCTGGCACCTTTGTACAGCACCCAGCACCGCGCCAAAGCACCCACCGTCAGGCTCCTGCAGGACTCCCAGCGCCCGCGCGTCTCCCAGAGGGTCTGATTGGTGCCAGCCAGCTCCGACCGCAGCGCCGTGACCTCTGCCCTCGCCCTGTCCCGCTGCTGTTCCAGGGCCCTCTTTTCCTCCTCCAGGTTGGCGAGTTTCTCATCCGCATCTGAGGTCTTCAGCTGCCCCTGACGCTCGACCACACAGCAGGTGAGAGCGATTAATATGGCAGCGAATATGAAGATGGAGGCACCTACCAGGCAGACGCAAAGTTTCTTCCGCTTGTTGCCCATGCATTCGCTCCCTAGACAGACGGCCTTGGGCATGACCCCCACCAGCTCTCTCTCCAGAGACTCAGATGGGAGGAGGTTGAGCGACAAATGTTTCCCGCAGTTTGTTCCTCTCCTGCCGCAGTGTCTCTGGATGCAGCTGCTGCCCAAGTGCCAACCCCATCGAGTTGCTCCCTGCAAAAGAGTTTCTCTGGCCCCCTAGTGTTCAGCGCTGTGCTCCTTCTCAGCCGGGAGGTACAGCTCCAGATTTCCCGTGCTAGGGAGGATAGACTCCCCCTGGAAGGGGCTTTCCAGAAAATCACATGGTTTCCCGTTAAAGGAAGCTAGAGAGCGCTGAGGTCAGCGTTGTTTGGCTGAAGACCCAGTTCCCCGTCCGTTGTTCTGATGGCCTTGTAGCCGGGTGCTGCAGAAGCCGGTCAGGGCAGTTGGCTAGCACTGTGATCAGCCCTGGGGGAGACCTGGGTTTGATTCCTGGTCCCACTTCTTCCCCCAGCTGCCAGCAGATGGGCATGGTGGCTAGCGCTCTGGGCTACCACACAGGGCAGCTGGCTCTGATGCCATCCCCAGACTCTGGGGCTGGGCTTTGTGCCCCCTGCACACGGTGAGGCCCCTGGGCTGCTCTATGACCTGGCTGGATCCTTCCCCTGTGTTGGCAGAGGCTGGGAGCCCTGCAGCCCACACAGCCTTGGGGCTTGGCAGCGGGTTCCAGGCCCACTGTGCCATCCCCCTAGGCTGGTGGCAGAGTGGATACCCTTTGCCCTGCTGTGGTCTGTGCCCCATTCTGTTAGGGGCGGGCAGCGGGGACAGAGAGAGGAGCTGTGTGGGTGAGATGCCTTGGGGTGCTGGGGGGGTCTAGGTGCTGAGCTCCCCTGGAGACAGGAGATGCAGCCAGACCAGGAGCTGCTGGGGTAGGTGGTGCAGCGCCCTGCTGGGAGCCGTGCCAGGCCGAGGTGGAGCCGCACAGGCCCCTGGAACCAGTCCCCTGGGGTCTCTGGGTCTTGGACTCCCAGGGCTGCTGGGGTGTCTTTTGAGGCACGTTTTATTCTATGCCCATCCCCCTGCGTGATGATGACAATAATGGGGCATTATCAATTAATAACCCGCTGCCCCCTCAAGCTGGTCACCAGCTGGGATAAATTCAACCCCCACCCAGGGAGGGGGCAGGTGAGGATCATCCCCGCTTCACTTGGTGGGGGGAAACTGAGGCAGAGAGAGGCTGTGACTAGCAGCCAGAGCCCACTGCAAACATGTTTCTTGCCCCAGGATGGGGCCGTGGTTCCCCTCCCCATCAGCCCCCAAACCCCCAATCCACCCTCTCACCCAGTGGCTGCAGTGGCCCCCCCCTCAGCTTCCATCCGCTGGGGGTGGCCAGGGCTCATCGGTTTCGGTTTCCGCCCCGCTCACCCCCCTCCCCCACGTTAGGTTTCGTTTCTCTGCAGAAGCTGCTTGTCAGGGGGCGGAGAGGAGAGAGCCCGGGCGATTGGGAGGGACTGGTGGACTTGGAGCAGGGAGCTGGTTGGCTCTTTTGTTAGTTACAGCAAGTTTTCTTTCTTAACACCCCCCCCAAAAGAAGACTCCCCAATATTCCCAGGGTCCCCCACAGCCAAACACAATAACCTCAGGCCATTCCTCTCCCCTGCTGAGCCAGTCCCTTCTGCTCCAACCTGCTCAGATCCACGGGCGGGGGCTGGGCTCCAGCTCGGGGGAACGGGTGAGGAAGAAATGCTGGGTCCAGACCTGCTAGAACCGCCCCTGGTTCTGGAGCGCCCGGCTTGTGGCTGCTACGTGGCAGAGAACCCCACAGGCCAACCCACCTGCTGGCCTGGCAGGAGCTGGGGGCAGCCGGGGGTGTTTGGTAGATAATGGACTTTGCATTGATGATGATTATCATGTACAGCCCCTAGCGCAGCGGGGTCCTGGCCCATTGCTGGGGCTCTTCGGCTCGACCACTGGACAACTAATAACAGTACTGTCACAGGGTGTCTCCCCCTTTCAGAGGAGGGGGCTGATCCAGCCCCTGTGACTGATTGTTCATCCCCCGGGAGGGGACAGGCCTGGGAGCTGGACCTCAGACAGGGTTAATGGGAGCACCTGAGCCCTGTCAGACCTACTCTGCTGCACCTGGGGGAGGGGGGTGTCAGGCAGGGTGGAGCTAGAAGGAGGAAGCTCAGGGGTGCTGGGGCAGAGGCTACACCAGGGCTTGTCTCTTGCTCCGGGCAGCTGGCTGGGGTTGCAGGAGGCCGGGAGAGACAGACTGGCCCTGGCTGCAGGAGGGGTGGGTCTCCGGCCTGGGTCTGAGAGGAGCAGGGGCGAGTTAAATCTTCAACCTACTGGGGTCAGTGCTGGCAGAGCCGGCTGTGGTACGGTTTGTGTTCAAGCCTGGACAGCGGAATCCAGTGCCCCGGAAGGGGTGAGACTGTGGCCAGGACATGGCGTGGGCCCAAGTGACTAGAAGAACCAGACCAGCCCAGCGTTGAAGGAGGTGACTGAGGGGAAGGTCTGGCCACGCTGTGCCTGGGGAGTCTCTCTCTGCAAGTACCCACAGGCCTGTTGTATTAATGTAAATGGAATAAAGGGTCCCCCAAAGTCCAAGCTGTTCCCCTGAGCCTGTCACTGTCCAGCATGAAACAGCGTTAAGGTGCAGGCTTTGCTCGACAGTGTCCCTAGCCCGCTTAGTACCCTGGCAAACACTCTGAGAAACGCATGCTGAGGCTTAGAGGTTAATTGGTTAGTAGAATACAGGAGAGAAAAGGAGCTAAAAGGAGTTATGAAGCACAGCAAAACTGACTGAAGTCCCTTCAAGAAAACAGGCTATCGGTTAGAATCCTTTATTTTGCTGGACAGCTTTTCCTGGGGGGAAGGGATGGGTCAGTTCTGTGGCTCAGCTTAGCGAAGTGAGGAATAGTCCAGTTCCTGCCTTTGGCGGGCGGACCGGGGAGAAGAGACAGGACCGTAAAGACGGGGAAATGCAGCTTTTGTTGTTCTCCGGACGCCGGGCGACGGGTCAGTCACGGCTGTTTGCTCTAGGCTGGCTGGCCAGCCTCAATAACAGCTGTCCTGGGCTCAGGCTTTTCTCCTGGTCTGGGATGCCATCGGGCAGGTCTGGTCCTGCTCCTTTACCCGTCTCACTGGCTGGGTCGTCTCGTCTCAGTGCGCTGATGCCCTGTGGCACGGCTGACCTGAGGATCAGATGAAAAGCCGCGAAAGAGATGGGAGAGAAGTGAAATTGTGGAGCTGAAAGGAGCCCCCAAGGGAAGGGGAGGCGGAGCGGAATCTCACCTGTCTCCGGCTGGAGTCTCCGCTGGCGCGGCAGTGATGGCCAGGCGTCCCCGCTGCTGGGCCAAAGTCGGGGCATCACGATGGGGCGCTAACGGTTGCGATCCACGGGCGAAGGACAGCGTCCCAGTAGCAGAGGCCAAACGGCCTCCCACCCGTCCGGGAACCCTCAGTCGGGCTGCCTGTTCCTGCCCCCAGCATCTCTTTGGAAGGGCCCCCGAAAGAGGGGTGGGGGGCAGATTAGTCCGTCCTCCCTTTGTTTTATTCACCAGTTAGGGCTAACTTCTGCCGTGCCAAGCTTGGTTCCTTGACTTCCGGTCCCACGCGTCTCCTCATCACCAGGCATGATCCTAACGCGGCCCTTGAGCTCCAGCAGGAGGCCTCCTTGCTTAGGCCAATGCAGCCCTTCTGTGTTTCACTTTTGGCCTTTCCCCATCAGCGCTGGTTGTTCTACTCGCTGAGCCATCACTCCTTTCCCGTCCCACAGCTGAACTCGCTTAGGGTCAATGCGTAGGGCCTGTGATCCCGATAGGCCCGAAGCCAGATCAGTGCCCCTGTTGGGCAGGGTGCGGCACAGCCCCAGGGCCAGACGATCCCTGTCCCAAGGAGTCTGAAGTGTAAACAAACAAGGTGAAACTCTGGCTCCCTGCTCCACCGGGCAGATCAGCTGAGTCCCGGTGGGACGTGTGCTGGTGTGGTGCAGCCAGCGATTATGGCTGGAGAGACCATCCCCATGGTTCATCCTGCTCTCTGCCACTGCCCCTTCCTCCCACCACCCCGCTTGCCCCTCGCTGCTCCCTCCCGTCTCTGCCCCTTCTGGACAAAGGGTCCGTAGCTGGGGGGCAGCCGTTAAGGAGACCGGATGGTACCGGGGGCAGAGGTGGGTTTTCCATCTCTCGACGTCGTCCAATCCAGACCGGCTGTCTTCCGGGAAGCTGCGTTAGTCAGACACGGTATTGGGCTCCATACAGGGGAAGAGGGTGACATTTAATGTCAGGAGCTATGCAGGAAATTGGACAAGATGAGCTAATGGTCCCTTCTGCCCTGAAACTCTATGAAACTGTGGTCTGTGCGTTAAAATCCCAGGAGCTGGGAGCCAGGACTCCTGGGTTCCATTGCCAGTTTTGCCACTGCGTGCCCGGGGGCACATCCCTTTCCCTCTGTCTGCTGCAGTTCTCTCTCCCCCCACCCCCGGTAGAATGGGGCTAATGGTTCTGATTACCCAGGGAGTGCTGCAAGGTTCGGCTCACCCATGTTGGACAGGTGCTTTGAGATCCTCATCAGGAGGGTGCTGGAGAAGAGCAGCGATTGTTGAAGGGGCACAGATCCCAGCAGGTCTGGGGACAGCCCCGGGTAGGTGCCGGGAATTGAAACCCCAGGGCCCTTCTCTCGTCCCTCAGCAGCATCTGTTTCCTGTGAGAGGAGAGCACAGCTGCAGGTGGGCTCGGTTCTGCAAAACGAAACCCCAGGGCTGGGTCAGGTCTAACACCAGGCACCTTCAGGCTTTGGGGCAGGGGGGGAGGGTGCCTGGGTTGGCTCCATCCCCACCCCCCAGCCAGAGGGCTTTGAAGGCAGGGAAAAGTTAGTGAAGACTTGTGCATCTGAGCCATGCAGTGTTGCACGAGGCCACCAGAGGTCCGTGCAGGCCAGCGAGCGGAGTGGAGGGAGCAGGGCAGAGCTCGCAGAAGGGTGCAGGGTGGATGCTCCCCCAGGTGTTTCTTACAGCGCTGGGTCACGATGTCCCAGGAAGAGCTGGGTGCAGCTGCCCCAGCAGGGGGTGCACGAGGAGGGAGGCTCAGTGTTAATATTTGTGGCAACACCAGACCCTGTCCATGCTCCCTCCACCCCAGCTCTGCCTTGCCTGCAACACACTGCTGTTCTGGGACCCCCGCCACAGCTCTGCCGATGCCCCTCACTCCTGACCCGCAGCCCCCTGCTCTCCGGGTCTGGGCTCCCTCCCTCCAGTTTCTGCTGATGCATCTGGATCCTGGTTCGTGCAGCCCGGAGATGTTCAAGAAGCAGGCGTAGCTGTACTGGCTCATCGGTGTGATGAATTGGGCCTGTTGTCTCTGACAGTCTCATTGGCTTCGCAGCGAGGCGTGGAGCCTGTCTGGGCGAGATGCTGGTCTCTGAGGGGCCCTGTCCCACCGCCCCCAACCCATATCATACAATAACCCCCGAATCCTGCAGGAAGAGTCACCAGGCCCTGCCTGAGACTGTCCCGGGCCATTTGCAGATGGAGCCTGCAGGGCTGGGAGGTGAGGAGGCCGGGAGTCCCCAGGGAGCTGCCTGTGCTAGTGAGCACAGGATTCCCCTCCTCAGTCAACGTCCGGCTGCAATGGGCACAGGGGAAGCCCAGATGTACCCTGGCCCTGTTGCTCCCCACACTGGCTGGGCAGGAGGCAGTGCACCCGGGGAGGGATAGCTCAGTGGTTTGAGTATTGACTTGCTAAATGTAGGGTTGTGAGGTCAATCCTTGAAGGGGCCACTTAGGGGTCTGGAGCAAAATCAGAACTCAGTCTGGCTAGTGAAGGCAGGGGGCTGGACTCAGTGACCCCTTGGGGGGGGGGGGGGTCCCTTCCAGTTTTAGCACTGGAACGGGTTCCCTAGGGAGGTGGTGGAATCTCCTTCCTCAGGGGTTTTTAAGGCCCGGCTTGACAAAGCCCTGGCTGGGATGATTTAGTTGGGGATTGGTCCTGCTTTGAGCAGGGGGTTGGACTAGATACCTCCTGAGGTCCCTTCCAACCCTGATATTCTATAATTCTATGACAGCTCCCCAGTGAGAGACGCCAGCTGAGTCCCCTGGTCTCCCCAGCCCCGTTGCCGTGTGAACCCTGCAAACACCAGCACATCAGTGACACACACGTAGACTCACACACACAGACACACACGCACACCCCTCAGACACACCGGCACAGACGTGCACACCCACCCACACAATTGCATCAGCCCCCTGCAATCTGAACAGGGGTGTTATTCTCCTCCTGGTTATTTTGGTGGTAACTGGATACCGGGCTGGGCTGGGCCAGGCCGGTCTGCCAGCCGGCCTGTGTTTGCTTTGGCAGCCCCAGCAGCTCCTGAAGAATCCGCCCGCCCAGCGGCTGCTGCATTTCGACAACGTGCCATGGTGGGAAAACAACGCGAGGCCAATGTGCAGCTGTCCCTGACCCCAGTGAGGAAGTGCACGTGGCCCCGGGGGAGACTCCCGGCTTTCCCCTCGGAGGCCTATGGAGTGAGGTCCCCACCGTGGCCCCGTCCTATGGGATGAATGGGGTTTTCCTGGGGCAGGGAGCTCAGTAGGGGGCGCTCTCCCCTTGCACTGCGGTTGACCCCAGTACTCCAGGGTGGGGTGCTGTGTTGCAGGGGGTTGGGGTAGCGCTCAGCAGGGGGCGCTCTAAACAGATGGAAACGACCCGGTTATTAGAAACCTGAGCCGAATGGGAACTGACTCGGTCCAGTGTCCGTCCCCAGTTCCATGGGCAGCCCGTCCCGCTAGCCAGCTCGCCCCCTCTCCCTTCATGGTCCTTGCCCCACACTGTCCCAGGAGGGGGCGAGGAGGCCGCCCCAGGGCGTTAGTTTTCTTCGTTGTTGTATTAACCCTTCCCTTGCCATGTGTTTTTTCCCCCATCAATGTTCGTAACGCTGAACAAAATCTCAGGGTGCTGCTTTCAAAAGTTTACCACTGAACCTTGACTTCACCCAGCTTTGAAACTTGATTATGCAGAAGAAAAATGCTGCTTCGCCCCATCTTAACTTATATGAAATAAACAGAGAATCAGTTTCCTTCCCTTGCCCAATCTTTTTTTTAAAACTTTCCCTTTAGTTTTGTAGTAGTTGATGTTTAACACAGCACCGAGCAGTACAGCATTTGCCTGGTTTCTGTCTCTGCTGCCTGATTGCGCACGTCCAGTTCCAAATGGTCAGTTCGTAACTCTGGGCCTTGTATCTCGAAAGATTGGGAGGGGCTCCGGGAATGGGGGTCAGAAAGTACCCGAGACAGACAGCTGCCAAAAGAGAGACAACCCGCCCTGCCTCTTGTTTTCTATGAATTATTATCGTTTGTAGCACGGTAGTGACGAGACGTGCCCTGATTGTGAGCTCTCCAGGGCAGGGCCTTGTGCCACGCCCTGCACGACGGGGGCCTGCTCTCGGCTGGGGGCGGGGGGAGTCTGTGCACCACCTGGCACAGTATGGCTCTGATTTCAGTTGGGACCGCAAGGCACTACCGTAATACAGGTAATAACCGCGGCCCAAGGGCCCAGCCGCCAGCCCTCCCTGACTTTATCTGATAAAAAATATTGAGCGACGTGAGGTCACATTTCCAAAAGCCCTTAAGGGCCTGAGGAGCCTAAAATCCCATTTTCAAAAGTGTCCTAGGCCCGAAGGGCCAGATTGTCAAAGGGATTGAGGCTCCTAAAGATGCCCAGAGGCACCTAGTGGGATCTGCAAAAGCACCCGAATCCCCTTTCCAAATCTGGCCCCTAGGAGCACAAATCACGGGGAGAGTCATGGCAAAGGTGACCCTCTGCTCCTCGGTGGAAACGGCCAGCAGCCGGTGAGGCTTGTGCTCTGATCTCCCATGGCAGCTGCTCACATGCTCACGGGGCTGCCCTCCAGGGAAAGGAGGTGCCACAGAAAGGGGTGCTGGTGATTTTGCCAGGGGCACTCGTCCCTCTGCATCAGTCTCCCATTGCTGTCCATGGGGCCAGGGCTTGGGAAGCCAGAGGGGCCTTGTGTACCAAGTCTCAGGCATCCAGATGTCCCAGCGATGGGCTGCCCAGAAACTTGCTGATACCGTAGGTGCTGGAACTAGGGGTGCTGGGGGGGCTGCCGCACCCCTTAACTTGAAGTGGATTCCATCATATACAGGATTACAGACAACCTCCATTCCCGAGGTGTTCGCCACTCTGAGGTTCTACTGTAGAGTATTTATCCTCTCAGCACACCCGTGAGGCAGGGCAGGATATTATCCCCATGGGGAACTGAGGCACAGAGTAGCTAAGTGCCTTGGCCAAGGCTCCCAGAGAGTCTGTGGCAGGACAGGGAATTGATAAGGTGTCCCTGACCAGTACCTCATAAATCTTATTAAGATCCCACTACAAGCCATCCGCTGAGAGAAACCCCTTTTTTGCAAAATGGCCTGTTTCATATAGTCACCCTCTGTCTTTCAGAAGGGAATTTTTAAAGGGGGCCGTTGGTTGGCAGGGGCGAAAGGGGATTTTACCGTGAGGAATGCGCTTTGAATCCTTCGCGCGCCCACGGGGCTGCCAGAAACCATGTCACTTCGAAGGGTAAAAAATCCAACTCTGTCTGGGGTCCAGCGAACCCAGTTGTAAAACAAACGGCTTTTTCTTTAATTGGCTATAAATAGCCAACATTCCTGTCCTGTGCTGCCGAGTGGCGCAGTCCGGAATTTCACTTAATGTTTGGTTCCGTTGTGGTGAAATGTAACCCCCCCTTTTTTTTCTGGTACGTGTGCTAAAGTCCTCTTTTTCTCTTCTTAAAAAAAAAAAAACCAACATTTTCCTGCAGACAGTTTTTAATGCACAATGGAGGGGGTGGGGTGGGGGAACCCAACCAAAGTCAATAATAATTGTTCCATCCTCCAAAGTATTTCAAAATATTGTGGTTAGATGGGGTGGAGCGCTCTAATTTCTGAGTCAAATATATACATTTTTTGAAATGATGGGGGACTGGCTGGCCTGGTGGGGATCAGGAATGAGAGCGAAAGTCTCCTCACCACTAGGTGGCGGTGGTTACATCTGGTAGGGGATAAAAGTGATCAGGTCTGAGAGTTTTGTCTACATGCAGAGTTGAATCAGGGGTTTTAAACCACTTAACTAAACTGCTGCTGAAGGCTGTTTGGATGATCTTATTTCACTTTAAACCAGGCTCATTTCAGTTTAGTTTCAGTTTATTAGGAACTGAAATAAGCTGCTTTCAAACTGAAATGAGGGTGCCCGCACAGGGGGTTTAAACTGATTTAACAAAAATAACTGGAGTAAATTTGTGTGAACGCAAAGCTTGAATCTGCTCCCTGCAATACATATACATGCACCCGATGAAGTGGGTTTTAGCCCACGAAGGCTTATGCTCAAATAAATTTGCTAGTCAATAAGGTGCCACAAGGACTCCTGTTCTTTTTGCTGATACAGACAAACACGGCAACCACTCTGAAACTAATTCAGTGGGTTTGATTCGCTATCACCTCATGCAGTCATTTAAACCAGCACAGAGTGAGTGTGAGACGTGACTGCCAATCTCACGACATTTGTTGGGTTTCTTAAAGCCCCTGCTCCCAGCTTTTCTTTTGTGATGCCAGGTCAGCAGCGGGGATCAACCCTGGGACCTGGGATCTTAAAGCATAAACCCCTGCAGCCTGAGCTAAAATATCTACCTCTGCCACCTGGGCTTGCCACAGGCACAGCACTCTCTCCCCGTGGCCCAGCCACCATGGCTGTGGCCAGAGTGCATGGGCCTGGCTTTCACTTTAACAAAGCAAAGTCAGTTTCTAGCCCCGGTGGCTGCAGAGAGAAGCTTGCAGGCGTGAGTGCACCCCCAGGGAGTCAGAAAGAAGGCAGCCAGTCAAAGGAGCCCCACCTTGATGATCATTTTTTAAAAATCTCATGACGTTTGAACACTTGCGGTTGCAATCATGGTCCCATTCTGTTCTGCCAGGAGAGACTCTGCCCCCCTGTTGCTATGACAATAGTAACCGTAGAACCAGCTGCCCAGGAGAGCTGCAAGATTTGACAACCAGCTATCGGGGGCAATGGGAACCAGCCAATCAAACAGGGTCGGATGAACCATGAGCTCCCTGCCAGCCCTGCTAGCTCTGATTCTTCAATCAAAATGCAGAGCTCATCCTTGGGTGCTATGGAACAGTCCCTTGATCTCAGCCCAAGTTACTGTGCAATCAAATAGGATTGGTAGGGACAGGAGCTGTAATCAGCATTCAGAGCCCAGCGTCTCTAACTGCTCTGTGGCTCTGTCATCTTACAACAAGCAGTGCACAAAGGCACAATTAACTTGTGGAACTCACTGCTGCAGGACGCTTTAAAGGCAAAGCTCAGCAAAGGATGAGGCTGAGAGTAACAGTAAGCTCTGCAGGGCCACAGACCACCGTGACTAGTATGAAGACTCCCAGTCTTCAAGGTTCAGGTACTTGCAGGGTCAGGAAGAAATGTCTCTCTGGTCTCTTGCTGTGCAGTGTTCTGGGGGAAGGAAGGATGTTTGGGCATATATAGTGATGGCTTCTAAGGGACCTGTTACTAAGAGATCTTGGGGTCGCTCTGGATAGTTCTCTGCACAGCAGTGGTCCAAAAAGCTATTAGAAAAGGGATGGAAAATAAGACAAAAAGTATCATAATGCCACTGTATAAATCCCTGGGGTGCCTACCCTTTGTCCAGTGCTGGTCGCTTCATCTCAAAAAGGACTTAGTGGAACCCATTGGGCCGGTGATAACCTGGGCCAGTTACACTCCATTTCCTGATCCGCACGGCACCGCACCCAGGGTCTCTCCTTTAGCAAGCGCAGCTGGCAGGGAGGGCTGGAGTTTTCAAACCCAGGGCAGGGGGTAGGGGCTACAGTCAGCTCCCAGATCCACATTTAGGCACCTAAAGAAGTGGGCTCATTTTCAGCAGGGCTGAGCAACCAGCTGCTCCCACCGAAGTCCCTAGCAGCGCAGCCCCTTTGGAAACCAAGCCGCTGATTTACTTGCCCCTGTATGGACTGAGGAGCCCAGCCCAAGATTTTCAAATGAAACTAATGCAGCGGGATTTTCAGAGGGGGGGGGTGCTGGGCACTTCCTGGAAATTGGGCCCCTTTCGGGTGTCTCGATTTGGGCATCTCCCCATTGAGGCCCCCAAAATCACTGGTCTCCTTTGAAAATCTGGGTCCTATTTTTTTTTAAATCTTAGCCTGAGTCTCTGAGCTGCCCTCCAAGCATCTCGGGGTGCAATTATTTCTGGCTATCCTGAGACACGCTGGGTCTGTTTGATTCCTGGGGTCACTGGTTCCTGCATACGAGTTGGGGTTTTCAGGCTGGAAAATGGATTTCTTCTTCTTTTATGAAAAACGAAAATCTCTAAAGAAGGCAGGTTCAGGCCGAAGTGCCGCCCAAACCACCCGGCGCTGGGAAGGATACGTCGGGCACAGACTTTGTGTGGGCACTCGGGGGCCCTGGGGAGGGCTCTGGTTTGTGGGGCAACGTTCCTAGAGCGAGGCAATTCTGCTGTGGCTGTGCCCTTCCCAGCAGTGCGTCATCCCACCCCAGCCCGATGGAAAGTTGCTTCGGAAAGCACTGCTAACCCTAATTAAACGGAGACAAAGCCCCGAGCCCCGCTGCATGCATGGCTCCCTGCCTGCCCCACCGGTCGAACGCTTTGTTTGGTTTGAATTCCAGCGGGGATCCCACGTGAGCTGAATGAGATGATGGGGAAGGGGGCGATTAATTACCAGGGAGTGAGTAGTGTGTGTGTGTGTGTGTACAAACAGCATAGGGAGGGCCCAATCCTGCAATCAATCCCTGGAATCAATGGAGCCCCAGTGTAGACACAGCTTAGGCCTCTTTTGCTGTTATGCCGTTCAGGGAGGGGGCTTGACTATCCTGGCAAAAGAAGTCCATTTACTGGTACAAGTTGTGTCTCCACTAGGGGGCTTTGCCGGCAACGCATTTGTCGTGTAGCTAGGCCTTAGGAGTCCGGGTTCAGAGTTGGGCTGGGAAAGTCAGAGGTGCTCTGAGCAAGCTCTTCCCTAGGGTATCTCAGGGTTTGTGCTTCTACGAGCAGCGGTGATGTAGTTAACCATGCTGAGAGGCACAATGGCGTCATCATTAGGTTTCAGATTCAACGCCCTGGCTGAGATGACTGATGTTAGCTTGCTTCTACCTTTCAGAGCAAGTGTTTCAGGCTGCCTGGCTGGAGACTTGCACTGACAGCCTGCGTCGGAAGGATTTCTTTGCAGCAACAAGAGTTTGAAACTATTTATTTACATAAAAGCTTCATTTCTGCTGGTATGGATCAGGCCTCCTTGGCATACGTCACCACTGGTTCATTAGCCCCATGTATCAAAGTAGCCACTCATGAATCCAGGCTCCCATTTTCCCTCCTCTTAACCGCTAGACCAACCTCCCCAGTAATAATTAAGAACTGGTTGCATTATAATGCCCCAGCGGCTTCCTACCTGCAGTTAGTAATGGCCTGTGGTCTGAATTTCAGCAAGACACCATGTTATCGTCTGGCATGAAACCTTTTCTAAAAGGCCTCTTAAAAATAGCCCTTTCAGTAAACTTTTTATTGTTGTTATGCAATACAACGAAGTGTGGCTGTGAAAGTGAATCCCACCCCCATCCTCCCGCAAAATAATATTTACCGAATGTCCAGTTTTTGAGTCAGATTTTCAACATCTGGAAAAATGTAAAAAATCCTCTAGTCAAATGGATGGCTTGTCATCATAAGGGTGCTTTTTAATGTTATTATTATTTATTATCTAAATATGGGGGATGATTTAGGGTGGAGGGGTCCCAAAAATAAATTGGCAAATGGGAAGGGAGTTTTTTATAACCCGGCTCACGTAATAATATCCTTTGGGATGCTAAGACATTAAGACATAATTTTATTTTGAATAAATCTGAAGAATACATCTGAAAAGCAACTGGGAGTGGAATGTTCACTGTAAGGTCTTTCACGTAGAATTAGTCTTGACATTTGGGCGAGTGAAACATTCAGGGAGAGTCTTGTGGTAAACAGAATGAGGTTTCAATTAAAGTCCTTTACCAAAAAAAAAAAAAAAGTCATTATTTACCCTTGCTCCTGTGGTTGAGTCTAGTAGCTAAGAGACAGATTTTGAAAAATCTTTAGGTGCCTAAATACCTTAAAAAATCTGGCCCTAACCTGCTTGTGTCTGAGTGTTCTCGGTGATGTACAGACATGAAGTGAATGGATGGATGGCACTCTGGACTGGGATTCAGGAGATCTGGGTTTTATTCCTGCCATTGACTTGCTGGGTGGCCCCACTCCGTGCCTCAGTTTCCCCACCTGCACGAGGGGGGTAATGATACTGACCCCCTTTGTAAAGCGCTTGGAGACCTAGGGATGGTAAGAGCTAGGTATTAGTATTGAATGGCTGCTCCAGAGAGTTTACAATCTCAGTGGGTTGAATCAAATCATTGACGATCATAGTCTGCAATTCCCTAGAGTGATAGTAATGGCTTGGGGAAAACCAGGCTCCCAGCTGGACTCTGGGTTGACTTGCTGATCGCCAGCCCCCTCCGCTTTCCACCTCTTCCAGCCCGACGAGGAGAGTCCATCATGCTCTCGCCTGGGCAGGGGCCGTGCTGGGACCGGCCCACCTTCCTTAACCAGGAAAGGTGCTGCCCCTGCCCCACTCCTCCGATTCCGAACCAGGGGCTGGGGTCTGCTGGGGACCTTGCTGGCCTCTGCAAGGTGCTTCGCACCTCGGGGCTGGCAGCTCACAGGCCCCTGGCTTGTGGGGGTGGAGCTTTGAATCTAGTGAGAGGAGGGGACGGGGCCTGTCCTTGGCTCCGCCTCCATCCAGCTCTCAAGGAGCGGAGAGGGGATCCAGACTCCACCCTTTTCTATCTTCTTCAAGGGGGGGCGGGTGTCTCAAAGCTCTTTTCAAACAGTAGAGAAGCAAACCTCCCAGCCCTCCCTGTGAGGCCAGTTTCATTGTCCCTATGTTACATGGGAAACTGAGGCACAGAGAAGGAAAAAATTAACTCAGGTCGCTCAGCGAGAATGTGGCAAAGCTGGGGACAGAAGCCAGGAGTCGAGTGCTTTGCTTTAGCTATAATGGCACCCGCTCCCCTTCCTCCTCCCCGCTCTGGGGAGCTGTGGTTCTTTCTTTTTTCCCCCAGATTCCCAGCAGGCCAGGCCGAGGGGCTACGGGAGGGAACACAGGGTGCCTGAGATCACAGCAACACAGTCCTTGTTCCCGAAGTTACACGCAAACCTCAAAATCCCGTGTGAAAGCCAGTCCAGGGACAATCACGCACAACTCCAATCGTCAACCCCAGCCACAGCCCTGCCTGCATCTTCCCACCCCCATCCCATGCCCATCACTGATACACGAGAAGCATCAAATCCGGATGGTATTTCAGGGCTGTTTGAACCCTGCCAGAGCCTGAGGGTAGCGTCAGGTGTCACGCCCTCCTCCCAGCACGCAGCAGTGCTGCTTGCGAGTCAGACTCTCCCCTGAGCTTTCTCATTATCCCTCATCGTTACCTGCATGGCCCCCGCCACTGCAGTATCATAATCTGTAACTTGTTTATCCTCACAACAGCCCTGTGGGGCAGAGCAATGCTATTACCCCCATTGCACAGATGGGGAAACTGAGGCACTGAGAAGGGGTTTCTTCGCCCATAGGGCCAAACTCATTTAAACCCCCTCCTGACGCTGGCTAAAGCCAAAAGCCACAGAGATTCCACCTCCCCGGCTGCCGGTTTCTGCTCTGGGTGGTCAGTTTCTTATCTCTGTCCCGCTTACCCTAGAGATTGGCCCAGATGAGGCTTGTGATCCATGCAACCTTGTCTTGTGACATAGCCAGTGGGTGGAGGAGCGGGGCCGGGGGGCTAACGCCATAAAACACAGAGCAATGCTAAAAATGAGAGTTCTTTTGTTTTGGCCAAGCAGCGAGAGGATCAGGTTTATGGAGTCGCTGGTCTCTCCGCTTGACAATGTTCTAGGAAGTGTTTGTTTTCCTCCTTAACTGTTTGTCCAGATTGAGTGAGGGGAGAGGGGCCATGTTCCTGGGCCAGACGGAGTGGAATTTTGCAGCTGGACGCATCCGGGTGTTCACTCGTAGCTGCGGGAGAGAATACACCGGGTCGGTGGAGAGAGCTCTGAGGACAAGGTCTCTGCCCCTGAGAGTTTACAGTTTACACTCAGCCCAGTTTTCACAAGGCTTCACTCCCCTTTAGGCACCAAAAATGAGCGGCCAGATCTTTACAAAGAGTCCAACACGTTGGGTGCTTCGCACATGGGAACATCTGGGCTCTTCCTTTAGGGGCCTCGCTGGGAGCTGAGCTCTTTTGAAACATCTGGCCTAAGCTGAGCCCTTGGAAAGGTGCCCCTGAGCTTTTCGGAAGATCTGGCCCACAACGTGCAGATGGGAGGATGGCATGGGATTCCCTGAAACAGGGCAGCGGCGTGTTCTCTACCAGGCACTCCGATACAATGACAGGCAAGGCTGAGGCTCTCGGGAGGAAGGAGATAGATAGGCAGCTAGCTAGCTAGATAGATAAGGATCTAGGGATGGAGAAAGAGAGAGATCAGGCTTTCTAGGGCTCCTGGAAGGGGAGAGGTGACTCCAGGGCAGACCGGATGGAGGACGATGTTAGTATGTTGGACCAGTGCAATCCAAGGAACTGTTCTGCGAGAGGAGGTTGGTGAGTAGTCAGTGCTGGAGGCAGGCAGAAGCAGTGGGTGTTGGAGGAAGGGCCAGGGGGGCTCATGGGGCCTGGGAGGCAAGAAGGGTTGCAGAGGAAGACCAGAGATGTAGCTCTTGGAAACAAGGCAGCAAAGCGGGGAAGCTGCCTGGCTCCGTCCCACGCAATATCAGCTGGCAGCAGCCCGACGTGTCCCACAGATGCCGCAGAAAGTCCAGGCAGGACATTGTGTCACTAAGCTGTGACATTGGTAACAGCCTGGGAATGTCCCTCCATATCCCGACCAGGACTTGGGTAAAGCCAAGCAGAGACCGGCCCCCCAGACTGTCCCCCCAGGTCCCCCCCCTCATGGAAAGGCCATGGCTGGGTGCTGCACGGACATGCTCCACGAAGCTGGCTATCTGCTTCTTCCCTCGGCACTGGTTTGCTGCCCGGTGTGCCCGGGGCCAGGCGCAGCACTGCCTTGGCACGACGTTGGGCTGGGTGGTCATTGTGATGTCGCACATGGTGGCTGTGGTGGTGGTGATGCCCCCTTCCCACATGTCATAGCGTCTCACACAATGCGTTTGGGCAGAGATGTGTCGAGCCTGGAGCGGTGCAGGGAGTGGGGAGGGCACACAGCTCTGGGCCCTGTTGGGGACTCAGAGACGCTGGCACAAGATGGGCACAGGCTGGAGCAGTGAAAGGAGTGGGGCACTATGGGAATTTAGGAGACACTTTCCCATGCAAAGTGTGGCGTGTGAGCTCCCAATGGCAGCAAGAGAAGGGGAGAGCGGGAAGCTTCCTGAGATCTCAGGAGTGGGAAAACATTGCAGGGCACAAACGTGAGACAGGTGGGTGGACGACAGGCAGCCCGGTCAAAAATCCCAACTCAGAGAAATTTCATCTGCATTTGTCCATCTCAGCGACTCCAGATAGACCCTGCAAAACCCATCAACGCAAACAGTCATTGGCCTGGACGCTCGACTTTCGTTGGGTATGGAAAGCCATTTCCTTCTAGAGCCACGCTACAGTGCACAGAGCTGGGAATTCTTGGAGGAGTGGGTAGCTCGCGGCTGGCAGAGATCTGCCCGTAAAGAACAAGATTCATGAGAGGCCGGTAATGACTTTTGATCTCTAGATGTTTTACAGAGCACAGCTAATAGCATGCAGGCCAGACTTCCTGCTCCAGTCGAGATCATGGTGATTGGAAACCCAGAGGGTTGTCTTGGGGGTATTTTCAATCAGCCTTAACTAGGGGAGCGGCTCTGCTGGGCCCCAGGAATACAAAATCCCCAAGAGGCTTCCTGTAGGTCAGGGGGGTTCAGCCTGGATGAAGCAAGCGTCAGTGGGTCCGTGCTGCTGGGTGGGAGTCCGGCTACATGGGACGGGGCAGCCTGGGACAGCTATGGGCTGCCCAGATGGAGAAGGTTGACTGCCCCCTGCCGTAGGTGATGCCAGGAGGGGATGGTGTTTTCTGGCAAGGGAATCTGCCTTCTATGACGGGGGAAAGGGGTCGAGAGAGAGAGAACGAGAGAGAGCGTGTCTTTGGCCTCCATTTGTCCTCACAAGAGGTAGGAGCCTGCTACCTCCTGCTCCGAGGTGATACAGTCCTTTAGCTCAAGGGGTAGCGGCTTGTGTTATTAACTTCACAAGACCTGGGTTCAAATCCCACTGGCTGCCTGCGAGGGGTGGGTTACAGAAGTACGAAGATGCTGGTGTCTGACCCAAATGGACCCAGGAAGGGCTATAAATCGCCCCAGGGAGCCCAGCAAGTGACTCCCTGAACTGAACCTCAGACCCAGCGTGTGCTAGGGAGGATTCACGTGTACTGCTGATCCTGGTGCGAGCCAACCCCACTGCAGCAGGGGCGGCCATGGAGCGCTGGGTGATTGGAAGCAGATTCTCTAGGGCTGGCTCTCGCCCACGGACTCATTAATCTTTAACCAGAAATAAGCACCTTCCTTCCATGATCACAGAGAGGGACAGATGCTCGGTTTAGCCGAGGTGCTCGTCAGCCCAGCTGGACTCTGCCATGTGGCTTGGCCGGTGGGGTTTTAAGAACAGTGCTGTTTGTTCAAGGCCTGTTGGATGGCTGGAAATGTGGCTCTGTGGCCCGGCTCCTTCCCGTTGTTCCAAGGATGAGTTACGTGAGGTTTTAGCCCCTAGCAAGAAGGAAAACAGGAGGCCTCACTGCAGAGCTTGGGCTGGAGTCTGCAGCTCAAAAGCGTCTGGATTTCCGTTTCGTCTCTTGCCTGTTTTCCTTCTGCTCTAACCGCCGTTCACTCGCCTCTGCTTTGGGCTGATGTTCCTAGTGGGGTCTTTAATTTTCTTTAAACTCTGTTTTCCGTTATTAACGTTAAAAAACGAGTGGCCGCCTCCCCCAGCAGAGTCCCAGCTCAGTCCTGCCTCTGTGGCCAAGGGGGCTCGGACATGCTGCCCAGAGAGAACGGGGCTTTGTTCGGCTCGACTCGCCCAGCTACTTCTCCGGCCCCCAGCCCCACAATAGCTAAGCGCCTCGTGGGCTGCAGTGGGTTTATCGTCCCCGCCCCCGTGAGGCTGGGCAGGGCCACTCTCCCCTCTTGCACCGTCCCGAGCCCAGAGAGACCGAGTGACTTACCAAGGGCACATGGGGACTCTGGGGCAGAGCCGGCGACTGACCCACATCTCTCAAGCTCCATCCTTGCTCCTGGGCCCAGCATGGGCTCTCCGCGAGACACGTGCCTTCACCCCCAGTTCACCTGGCTGCCCCCAGGCTGTGGGTACAGAGAGCCCCGGGGAGTTCTGTCCCAGAAATCCCAGGGCACAGGTCCCCCCGCTCAGGTCTCCGACCAGCACCGTTTCCCCTTTGCCGGTGGCGTCCCCGGCCTGCTCCTCCAGGCCGATGGGAAGGGGGACCTGGCGGGGGGTTCGCGGCTGCTGAAAGGAAAGACGAGGAGAAGCAGAGAATGGAGGAGGGGCTATTTAGCCCACTCATATAAATCTGACGGGTTGGTGACAGGTCTCGTCAGGCTCCTTCTTCTCCTGCGCCCCTGGGGAGCCCTGCCCCCTGTGCCGGGGAGCTGCTGCTCTGACCTTTCTAGGGCTGGGTTCTGCCGTGACTCATGCCGGCGGTGCCCAGAAAGGCACAAGGCCTCGGCTGGCAGGATCCTCCCAGCCCTGGGGCATTAGCTCAGCTTCGTGCTGGGCCTGGCCATTGCATGTGTGAGCTCAGAGCGTCTCCTGCTTTCCTCCCCCGCCCAGTCCACCCCGGGTGTCACCCTCTGGGCCCCAGTGCCGACGCACCCAGGCACTGACAGAGCCCTAGCGATGGTGGGAAGGGGTGAGGCCCACCGTGTTCCCTGCAGGATGGCAGCTTTTGGGCTGCCTGGGCTCTGCACTGGCCCTGCTCCCAGCCCCCAGCCTAGGGGGCATGGCCAAATGCACTGTGCTCTGCTTCCCAATGCCCATAGGGAGCCATGGGAACAGAGTGTAGTTAGAGCAGCCCTGAGGCTGCTCTAAATCACAGTAGGAGCTAGGCAAAATGTGGGGAGCCCAAAGGTGTCTCAAGGCCCCATTAATGCTCCTCCCTCCCCTGCCCAAGTACAGGAATGGAGTAACTGAGGGTTTGTCTACACGGGCACGTTAGTGGCCAGTAAGGACGGTGTGACTGTAAAGTGCCCAACACCTCTGCACTAACTGTCTGTGTGGATGCTTGTACTGCGCAGGGCGCTCTCAAGCAGTTTAACTTTGGACACTTCCAACTGCCCAGCTAATGCTCACAAAGGCACGCGTAGTGCATCCACACGGGGAGTTGGTCCAGAGTAACCTGTGGGCACCAGCTCCGTCCTGCTGGCTTTTCCCCGGGCAGACGAGCACTGAGAACTCAGCCTGTGGCAGGAGAGTGTCTCTGAGCTACTGCGGACCCGGGGCTAAATGCATCCCTGGCCGGAGTCTGACTTCAGAGGAGTTATGCTGAGGCTGAATTTGGCCCCCGATGCAGAAGGGGAAGTGGTACCGGTAAAGCCCCCTGCAGGGAGGCGAGGTCTCGGGGCATTGGCTTGCAGACTGGTGTCAAAACCAGGACTAGAATCCAGGAATCCTGAACCCCTCCCCACGAGTCCTGCAGTCAGGGCTAGTCATTCCCTCGCTGAGCTAGAACCCAGGCGTCCTATGGCCAGTCCCCCACCGGACTGACACTCCTGCCCAGAGCTAGAAACAGAACCCAGGCGTCTGGACGCCCAGGCCCAGGCTCTAGTCCCCAGCCCCCAGCCCCTGCTGTTCGGCAGGGTATGGGATGAAGAGGGGTGCATTCGGATGAGGTGCAGTCACCCCCCGCCCCCCCCACAGCAAACCAACCGTGGGCTGAGCGTGTGCGCACAGAGATACGGGCTGTGGGGCGATGCAGGGATGAGGGGGCAAGTGGCGCTGGGTTCCACTGTCCCTGCCCCTGCCCCTGCCCCATGGAGCCGGCCGCTGCTCCCTGCGGCCGGCCCACGCCCAGGGGCTCTGACAAAGGCCAGATCGAGTTCACCGCATGGCGCCAACAAGGTGGCCTGGGTGGCATTTCAGGATGCGACTGGCGATTCGCGGCGATCATCTCGTTTCTGTGCCTTGAGCTCCCGCCACCTCTAATTGCCGAGGGGGAGGGCTGGTTTCTCTCTCTCTCTCTCTCTCTCTCTCTCCTTTTTTCCCTTTGCCCATTTTATTATTATTCTATTTTGGACTTGTTTGACCATAACGAGAAGCAGCTGGGCCCACCCGAGCCTGCGTTTCTCATCAAGGCCTCCCCGGAGCGGCCCTGGACCGCGCTGGGTAAACAAAGCCAGGGAATCAGCCTCTGCAGACAGGTCCAGACCTCAGCCGCAGCCCAGCGAGGCCTCGGAAAGGCCGTCCCGGGGCGCTGCCCCCGTCGGGCACGTCCCAACCGCGGCGGGTGGGGCCTTTCGCCGGCTTTGGGGAGCCGGCTTGGCCTTCATTCCTCGGCCGCTGTGTAAGGCTTTGCCCCAAAGGGCAGCTTGTGGGTGTGATCCTGCCAGGCCTTGCAGGGAGGGATTCAGAGGGACTGCAGCCTGCAGGGGAGCTGTGTGCAGGAGGGTTTGGGCTGGAGGCGACAGGCAGAAGGGGGCTGCCCCAGGCTAACTCATGAGCTGTGCTGAGCCGGTCTCTGCGGGGAGTCTGTTCCCCCTGGGCCGAGCCGGGCGACGCACTGACCTGGAATCGGCTGGGACTCGTCTGCCTTTGTCTGCCTCCCCCCACCCCCCGGGACGGGGTTCTGGCCCTGTGTGGCCGGTAGCGAGTCCCCCAGCAGACAGGCGCTAGGACCCCGGTTCTGCACACTCCCCCATTCAGCCTTTGCTGCTTAGCAGCACCCCATGGGGCACAACAAGCGGGGCCGGAGACGGGGTGCGAGTGGCCCCGGCAGAGTTTGGAGAGCCCCTCCCTGAGGCGAGAACACACCGACGTCTTCCTGTTGTGCCGGCTGCTGCTGGAGGGCTCCGTGCCCCGCAGGATGGCACAGCCCCCCCTAAAGGTGGGGAGCGGCAGGTCACTGGGCTGTCCTTATGGGCTGGCTCCGGGGCAGCACTTCCAGGGGTCGGAGTGCAGAGGCATGGAGGGTGAGAGGAGAAAACAGGGGGGAGGACACACAAACCCCCTATGCTCAGACACCTCCTGAGGGAGGACTCAATGCAAAGACACGGGCACCCCCTGGTCCCGGGAGAGCCCCCTAACCACCCACAGGAGCAGGGCGGGAGGGAGGGGTTCCTGCAGCACGGAGTTGTGCTGGCTGCCAGCCGAATGCCTGCCACTGCACGTGCCTGAGGCAGGATCATCCAGTGGTTAGAGCCCTGGGGTCTGTCCCAGCTCTGCCACAGTGTCCCTGTGTGGCCTTGGGTGAGTCATTTAGCCTCTTCGGAGCTTAGTTCTCCCTCCATAGACTGCGGAGAACACCCTGCTCTGAGTCCCTGTGAGGAGAAATATATCAGCGAGTGTGAGGGGCTCTGCTCCTCTGGTAACGGGGGCCAGAGTTTGCTCCCTTGTGCCACGCCCTGTGGGGTCACATCACACCCTGGCTTTATCTAGCGCTGTGTCCTGACTGCAGTGGTGGGGGGGAAGCAGGGTGTGTGGGGGAAGCTCTTCCTTCCCGAACTGGGCAGCGATCACTCAGGGCCTGAAGCAGGGGCTGGTTTGCCCTTCGCCGTGCTCCCCCGCCAGCATTGCTATTGGCCTGGTCATTATCCAGTCCCGTCCGGAATCCAAGCGGACAATGACCTGCCCCATTGCAGCCCTGGGCTGTTGGATTTCCCGGGCGGCTCACGAGGACAGTGCAACCCAGAGATGAGCATAGCTGAGCGTGAAGAAGGACCAGCCCATTCACGCGAGAGACCCCCTGTTTGCAGCCTGCCAGCCAATAATTGTCAGTGTCCCAATTCTCCTGCCAGCCTAGCTCTACATAACCCGCCTTCACACCCATCTCTGCACCTCCCCAGCCTCCTCGCCCTGTGAAGCAACCAAAGCCAGCCCGATTAGCCACTGCCCATCCAATATCCTCTGGGGCATCTCCTCTCCCTTCTCTAATGCACCCATTGGATTTTCTTGAGCATCTGTGGCACCTTGAGTGTCACCTTCCCTCCCACGACGCCCCGCCAGCCTGCCGCACTGAGGTCTGTTCCGTGGCCCTCCGGTGCATGGGAAGAGATGGTCTCCTTCAGCAGCATCTCTGGGGGCCAAGCAACCAGCCAGCGAGCTCTGAGCCGGCTGCTCGTGGTTTCTGGGAGCAATTATGTGGATTAGAGACAAAGCCGCCCCAGCTGGTGGCTTGGAAGGCCAGAGCACGAGGTTTTGCATCTCCCGGAGAGCTGCAGCCGCGGGGGAGTTTATTTTCCTACTTGACGAGGGTTCCTTAGCATGACATCAGAGCTTTAGCTTGCGGGTGGGATGCGTGTCAGGCCAGTTCCAACCAGCGGCGGGAGAGCTTGGAGGGGTCTCATGGGCTTGGGGCAGCCGGGAGATCTGGACGCAGTCTCCGGGGCGCTGCTGGGACTCAGGGGGAACCGTGAGCAATGCACGAGGGGCCGTACAATGAGCCCAGCCCCCTCCTGGGACCCACTGGTCACTACTGCTCTGCCTTGGAGCTGCAAGCAGAGCCAAGAGCTTCCTGGGCGAAGAGCGCAGAGACGTTATATTCCCCCAACACCTCTGCCATAGAGGAGCATCTCCCCCATCCCTGGACAAGCAGGGACTCCTGTGAACCTTCAGGTGCCCGGGGGGGGGGGGGGGGAGGACAATGCCCCCTTGCGTGGTGGGCTGGGCTCAGCTTCTCGATGATACTGCTGGCTGCGCCATCCCCCGCTGGCAAACAGCACCCAACCCTTCACCGCAGCCTCTGGTGCGGGCTGGACTGCTCAGCTCAGAGATTGCAGAAGTGCTCGGGCTTCTCCTCCCTCTCCCCCAGCCCTGTCTCTGCTGCTGCTTGCAGCCGCATTGCACGCTCACCATGAACGGATTCTTTATGGCCGGCAGGTGCATCGGTGTTGCAATCCCGGGGTGTCGTGGCAGCTTGTGTAGACGCACCCAAGTTAGCTTTAATCTAACTCACTCAGGCACCAGGGCAGTGACGCAGTGCAGGCGCAGTGCAGGCGGCGTGAGTCTGCCTGGACACGGGGTAACAGCCACAGTCTTCGGGTGCATTACACGGGGGTGCCCCCTCACTCAGCCCGTGCCAGCGCACCAGCGAACGGAGCAGCGCTGGGGAGTGTGTCTATGAACGTCCATATGGATAGAATCGGGGACTTGGACTCTTTGCGGGTTCAAGCCCCGCACTGGCCCGCTGTGCGTGAGCACTCGGGCGGGTTGGGTGGGGGGAGCTACCCGAGTTACAACGAACCCGGCGAGGAACGGAAACGATATCACGAGCTCCTGGACCAGCCCTGCAGCTGGACGAATTCCCCCCCCACACACACACACACCTGCCAGTGGGGTGGAGTTTGGATCCAGTTTCACTGCCAGCACCGGACGCGCGCGGGCTGGGACGCCCTGGAAAGGGCGGGAGCCCCTGGAGCTGTCGCACTGGGGGTCAAGCCGCACTCGGGGCATTTCTGCCCTCACTGGAAGCAGGCCCCGTTTGCTGTGGTCTAGCGGGCAGGGCCATGAACGAGCCGTGTGGAGACCTGGGTTCGGTTCCTGATCCTGCTACTCACCTGCTGGGTGACGTCATTTCCCGCTCTGTGTCTCATTTCCCCTCCCTCTCCTTTGCCTGTCTTGTTCCTTAGCACCGTAAGCTCTTTGGGGCAGGAGCTGTCTCTCACAGCGGCGCTATACATGGTGTTGTTCAGGGATGACGCTGCACGTGGACTCTCTTATTCCAGACCAAGCAGGCCTTGGTCCTGTTCAGCTGAACCCCCGTTCACAGTGTTTGTGATGCTGCCATAACCCTATACCTACTAGAGACGAGCAGGGGCCTGTTGTCACGGAGTGTAGGGGGGACACAGGGCCCTGCACCCCCGGCTTCCTGCGATTCACCGGGGCTCTCAGCCAGCCAGTAAAGCAGAAGGTTTATTTCGATGACAGGAACACAGTCCAAGACAGGTCTTGCAGGCACAGACAACAGGATCCCCCCCAATTAGGTCCATCTTGGGATCCCAGGGGCACCACAGCCCCATTGGGGGGTCAGAGCCCCATCTGGGCTCCCCTCCATTACCGCAGCCAGCTCCTGAAACCTCTCATTCTCCCCAGCGGCTCCTCCCACAGCCTTTGTCCAGTTTCCTGGGCAGAGGTGTCACCTGGCCTCTAACCCCTTCCTGGGTTCTCACGTTACATGCTCAGGTCTCTTCCCTCAAGGCCAGTCTCCCCTCCCCAATGTAGACGTCCCAGCCAACCTCCCCACTCAGAACTCAAAGACCACATTAGGAACAGTCCTGGTTCGTCACACACAGGAGATGCTGAGAGCTGGGAGTTCAGGACTTTGGCTGCTTCTGCCACCCAAACACAAGCTCCGTTCACCTACCCACCGCTCCCCGCGGCCTCGCCGCAGCCCAGGGGGGGCCTAACCGCCCCGCTGAGCCCACATGCCTGAGCTGACGCGCAGCAGTGGGAATGCAGGGCAGGGCTAAATAAACAGCTGCTGGCACAAATGATCATTTGCGTGCAGCTTCCCCTTGAAGGTTTGACTTTCCCGCCCCTGCCCCCACTTTGAGTTTCCGAAAAGCTGCCTGGAGTCAGCGCCTGTCCACTGAGCTCCCAGCGCTGCCTGCAGTTCGTGCCCTGCCCCCATCCCCCCACCCTGCTCGTCCAAACCTCCCTGCCCGGGGTCCCCCGCACCCCCTCTGGGCGTGGGGCTTTGCTTCTCTCACCTCCCAGTCCCTGGAGCCCAGCCCTGTGCTGAGACCCTCACAGACTGACCCGTCCTTTGCACCTGGCTCTGAGTTACTGGCCCATGTGGTGTGTTAGCAGGAGCCAGGCGCCCTTCTGGGCCCAGCGAACAAGCCCCCGGAGACTCGAGGCCCACACCAAGTGAGTGAAGGTGGGGACGGGATGTGGGTCCCCCATAGCCCCTAGGTGGAGGGTGGTTGGGCCGAGGGGATGAGGCAGTGACTCAGGAGGTGGTTGGGTTAGGCTGTATGTCAAGTCCTGGTCATACACTTCAGTGCCCAGACGGTTATGTGGTGTTCGTGTGTCTCCTGGCTGGACCTTACCCCGGCACCTCCTGAGAACCTGAGTTCAGAGCTGGCCCCTGGCAGCATCGTAACTGCAAAGAAATCACATCCTTGAAGGAACTTGAACTCCCCCGTCCTGTCGGCCCCCCAACGCACCCTGTCCTCTCGGGCTGGGCCAGGCCATCGGCTCCCTGGGTGGGACAAACCCATGTGCTGTAGCCCGTGGACGGGGCTCGCTCGTCAGACACCAGGGGGCTGATTGGGAAACGCAAAGCCACTTGGAGCTTTATAAATCAGGAACTTTTGATCAGGGGCTGGCACCGGGCCAGCCCAGCTGGGAGGAAAAATCTGTGATGGGCAAAGAGACCGTGGAGCCTGTGACTGGGAGATAAATGCGCGTAGGGCAGTTGGTGTGTGGGGTTCAGCTACCACTGGGCCTTAGACATGCCAGAGAGAGAGCAAGACGAGGAACTAGGGATAGATTCGATGAGATCTTCCCAAACCCCGACGAAAAATAAACTACAGCCACAGAGGAGGAGTCGCTTCTGCTCTCCCAAGTGATCTGTGAACAGAAAAGGGAGACAGAGGAGCAGAGAGCCAGGGAAAGGAAGGTGCCAGCCGGACGCAGCAGGGAGCCGCATCTCTGCATGGCTGATTGCACTGCTGGGTCTGTGGCAAACCCCAGCCGGCCGGAGCAGCGTGGGGGTTTCTTTCCCCTTGTTTCCAGCTGCCTGGTTTCCTGCGGGAAGGACCGAGCCCCTTGTCAGCAGAGCCCCTTGTCAGCAGAGCCTGGGCCGGGCTCCTGGGAGCCGGGGAGCTCACGCTGTGCAGCAAACTACCCCGCTGGGGCTCTCTGGCGAAGGCAGCTCTGGGGGACGTCGGGTCGCAGCTGGCCGCCGTGGGACGGCGCATGGGGGCTACGGGCCGTACCTGGGGCAGACCGATGGGGAGGTGAGTGTGTCACCATTACAGGGCACCTGTCCCCTCTGTGCTCCCTCTGCCAGGGCCCTCGTGCCGTCACCTCTGCTGGGGTGGGATCATGCCGTCCCCTGCTGTCAGCCCGCCCTGGCCTGCAGAACCTGAGTATGCACCGCACTCCCCCAGCAGGTCCAGACGGGTTTAGCACCCGTCAGGCGCCTGTGGGCGGCGTGCGGTGACCAGACAGCCTTCTTACCCCGCCGTCTTTATCCTAACAGGGAACGGAGCCTCCGAGAGGGAGGATTTGAAAACAACGAGCAGTTTACACGCACCTAAACCCTGCTCCCCTAGGATGGTGGCCAAGGTAGGCCTAGCTGCTGCAACCACCCCAGCGGGTACCTGTGTCTCCCTCTGGTGCCCCCGAACAATGCCCCCTCTCTTGGGAGGCCCCCCTTTTGAAGCTGCCAGCATTCCTCTGTTTTTCCATGTCCCTGGGCATTGGCCAGGCTTTTGCAAGGGAGGAGATAAAGTCTTCCCAGCTAACAGCCTGGGCATTGTCTCTTAACAACCCTGAAGTGTTTGTGGAGAACAGCTTATCTTGGGTCTTTCTTCTTCCTTCCTGCTTGTTTTCCCTCACAGACCCTGCTAAGCCCCAGACGCTTCCCTGGGCGCAGGCCAACATACATCCGTCATTGCAGAGCAGCGCCAGTGCTGTCACAGGGCCCAGCAGGGCCAGCCAGCCGTCACGCCCCGGGCTCTGTGCCGGGAGGTGTTGCATTTGCACTAGGCTGCATCCATCCGGATCTGATCACCAGCCCTGGAGTGAGAGATGGGGAGGTGGGAACCAAACAGGGAGGCAAAGACTGGGCACCCCCTCTGAGCCCAATAGCCTTTGGCTTCTGTCTGGATCAGACTAATTGGAGCAGGGGCCTGGGAGCCAGGACTTCTGGGTGCTGTCTATGGCTCTAGGACGGGGTGGGGTCTAGTGGTTAGAGCAAGGAGCGTGAGAACCAAGACGGCTGAGTTCTGTCCCTGTCTCTGGCAGAGCAGTGTCATCTAGTGATCAGCGCACAGGAGTGGGAGCCAGGACTCCTGGGTGCTGTCTATGGCTTTGAGTGGGGAGCGGGGTCTAGTGATCAGAGCAGGGGAGGATTTGGTGCCAGGACTCCTGGGTTCCTGCTGACCTTTTTATAGTACCACTTTGTTCACAGTAGGTTAAAATAAATAACCCCAAAGCTGTAGTAGCTTTCACGTCCATCTGCCCCCGCGTTCGTAAGGGCCTTTGACAAAGCCAAACGGAGGGTGGAAAACAATTCCGAGTGCTAATCTGTTCAACACCAGCACTCGTCGTCCCCACAGGTTCTGAGGTTAGTGACGCACACTCCAAACTATTCAGCCACCGTTCTTCTGCAAACACCTCCTCCCCTCTCCATTCGGGACTAGGTCCAACCCGGGCTGCAGCCCCGCTCACGCACTGGCAGGACATGCCTTCGTGTCTGGGCATTCCTCGGAGGCCTGCCTGGAGCACCAGATACCATGCATGCAGGGGTGTGCGAGGGGGCTGGTGGGGAAGGGACGTTCTCTGCAGGGGTCCCTGGAGAGAACAGTTTGAATAACAACACTACCAGCATTCTCCACTACATCCCCCAGACCCGTTAGAGATGGAGACAAGGATGCACAGAGCAGCAAAGTTCACATAGCAAGTCAGTGTCAGAATCCAGGAATCCCCCTGCTGTGAGCACACACCCACCCAGAGCCAGGATAGAACCCAGGAGTCCTGGCTCCTAATTCCCCAGATGTTACCATCCCCCAGCACCTCTAGTTCCAGCACCCCTGCTCCTCCCACATTTGTGCTGGGGCGTGCCTCACCCCAGACGCAGCTGCATTTCTGTAGCAGAGGGAATCTGCTGGGGCTGGAGCCGTGTGTAATATGACGGGATCTGCACTAGTGACAAAGGCCAGGGCCTACTGCCCAGTCGCTGAGGGGGCGGGACAGATGGAAAGGGCCAAGTGCCCCAGCTGGGATAAACAGGCATGGGGCTGGGGGGGCAAATTTCCAGAGCAGCTCAGGCCCCAGCAGCTCCCATTGATCTCCCTGGGAGGGGAGGGAGCTAGTGATTGTTCTCATGGGGGAGGGAGATTTTCCATTATTCTCCAAGTGGAGGAGGGGGATAAGCATTGTTCTTAGGGAGGGGGTGCTCCTTTGTTCTCAGTGGCTGCTGCTGGGCACCGAGCGCTATAGAAACCTTGGCCCTCTCTTGCTGGACTCACCAGGACTTCAGTAGGGCCAGAGCACAAGCAGCCCCCATCTAACGCCCTGCGGGTCTCCACACACGATGGGCCCCGCACCCGGACCGGGGCCTCTGGGGGTCTTGCTCATACCAATGAGCTGCCAGGCAGCGTTTGGCTGCTGCGCTGCACAGAACGTACGTGTGTGTGTGTGTGTGTGTGTGTGTGTGTGTGTGTGTGTGTGTGTGTGTGTGTGTGTGTGTGTGTGTGTAGGGTGACCAGACAGCAAGTGTGAAAAGTCGGGACGGGGATGGGGAGTAATAGGAGCCTAAATAAGAAAAAGTCAAGACCCAAACATCGGGACTGTCCCTATAAAATCGGGACATCTGGTCACCGTGTGTGTATGTGTGTGTGTGTGCGCGCGCGCACTTCCTCCTTGCAACAAACAGGCCGTTATGACAGTTGTGAACGTGGCCTTCTCACCCAGCGGGAGACCCCTTCAGCATGAATTCCTTACGTGGCAAAGGCAAATGGCTGGGAACCTGGCGGGGAGAGGCCTCTCTGACGCCCGCACCGATATAGGGTGCTGCAAACCTCCCCTGGTTCAGTGCAGAGCTCTTACGGGACCAACCTGGCATCGACCTGGCAAGGCAAACTCCGGAGCCGTAGGTGTGATGGATTGACAGGAAAAGCCTTGCTCTGGTGCTCAGAGTCACGTTCGCCACTCACCTAAAGGAAAACCGCTGGTCGAGCTGAGCTTGCAGAGAGTTACTACATGGTGCAGAAGGGCCCCTCGCTGCAGGCAATTCCTTCTGAGTGCTTGGGGGGGGTCTAAGATAAGCACGTGAATTGTTCGCTGACGAGCCAAGGCCGATATCTCACTGCCTCAGTGTTTTTTTGCAAGAGATTTACAAGAATTTTTCCCCATGAGAAAAAATCAACGCCCTTCATTAGGTCCGTTCGCTCCTTGCCAGGCGGAGTCAGGGGTCTAGAGCTCTCCAAGGAGCTAGGGATGTTGTTGTGAGCTGTCCAGTGTTTACCCTACTTGCTTGGGGCTGGAGTTGACTCCCCGCTCCGCCCTCGCCTGCCTCGGTGACCTTGCAGCAAGACACTTCAGGCTGGATGTCAATGGGGCGCGGGTGCTTCCAAATCCCAGTAGGCACCGACCGCGCTGCAACCTTTGGTGCCTAAACCCCTTTGATACTCTGGCCCTTCGTCTTTGGTTCCCCATCTGTATAATGGGGATCCTGACACTTCCCTGCTCCTCGGGGCAGCCATGCGGCTAAACC